>NC_059408.1:3224507-3849507 GCF_905220565.1 Melitaea cinxia | reverse complement strand
AATTGAGAACAATTTTAAGTATAATAAGAATTGTTTCCAAAAATTCCGATTATAAATGTTGTAATATTAACTATAAGTCAATTATAACTTACTACGATTATTCGATTCACAGCCGTTCCGATTTTATAATATTAAAAAAAACTGTCATTAAAAGACTTTATTTTAAAATTTAATCTAATCATTTAACTTATAAAATATGACGTTCGAATTAATACGAAAAACATAGGTCAGCGTCCAACAATAATCATACAAAAGTCTATAGGTATGTACAGTAAAACTTATCAAATAGGTATATCTTTAAGTTCTTGAAATTGATAAAGCTAAGAAAAGAGAACGTACCTACTAAAATTTGTACACTTATTTAGTGATAATGATGCAATTTTAAATATTTACATTAAATAAAAAAATTATTAAATAAAAATAATCACCATCATTATCATCATCATCAATCAGTTCAGCCTATCAAAGTCCAACGCTGGACATAGGGCTACACAAGTTTGCGCCAAAAATGGCGTGAACTCATTTGTATTGCCCATAGTCACCACCATGGAGCATAGAGCATGTCACCACGCTGGACATAAAAATAATTGTTCGATAAATAAACTATTAAAACAATTTAAAATTTCGACTAGCATAGAATGCTTAATTGGCTCCATCTAGTGAAAACTCGATGTACTATTTTCAAATAACAGATAATATACAAAAATCCATTTTATAATATTTTTGTTATGTTAAGACTGTGGAGAGCCATAAATATCGTAATATGATTTAATTTTAGAGTTTAAATTAGCATATAAAATATTTGGTATAAATAGCCTAAACAGTTACTGTGAGATAACTTTGAAACTTAATAAATTATTATGAATTATAAAGAGCTTTTGCAAGTGAATATAAAGAAGCAATTTTGATAAAAATCGTAAAACGAAAGTATTTTTATCCGTATGTATACTACCTCTCCTTATTTTTAAATTTTTAGAGCTTTATTTGAAAATTACCCTCGTGCTACAGTGGCGTCTCCTATTTAATGACTTTGAACGTGCTTTGAACGGACACTTTCTGATATATAAAGATGGTGCTCCTTTCTTCTACACTCGATAATCACAGGCGTCAAGTCGTCAACAGTATTGCTGGTGCTGCCATCTCTCTTTAGTATATTATAAGCTCACGTCGGTAAAACAGCGGTACTCTAACAGGAAAACAATTTATTTTATTTTACTAAATGTCCTGAATCAATTTGGTTACACACATTCTTACTAATTTAAAAATTATAAATTAATTTTAAAACTTTATTTTTTTATATTTATTGATTAAAAGACACATTTTTAGTATTAAAATTCGTAATTCGCGCCATTAAACAACAATCATTTGGCTTTATTGTGAACCCCGCGACAGGAAGTGAGTGAGGAAGGTGCTACGCAGGCGCAAATTGACCTTTCGGTTGAAGAACCCGTCGGTCACATGTGAGTGTCGATAAATATCTTAGTTTTATCGTGTAACTGCTTTCAGTAGTCTTAATTATTATTTTCGTAAGTATTTTCTGTAGTGAATATAAATTTGTGCAAACAGCGTAATGTAACAGTGTGTATTATGTGTTAAAATAGAATATAGTTGTAACGCTGTGCCGGCACGTTTGTCAAAATTGCTATTTTTCTTATATGATTTCCAAAATGCTTTCGAAAGTTGACGTTTAATTTAGAAATTTTAAATTAAATTAAAAGTAATCTTTGTTGTGTGTAGATTTATAATGTTTTTTCTGTAAATGTAAGTCAATAGTGCTTGAAGACACTATCAAGATGTCTCTGAAAAAAGGCACATGTTCGTATTCCATTCTGGTCCATGTCACACGTTTAATTTATGAAAGCAAGGTTGCATTCCTTTTTTGTAATTTTCTTAAATGTCGTGTACATAATATTGACTTATCCCAGTTTTGTACAAAGGATAGGTTTTCGCCGTAAAGCGCTAGGTGGGGTTAGGTCGCCTGAATTTTCACATCGCACAGCTAATATTTTCATATGTCTACTGTCTAGATAACGAAGACAGGCGTGACTAGTTATTATCTACAGGGTTTGCGTGATATATTATTGACCAGTTAATATTGTGATTATTTTTATTATTATAAATAGTACAATATGTGTTAAACATTTTTCTCATTGTTTTAGATATCGCTGTGCATTTTAATGCTTTATAATACGAAACAGTTAGTTGAATTTTATGTCTTTTAACGTGAGTCACGTCCTAAAATAAATCTTGCTTATTTTATTATTTTAAATCCTATCAAGTTGCGTTTAAAAATGTGCATATTCATTCATTTAATCTAGAAAGTGCAGAATGTCAATACAAAGTCGTAAAATATAAATCGATATTTGTTATCTGTACACTCAATGTGGTTTGGTACCATGTGCAAATTCCACACAACTCTTTGTCTGTACCATTTTTGTTAAAATTTTGTTTAAACACAAAAAATTATATGTACCTTATTTGTACTGATATTAACAATTTAGAAATATATATTCCTTAATTATAGTAAATAATTAAAACTAAAATTTCATAAATATATTAGTAGGCAGGTTTCTCATATATTTAACTAATTAAAAATACATCCTTTCTCATATAATTCCATTAATGATTTAATACACTGAGAATCAACGAGAATTTTTTTAGTACTCATTTTGATGATAATTTTTGATTCACTCTTCTTGCACTAACTGTATTTCTTAGAACAGATTGTAACTGTACATTATTTGAATTCAAATAATGAATAATTGGCATGTACTTTATTAGGTAGATAAACATGATAGATGAAATGTTATTGTGGCGTAACTTTGTCAACATTGACTTCTTTTGGAAATTCTCTAAAAATAATGGTCTATTTCTTTGTCATTATCTTTTTAGTGATAAATTACTAAAATGTTTCACTATATTTTATACATTTTTTTTAAATTAAATGTTATAAAAAAAACAACAAAAATACACACTAAATTATGGTTACTCTAAATGTGTAATGTAATTACAATACTGTGAGTCAGTGATTTTATCAAAATAAGATGTTTTTTTCACGTTACACAAACCTCATGGTTAAGTTCATTGACATTAGATGTCACTGAACTTTGCTAAATTTGGCAGTTCATCTTGTGTTGTGGTCAACAGCTAATGGCAAGATTGTATCAATTAGATCATCCAATAGCATATGACACGTTCAGTTACTATAAAACACTGAAGAGTATTCTTTGTTATAGTAAGAAATTGAATATATACTTACGACATCAGCTTAGTCTGTATAGTTCATGTAAGACTTTCGTTTTTAAGGTTTATTTTAATACTCTATTTTCAACATTGATATTTTAGAAATACTAAGTAATGAGGAAAAAGTATGTAAATGTACATATATTTGATTGACATTATGTTCTATTAATGTTTGTTAATGATATTACCATATATGAATTATTACCATGAATATGACATAAATTTTATGATTTACAAATTTTTGTCTTCATTTTATTTTTGTTAGGTTTTGCTTTTAAATTCTAGAAATAGAGATTTTGAGCCCATAGAGTCGCAATGGCAGTTCAATACTGTTCTTGTGCTGCGGGTACTCAGAAATTGTATACCAGTTCCGACTATGCGTCTCATTTCACAACTGTGATTTGGGATCACCGTCCAGGAATACAAATATCCATTTTAAATATGCTAACATTGTATTTTACGTTTAATAGCTATAAATAGTCTTAGATTTCATATAATTATTTTTAACAATACTGAGAGTGGATATAATTTATAGGGCCTGTTTCACTGGTTGTGGGTAATGCTATTTGACAGATCACAGTATCCAACAGATTACAGTTTATTTATTTATTAATGGCCTTATCTGCCTTTTGCTGTTAAAATATATTCTTATTTGCAGAATAAACTATATCCACAACCACAACTGGTAAAATGGACCCTAAGAGCAGATATACATTTCTAACTATATGTTTTATAATCACTCACTGAGCACATTAACTCATAGCTTTTAAACAATATTCTAATAATATCAACCTCATTTCCAGATCAACGTATTTTAAATAAAAAACAAAATGGGTGACATTGAGGATACTCACTTCGAGACCGGGGACTCTGGTGCGTCGGCCACTTTTCCTATGCAATGTTCAGCCCTACGCAAAAACGGTTTTGTCATGCTGAAGGGTCGTCCCTGCAAGATCGTCGAGATGTCCACATCTAAAACCGGCAAGCACGGTCACGCTAAAGTACATCTTGTTGGAATTGATATTTTCAACGGAAAGAAGTGAGTTTACTATTGTTTAAATAACTTTCAACTCTTCCGCTTAATACGGAAATGGTTAAATAAAATATACATATATATTGGTCTTAATAAATTTCTGTAATTGGGTGTCTTAACTCTCTCTAACATAAAAATGCTTGGTTATAATAATTAAAAACGTAAATATCGTATCGTTATTAAAAAAAAAAACTAACAAACTTAAAATTGTACTCTAAAGTTACAAATTAGAAATATTCTTCAAGTCTATAATAAGATATGACTCATTTCATACAAACATTATCAGTATGATAAAACAGTTCACGTGCTTGATGAAAACCAGTGCTAATGACACTGGCCCAAAAAAAAGTTTTCTGTACCTTTGAGCATACCATCTAGGGTTATGCATTTTGACGCGCTAAATCTGAATTTGGAGTTCCGTTTGGTCCCTAACACCTCTTGCGATCACGATTTTTAATGGTGCTTTGGTATTTATACATAAGGGGGTGTACCAAACGGGCACCAAATTCGCATTTTAGCATGTCTAAATAAATATCCCTTTGTGGTTCTGGTCAAAGGTACAGAGCACTTTTTTTGTGGGCCGGTGTAATCAAGTGTTTATTTTTATTTACTATTTAAATCGTGTGTTAAACTAAAAACTAAAAAATAGTTTTAATTTTTATTCATTTCAAAAAGTATCTCTAAATAAGAGTGTAATATAGTCTAAAATATATATCAGTAGGAGTAGAAATAAATAATTAGTAGTACTCCTACTCACTGCCTACTTAAAAAGGTTTATCTTAAAAAGGTTTTGTTTTGATAGATACGATAAAAAAATAATGCGTAATTTAAATAGTCAAAAATGAAAAAAAGATGTATTGATGTCAGGAGAAAAATACCTTGATGTGAATGTTAAAAAAAATCTAGTTTTTAATTTGAACTCGTGATATTTTGATAATAACGACTCAAGTGTCGTAACTCCGGGTCAAAAGTTGATAATTTAAAAAAAGCTAAATTGCTATAAAGCAATATGCACTTTACACTTTATTATATGTGTGTTTTGGTCTTTCACTTCTTTCTGTTAAAGCTATCTGTTGGATATCCAATAGATTCTGAGTTAATTTGCTATTTTATCATCAACTCTATCAGTTATTTCTATTTGTAAACTTGTGAATCAAAAACTTGTATATTTATCAAGATAAATAAAACATCCTAAAGACTATCTCCTGCTCGTAAAATCTATCAGTAACTTAGTGTGACATAAACTATATCATAAACAGTTGAAAGTAAATCTTGATTATGCGAGCCCATAGAGTCGCGAGGTCGATTTATATCGCCTTCGTGCTGAGGGTACTCGAAAAGTAAACATCAGTTCCGGCTATGCGTCCCATTTTACAATTGTATTTTGGGATCACCGTTTAGGAACACATTTTTATTTAGTCTAATGATCTATGATAATAATTTTGCTAAGTCAAAAATTATTTAATTGATTAATATTACAAACAATACAAAAATATTACCAATAAAGTTACACCAGTTTGAATAAAATAAAACGAAATAAATTAAATTACATTACACATCGGTCACCAACCCGCCTGCCCAGCGTGGTGACTATGGGCAAAACACATGAGTTCATGTTATTTTTGGCGTAAACTTGTGGAGGCCTATGTCCAGCAGTGGACTGTATAGGCTGTAATGAATGAATGAACATTACATTTAATGTTTTACTAAGCTTAGAATTAAAATGGATACATACATTAAGTATATGATTTTAAAAAACAATTTCAATAATTAAGGTTGTGTTAGTTGCAAATAAAAGCAGTACACATAAATCTTACTGTCACAATAGATCATACCCCTTTAGAACTTAATATATCCACGTTAAAGCAATTATTGGCTACAAAAGAGGTACATCTATTACTGACGATAATTGTGGAACTACTTACAACTACTTATTCTGCTTTTTACGTAAATTATTGAAAGGTCTTGAACTACATGAAAACTAACAATTTCAACCGTTCAAGATCTGTTTGTCTGATCTGATCGGTCTGTCTGATTTTATTTGTACTACCAAGCTTATTTATTTTTCTACAATATGCTATGTACTATTTATTCATAAATTTTAAAAATTTCGACAAAAGCCCGGACAGACTTCGTTCTTCAAAACTTAATAGTAATTTTTTTTTTATTATTATTAAAACCTTCCGTAGGCTTTAAGGAAAATACAAAAAAAAATTATTGATCTTAATACATACATTATAACTTATTTCGTTTTATTTACATACAATACAATACAATGTAAAAAAAATACGCAGGAGTAGCATTCCTACTATCTTATCTGATTATATTGCATTTTTGTTTTTATAAAAACGCTGATAAAATTCTTATCAAAATTATTTAAATATGAAAAGTGGTTAAGAAGATAAATATTAACATTATTCTCATATTCTGTTGTCTATAATGCATGTCAACAACACCTGTTCTTAATTAATACGTAACACAAAACCCATACATTAGATCTCATAAGACAGCCTCCTCATGGTACATAAGCGGTGATCAAACAGTAATGACTGATAAATTTAATTTCACCTTATATAAAAACTAAAGACTGACCAAAGTTTCCGTTTCAGTTTGGATTAAATTTTTTTGTGATAACAAAACCTGTGGTTATATAATTTATCGCGTCGATTAGCTAACTTATTTTAAGAATATTATTAAAAAGCAACTATGATATTAAAACTGATGTTTTTAGATGTGTGTGCAAATAAATAAGTGCTTAAAATACAGTTAGACTTCTGTATTCATTGCTTCATGGTCCACGTGAGTCAGTTGAGGCCACAAAATCTGTTTTGATCAGACACTTATCAAAATCCTTCTACATGGTGAAAGTGACCTATGCCCAGCATTCCTATGTTAGTCTAAATCAATACATAACAAAAATATTCTATCACCAGATATGAAGATATATGCCCGTCCACCCACAACATGGACGTACCCCACGTGAAGCGTGAGGACTACCAGCTAACCGACATATCTGATGATGGCTACCTTACACTCATGGCCGACAACGGTGACCTTCGTGAGGACCTAAAGATCCCTGATGGAGACCTCGGCACACAGCTTCGCTCAGACTTCGACAGCGGCAAGGAGTTGCTGGTGAGATGTTCTCTCTAATCATGTAAAAAAGCCTATAGGCTATAAGTATGTAAGTTAAAATATTGGGATATATTCGATCATATAGAAAATTATTTTCTGCTAGCCTATTTATGGGCACATGATGTTTCAAAAAGGTTTAGTTGTTAGTGTATATCGTCGTTAATCGTTTATGAGGTCGTTTATAGTCTTAACTGGTCATCTAGTTTTTTAACATGTTGTATTGTATTGTTGTGGGCTCGGTTTTCCGCATTTAGACACAAAGGTGGTCCGTTATGCATGAAAAGAGGGCTGACTAATTCAGCCAGCCCAGCTTCTTCCAGAAGCTCAGAAGCCTCCTGGGGCGTTCACAGGCTTCTCGGAGCGTCCTTATTTCCTTAAGGATGGTAGCCTGGTGTGCGGCCACTCCCTCGCATTCCAGGATTACGTGGGCGGCTGTTTCTTCAACAGCCAGACATCCCCGGCAAAGAGGACTGTCCGTTGCATTCATAATGAATAGTTGGTGATTAAGTGTCATGTGGTAATCGGTACCGGTAATCGTGCCAACAACTATTCTGATGTCCAGGCAGTTAAGACTGAGCAGTCGGCACGATAGGTGCGGTGATATTTCTGTGAATATCATTTTGGACTGTCTGCAGCCGGTTTGGTTTCCCCATAGGGCGTTGTGAGTTGCCTTACCCACGAGCGCAGTTGTCCAAATGGTAGCGGCATTAGGATGGTTGGGCCGGCAACCTTTGTATTGGACCCCTGTCTTGCAAGCTCGTCGGCGGCATCGTTTCCGTGTGATCCACTATGTCCTTTTATCCACTGGAGGATTACCTCATTATGTGAGGCCAATACTTCCAGGGTTTCATCATATTCGTATATAAGACTAAGAGTTGGTCGAATTGTCTTTAAGTACAGCCATGCTGTCCCACAGAATAAGGATGTTGCAATCCCTAATGCCTTTTGACACGACGTCGGTGGCTGCGTGGGTTATCGCAACACACTCACATTGGAAGGTGGAGCTGTGTTGGCCCAGCGTTAGTGATAAATGATATTAAGGTCTTGCGAGTACATTCCGGCACTGGTGCCAGACCTCATTTTCGAGCCATCCGTGTAAATGAGGACCTCGCGTATGCCGGACTGGTCTCTTTCAGCCTCAAATGGTATTTCCTTTCGAAAATATGTTGTTTGGGAATCCTATCACATGGAGCAGCAAGTAGTGGCTCATACCTCACAAGGTTGCTCCAAAGTTTATTGTGTGGACCCTCCTGGTTGCACCACAAGCACAGCCTGATAGCTGACATAGCTGCCTCCTGTTGCATAAACAGATCGAGCGGTGCCAGGTTAAGCATAACCTCAAGAGCTGCCGTGGAGGCGGTACGCATGCAGCCAGTGATTGCAGAGCATGCTATTCTCTGTAACTCTGCCACCAGATTACTGCACCGTAGGTGATTATAGGCCTGACAATGGTTTTGTAAAGCCATAGAGCAATTTTAGGCGATGTGCCCCAGCTTTTGCCGAGGAGCCGTTTGCATTGGCAGAGGATTTAACATAATGAAACGCCACTTGATTTTTTAGTTTTTCTGTTTGGGCCATAAGGGCATGTCGTGGGGGATACCACATGATTGCCAGCTAGAGTCGAGTAAAAAAATATGTCCTAGAAAAATATGTCATATAATGTAGGGAAAAACAAGTAAGATCTTTAAGAATAGGTATCGGTAGTGCAATAAAAACATCAAAATTTTTTGTAAATAAAGACAAACTGGCCTCATGGACTAAACAAGTGAGGCCCAACTGGTGTTCCCCATGGCGTTCAAAGTTTTAATAAAGTTTAGAGCACTAGTCTATATTGTCTGTATAGTACATATTGTACAAAAAGTTGCATCATTTTATCAAATTCTTCAATTTGAAGATAACTGCTTAAGCCACATAATAAGTCAATTTTATTAAATGTGTATATCTTAATTATTTAAGCTACGGACCTTAAGTGACGATTAATTAATTATCTTTTCATACATTTGATAAAAAAGTTATTACTAAGCTAAAACGTAGATATAATTTTAATATGGTATGATTAGTTTTAGTATTTAAAGAAAATTAATAACCTACATCCAGTAATTGATGTTTGTTTTTATTTATACAAATAATAAAATTATAGTGTCTGTTTATATATTAAAATAACAGCATTTTACTAACTGCATATGGATGTATACACGGTACATATACCAAAATAACATTTTTTAGTAAGTTTTGTCTGTCTGTCTGTTTGTATGTACTGGCTAATCTCTACAACAGCTGGACCTATTTTGACGGGACTTAAACTGGCAGATAGCTGATGTAATAAGGAGTAACTTAGGCTACTTTTATTTTAGAAATTTATTTATTTTATAACTCTCCGAACTAAACAATAACTTTTTTATTAAACTCCATGCGGACGAAGGCGCGGGCACAACTAGACAAATATAATAATAATAATAATAATAATACTCTTTATTGTACACCATTAAAAGAAACAACAGAGAAAAAAAAACATAAAACGAAAGATGTACAAAGGCGGTCTTATCGCTGAGAGAGCGATCTCTTCCAGACAACCTTTGGGTATAGGACACGAAATAGAAACTGCAGTTAGGAAGTAAACAAACGATTGGTGTGCAATTAGAATACTCGAACAAAGTACTAATATACTATATAAATGTTTTATTAACATTGTAGCAACTCCAATGGCTTCAATAATATTCTGACGAAATCAAAAAATGATGACAATAACAGATTAGACATTATATTGTTGTTTCAGCATATACAAGTGTTAAGTTATAAATTAAATGTTCTTATATAATACTAACTAATTAATATAAAGTAAGCCAATTACATTTAAATTGCTTACTTATATATTTAATGCAATTTTACCTCGAGTGTAGAGTCTCTGACATATTTAATAATGTGTTGGTGCTAAATGAACTCGTAAATAATTATTCTGCCCTTCACCTGAGCTAGTTTGCATCACTAGTTATATGGACTATGGGTTTTGAAGACATGTTTTTAACTTATTAAAAACAAATATAATTTTAATTTTTAAAATGACAATTTAATGATGCATTTTGAACTTACTTGCATAAAACAATTTTTGATTATGATAAACAATAGTGTTACTCCTGGGGGAAATTGGGGATGGGGTCGGTAACGCGCTTATGATGCTTTTAGTGTTGTAGACGTCTAAGCTACGGTAATCGCTTACCATCAGGTGAGCCGTACGCTTGTTTGCCAATATAGTTTTATTTAAAAAGAAATCTACTATGTTATCTGTATGGTTTATAAAAAGACACTTAAATGTGCTAATTTTCAACTATTAAATATTTTTGAGTTGTAATAATCATCAGATTAATACACTTCTATGGCTCTGTGTAATGATAGCTTATAGAATAAGGACGATTGAACTAATTTTTAGGTAATAATGTTCAAAGAGAATATTTATTTTATTAAACAAAAAGCAATGTTATAATTATCTTTATAACTAAAAATAATAGTAAGTCATATAAAAATTATAGGTTATGTGGCACATTACTCTAATAAATCACAATGTAGTTACTCCGAAAGCTTGAAAAGGTTAGATGGTTATCATTTGACCTTATATTTGGACATTCGCCAAAGAATTCCTTAATTTGATTGACATCTGACCGTGTATGGTAACAAATTGTGTTTATTTTAGGATATAATATACATTTTATTTACATAATATGCTGAAAAGCAAAAATTATTTGTTCATTTAATTTTAATCTATAATTTCTTGTGAATCTGTGTTAAAATAATGATGGAATGAAATCATGAAAATGAGACCTACATTTAAAGGGCGTGTCATTATTTATGACATCAGTAACATAAATCCGGAGATAATCATGATTGATGATCCTTGTAACTGCTGTTTTTATAATCTCAAGAATATGTATACAATATAATATATATACATATTCTTAGATATCTTAACATGAAAAAGGCTATTTTATTTTAATTTCTTTTTTAATATCGATTGACCTTAGTTTATAGATTTCAAGAAATAACACTATATATATAATAATTCTATTTTATATATAACCGGATTTTAAACATTATAATATGTAAAACATCAAAATAGGAATTCAATTTATCTTTCATAATCTAGGAGTAATATAAATAAACTTATGAAATCGTTTGTTACAGAAAGCATTATAATAAAAATTAAAAATATTTCATTGATTGGTTCAGTCTGTAACGCGCATAGGCCTCTTTCTCCATGTAGGAGAAGGAAATAAAAAAGCATACTAATGTAATATTTTATTGTAGAAGTACGCCGTTATTTCGAAATAACCATCATAGCAATCTATTCATAAATCTATATGTTTGTTCCAGTGCACCGTGCTGAAGTCCTGCGGTGAGGAATGCGTCATCGCGGTGAAGGCGAACACGGCCCTCGACAAATAAACTGACTCAGCATTTATAGGGACTATAATAAACATTTCATTTTTTATACACAATCAACAACTCTACATAAATGTAAAACATAATATTATGTATAATTTAACGTAAATTTGTTTCGACGCCGGCCGTCGCCGTCCCCTCCCGTCCGCCGGCCTTCGTGTAACTTGCGAAAAAACATTGCGAGTTTTATTACGATATCGTTTTTTGAAAGAAGGTTCTCGAAGTAAATGATCGTCGCCCATAGACCAGATAGCTTCGACGCTAGATTTGAATTAATTAGGACCGAAAGCGATGCGATGGCCTGCGACGGACGGCGGCGACACTTCACGTTTGTTTTGTTTTGTTTGTTCTCTTTTCGCTTCCTAAGTCTCATAGTTATTTTGCTAGCCGTTTGCGAAAGACATCGGAGCCAACGGAAAGATGGACGCAGACTTGAAGCTATCATAATTTAACGCTAATTTAATCAATATAACAGAACCGATAAAAAAAATAAAAATTACAAAAAAATAGAAATAAAGAGAAATTCTTGAATGTGGTGTGTGATTGATCTGTCCTCGTGAGCGACCCTTCCGTGTAACACTCATCTGTTCAAATTGCCTCCTTTCGGAGTCGTTTCTATACACATTTCACAAAATTAGCCAAGTGTCGAAGCCGATCGGTGACAAAGACTGACCACTGTCACTCGAAAATCCAATATTTTCAGTCAAGACTGAAATGCATTTTTTAGATAAAATAGTTGATTATTCTTATATAAACTTAGCACTAGACGAGTACGTGCTCGAGGCCTTTCCTTGCTCTCTTTGATTTGAACGTATGAAGTATGTTACCGAATGGCTCGCGTAGGTATAGTTCCGTAGGGTACTATGCACTTGTATATCCTTTAAATTAACGTTTTATTAACATCAAATTGTCAAAGACGATATGATATACTAATACTATGTAAGAATGTAAGGTAAGGCCCTATAGAAAAAAAAAATATTTTTTTATTCATACATCGCAATTTGTAAAAACTACAAAATCTTAGACTGTCTGTCAGTTTGAAATGTACATTATTTTCGAAATTGCATAATCGTTGTTGTTGGTGAAGTTTTTATACTTAGCAGCTTGTAATCAAGTTTTTATTTATAAACAGAACTAAAGTATTTGTAAAGACATCCGCAGATGTAAAATAAAATACTTTAGTAACGAGGATATTTTTCTTTTATGGACAAAATGAAAACCTTAACGCCGTCGCTACTAGTTCGATAATGAAATAATACCAATGTTGACACTCGTAAGAGATAATTTGTTTTGTGAAATTATCTGTCTCGGAACCAGCGTTGAATCGCTTTATGATAGAGCAAATTCTTAAGTATCTTTGTGAAGTGAAACGTCAAGTTTACGATGTAAGTAACTATTAAGCAATTATTTACTTTTTTACGGGCAAGGGTTGGATCGTAATCTGTGCGATGATATTAAGTGATGAATTTGTATATACGTAAGAATTGAATAAAAGGATGTTAGTAATATTAAAAAATTCAATATTCAACATTTGTGCAATTTTTTACGTATATTATTTTGTCAATGTGCAAACATTACCGAATTAAATAGCATCAGCTAATTAATAAATATATGTGAATTGCAGTAACTATTTAAAAGTGTCGAATTAAAATCTGTACAAAACGATATCGTGAGTTGTGATTCTTATTTTTTTAGTTTTTAATTTCTTTAATAACCTTTTTTGGTTTCTTAAAAAACATTAGTTCGACTACATTTACTGTAGACGGAAAATTAGGTTATCTAAAATTAAAAAAATACAGTTCACTTAACGACTAACGAAAACACTATGAAGGTAAACACGTAAAAATTTCTCTCTTCAAAAGAAAAATATCGAAATTAACATACATAAAAAAAATCTAATTAAGAACCGTAAAATGCTCCAACTTTGCGCGGATTTTGAAGTTTTTTCTCAGTAACTCCTTTTGCTTAAAGAAAGTCCTAAGTGATTTCAGTTACTGTTTAATGTTGGACTCTAAGCTACTGTAATAAAGTAGATTCTAACGAATAGTCCTAAGTGATTTCAGTTACTGTTTAATGTTGGACTCTAAGCTACTGTAATAAAGTAGATTCTAACGAATAAACGCATTTAAACTACCAAAATTGTGCTTTAAAAAAATAGGCAAACTTAAGTTACAAACTACAACATTGCCTAGCTAAATATCTTTTAAAATAAGTATCAAAGCAAAATTTTTGATACTCGTTATGATTATAATTTCTTTCCATGGTATTTTTCACAAAGTCTTTAATTACTATACAATATTATTTTAAATATGGTTAGGCAAAGTTGTGCAGGTTTCTCCGAATTTGCATACAAAAGTGAATATGATGTAGGGTTGCCCATGATAGGTAAATAAAATAAAATATCATATCGAAATGTATTTTTTGTATGAAATAAAATCGACAATGAAGAACATTTTCGTTTTACATAATAGAGTACTTAGTACGAAATTGAAAAAAATACTTCTATCGTAGTAGGTACCTACTAAGATAAACGCTAAATAACCCCATTTTTTTTAATGCGTTATATGTCAGTCGTTATGTTAGTATCGTTTGTTGATCTTGCAGTCGAGATCATTTTTACGTACTCCTAATACTAACTCCTACTAAAGTGTGAAAGCTGCGGAACGTAGCATAAGTGCACTTTCCGCAGCACCGGAGCTAAGGTGGAGTCTGACGCGGGGCTCGAAGGTATTGTAATAGATCTAAATTCTTCTAACCTAAAACTTTAACTATGAATGTCTCCATAATCTCCATAACCATGCAGTTTTGTATGGTGGGAGTGATACCAGAAAGTAAACCCCCAAAACCCCATAAATCGACGCCCGATCGTCTATAGTCTAGCCCACACCACTTAATGAGCACACGCCGGAAAAGTAGCAGCCCTATCCCTATCCCTATCCCTAGGCAATCTTATGTCGATTTTTTCGAAAATCTAATACAACTTTGCCGACCAAGATTTGCCTGTTTAAAATACTACTTTAAACAGAAAAAGTAGTAAAAATATATAAAACAGCATATTATCTTTGATATACATCATAATACTTTAGTAAATAAGGCTTAAATATTCACAAAATGAAATTTGTGCTCGAGCCGGTAAAAACGCGCGTATCGTGACTGACATTGGAAGTGATACTGACACTTGACAGCTTATTTTTATTTTTTCGCATGCAGTTTGATTTTAGTTTTGCCATATGCATTGCCGACTTGCTTCTAATAATACTTTAGACATTAAAAACAATTCACAACGACAATAATTTAACATATTTTGAATTTAGGCAATGTTGAGCAGTGTTGGCAAAGTTGTAGCATCTTACGGAACCCTTCTCTTTTGGGAGTCGGGTTGAAAAAAAACCGCGCCGATACCTGTAACGGTGGGCTCGAATAATTTATCCTAGTAAATACAAAAGTGGTTGTCGTAATCAAGTCGGAAATGTACTAGCAATAATAAAATTATTATACTAAATTTCGAAATCAAAAGGCTTACAATCAAAAATATAAATTTGACATTTACTGACTTTTGTGACTAACCAGGAAGGTTATCACTAAAGTGATTTGAAATATGGTAAAATTTCTTCAAATTATTTGTAAATAGGTAGTATTTGTTTGAAATTCCTGTAATGTGCAAGATCAATGGAATAATAAATGTGGGTTTTTTTATGAAATAAGATTAACCTTTTGACCGCCACGCCTCAAATCCACTCCCGTGCCCTGTACGCCAAGGCATAAAACAAACAAAAATACCTACGAAAAAAATATTGTTGCCAAGAGTCGTTAACGAGTACCACACAGTGACTTGTTTTTGTTGGTTTTTATGTAATAAATGACTACTTATATAATCTAAGAAGGCTTATTTTTTCAATATTTTTTCTTGTGTTATCTTGCACTCGTTATATATACTTACAATAGCATAAATAAAAAATAATCGTAGTAAAGCACAACACTTCTATCGTCATGACGTCACTGTCACGACTGGACGACTACGGCGCAACTGACCTACGGTTTTGAATAGTGATGACTCCTCATTTTAATTTGAGGATGTGGCAGCCCCTCATTTTAGCTTTTGAGGCCTCACGTGTTACCCCTCATTTGAGGCGAGGTATCGTACGAGGACAGCCGAACTCATCCGATTGTCCGAGGAAGCGCTAAGCATGAGTCACGCATGCCTCGCGTGAGGCATGCGTGACGACTCGTACGAGTAGCTAACACTAAAAACGATACACTACTTTTATCTATCTGTTTCGTTGTGTTGCTTTGTTGCTTGTATTTATTGCATTGTTGTTTGTTGAAATGGAGAAAATGAAAGATTTGAGAAACTAAATTATTTTATATTGCAAGATTACATTGTTTAGGCAAACACTTCGTACGACGAGAAGAAGTATGGGAAAGAGAGTTTACATGTCAAATCACTGTCTTATATACCCAACGTTCTGTCACATCACTGATTGTCTATTGCACTCACAGTTTATATAGATACTTCACACCGATAACCGATAAATTAAGCATGGATCACACGATGTGAATCGTTATAGAGTTGCACCGCAATGAAAATGTGAGACGTTCCTTAACATACTCCCCCCGTTGAAGAATCCAGATTCTTCAACTCTGTGTCTTCATCGTCGAGTAACGGGCAGAGGCGAACCAGAGGACGGCGATAACAACCCACCGTGGTCTGAACATCAGCAACACGAGGAATCCCATCTGGCCCTGGATATAGCCTGGTTACTCGTCCGGTACTCCAGCATAACGGCGGCAGGGAATCTTCACTTATGAGCACCAAGTCTCCAACCTTTAGTTTAGCCTTGTTTGTTTTCCATTTTGTACGTATTTGTAGTTCGCAGATGTACTCCTTTTGCCACCTCAGCCAGAAATGTTGCCTGATTTGCTCGAGTCGTGCGTAGCGTTTCAATTGCGGTTCCTTTTCATTCTCCAAGGCGCGAGCCGGCAGAGCATTTAGTGGTCTTCCGATCAAGAAGTGCCCTGGGGAAAGGAAAAGGAAATCGTCAGGGGAAGTGGATAATGGGCACAAGGGACGACTATTCAAAATAGCCTCCACTTGTGCAAACAAAGTTAGAATTTCTTCAAAAGTTAAATGTGAATTCCCCATGACTCGTTTGATATGATACTTTGCCGATTTCACACCGGCCTCCCATATGCCGCCGAAGTGAGGAGAGTAAGATGGAGTGAAGTTAAATTTGATGTTTTGCTGAGCTGTAAATTCAGTTAACGCGATGTTTTGTGTATCGGTGAATTTACTGAGCTCCCTTGCCGCTCCTACAAAATTGCGTCCGTTATCAGAATAGATCTCAGCTGGTTTACCGCGGCGCGAAACAAATCTATGCAAAGTCATGATGAAGGCATCTTTAGAGAGGTCACTAACGGCCTCTAAGTGTAAACATTTAAAACGAAGGCAAATAAATAAACAAAGATAACATTTCATCAACCTGGCCCCGCGGCCTTTACGATTTACAATATAGAATGGTCCGGCCATGTCAGTTCCAACGGACTTAAAAGGGAAGTCAGGAGTAATGCGTTGTGAAGGCAATTTCCCCATTTTTGGCAACAATGTATTACCCTGCACTCGTCGACAACGCACACAATTACGAACGGTAGAACGTGCTAATAATCTACCCCTAATTGGCCAAACTGTTTGCCTAATTGTAGCCAGCAGCAGTTGAGGACCGGCATGCATATTACGAATGTGTTCATATCTAAATAATAATTTACACAAATGATGTGATGAATCTAAAAGTATTGGATGAATTTTATCATAGGAATAGTTAGAAGTATCTAGACGTCCGCCAACTCGCAATAACTTATCCTCGTCAATATAAGGTGATAAATTTAAAATTTTAGATTTAGAATTTAATTGTTTATTATTACGTAAGATTTTGTATTCTACAGAAAAACTTTGTTGCTGAGCTATTAAACATAATGATTTAAAAGCTTCATTTAGTTCATCGACAGTTAATATACCAGAGAGCCTATTCTTGCGATTTTTTAAATTGTTTATAAACCGAATGATGTATGCCATTGTTCTTTGTAATCTGTTGAAGTTAGAAAACCGCTCAAAATCAATAATAGGCTCTGAGATCACTACTGTGGCTGTGAATTTTACATCGGGTAAATTGATGTTGTCACAAGATTTTAATACGGGCCACTCATTCTGATCTTCTGTCAAGAATGCTGGTCCGTGCCACCACAAATCTGAATTCTGCAACTGAATTAAAGTAGTAGCTCGTGAGATTAAATCAGCAGGATTCTGATCGGTTGGTACATAGCGCCATGAAGATAATTTGGTATTTTCCTGAATTTCCCCTACTCTATTAGCCACAAAGGTTTTTAGCCTAGTTGAGTCACTACTGAGCCATCCCAGAACAACACTAGAATCAGACCAATAAGTGACCGAATTAGGAGTGAATCTAACAGAATTTAGAACAGCCTTGCCTAAACGACTTGAAAGTAAAGCGGCGCATAGTTCCAATCGAGGAATTGAAACAGGCTTTAAGGGGGCTACCTTTGATTTCGAACACAGAAGCTTCACTTCAATGCGATTATTTGAAGACGTAACCCTAGTATAGACACAAGCACCATAGCCAACCAATGAAGCATCACTAAAACAATGAATATCAATAATTTGTGGTGACTCAATAAGAACGAATCTAGGAATTTGAAAATTAGAAATTGATAGCAAATCTTTAGAAAAATCTCTCCAAGCGTTTTCAATGTCTATTGGTACTGGTTGATCCCAATCGGATTTAAGCTTCCATAATTTTTGTAACATAAGTTTTGGCTGCATGATGCATGGGCTTAATAAACCAAGTGGGTCAAAAATTTTAAATGCATCCGACATGATGCTTCTCTTTGTAATGGTATTTCTTGAAGGAGGAATATTGATTGGAAAATTTAACATGTCATTATTTGGATTCCAACCTAAGCCTAGAGTACTTGAAGCCTCACTTAACATAAAATTTTCTTGCAAATTTAGATTACAATTCTCAAAAATAGAACACAGATTACTTTTGTATTTACGTAATTTAAAACAACCCTTATTTAATTCTTGTGCAATTGAATTTTGAATATAATTTAGCTCTTCGATATCATTAGAACCAGTTATGAGGTCATCGACATAAAAATCCTTTTGTATAATGTTTTTGATAAGACTATCGTCGCATTCATCTCCTATCTGCCATAGACATCGCGTACTTAAATAGCTGGCACTTGCGGTACCGTAAGTGACAGTATTTAGCTGCATTGTTTTGATTGGTAAAGACTCGTCCTCTCTCCATAAAATCAGCTGTAAATTTCTGTCGTCTGGATTGACCTCTATTTGGCGATACATTTTCTCGATATCTCCGGTCAACAGGTATTTGTATGTTCTAGCTCGAATTAGTATGGAGAAAAGAGAATCCTGTATGTTAGGTCCAATCATTAGCAAATCATTAATTGAGAAACCAGAAGAAGAAGAAGCGGAACCATCAAATACGACCCTAAGCTTAGTAGATTCGCTGGATGTTTTAAAGACAGCATGATGGCATAAAAAATAAGAGGGATCTGGTAAAGCAACTGTAGCTTCTGACAGATGGCCTAAACTTTGGTATTCTTTCATGAATTGTATATATTGAGTTTTCAATGAAATATTTTTTCTAAAACGTTTTTCTAGATTAAACAATCGCCTTTTTGCCAAATTATATGTGTCACCTAGACAATCAGGTGAATCGCGTAGTGGAAGCCTGACACTAAACCTGCCAGAAGGAAGCCGTGAAGTGTGAGACCGAAAATGGTTCTCACAGGCTAATTCTGCTTCACTTAAAATTGTGTTTTGGGGAAGCTCCTCTAGCTCCCAAAATTTTGTTAGTAAATTGTCGACCTTGCTTTCATTTGGGAGGTTGTCATTGATAACTGAATGATTGCACATTACTTGTTTAGCTTGATAAGAAATAGGACCACCAATCAACCAACCGAAACTGGAATATTGTAGTATAGGCTTGTTTGCACCTAAAGAAATACGGTCGTTTTTCATGAGTCGCCAGAAGAGATCGGCTCCTATGAGAATATCAATAGGAGCTGGCTGATTGAAATCGGGGTCAGCTAAACGCAAATGCGATGGTATGTTTAATTGTTGTATGTTTATAGGTGCCTTAGGCAGATTCCCAGTCAGCCTACTAAGCACAAGACAATTTAATTTAGTCTTATAATTATTGTAAATGGATTTTAATTGGATCACACAGCTTTCTTTGATTTGGTTATCTGAGTGACCGATACCAATGACGTTAATAGAAATTGGATTTGAATTGATTGAAAGTTTTTGTTGAAGAGATTTTGTAATGAAGGACGACTGACTGCCTGAATCCAACAAGGCCCGTACTTTAAGAGGCTCTTTAGTGATTGGATTCAAAATGTATACTTGGGCAGTAGACAATAAAACTTGATTTGAATTTTTGTTTGAAAAGTTTACTACAGTTTCAGAGACCTCGCCAGAGGCACTGTTGACCTTTGGTGCGTCAACTGGATGCAATAGAGTATTGTGTCGTTTCTTACATATTTTGCATGGCCCTAATCGACATTCGACTAAAGAGTGACCCTGCCTTAAACAATTAATACATAATTTGTACTTGGAAATATCGTTTAATTTATCCTCTCTGGATTTAGATATGAATATTTGGCAATCATAAATCCTATGATTTTGATTGCAGACAATACACCTAGACGAAGTGCTATTGTCGTTTTGATTTGTAGTAATAAATGAATTTGAAATTGGTCGATCACGCTTAATGTGATGATTATAATGATTAAAATGATTATGATGATTATGGTAATTGACAGGCTTTGAATGTTGCATTTTACTATTGTTATTTGTTGAAATGTTATTATGAAAACTAGAACCTTGATCATTCTTATTGTGACGCGTACATTCAAGAACATAAGCCCTATCAATCAAAAATTAATTCAATTCTAAAGGCAATATTGAGCCTCAATCCTATTTATTGTGCGATGCTTAGACGATTTGGCCGACTATTTCAGCGTTGCGGTACATGAAGCGCACCAACGTGGTTGGGGCTTCTGCCATCTTGTCTTGCCGCTTCGCGCCGGTCTTCTATGTGTCGTCGATTGAGGAGCTTCAGCTAAGACATTTGCATCATTTCATTTTATTTTCTTTCTTTTTTGAGGTGTCTTGTAATTAATTAACTTAAATTCAATTGTAGTTTATATTATTCTAGTTCATATTCATATTCAAATCCAAATAATAGGCTGATTGGGAATCATGGGTTTGGATGAATATAGGGCACTTATCTTATCATGCTGCGAGGTGCATCACTGCTCGGCAGAAGACGTCGGCCATGTGTTCCTTGGATCTTGTTTTGAAGTCCCTGTTCGGGCGCCAAATGTTTCGTTGTGTTGCTTTGTTGCTTGTATTTATTGCATTGTTGTTTGTTGAAATGGAGAAAATGAAAGATTTGAGAAACTAAATTATTTTATATTGCAAGATTACATTGTTTAGGCAAACACTTCGTACGACGAGAAGAAGTATGGGAAAGAGAGTTTACATGTCAAATCACTGTCTTATATACCCAACGTTCTGTCACATCACTGATTGTCTATTGCACTCACAGTTTATATAGATACTTCACACCGATAACCGATAAATTAAGCATGGATCACACGATGTGAATCGTTATAGAGTTGCACCGCAATGAAAATGTGAGACGTTCCTTAACACTATCTATAATATAAAAATGAGTCGCTGAATGTGTTGCTAAGCGCAAAACTCGAGAACGGTTGGACCGATTTCGCTAATTCTTTTTTTAAAATATTCCTTGAAGTACGAGGATGGTTCTTACGGAAAGAAAAATTCTAAAAAAAAAAATTTAAAATTTCCTGAAAAAGTCTAAAAACAACACTTTTCTATACTCCCATACAAAAGATTTGTGATAATACTTAAATTTGAACTTTAATACCATACGATAAAGTTTGTGTTAGGCGATACGAAGTTCGCCGGGTCAGCTAGTTTTTTATAATTATACTTTGCTTCTAAGAACGACGCGTTTTGATGCGCGCTATTAAACGTTAGATATTATTTAACACTAAACCAAATATTTATTCATAAATAATGTTGTTAGGACTTTGGAAGGAAACTAGCTTATATTTCTTTATTATGCTCATTTATTCTGTTTTTATATAATCGCAGCACACACAACAAGAAGACCAACTTAAAACGCCATTGCGGCTTACCACAGAGTATTTTTGCATTCGAACAATGTTGCCAATATAAAATATTTAATTGCACTTAACACCTCCCCTCAATAAAATATTTTTAACAACATTATGATTTCTTATTTACTAAACAACCTATCCCTTAATTTTCTGAACAAAATTCCCCCCAACGCTTTAGTTAATATGTCTGCGAGTTGGTCACTGGTATTTATGTATCTCAATTCAATAATATTTTTATCTAACTTTTCTTTTACAAATGATAACTTTATCTCTAAGTGTTTTACTCTAGAATTACCAGTGGCCATCTGTGCCATCTTGATAGTAGACTGGTTATCTTCAAAAATTACTATTTTAATATCAAACCCAAAAGTGAAAAGAATATCTTTTAGCCAACAAGCTTCACTTGTTGCCGAACACAAAGCTATAAATTCAGCCTCTGTAGAGGACAATGAAACAGTCGGCTGTTTCTTCGAAAACCACATTACAGAACTTCCAAAAACTTTAAAAATACACCCTGTTGTTGACTTACAATCATTACACCCACCCCAGTCACTATCAACATAGCCTATAACCTCATCAACATTACAATCTCTATAGTATATAAGACATAAATCAAGTGTACCCTTTAAATATCTCAAAATATTTAACAATAGTTTATACAAAAGTGTGGATGCACTGTTTTGATACCGACTTAGAATATTAACAACTGCACATAATATGTCTGGCCTAGTGCCCATTGCCGCATACATTAAACTTCCTATCAATTTTCTACATTTATTTTCAATAAGAACACTCTCTGAATTTTCCCTCTTTAGAATATGAAAATTAAAATTCTTATCAATAGGCAATGACAATGTTTTGCAATCTGACATATTATATTCTAACAAAATGTTTCTTAAATAGTCCTTTTGTGAAATTACAGTGACCCCTAAATTTAAGTCTTGCTTTACATCAATACCCAGAAATTTACTTATAGCCCCCAATTCTTTAATTTTAAATGTTTGACATAGCATATTTCTTAATTTACCCAGCTCAAGTTTGTTATTCCCAAAATACAATATATCATCTACATATAACAATAGAAATGTTTTATTTTCCCCTTCACACTTTGAATACAGACAATAATCCTTATCACACTGTTTATAACCTATAGATAACATTACATTATTAAATGTTTCGTTCCAATACTTGGGAGACCTCTTTAAACCATAGATTGATTTATTTAGTTTTACAATCTTTACCTCAGAATCCTCTGGCAATGACAAATATAACTCCTCATCAAGCCTAGCATTTAAAAAGGCCCCACAAACATCCATTTGATTAATATTTAAATTTAGTTTTGTAGCTACAGATACAAAAATTCTAAAAGTATTAAGTTTTGCTACAGGCGCATATAAATCTTCATTACAGTCTTGTTCGAATCCTCTAGCTACCAACCTCGCCTTGTAGTCATTTCCTTTTCTTTTTAAAACCCACTTAGAGCTGATTACTTCTTTTCCTTCCGGTACTGTCTCTATCTCTGTCCATGTGTTATTTTCTTTTAGTTGGTTGAGCTCTTTTCTCATGGCCTCTTTCCAGTTCTCAGCTTCCGGTGATGCCATTGCTTCTCTATAGTTTTTAGGCTCTAGAGTAACATACATACAGTAGTCTTCTAATTTCTTTGGCTTTATTATTTTTCTTTTGCTTCTTTGTCGTTGATTCTGAACTTCCGTTGCTGAATTTTGACTTCCTATTCCTGTAGTTTGATCTTCTGTCTCATTTTGATTTCTCTCTTCCTCAGTCCTCTCCGATATGTTTTCTGTCCTCTCCAGTATGTTTTCTGTCCTCTCCGGTGTCTTATCCTGTTCTTTCCCTTCATCTGTATTAGTGTCATGGAACTCTTCTTCACTTTCCTCATGTTGCTCTATTTCTTCGTCCTCAGATGACATGTCCAGCAAAACCACTTCCTCTATCACCTCCTTCTGGTCACATTTTGGTTCCTCTATTCTCTTGCCTACCAGGAATACTACATCCCTTTGAATATGAACCTCTCGTCGTTTCTCATAATACACTCTGAATCCCTTTGTGTCTTCATAGCCGACAAAGATTGCTTCTTCACCTTTATCGTCCCACTTCAACCTTTTTTCTTTAGGTATATGCACAAATACTCGTTCACCAAATACTCCTTTTAGATCATTGATGTTTACTTCCCATTTATGAAAGGATTCGTATGGTGATTGGTTTTCCTGCTTGCTCTTCGAAGTACGGTTTAATACATAGACTGATGTATTCACTGCCTCTGCCCATAAGTGCTTTGGCAACCTCTTTGCTTTCAGCATGGTCCTTGCCGCTTCAACTAGTGTACGCATGTCTCTCTCCGCCTTGCCGTTTTGTTGAGGCGTGTAAGGCACTGTTGTTTGATGCTGTATGCCATTCTCTTGCACAAATTTACGCATTTCATCATTGCAAAATTCTAGTCCATTGTCCGTACGTATGACTTTTACATTGTAGTTAGTTTGCCTTTCGGCCCAAGCAACAAACCGCTTTATACATAATACTGCTTCACTCTTTTTCTTTAAAAAATAGACCGTCCTGTAGTTTGAGTAGTTATCTTTGATTAGCAAGAAATACCTGGAGCCTCCAACACTCTCCACCTCCATTGGACCACACAGATCAGCACTCAAAAGTTCTAAAGGTGCATTAGCGCAATGTTCACTTTTAGCAAATGGTAGTTTATGCATTTTACCTTCCAGACATGAAACACACTTGAAACTGTCTTCTGTGTACTTGATGTTATTCTTGGTGAGCACTTGTTTCACTTGCTCAACATTTTGATGACAAAGTCTCTCATGCCAGTCTGACAAAGTGGCAACTGCCGCGACACTGTTATAAACATCGTTCATTACATTTAGTATGTAGTTATCACCTTCGCGATTACCTACAGCACACAGTTTATTGTCTTTCCATAGTAAACACTGACCACACGTCATTTCAACTTTGTGACCTTTTTTTGTAACAGTCGACAAAGAAAACAAGCTCACTCGTAAGTCCGGTACGTGCAATGCATTATGGAGTGTTGATTGCACATAACTTTCACCGTTATATATATTTAGTTCCACTTTTCCAGTCCCGGCAACGCGTAAACGTCGTCCATCTCCGACAATAACAAACTGATTTGACACTGACGTATAGTTCGTAAACAGTTCTCGATCACCGGTCATGTGCGCACTAGCGCCACTGTCCATCAACCATTTATTTTTGAACTGATTCACTGAACGATTTTCTGTACCACTCGAGTCACTCAAATATTCACAACCGGTCCCGGTTATCATTCCTATCACTGTAAATGCGTTTCCCTTTGAATGTCCGCCGCCATATTGACCACTATTTTTGTTTAGATTTCCCTTTTTGCACTGAGCTTTTAAATGTCCGATTTTTCCACAAGAAAAACAACGACGATTTTCCACTTTACTATTACAGTTTTTAGCCAGATGACCAGGAATATAGCACCGATTGCAGCGCTTGACAAAGCCGCTTTTCTTTACAAATAGCGCCGTGCTTTCACTCTCATGGCCCTTAAGGTGATATCAGACGGTTCATTTTTTGTTCATTTTCACCTTTCATTCGGTACATTTCACTCGAAATGAAATGTCTGAACAAAAAATGAAACACGAGTGCCGAATGAATTCATTAGTGAACCGATCCAACAGTGTTGGATATTGGCATCCGGTATCTTTCATTCCCACTCCGAATGAACGAGAAATGAACGGTCTGAACACTGAGAGAACGTTCATTCGGATTCGGCCATTTTGTTTCGAGTCCTGTAGCCGACGGACATCACGTTGTCGAAGTAGAAAGTAGAAGTTCTTCAAATTTACTTTCATCCATTCGAAGATGATTACAATATGAATCAGGATCTTCAACGGCTAGTTCTCTCAACAATGTATTGGAAGCTCCTAATAAATTTCTTCTTGCAATCCATGGTCGCACCCACCACCGTCGACGTTTTCTTTGCTTCTTTTTTGTCAATTCTTTGATTAAATGATCACAAATTAAACGAATTCCAAGACGTACGACTTCATTCGATGACATATTTAAAAGAAAGAACAATGAATGTTCATTTCTGTATCATTTCGTCTAAGCCGTGTGAACATAGAATGAAAAAAAAATGAAGCATTCACTCGAGTGAACAATCATTCGAGTGAACCGTCTGATATCACCTTTAGACTTAATTCTCTCCTCCTCGACGAGCAGCCGCGCCACTAAATCATTGAAATTTTGTTTATCCGTGTCGACCGATTCCCAAGCTGAAACAAAGTGGCTGTATGATTCTGGTAATGACATTAGGACCTTAGTCATTAAAAACTTTTCAGACACTGTTTCACCAGCTTGTTTTAGTTGACACGCCATTTCTTGCAGCTTAGCTAGGTATACAGAAAGCTCTCCTTCTTCAAACTTGCACTGAAGAAAACGTTGTTGCAACATCAATGTACTCGTAGCAGACTTTGCCTCAAAAACGCTATGCAACTTATTCCACATTTCAGCCGCCGTCTCGCATGTTAAAACGTGAATCATGGCCTCCTCACTCAGTCTAGACACGATGATACTCTGCGCCTTGTTATCTTTTTTTATCCAGGCTGTCAAATCGCCAGTATCTGGTTTTACCAACGTTCCATCAATCACTGAAAACACATCAACTCCTTAAAGAGTAACTGTCAATTGGAACTTCCACACGCTCCAATTGCGCTGGCCCTCCAGTTTGATGACCGAGGGTGACGCCATCGCCATGATGCTAGGGTCTGTCTCCGACATTTGCAAACTGCACCCCGCGGAAATCTGATGCCGTGATTGCCTTTCGTGCACTCCACACGACCTCCTTCAGACGCCGCTGTCAACAACACAGCCCCGTGTTGTTCACCAGACCAAGAAACACGCCGCACACCGCTCGCGCCGTCACCGCGCCACCCGGCACGATCGCACCAAAAAATATCTCTGCGATTTTCACCTAAAACAGAATTATGAGCACTGGGCCCATAACCTGTTAGGACTTTGGAAGGAAACTAGCTTATATTTCTTTATTATGCTCATTTATTCTGTTTTTATATAATCGCAGCACACACAACAAGAAGACCAACTTAAAACGCCATTGCGGCTTACCACAGAGTATTTTTGCATTCGAACAATGTTGCCAATATAAAATATTTAATTGCACTTAACAAATGTTTTGTTTTAAATGATTTTTTAAATTGGAGTACCTGGGTTACCGAGCTTAGTTCGGTATTTTTAGTAAATCGTGTTTTTTGGAAATTATATTTAAATACGAATTACATATTGATAAAAAATGAATAATATTTTTCAATTTTACCGACATAATAATAAGAAATATGAACTGGTTATGTAAATAAAAAATCGCGAGTACAATTATAAAAAAAAAAGAAAAAACGTAATCATATGGGGATTTGAACCATCGTGTTCTCGGTTGGTCCCGACCGACCGGCCGGTGTCCCACCTGAGCTAATACGACTTTATTGACATTTGCGAAATTTACCTTCGTATTTTAATGAAGCCATAAATTATAATAATGTAGCCATTTTTTCATTGTCTAAAAACAGGGATAAAACGAAATTTTGTAAAAATGATTGATTCGGATTTTTACATCTCCCTCACACATCATGTTCTTTCGCTGATAAATTTTAGACCGCCAACAAAAACATAAACGAATCAATGACACTTGAATACCAATCTAATCTAGGTGTTTTTAGAGTTCATAGTTAATGTTTAGAGTTCATGGTAATACCAATACCTAATAAAAATATTCTCTCCAAATTCTCTCTTTAATTTGTTTTCAACTTTTTGCTTCACGTATTAATATTATGATATTATCTGAATAATATCCTACCAAACATCATTATTTCATTAGGTACATAATATCAAAATCATAATGTGTGAAACTGTGTTTTCAAAATTTCGACTCCTCACAATTCATTATGAAATAAGTACTTCCACCTCATCCTCAAAGAATCGTCCTCATTGAGGTGAGAATTAATCGTCCTCGTCGAGTCCTCGTGAGTCGCGTCAATAATGTCAATGTGAGGACTCGTAAACGAGTGAGGTGGTTCAGTATTGAAATTCGAGTTACTCTTTCAATTTGCGATCACGAGTACCTCAAATGAGGCACCTCATGAGTGAGGAACCCATCTCTTAGTTTTGAAACTTCCTTAACCTTAAGGTGGGCATTGACGATCAGTTTTTCGCGTCAGTTTTAACTGATCAGTTTTTCGCGCTCTCCAAAACTTGATCGTGAGTGTAGAACCATCGCTCCAGAGCTTTAACTGACGACGCGCCCCATTTATTACATAAAAACCAACAAAAACAAGTCACTGTGTAAGTACTCGATAACGACTCTTGGCAACACTATTTTTTGTCGTAGGTATTTTTGTTTATTTTCTGCCTTTGCGTACAGGACACGGGAATGGATTTGAGGCGTGGCGCTCCAAAGGTTAAAAGGAAAATTATTACCAACTGACGAATACAACTAAAGAACTGCGTATTGGTAGAAATTCTTTTCCTTGTAGAATGTTGTTATTCATTGTAAATTATGGCCGTGCTTACGCGATTATTGAACGGTTATGCAAAAGTACCTTGCCCGAATAGCTCGTATATTGACAGTAAAATTAAATAATTGTGTTTGCAGGCAAACGAAGAAAAACTGCCTTCAATTATATTGACAAGTAATACAACGTAGATAGACAAAAAATTTTCGAGTAAATACGCATTATCAAAGATTACTCCAAAAGTTGTAATCAGATCTCGATGAAATTTAAATGTGACCACATGATAACATCGGCTTTCGATTAAATTAAAAATCGTCAAAATCGGTACACCCAGTAAAAAGTTATTCGGCTTTTCGAGAGTTTCCCTCGATTTCTCTGGGTTCCCATCATCAGATCTTGGTTTTCTTATCATGGTAACAAACTAGGGATATCTCCTTTCAAACGAAACAAGAATTATCAAAATCGGTTTATAAACGAAGGAGTTATCCCCGAACATACATAAAAAAAAACATATATACGGTCGAATTGAGTAACCTCGATTTTTTTAATGTGAAATAATCTAATAAACATACAGATCTCCCATTTGCAGGAACGCAGTTAGGAGTCGAACACTTATAGAAACGGATTGCCGTTACTTTCACTAAAACTCAAGATTGTAAATGATACGAAGATCAACAAGTCTGTCAGGTCAAAGTATTTTTAAAAATTACTGATATATTTGGCTGTGGTATGTTGGCGGTTTACTTTATTTATATCTCCCACAGTAAATTTTCTTTGGGTAAATAAATTTTTAAAAGAACAAGGTTAGCATAATAATATATTTTTTAAAAAAGTATAAAAACTAGTAATAATTTATTAGTGATGACTGAATATTACAGGTTGAAATATTCATTTATCAAACGGACTCCTCATCAGAACTGTCTGATATTTCAATAACTATGTGTGAATCCTCAATATCTATAACACTCGTTGTATAGTTATCACCGAGCTCGTCCAGTAGTTGACATATATCTGATTCGAGTTCTTTTTTTATTTTAACTCCAGTAACTTCAGAGTTAACTTCACTAGCATCGATACCCGTATTGTTATTATTGCTAGATTTAGACGTAGCTATTTGTGATGGTAAGTTAACATTTGTTTCATCTTTAGTACTACCCTCATCAGATGAGCTATCAATTTCGGATTCGTTAGAACTTTCATTAGCATTTGCTTCTTGATTACATACGGCCGCTTTTTGTGACGGCGCATTCTGCATCATTGTAAACCTGGAATTCGATGAAAACTATAAATAAAATATATTTTCTTGGCAGATATCTATTATTATTTCTGATTATACAATATAAAGTAAAACGTATATTTTAGAGTATTTAATAAATGCCTTGCACTCAATAGACTCCAGGACGATGTGAATTCTGTCAGGGGTTGTATAAAACAACACGCAAACGCCTAGACCAGATTACACATTTATATGGCCAATATAAATATTATTTGCGATGACCGAACCCGTAACCGTCAGCTCGTTAATCAGTTTCTTAGATTTTACAAAATGACGCCTCGGCAGTTGTTTTTTTGTAATTGCGAATTAATTAAAAACTCATATTTTACTCTAGATTTCATTTCAGACAAAATCCATTTAAATTTGAACTAGGCTAGACTGATTGACTCAGCATGTGACATTCCACTCCTGGGCGTAGACCTTTCTTTATACAGGGGGATAGTAAGTCGCATAGGCATGTAAACCGGTAGCGTTCAGACCGGTGATCTCTCCTATAAAGTAACTTATGTGGTACATAACTATCAGCCCTTACACTTCTGACTACCCCGTTGGCGCACTTTATAGTGCCCCTGCTTTCTGCTCCGGGGATTGTGGGTTCGATTTAAACCCTGAGTCTGGGTGTAATATATATATATATATATATATATATATATATATATATATATATATATATATATATATATATATATGTATATATATATATGTATTATTTATAAATATGTATATCGAAAAAAAAAAATGTAGCTATACCAGTCGGCTGTTACCTTTAACACAAGCAATTGACTTGTTTACTTTAGGAACGGACGACCGTGTGTGTTCATTCATTCATTACAGCCTATACAGTCCACTGCTGGACATAGGCCTCCACAAGTTCGCGCCAAAAATGCGTGAACTCATGTGTGTTGCCCATAGTCTATATAGTATATAGTATAGGCTTTGTCGCACCGAAGACGCTGCTGCCCGTCTTCGGCCTGTGTATTTCGAAGCCAGCAGTTGGATGGTTATCCCGCCACCGGTCGGCTTTTTAAGTTCCAAGGTGTTAGCGGAACTGTTATCCCTCAGTCGTCTCTTACGACACCCACGGGAAGAGAGGGGGTGGCCATATTCTTTAGTACCGTAGTCACACAGTACCGTGTATGTGTTGTGTAGATATTATTGTCATTACCAGCGACCCACCTCTCAAGTATCTCCGCCTCCTTCCTCGCGGCGTCCCGCCTGTTCTGCTCCAGGCGCGCCAGCAGCGCGGGGTCGCTGTCCGCGGGGTCGCGCTCCACCTTCACCGTGCTGATGAGATGGCGCCACTCGCGCCGTTGCCTCCGCCTCTGCAGTGCGCGTCCACAGTGCGCGAACAGGGCCCTCGCTGAACATTTTTAATTTGATTAATAACAGTATTATACATTTTTTTTATGTCCCTAGGTCGGCAAACAAGCGTACTGCTCACCTGATGGTAAGCGATTACCGTAGCTTATAGACAGCTGCAACACCAGAAGCATCGCAAGCGCGTTGCCGACCCAATCCCCAATCCCCCCAGGAGCTCTGGTCACCTTACTCACCAACAGGAACATAATACTGCTTGAAAACAATATTATTTTGCTGTGATCTTCTGTAAGGTCGAGGTACTACCTCAGTCGGGCTGCTCCATATTTTGAGCAGGAAATTCCTGCTGTGCCCTACCTTAGCCAATCTCAAGTCACAAAATATTTAGGAATCGTCCATTTTTTCAACACGGCACATTTTTTAGCAACTTTTTAACCGCCTATCCCCCCTTGGATACGTGGTGAGGTTTTTCAGTAGTTTCTGAGTTCGCTAACACACATTGTTACACTAAATTTATATATATAGATCATAAAGCTGAAGGGTTTGTTTATTTCTTTTAACATCCTGATCTCAGGAACTACTTTTCCGAATCGAAAAATTCATTTTGTGTTGGTATAGTCAATTTACCGAGGTTTAGGCTGTGTGGTTACGGCAGTAAAGAATATAGCAACCTCCTCTCTACCCGTGGGTGTCGTAAGAGGCGACTAAGGGATAACAGAGTTCCACTACCACCTTGGAACTTAAAATGCCGACTTAAAATGGTGGGATAGCCATCCAACTGCTGGCTTTGAAATACACAGGCCGAAGACGGACAGCAGCGTCTTTCGGTGCAACAACATCAGCCCCTGCAGTCACCATCCCACCTGTCCAGCATGGTGACTATGTGCAAAACACATGAGTCGCCATTTTCGGCGTTAACATGGGGAGGCCTGTGTCCAGCAGTGGACTGCGATAGGCTGAAATGAAGGCTATAGGCTATATAAAATTTATGACCTATATACTATTTTATTACATTTTTTTTCTAAAATTAACATGACGTTAATTGATTAAAATTCTTCAATACTCACATTTTGCTAGCTAATTAAACAGTATCAACGAAAGATTACTGCAGAATTATTTAAGCATCCCGAAACATAAGCAAATAACAAACTTGAATTTTTAACTAGGATGTAAAATTAAAACTAACATTCTTTCTATAAAGGATCTAAGTCTTCATTTTGAAGCATATTTGATTGCGTACCGTAATTTGTGATATTGCTTACAATATTAACATAATATTATTTTCCCCACCTTCATCGACAATTTTATGTTTACTCCAACCCAGATCATCTTCTTCATTTGCCTTTAGAACACATTTGATGACGTCACGAAAGCTCGGGAATTGAGGATGACCATCACTGTCTACATTTTTATTTAGAAAAGCTTCCAATCTCCTCACAGGACCGGACGGACGCCCTTCTATTACTTTCAGGTGTACTGTTGATCGTTTAACGGCTTCTGCACCAGTTAGTTTGCACAGTTCCTTGTATAATGTTACTATACGAACTTTGTAGCTAAAAATACAATCTTTTGTATGAATGTAATGAAAATAATAATGTGTTTATCTTCTGATTAATTTTCTTGATAATATTCTTTATAAATAAACATTGAATTGTACTTTTGTATTATAAAGAAGAAAGTATTAGCAATAGCCACTGCTTCAATCTATAATTTTACATTAATCTCAGTTGCCAACAGCACCACCACAAGAACGCACACTAGAGAGTGCACAATAATACTAAAGAGCAGTATTATTTATCTTCTGTAAGGTAGACGTACTTCCCCAGACTGCAAGTTCTAAGCAGGATATATCGTGCTGTACCCTACCTCGATAATGATAAGAATAGAAAACAATAAAGTAACTAAGTACAGGATTCTTCAGTACTTACTTTTCACTTTGAATATATGGTGAATTCATATTATCATCACAAACCTCCTGTTCCTCCAACTGTGCTATCATTTTTTTACACATTTCGATCTCTTGTTCTATTCTCTCAATATTATTATCATCTGTTGGAGATAGCTCTTGAACTTCCAATATTCTATGAGGTACAAGAAGTTTATCTTCATCAATACTTCTATTGTTGTTGCATGTATCATTTTCTTTCTCACCAGCAGATGTATAATTTGACTTAACATTACAATCGTTACTGTCGATATCAATAATTAAATCATTTTCGGTTGAATCTAAATATATAAGAACTTCTGTATTTGATATTTTGCTGTTTCTTTCTGTTTCAGATTTTCTTTTACATATTTCATTACCTAAAAGCCATTGGAGTTTTAACACAATGTTAAATCATCATATAGTAGGTACAAATATATTTTATAAATATATTTACAAGCAGAAACAATACATGTAAAAAAGAAATATGCAAGAAATAAAACGAAAATATGTACAAAAGATGGTTTTGTTGCTGAAGAGCATTCTGTTTCAAGAAATCTTTAGATAAAAAATCTCAAGAACAGTTATTAGGTATTTAATTTATTGATAGAATATATTTAGGGTAACTTTATATATCTTTTTAGTTCAATTAAAAAATATATTATTTATTTCACTATTATAAAACCTTTATTGCAGTACATTCTTTCCTCCTTTTGCTTTATATATTTTACCTAGCTTCCTTAAAAAAAAAAACATTTGGGTCGTATATGACCTGATATTATTTCTGAATAGGTAAACTGATTTCCCCTTTTTTTTCTAGAATAAAGAGTAAAAATCAGATAGAAAATAATACTGCTGCAGAAATGGAATTCAATTAAATACCTTTGGTGTTATTTGATAATGTGATAATTTGTACCCTTTTCTTTGTATTCCCGGTTTTCAGGATTTCACATAGATCTCTGATGTGAGAAAATTTATGACCAGAATCATGTTTAACGAGATTAATAGCTCTCCTTAGAGCTTTTGCGAATTCTTGCGATTCTGTAATTTTTTTATCCGTTTTCATGTATCTATTTAAAAATATAGTATTTATAACCTTTTTCATTTCCGGCGAATTATCTAAGTTAAAACATGTTTCAATAAGTTCAGTCAGTAGAGGGTTATTTTCACATGTTTTTTTATACATTACCTCTATATTGTTTTCGTACATTAAAGAGTCTAAGACCTAAAACATAATTGGTACGATTTTATTTTTGTGTTACACACACATAAGGAAATCCTAAACAATTTTTAATATCATATCAAAATAGCTTAATTAGCTAGAGCACCGACACGGTCAGTTTGAGATGCAGGTTCGATTCCCGCTGGAACGGTCGAATTTTGATAGGATATAAAAAATGTCTAAAATATAATTGTTACTTAAATTCAAATTTAAACAAATTCTAATTAAGCTTTTAACAACACTTACACAGTCACTATCTTCGTTTTCCGATATCTCAACTATATCTACAGAACTCATATTTTAATTATAACAATAAATAAAACTTAAAAACAATCTACAAGCTACAAGCTTTAACAAACATTTAAATCAAATTAAAAAAAAAAATAAGATTCGGTAACATAAAAGCTAAGATTGTCACAGTTTTTAAAAGTTTATTTTTTAAATAATCTGACAATTCTGACATAAGTCAGACATACTAAACGTTCTACGTGACATTGGCGAAATCATATGTGCTAGTTTGACTTACCCTTGTTACCGTTACCAATTACCATTATAAAGTAACGGTAAATAAATAGAGCAACACGGAGGGGAGTGGCCATTGCGTTTGTTACCGATACAAAACTTTCTGTCATTTTTTGCGGGGGGAAATTACACACATGCACACTTTATCTAAATCCCACACAAAAATAATCGTCTGTAACTACGAAACTCACACATACTAAATTAAAATCACACTTACATTTTTCACACACACATAGATACATTCTGTGTTATTACAGTATAATGACACGCCGCAACTACACTGAAAAGTTGCTAACAGCCGTGGTTGTAACAACTGTCGATATGCATTATCGATAAATTCAACTACTCGGTTAGGGAAATAATGTTTTTAAAGTGATACAAAGGTAAGATATTATTATAAAAATAGACTTAATTTATTATATACTACAAATCAAACATCTTCATGTAAAATAAACGATTATAAAGAGTAAAGATTTGATTGTTTGTTTGTTAGCATTGAATAGGCTCCGAAACTAATGGACCGATTCAAAAAATTATTTCACCGTTGAGAAGCTACATAATCCTTGAGCGACATAGGTTATACTATATTTTCAAAAATATTAGGTATCCTTACTAAAACTCCAATAATGTAACCCAAGGGATAAAAAAATAACCTAAAAAAATCCTTACATTGCGTACGCTGCAAAAACTAATGATAATAGAAATATATAATGTAGTAAGACTTTGTACAACACATCATTATCTACAATAATTGTATTTGCTCGCAAACGAAAACAAAACTGACTTCAATTACATCGACAAGTAATACAATATACGTAATATATACGCGTTATCAAAGGTTACTCAAAAAGTTATCAGATCTCGATAAAATTTAAGCGCAACCACATGATAAACACCAGCTTTCTATTAAATTAAAAATCATCAAAATTGGTCCACCCAGTCAAAAGTTCTGAAGTAAGATACATAAAAAAATACACTCGAATTGAGACCCTCCTCCCTTTTTGGAAGACGGTTAAAAAGTGTCGCGACAGCATATGTCTAACTATTATAATTATGTCACAATACGTTTGGTGTAACGTTGTTGTGCCAAACAATGCCAGTCTACAATAAACGATTTAAAATTAACCCACATTTTGAGGAGTTGATGATGTACACTGTGATGTCAACGAATCAGGAATAGGGAGCGTAGCACTAATGGCATCATAAGATGATAGCCTGTCATCTGCTAGATTAAATGATTTGTTGATGACTCTAAAAGGATGGACTGTTAATTTTTGATTACCTTGTACATGAGACAAAAAAAAAATTATGGGACAAAAACAGTGTGGCGTTAGTTTGGTGCCCTCGACTAATCCTTCTATTGTTCGCCAACACTTGAAAGTTAGTAGTATTGATATGATCTGAACAAATTACACTATTTTTTGTGGGCGTCCAGGTTAATCTGTTATTACCATTTTTTTTCCATGTATTCCTTAAATTGGGATTTTTAGAAAACCTGCCAAATTTTTATATAAAACATTATGGTGGAAGTTCACATTAAGTAATTCTAGTAAAATGTATTAATACTCATAATACGTGTATTATATTTAATTTAATGCAATTTTATTATATAACTATGTTTATTAAAAAAAGCTAGCAATATAATATTTTAAATAAATCAAAATCTCAAAAATGTCTGTCTCCTCTTTTGCCTTTGCCGTTTTTATCGATAACCATCTACAAACAAACCGGTAACAACACTATCGCTCGGCGACTGCGACTTCTCGGAAATAGACTCCGATCAGTCGCTCGACCGATCCGCATATTGTATGCGGGCGAGCGGCCTGTGTTTGTAAACAAATCGAGTCAACACGAACGATAATATTTGTAATTTTTAAGTTTAAAAAAGGTTTAAAAGAAGTATACAAGTAATAATGTGATTAAAAAATACTTACGTATGAAAGGTAACGCCATGTTTTAGTAAATTTGACGTGGCAGATCTTTTTTTGCAGCAAAAAACAGAACAATTTGGCATTTTTTGAAGGAAGTTGATTCAATCGCGCAACTAGATTTAGTCTAGTGATCAGTGCGTCTGCAACTAGTTTTATTGTTTGCATATGGCCATTTGGCCTTATACCTTGACAGAGGGGAACGCCTGTACATGGCTACTCCCCTCCGTGTTGCTCTTTGCGGTAAATAGCGTTAATTTTAACAGATACCTTTTTTACCGTTAAAACTTTTAACGGTAATTCGGTTCGAAAACGTTTTTTAACGTTAAATTTTACCGTTTAATAGGATTTTAACGATACTGATAACGTTACCTCTAATATCACGAATTAACGAAATTTTTATCGATACCTCTACGACGTTGCCGCTCCGTGCAGAAAATCTTCGACTCGACGGACTGAACTCCCCGCGCCGCTCAATGCGAATCGATAAGAGCGGCAACAGCGCGTGGCATTAGATTTGATTATAATTGTGCGATCGAACAAAAATAAATAAAAGTTGGCACGACCATCAATGAAAAAATACCTGTATAATTTTTTCATCAATAGATTATTATTATTGTACTGGAATTCAGTTGCTAATAAAAACAACTTATTCAGAGATATTGAAATATAATTAATAAAATTGTGAAATTGTGTTTACTCGCTAACGAAAGAAAAAACCAACTTCAATTACATTGACAAGTAAAATAACGTTTATAGACGAAAAAATTATCATGTAAATGCGCATTATTAGATATAACTCGAAAAGTACTTGATCAAATCTAAATGGGACTTTGATTAAAAAAAGAATTATCGAAATCGGTCTACCCAATAAAAATAATTTATGAAGTAACAGACATTACAAAAAAATTCAATCGAATTGAGAATATCTTATTTTTTTCAAGTTTATTACAAATAATAATACACAACGAACAGCTTATTTCATATTCCATCATTGTTTTAAAAATAGATCACATGTGCACACTTAACAAATCTTATATGACGTATTCTGTAATAATTCAAAAACCAATAAAGAAAAGTACAAATCTAATCTGTCTCTTTCATACATTAAAGGAGCGTAATAATTTCGTTACCTATAACGTTAACAGTAGCAACTAACAGTAACGGTATAGATAAGTAACGTTTAAAATAACGTTAAATGAGTTTTTACCGGTAAAAAATATAACGGTAAAATGTGTGAAAAATAACGTTATCTAAAGTATCGTTACTTCAAAAATAACGTTATGCCGACCTTGACAAATTAACGATACCGAATTTTTAACGGTATTCCAAGCCCTAACCCCACCCCATGCCTGCGAAATAATGATACTTGTAATAAAAAAAATACTAATCGATAGATTTTCAATAGCTCAATTCAACTACGTTGTCCTTTTAAATTGCTCTCCTTAAATTATTTAATTAAAAATCAAAAAATCGTTGAAAAATATTCATTTATCAATAATTTCAAACTCCTATATCTTTGATGTATACAATATTTTAAATTGCTCAGTGTTAAAAAACTGCTCAAATTGCATTTATAATTGCTCAAGTATAGTTTCGAACAGATCCACTTTCCTTAATTTTTAAATAAATATAATAGCTTGAACAAATAAAATAATGATATTAGTAAAAAAAATACTAATCGATAGATTTTCAATAGCTCAATTCAACTACGTTGTCCTTTTAAATTGCTCATCTTAAACTATTTAATTAAAAATCAAAAAAGTCGTTGAAAAATATTCATTTATCAATAATTTCAAACTCCTATATCCTTTGATGTATACAATATTTAAAATTGCTCAAAGTGTTAATAAACTGCACAAGTTGCATTTATAATTGCTCAAATTTTAATTTATTTTGAATACAACCTATGTTGAGAAAATTGCAAAATCGTTTGCGGGATTTTATGATTAACGCGAATACCATAGCCCAAAAGAAGACGTTTACTTTGCACAGTCGGAAACTTGGAGTTACAATTTTGTTATTCCTACTCGTGTTTATATTGCGATTACTACTGTTTATTTCTAAACAATCAATATTTGTAAATTTACATAATATTATCATAAATATTCATAAATATAAATATTAATTAAATATTTATATTATAAAAGAATAATATTATAATATTTTATAAAAGAATACTTGGGGTGTAATCTACAATCGATACCGAAGCCAAAAATATAGTTTTTAGAATTTTTGTCTGTTTGTCTGTATGTATGTCCGGGATAAACTCAAAAAGTACTGCATGGATTTACTTCAGATTTGGCACGAATATTATTAAGAAGTCGGGTCAACATATAGGCTACATATTATCACGCTATCTCCTACGGGGAACGAGCAGGGAACTTTTAATTCGTCAACGCATTCTGTAACAACGTGTAATCTAACGACGCATATTTGAATGTTGTTGTTATTATGTTAATAACCATGCTATAAGCTAGCTTCACACTATAAATAAAGACATTCTGTAGTATATTTAGTATCAGCATTGCACCCGTGCGAAGCCGGGGCGGGTCGCTAGTCATAAATATATTGCGACACAATTGCTAATATTTCTACCTTATGAAAAACGTCCCTCAGGGAGACTCGAGCTCCAAGATGATAAATGCCGCGAATAGCTCTTTTTAACCGACTTCCAAAAAAGGAGAAGGTTCTCAATTCGACTGTATTTTTTTTATGTATGTTACATCAGAACTTTTGACCGTGTGGAGGGATTTCGACAATTTTTTTTAATCGAATGGTGGTGTGTGTCAATTGGTCCCATTTAAATTTATTTGAGATCTAACAACTACTTTTCGAGTTATATCTAATAATGCGTTTTTACTTGACGCTTTTTTCGTCGACCTACGTTGTATTATACCGCATAACTTTCTACTAAATGTACCGATTTTGATAATTCTTTCTTTGTTGGAAAGGAGATATCACTAGTTTAGTACCATGATAAGGAAACCAGGATTTGCTGATGGGATCTGGAAAGAATTTTCATGATCGGATCAGTATTTGCGAAGATTACCCCCTACATACAAACAAAGTTATAAACTTTACCTATTTATAATAATAATATAGATAAATGGCAGATCATTTCTATATGTTAAAAAAAGAAAAGGACCTAGAATCGATCCCTGTGGAAGACTAATTTCATAGCTTGGATCTGTATGGGCTTATGTATCCATAAAGTCACACTTAAGGGTGGGTGGTATCGAGGAAGTTTGACGTTGTGTGACAAGGGGTGGGAAGGGGTCCAAAATTTTGTGACATCACATTTAATTTATTTATGATTGTTGGTATAAAATAATTTTATTTTTCATACCTATGGTGGATGGCTATTGAAAAATAATTTAATAGGAAATAAAATAGTGTCGAAACTGGTGTTTTAATTTAACAAATAATCATTAAGGAATAAAATTGTAAGATATGTGACGTCACTCTAGGTAGAAGTGGGTCTCATAAATGTGGCCATCTATGAAAAAGACAGCAGGGGAGGGATCAAAAATCGTGAATTTCATGTGATAGTATTCCGTTAGGGGGCATTCAAGTATTACGTAAAATAAATTTTTAAGATTTTTAGCACCCCTCCTCCATGTAACGCGCCGTAACGTTTTCCTGTATCCGCATAAACGTTACGTAACACCCAACTGACCATTTTTACCCAAATGACACAACTATGTTGCGCAAACTTCTGGAAAGTGGATGACTCTAAAAGTTGTAATCAGATCTCGATGAAATTTAAATGTAACCACAAACATCGGCTTTCGATTAAATTAAAAATCATCAAAATCGGTACACCCAGTAAAAAGTTATGCGGATTTTCGAGGGTTTCCCTCGATTTCTCTGGGACCCCATCATCAGATCCTGGTTTCCTTATCAGGGTACCACACTTAGGACACTCCTTTCCAACAAAAAATAATTATCAAAATCGGTTCATAAGCGACGAAGTTATCTCCGAACATACATTTGAGAAAATAAATTATATATATATATATATATATATATATATAAATATATATATGTGTGTCGCAGAGTATGAATACGGAACGTCAAGTGTTTGACTTGGGTGTATTCAGATAATGTCAGTTGTCAATTGTTAGCTGTTAGAGTAGTGGGGTGATCGACGCGCCACCTAGCACATCGTTCGATAATCACCTACCCTCATTTATTATATTACTCGAGTTATTCTGACGTGTACTAAACGAACGGTGCAACCGCCGCTACGGCAGTCTTGGCTCTGGCTTGGCACGATACACTTGTTGTATCCTGCTAGTAGCTTAACCTAGACTCATTCAATAATTAATTTGTGCAAACGAATTAATTGTTACATATTAGGGCGGACAACTCGAGCAGTGAAGGTGAGCGTTGATGCGCATCTCAAAGGGGGCCTCCTTAAACCTACACCTGGGTCGCAAGTCCTAGGCACTGCTCTGAGTTACTCCCTCTGCCACACGATGGATTCGGGACCCGCACGGTGAACCGTCAATCTATCGAATGCTAAGAAGTTAGTCTTCGCCCCCTTAACTAATAACTATCCCGCCTTCCGTGCTGCGTTGTCTTTCTGTTAAGTGAGTCCTGTTTCATGATAAATCGTGTTTATTTGTTGAGTCAACATTACCCACTGAAGCCCACAGTAAACTGAGTACTCTGAGACGATGATATACCTTCAAGCCGAAAAGTATACCTTCTCCTTCTTTCATCTCCGACATATATATATATATACTAGCTGTGCCCGCGGCTTCGCCCGCGTTGACATCACTGTGTCACAAAGTTTTCCGGCAAACTTCCAGCGAAGCTCTCATCAAAATCGACTTAGCCGTTCCGTAAGCCTTCCTCTTGAAGCCGTCTCTCCATTGGTGAATTCGCATGAAAATCCGTTCAGTAGATTTTGAGGGAATCGATCACATACACTTTTGGGGACTTTGTTTTATAATACACCAACTGTTGTCCGCGACTACGTCCTATGCTGGCGTCCTATATGGCTATGGTCCTATATGCCTGGCTATGGAGATATGCATTACTATTAAGATGTTTAACGCAAATTATTTTTTTTTTATTTCAGTCACTTGAAATGCTTATCACACTGAGTAACTCTAAAGGCACAATTTAGTATAATTTAATAGCTATTTTTATAAAACCTCCCTATACACCACATTTTTAGTTTTATTTTCAGGCTGCAATATAAATAACCTATCAGGGGATTTTATAGCTGCTGTATATGTTTCATATAATCTATCAACCCCAATTAAACCCCCTTAGCGGTGGAAGATCGCAAAATCCGTTCTTAGCGGACGTCTACTAACTATAATCTACGTCCCTGCCAAATTTCATCTTTGTCCATCCTGGATGGATCCAGTGGTTTTTGAGTTCTCGTAATGAGTGAGTCAGTGACATTTCTCTTTTATATATATATAGATTACGATGCATTATTTGGACACCTCTTCACCATCTATAGAGCATACATTTTAAATTCCAAGTCTCTTACTTCAAAAACATAGGACTTTCATACAAACTTCCAACCCCCGTTTTACGGGTCAAGTTACGTAAAATCAGTTCTTAGCGGATTTCTACGCCTTATAAGGAGTCTTCCTGCAAAATTTCAAGTTTGTAGGTGTTATAGTTTCGGAGATTTCGTAATGAATGAGTCAACCTACCATCCCCCGTTTTAACCCCAAAAGGGAGTTGATTTCTAAAGATACATTATTTGGACACCTTCTCACCATCTATAGTGGATACATTTTAAATTTCAAGTCTCTTACTTTAAAAACATAGGACTTTCATACAAATTTCCAACCCCCGTTTTATCCCTTTAGGGGTTGAGTTTCGTAAAATCAGTTCATAGCGGATGTTTACGCCCTATCAAAAAACTACCTGCCAAATTTCAAGTTTGTAGCTGTTATAGTTTCGGAGATTTCGTGATAAGTGAGTCAACCTACCATCCCCCGTTTTAACCCCAAGAAGGGGTTGATTTCTAAAGGCACATAATTTAGATACCTTCTCACCATCTATAGAGCATACATTTGAAATTTCAAGTCTCTTACTTCAAAAACATAGGACTTTCATACAAACTTCCAACCCCCGTTTTACCCCCTTAGGGGTCGAGTTTCGTAAAATCCGTTCTTAGCAGATGTTTACGTCCTATAAGGAGCATATCTACCAAATTTCAAGTTTTTAGGTGTTATAGTTTCGGAGATTTCGTGATGAGTAAGTCAACCTACCATCCCCCGTTTTAACCCCAAAAGGGGGTTGATTTCTAACGATACATTATTTGAACGCCTCCTCACCATCTATAGAGCATACATTTTAAATTTCAAATCTCTTACTTCAAAAATATGGGACTCTCATACAAACTTCCAACCCCTATTTTACCCCCTTAGGGGTTGAGTTTCGTAAAATCCGTTCTTAGCGGATGTCTACATCCTATAAGGAGCCTACCTGCCAAATTTCAAGTTTGTGGGTGGGGGAGATTTCGTGATGAATGACCTTTCGCGTTTATATATATTATAGATAGATAGATATATATATATCTAAAATATAAAAATGAGTCGCTGAATGTTGCTAAGCGCAAAACTCGAGAACGGTTGGACCGATTTCGCTAATTCTTTTTTTAAAATATTCCTTGAAGTACGAGGATGGTTCTTACGGAGAGAAAAATTCAAAAAAAAAACATTAATAAAATTAAAGAATCGACTGTTAGGCGATACGAAGTTCGCCGGGTCAGCTAGTATATATATATATATATATATAGGATGACTGGTAATAGGCGTAAAAGATTTGGAGGGGCTAAAGTATGGCTCATATCCTATCTATCTATGTATGGAATTTTTTTTTAATATTTTTCAAAAAATTCTCGAGTTTGTAGGAAAAAATTCGATGAGTTTATTTCTTACTTATTTCTACACAAATTTTAATGTGATACTAAAAAAATTAATAACTCCAGAACCATTGTTTTTGGATGGGGTGTTCCATACATACATAGATAGGATATGAGCTATAATTTAGCCCCTTTAAATCTTTTACACCTATTACGTCTTCCTGTATATATATATACGGTCGAATTGAGTAACCTCCTCCTTTTTTCAAGTCGGTTAAAAAGTCGGGAAATAAACGAAAAGGGTTGCCAACTTGGGAGATTTTAATACCCTAGTTTTTTTTTTTTAAATAAAAAACTACGTTACGTAAGACGCTGTTCGAGCCCTCCTGCCCCTATAACGTATCGTAACGTTTTACAAGAACCCCCTCCCCCAAATTGCGTTACGTAATATTTGAATGCCCCCTTAATTGATATATTGATAGGACAGTCTCCTCCTTATTATCTGATCTTCTTAGGTTAGTGTAATAATTGAGACCGGTACTGGAAACATAATTTTTTGTTTGATGGTATCTCATGTAGATTTTCATTCTCTTGGAGGCCGTTAAGGCACCTTATTACTTATTTTCAATTATCCCTCATCATCATCGACAAATCAATAATAATTTATAAAGCCGAAGAAATTGTGTTACATTACATTAATCTGGTAATTTAATACGACGAAAAAAAGTAATAAATATTAAAGACGACGACATCGCAAGATTCTCTTGGTAATTTTAGAAATCGATTTAAATAAAGACTTTGACACAGTTAGTAAAGGAACCTGACAGAAAAACACATTTTTATCAGATAAATATACTTTATTTAGAGAGGCCAATCCATAACTGTTATTGTATTATGAAGAAAAAAATGTATTCTGGATACATTTAATATTGCAACATTAACAATTGGCTTAGAGCTTATCATGCATTTAAAATTATATTTATAATATTATACTGATATCTTATTGTATAGAATATCTTATTTTTAAAATGCAATTTTCTAATTAACAATAAAAAAAACTAAGCAATAAAAATGCAATCAAAGAGATGGACATAATATTTTGGGCTAATTAAATTTTTTAAAGTTATTACTCGAACCCTCGCTACTTGTGTAAAGTAATAAAATTATATGGACTGTGTCAGCACCATTACGGATGCTATCATAAAATTTTACATAAGTATTTAATCCAAAATCTGTCATTACTCATAATAGAATACTACGATTTTCGTAACTCTTGAACTCTTCTATGTCGTTGTTTATACTTAACCCAAAATTTCCAACTCATCTGAAATCAAAGAAGAATTTTTAATATGGCGCTTAGAATATATTTTGGCGATTTGGTACTCTAAAATTATAATATATTTTTTTCGTTAACAACCGCTCTGGCGGTTCGATTCCCACTCGAGAAGTATATATGTATTTGTACAAATATCTTTTTCCAGTTTGGATATCTATCTTCAATACTCACATGATAGTGATCGTTACAAATAGAAGACAATATATCCGCCAACCCGCAGTGGAGCAGTGTGGTGAATCAAGCTTCAAGCCTTCTCCTACATGGAGAAAGAGGCCTATGCCCAGCAGTGGTATGTTACAGGCTGAACCGTAAGTTTTTCTAATATATAAAATTCTCGTGTCATGGTATTAAACATTGAACTCCTCCGAAACGGCTCGACCGATTTTAATAAAATTTTGTGGGCATATCGGGTAGGTCTGAGAATCGGCCAACATCTATTTTTCATACCCCTAAGTTATAAGGGGGGGGGGGATTAAGCGGGTTAATAACATATATGGCAAAGAAACGTTTGCGGGGTCAGCTAGTTATTTTATAACAATTGTAGTATAAAGATACGAGTATAATAAGTGTACCTGAGTGGTTGCAGTCTCAGTCGGCACGAGTGACTTGTCTGCGTTGGAGCAAAGCTTCGGCCAAATCGTGTTGAAGGGCCGCCTTCTGTCTCGCTACATTGGCTGGTACTGTCGACCGCAGACCGTTCACTATGTCCTTTGTCTTACCTAAATATTAAAATTTTGTTATAAAGTTAAATAAACAAAAAAATAAATTAATATATATAACAAACACACACAGTCACCTGTTCCTAAGGTAAGACAACTTAATGCTTGTTATAGGTAACAGATGGGTAATGTGGCTACGTTTTTTTTTTTTTCGAGACAGGCGTCAAATCCACAAACCCCCAGAGGAGAAAGGAGGATCACTGCAAACTGCGCCAATGGCTTAGTCAATGGCTGATAAATAAACCTCTCACACTCAACTGTCTCCACAAGGACTTACTCCTGCGTCAGGGTCAGGAAACGCACACAACACACAAGTTCAAACACCAAGACTACGTCGAAATCTGTATGGAGAATACAAATATACGCCATGTGCGGGGATCGCACCCGTAACCGCCTGCGCAACAGCCATAAACCACATATCGTCGGGGATAGTGCAAAACGGCGTAACTAGCATTGGATAATACCGCGTATCTGACAAATGTAGCTAATTTAAGTTTTCGAGATTAATTAACGCAAAATCTTGATTTACTGCCAACACTTTGATGTGAGTTTATTTCGACCGATAGAAAGCCAGAAATCGCCAAATAACAATACCGCGTTTCTTCGGCCGGCAAGCGTCGATACCGCGTAAATGATCTGATGACACCGGAAGCGTCTTTGCGGTTTATTTTTGCTATAAAACTCTGTACATGCTGCAGAAAAGATAGTACGAAATTATATTTAGAGCCAATAATACAATCTAAGCGTGAACTATACCGTATCTATGTTGAAAAGGTAACAAAAAAGACAGGGAGTGGCTTCCAGAAAACTTTTTGAAGATGTTCTGAAAGGTACATAGCCTTGTTTCAACGGAAAAAAGATGCATGTGATCTATGTTGTTCATATAAAGTGTATACTGAATTAATAATAAATAAATATAACATATATTACTGAAGAAGAATATCAGCAACATTTATCACAAAAAATATGATCATTGTTAAAATAATATTAATAACAAAAGAATAAAGGAGATATTATAAGTGGGAGTTATTCCATCTATATAAGTTCTTCAAGTCATTTTTTAAATTGTTTATTAATATAGGTAAATCTGTCAGTTTAGCATGAGAATAAATTTGAAGATCATGAAATTTTTACAAGGGCCGTAGCCGTACTACGGAACGTGACCTTTACGGAAACCGGACTAATAAGGATTTAGGATATCATTAGAGGTAAGAAATGAAGTTAGCTGTTGATAGGCAAGACTCTCTAAAACTTTGGACAGGAAAGGAAAAATAGCTATTGGGCAAAGATCGAAAAACGTAGAGGAATTAGATTTTTTAGTTAGTTTTGTTTCATTTCAAAACCGCGTAACTTACTCTTAGGTTCCAATGTTGGTCAAATCAAATCCGCGTAATTGACGTAGGGCCTAAATAATTTACTTTAAAGGAATACTTTTCAGCTCAAAATTCGTTTAAATAAAAAACCTATTAAGTTTTAAACTTCCCCTGTAAAGTTACATCTAGTGCAGATACGCGCTCCCTACCCGTAGCAGATACGCGGATTTGTACTATCCCCGACGATATACAAATACACATTATTGCCACAGTGTACAAATAAATAACAATGGTCAAACGCCATTGATTGACGTTGTCACTACTTTTTTCTACTGCTTTTTATCACTATTAGTGATAAGCCTATTCTTAATGTTATTTTTAATGTCCAATAAATAAAAATAAAAATAATAAAAATAAACCAGCACAAATTTATCCATGCCAGTTTTACCGAAGTATTGTAACCGCTTACCATCAGGTATGTCATACGCTTGCCGACCTAAATATATTTTAAAAAACTAGAGTGATTGGCGCGAAAAAGACCTGTGTGCAAAGTGGACTACTGTAAGGTGATGTGGGATGTTGACTGACAGGAGTATTACTTACCAAAATATATATCATTTAATGTGTTTCGTATCTTATTTTCCATGTCCTCAACCATGCGACCAATGTTAGCGATGTGTGGAGTGACCTCACTCACTGTCGAGTCTTGTTCTGCCTGAAATGAAAAATACTTAGGAATTATGTAAATAAATTTTTTTAAGTTGCTGTTTGTGTAGCAAATTCTCTGTCTCAAATATTAATGTATCGTATCAAACATGTACAGTTTATTTATGCGTTATGATGTATTTAGTTTTAATTGCTTTTAAATTTATGGCAGGTTAGCATAATTTCCAGTAATTCTACATGTTAACTAAATAAACTTTTTTTTATTTATTTAGTTAAAACACTTTTTAAGTAAATGTAAAATATGTAATATGTAAAACTTGTAAAATGAACACCTTGCAAGATAAGTAATGTATCAACATTTCTGAGGAATATAACACCAACTGGATTATAGCTATATTATTTTTAAGGTAAAATAACTCATAAAGTAACTTAAGTTTAAAAATGTACTAATTTTAATACAATATTTTTACACACTTTTTTACAACTTTGATATAATCAATAGTAGATTTGTAACACTTCCTTGATGACATCGATAAATTGATTTTGTATTGGTATTTGAATCCTTAAGTAATATTTTTGTCAAAAAATATGTAATACTATTAAACATCTTTATATATTTCCTGGTTTGCTTGTACCTATTATAACTTTTATACTTTTTAAATTAATTTCTGGCCTTGAAAATTGAAAGATATATTTCATTATTATTCATATTGTAGTGCTAATTTCTTTGCACTTACACACACAGAATTATGATTTTTACTATGTGATTTTTATTTATATACACAAACAGTTGTCTGTTCCTAAGATAAGTAACATAATGTTTGTGTTAAAGATTTTTTATTGGATACATACATCTACAAATAGTACATAAATATAATTATATACTCCACTTGGAATCAGGGTAGGAATTAAGGCCACAATGCCCAGAGCAGAAAGCATTGCACACTACGCCAATGGGCTAGTTAAGATTTTCTTGATAGGAATACTTTTGCACTTATTAATGTATTTATGAAATTTTTATTTAAATATTGACATGACTAACAATCAATACAGTCAGCAAACACATGTTAATATACAATAAATCAACAGTTTTTATGTACTAATAACACTAGTTGTTAAGTTTTAATGTCATTAACACTTATGGATCTTTGGTTGTCCAATTAATAAAGATTTTTTTGGAGTGACTAAATTTTTGTTAATTACCTGTCTAGTAAGACTTCCCCCTAAGTTCATGGTGCCACTGCCTTCCTTGTTGGTCTGCAGCCAAAGCATGGCAGTCGAGGTAAGCTTATAGTGAGCATTGCGGCCTGAGCTCTTCTCAACTACTTCAACAACATGAATTGAGTCCCAACAACCCTTTATCTTTTGGGATCCATCTCCAGCTTTTTTAATTAGAATCACACCTAAAATAAAATTAAAAGAAATCTAGACACTATAGGTACAATAAATAATTTATAATGAGTATTTTCTTGCAAATATAAAACTACAAACTTCCCAATCTAGAAAGTACAAGGAATAAATTGGAATTACTACTTAAACAAAAACTAAAAAGAAAATTTTCAAGAAATATTTCAAGCTTTCTATTCACCGAAACCGTTGTATAAAAATTTTGATTTAATACTGAATATTGTAATAAAACAAACCAGCAAAGCCATGATCCATATCCCATAAATATACTGAGCTCACTCCACCCTCGAAATACATCTCCCTGTACTGGTCGAATGCGTGGTTTGCTTCTATCTCCAACTTTCTCAATCTCTCAGATGGCATTGAACCATCTTCTAAGGGAGGGTCGTACGTGTTCGACCACGGTGATCGGTACGAATCACCGTCTCTGTTGTAATCGCAAAGTAAGTAGTCTTTCCCGTTACTGCGGTCCTGTGCGATCTTTAACGGCTGGTCGACTGATGATAACAAGTCTTCACACAAACTCGGCACTAAGTCGATTAAATCAGTCAAATTTTTCTCGATCTGTTGAGGAGGCAACCTCCTCATTAAATCTAGTGCACAATCCATCTGTTGTTCTGTCTGTAATTATAAATATGAATGTATAAATACAAATAACTCTAAATAGAGCAAGTATTAGTCATCATAACAAATATCTCATTTATTTATCGACCATCGCAGAAATATTTACCATGGTTGAACGTCAACGTGTAAACACAAAACCTAGATATATTATTTAAACAAAAATATATTTCAGAATATATTACAATATGCAAAACAAAAAATTATTAATCCTGTGAAATATGAACTTCGGTGAAGTTAGTAAAATGACATAAGTTTAATGTTGCATTCGTTTAAAAATGATATGACCGCCATTTACTGGTAAAACGATTTTCAATTCTTAGAATATGTAGAAATGAAATCATATATTAAGATTGTATATTTGGAACAGGCAATAATATTTGTTCATTTCAATAATTTATTAATATATATTATATGAAACACGTGTAACGTCACTTTTAAAATCCAATAATATTTACATGTTTCATGTAGTATTGTAACATTGTGAAAAACGTTAATTTCTCCTGTTTTTATTGGCTTTAAGTCAACTTCATGGGTTAGACAAGAAAAGCTATAGAATGATGACTTTGCTTCTATTATTTGTGTCACTTTTCCATGTTTTATATCGCAACTGTTTCCATATCCTGTGAATGAACTGTCAGTTTGTCAATCCAATGTTGTTGTGTCAAACTTTTGTTGATACTACTTTTGAATAAATAGGTATTGTATCCTAATTAACTAATAAATTATTAAATGAAGTTGTGGTTTTAATAAAATTATATGCAGTTATTCATTGATTAAAGTGTCTAACTTTAAAAACTTTTCTTTGTGCTTATCAAAATGATTCATGATATGGGAATGTTCGGCGCGATTTAACACCTTAGTGCCTGTTATACGTGCCGAAACGGGAAGTAAACTGCATAACTACACACCGCTAGGCTTAAACAATGCTCAATTATTAATTATTACGTTATCTCTTTAGTATATCTTTAAAAGGTTATGCAAAGAAACCCTACTAAGAAGTCGAAACCTTACGAGAGATTTGGAAATCTGAATCTTACACGGAGTAAATAAATAACTTACAAAGTAAATAACGATAAAGATCATGTTTACATTCTTTATTTCTCAATTGTTCTGTAGTTGTTTGATACATTATAGGTTAGCAATTATAATACAAAAGTTTATAAGAACTTTTGAAGGAGAAAAAGTTTTCTTTAACTTTAGTATGAAGTCTGTAAGTAAAATCATAATAAATACGTACATACAATAAATTATTTTCAGTTACTAGATAACTGTCATGATGCCAACTCAACTGGTGGGTCAGGACAATCACTCCAATGATGTTCGAGTGAAGACAGTGTACAGCGGTGATGTATTCATCACCTATATCAATCATAACATCACTCTGGAAGAGTTCACGCAAGAGATGATGGCCATATGTCGTTTTACGCCAGACCAGGTAATGAAGATTATTTCTTGGATATAAATGAATGTTGATAGATGTATTGTAACTCGGACAGTATGTTGTTGTAGTATTGTGTAAGGTCTTGTTTAAAATGATTCATTCACTCATTCATGTGAATTAATGGTTTTCAACAAACCTAAAGTAGCACATCTAAAAATAATTATTAACTAAAAAGTTACTTTGAGATGTCTATAAAGTTGTACAGGATTGATAGGTAAGGTAAAAAAATGTTATGTTATGTTATATATGTTAGGTTAATTTATATGCGGTAGAAGTAGGAGCGAGAGGTATACAAGCAATACCTCTATAATCTTCTGAAAGACCTTGGCCTGTCGAGAACTGCAGTAAGTTCTATTTTAGAATGAGTGTGGCTGCACTAACAGGATCCTACCAAATTTTGCTGGGCAGGGCAGGAAACTCGAACAGTGAAGGTGAGCGTTGATGCGCATCTCAAAGGGGGCCTCCTTAAACCTACACCTAGGTTGCAAGTCCTGGGAACTGCTCTGAGTTTCTCTTTCTGCCACACGATGAATGCAACACCCGCACGGTGAATCCATAGAATGCTAAGAAGTTTGTCTCTTGTCTTAGTCTCTTGTTTTGAAAAGCTTAGTTTATCTACTAACTTAAAATTGACATCAATAAGTAAAATAAATAGACATCCATAACATACAGGTTTTTTATGTAGCCGACACCTTAGACTTGATCTGACATTTCCAAATTCTTTTAATAGTTGTTGTTGATATATTGAAACATTTGTCAATACAAGTATGAGTATTTAAAGTAACCTTTAAGTTATTTTTTATCACCAAATTTTATATTTTTCAGTAACAAATTACCTACAAATTTTTATATAAACAATATGGACTAATCTTAGGACACATATAGGATGATCTTTTGTAATTTTTATTTTCAAGCATCTAATTGTTTATATGGGTAGGTTATCCTATAATTTTTTTTAATGTCTAAGGTAATAGAAAATTTAACAAAAAATAGTATATAGATATAGTAACAATTGCGATATAAATAATCTGGTGTCATTGCACTTCTAGTGTTACGGTTCGGTGCAGTTGTTTAGGCAAAAGATAATGGAGTTCGGTTTTGCTAAAATGTAATAAAAACACGGGCATATAAGTAAATTTACTAGCATTTTACATTTGGATAAAATTAAGTTTAATCACTGGAAATATTATTGCTTTCATTTAGTCCATGAAATGAATCATAGATGGCGCTAGCAACATGTTTTGTAGTAAAAGATTTTATTGTAATTTACTTATTGGATTTGTATTATGTAGGTGTTTAACTTGTTGTTTTATTTATTTATTTTTTATGTAAGAAAGAAGAATATATTTTTAATGAAGATAAAACAAATTTAAGCAAAATAATATACCGGCAAAAACTTAAGATACCTACATTATTTTAATTATTTTTTTATTTTGCACTTTGTAAAAAAACCAAATATTTTTTTATAACAATATTAGATGTTTCACGCTATTCTACTTATATTAAGTTGTGATATAGATATTAAGATTGTTTGCGATTTTTCGTACCCAACCCTCTCAGTCTGAGTGTAGTTAAAATGCCTGTATCATAAATAGTGTTAATAAACGAGCTGCTTAACGTAAGTCTATTCTAAATTGTTCACATCACATGAAATTACATTACGTACAGTAAATACTTTTAAAGCAAAAATGTTTCCTTTTTTATCATAATATAGATTTTTTGTCTAAATAAAATTAAAATAAAATCTTCGCGCTTAAAAATTTCATTCGCAAATTATTGTAGCACATTAAATTTGGAATACGCATCTTTTATTGTTTTATGAGACTAGGTAATTGGACTTAGATCTTAGTCATTACCATTTTGCAGTCCCGTTGTCCTAATTTGATAAATTTACATGTTTTAATTAAAAACACCTGGTTCTAATAGTCAGGGCTGGATTTAGAAGTCTATGAGAGCCTGAGGTAAAAAGGAGCGGGGACTCCCTATTCCTCTCTCAATAAAAATACAATTGGTTGCTTCAACCATTTATCAATAAGCTTCAATTCTTCTTTATGGAACAGATGCTGGCGATAAGACCTTTACCCAGAATTGGGACATTACAAGATGATCCGGATCAAATCGTTTTTTTAGTAAAATACTTGTAATGGGAGCCCGTCAAATGCGGCCCTGTCAATAGGTATCTCGTCACTCGTCGTTCCCTAACAAGCGCACTCGTGTGTCTGTCGTTATGTGATGTGATTTAACACATCGTCGGTGTAATTATTATAATAATGTTCTTGAAAAAATCAAACGATAACTTTCTCGCATGTTGCTATTTGTTAAAAAATAATTTGTTACATCAAAAAGTAAACAAACAAAACGCTTTGTTGCGTGTTGTTTGAAGTAGTGTTCACGTTTATTTTAACGATGAATGTAAAAATAAGGCTAAATATATTTGTTGAATATATTGCTCCTAATAATACTTACACCAAAATAAAGTTAGCACATAACAAGAACATTGTAAACTATCATAATGTACTAAGGACGGGCTTATCACTGAAAAAAATATAGGTATATATTTTTAAATGCGTTACTGTTCCTGTAGTTTTTTTCCAGTGTTAGAGGTGTTTTTTAGAGGTGCTGCTGATACTTAGATCGAAGATGTCACTATCATTTTAATGCTATATCAAATGTTTACCTTAATAGGTTTTTACAATGAAGTGGGTGGATGAGGAAGGCGATCCTTGCACTATATCAACTCAGCTGGAACTCGACGAGGCGCTGAGGCTGTACGAGCTGAACCGGGACTCGGAGGTCACTGTACACGGTAAGTTTTATAAATAAACTAGCAGAGCCAGCAGACGTTGTCCTGCTCAAAATAGCACCTTCACATTACATATGACATACCTTCAGGAGCACCATCTACCGGTTCCGATTGTGTTTTCAAACCATCCGTGAACCCATTGAAATGTACACACGGAATTTGAACTAAATTGGTCCAGCAGTTTAGAAGAAGTTAGGTGAAAAACACACGGACAGAAGGATTATATATGTATGTATATATATTAAGATAATAAACTCCTCGTTCAACGACCCTACCAGCCTTTACCTACTCCTGTTTCGGGGGTCGGAAAACACAATACACGAGCACAAACGCCGAGACCACGGAAAACATCTGTATGACTAAAATAAATGAATGAAATGTGCGGGGATCAAACCATTAATAGCTGTAAACATTGTTCTAAGGCCTTTTAAACAAGTTTGACGTTTTAACTTTAAACTACCCACAGTTGGGTAAAATTACGTGATAATTAAAATTTAAAATGATAATTACCAACCTATTATTTGAATTTGTATATTGAATTTTCGAACTGAAACTTAATCTTCTGTATCACACATTATTATTATATTTATAATTAGTATTTATCATGTACAAAAGAGCCTTCCAGTTGATTTTCAAATTTTTACCAAAACATTTAAACACTTTACTTTCAATTGTAGTCGAATTGAGAATCTCCTTTTTTAATCCGTTAGATATAATAATAGCTAAAGTGTGTACATAGTTGTAGTAGCTATGCCAGAGTAAGACATTTAAACTCTATACCTAATAATGTATTACCTTAAAACTCTGTCACGAAAGTAACATTTTCCTTAATTGCAATAAATTTTAAACAACTAACTAATATTAGCATTAATTTATTAAAGCTAGTGCGGCGATGTCTTTTTGCGTTACTTCGTAAAACAATACAGTATAAGTGGGATAAAAGCACTTCACAAGTTTGAACTAGCGCCGAGAAAATAATTTAATAGTTTGCTGCGACTGAATGCGTCAGGCTATTATTCACTGTTGAGATAATTGTGTATCATTACCAATGTTAACGCAGAAACGTTGTTTGAAAAGATACTTCCTATTTAATTTGTTTACAGTTACTTCTAATTTGGAAACAACGCATAATTAGTTATGCTAATTTCCATAAAAGTAACTCAAATATTTTGTAGAGTATGAGTAAAAAACGATATAATGGTTTGATGGAAGAAAATTATAAGGAAACATTTAATTTCTGTAACGGCGCCATGTCTATTATCATAAATGAATAATTTATTCGAGAGTAAATTATTTGTTCGCGCCAGTCGACGCGTATTTCGATGTTTGTCATCCTCCAATCGAAACATTAAAAGCTACATCGGTAACGTTATCGAGCGCGTCGCACCGTTCCGACATCGCGTTACGTACTTATCAGGACATTTCGCGTGAATGTACCTATTTTCACACTGTTTACCCGGGAGGGTATTGTAGATTTTCGCTATAAAATCCTTATCTGGCCGCACTGCGAATCTGGTCGGTCGCTATTTCCATATTCAGATTGGTATTCTGACGTCAGATGTCCTCTGATTTTTTTGCCAAAACTCCTGATCACTCGTAGTCACGTTTAGCGGGGACTGCATGACTAATAACTATTCGGTTTACTGTTTGAATCTCTTTATGTCCAAAAGCGCTGCGCAACGCTGTCACTGACGTTGATAGTACCGCAAGATTTTTTCCACGCGATTTTTAAGTCAGCGATAGTGTCCTCGATGTGCTCCTCATATATTCGTTTAGAATAGAGTGGATATTGTACGAGCATATATCCCGTGAGGATTTAGGAGGGCCGTTAAAGTTGGAACGCTCCAAACCGAGAGTAAATAAAACGGAAGCGGCCCAAACTTGTATGCAAACAGGGCTGGAGAAACTTGCTCTAATAAAGTACAAACATTGCGGAACGCTTTGGCGCCCAACGTGAGGCCGAGCTTGGGCGACGCTTGTCGTTGTCGCTGCGTAATTAGGGACATTTTGATCAACTTTGTGCGCATTATGAACGCCGATTTCAAATCCTATTTGAGTTAATTGAATATGTGGCTCGTGTGCTAAGCCGCATTTGTTTGATATTCAATTAATACGTTCGCTCCGCCAGTTTGATAATTACTTCTCTGGTCCCTGCTTGAAATCTACGATTATGAAATACATTTTGAGGATTTATATCTTTTTAATATGTAAATTCCTAATAATTAATGTTATATTTGAACATAATCTGTCTTGTAAAGTGGATGTGACTAAAATTGATAAGTTATTACTAGACGCGCCTGTAAAGTGATTTTGTCGGAAATGGGTGAGCCCCTTGCTGGTGAGATAGCGTCAGTAACTTCCGCGCTAATTAATGTATCTTGGTGTAATTTCGCGCGACCCGGCTCTAAGTTTCAAGTGCCGTCATATTAAACTCATAGTAAGACCGCCTCTCCTTGTTAACTAACACCTTTGTCTTCATTTTGACTATTGTTTTTTCCAAACATTTGAAATTAATGAATCTCCTAACATGTTAAGGATGTACATATTAAAACTGAAGCAAGATCAACTTATTTTAATGGGATTATACTCGTATAATCGTATTTAATTACAAGAAACGTTTTTAGATGCGCAGGTCGCTTTTCGCATTTTTCGCAGTATACTTGGCAGCTATTTCCGTGTTTACTATCTGTTTTTCCTATTAGGGAAACAGGGATATTAAATTAACTGATAATAACTTTTAATCTGACACCTTTTTGGTTCCTTAAGGGCTTATTTCACCGATGACGGATGACAGTATCCGACTGTAAAAAGTTTATGATTCGTTTTCTTTTTTACTATCGAACTGTACTATACTCTCTACTATATTTATGAGATATTTTATTGGCATATATTAATCTTAAAGGTGTAGTTTATCAATTGAGGAGAAACAGGCCCTACTGGCCTACTCTACCTCCCGCTGTAAAGGTCTATTTGTATGGCATTGGTATAAAACTGGTGAAACAGGCCCTTGATGTGTATTGTGTATTGATATTCAATGAATTAAAGTTTAGATAAGTAGTAGCGTTAACAATTTATTCAAGTCTCACGTGCCTAATGGAACTAATTTAAAAATCCTTTTACGTGCCTTGATGTAATCGATTTGGAATAATTTTGGATTTTTAAATAAATAAAAATTAAAATTCTAGTTTTAAAGCAAAACTTGAACTGGGTTTGGTATTTTATTTGAGTACGAGTATGAAATGAAAGACGGGACCGGAGCCGAGGTAAATTTGTGGAAAACAAACTTGCACGACTTCGTTACGCGAGACGGGGTTTGAATATCATTACGTTCTATGCGACTGTTGAATCTGAAGGAGGAAACAGATAAATAAAATACTTTTTAATGAAGATGGAGGATGTTTGTTACGTGATTCCGTTCATGACATTTCAAACATTTGGTTGTTTAAAAAAAGGTTTTCGTAGGTATTGCTAAATTTGCAGCGTCAAGTAAGTGGATTAAGTTCCGACCTTCGTCCGATATAGAAGAAAGAAGAAATAGGTCTATATCGATCAGTGGGATGATACAGGCTAAATCTACCAATTCTCACCCTATCAAGTCGCATCAGTCTATTAAGTCTCCTCGATAAATAAAATCGTCAGTGGCCCAAGTGATTTTTATAAGAAATTTAGACCCCCGAATATAGTCGTAATAACAAGTTATTATCTAAGTTTTAATTTAACTAGACCACTCTTACTCTGAACGCATCATTAAGTTTTCACAAAACTACTCATTTTGGTTGTAAGTCGATTTTGAAGCTCACTTTGTATAGGTAAGAATATTATAACCGTGTCAGCTTATAACGAATTCATATTTAATCGTTACTAGTTTTGTAATAATATAATGTTCCAAGTTCTGTTCTAAATACACTTGTACCTATTTCGTTTTTTTTTTTAATAGGTATATAGGAGTATGATCAATTTTAATGATGGGAGTGTCAAGTTGTTAATATAATTGTTTAGTATATTGCTTCGCGCTCTAGTTACATCTAAGCTGCTAATTTATGTAAACGACAGTAAGTTCGTACTTATACTAGTTTTTGTTACATGTAAATAGAGGTAATAAATCGTTGTTTTTCAAGAACTTTAATTTCGTAAAAGCTTTTTTGAAGATTTGTTCAAAGGATAGTGAGGCCTTAGTTCAGTTCTTTGATTTGAGTATCCGATTTAACGGTGACGGGTAATACCATTATGTGCCTTGCAACATTTTCGCGGCTCTAAGCGCGCTTTGAATTCCCATCCGAATCCTTTTACGGTATTGAACTTGAGTTGGCTTGGCTGGAATTTTTTTTTCACATAAATCAAATGACGTTAATATTTGAGTATGAATCCGTCTCGGACAGCGTCCGCGCCCATGCGGGTCGCTCGCTTCGATCCCGTGACGTCTCCCCGCCGCCCGCGCCAATTTCAACTGCTCATAAAAATTACGATCCAGTTTATACTCGATATGATTACTCGTTTCAGTCATTCGTCTTACGCCGTATCTCGAACGAACGTAATGAAAACAATTATTCCATATTATTAATTAGCGATAATTACACATCTAAATTTATGGGCAGAATCTTTAAATTATGTAAAACAACTTAGGTCATTGTTCTAAACTTCGAATGTTATTACTTATTACCATTTTAATGATCGACGAAGGCCGTGACGTCTAATTGGCGGCTCCGCTCTGACTCCGCTCCCATCGCACGAGAAACGCTCGAAACAGTGTCGTTGTGAAAATCTCTGCGCGTACGCGTGTTTTTCGCGCGCCAATGCGCCATCTGTGCTCGATCGCGGCCCGTTGACGGCGCCCGCGCCGCCGCCGGGGACAATTTCGCATTTCGTAATGTCCGCGCCGATGCAGTGAACGTGGTGTTCGCGAGTGTCGTGTTTATGTGTTTCGTCGGTGATTACGCGAATAGTGCGGCCAGAATGGAAGCGTTGACCTCGGCAGCGATCGTATCGTCCGGGACGTCGACGGCCTGCAGTGCGACCGGCGAGGTGGTTTTGTGTTTGTTTTTGATCGATAGCGTCGTTTTGCGCAAAGTTCTCGACGCGGCGCGGTGTCTCCGATCTGTTTATTCGGTTCAGCCGGCTCGGTGTCTGAGATAATACCGCGGTTGACCCACATCACGCCGTACCGGTCTTCGAAATTTCACCCACTTTTCCGCCACTGCTTTCGTTAAACACGTTCCCGAATTGTGTTCTTGTTTGTTCGTACTGGTAAATAACTGGCTTTAAATTTGCAATTCCCGCCATGTTTTGAATTAAAATTGTCCGAACTCGAATGGAATCTGTACAGGGCTATTAGTTTATATGGTTGTGCGAGATCGTTCAAACATAATTGTGTACTGTTCGCATACAATGTACTCTCTCATGCCGTTATCTAAACTGAAATAGTTGATGAGAAATTACGAATGTTGTTTCATTCGTTGCACGAAACGTCGATGCAATTTGTGATATATAAAACACACAAAACAAGTTCGCCTTCACACGACACAAAGTGCTAATCACTCGTAGATTATTTTTTACTAAATATCAATTTTAACACGTTAACGGATATGAATATATTTAATACTGAATAAATTACTATATTCAATTACACAAAACATCCGCACATAAAATTCGATCCAAAATGCTATACATAAATAATTCTTTACGTTATAATGGAACCAGTTTTGATAAGTATCTAACCTTGCAACGACGTAGTGTTGTCAACATTTTCTATTGTTGTTTATTAACGAAATGTACATAAAATGCATTCTTGCCTAATCAGTAGAATATTTATTCGTCAGCTGATAAGGTTGTTCTTGATCGAATTGGATTTAGAATAATCACCATTGTTTATTTTTTCACCCCAAAATGCGAAGGCTACGTGTCAAATGACATATTACAATTATGTATGTATCAAAATATATTGTTACTTTAAACAAAGATGAAGCTATATAAGCTGCAAATACGGATTAGTTGTGATACAGTTCGACAAATCTTCAATATTTATGATTGTTTGTCTGATTTATATCTGTGTAGGAAGCAAGATGACATATTCACATGAACTTGTAAATGTCCTTCGAAGCCTTAATAAAAAAGGTTAAATACGTTTCTAATACAACGTAAAAAATTATAAATATGTAATGATATGATAACTAACAGACATATACAGTTCGTTCGCGATTTTGTTCGCATTTAAAAACATATGGAATTTCATCATCGATATCCCATTCTTACTTGTAATATCATATATATTGTATGCCATTCCATAAAACACAGACTTTTCGGCTCAGGGATAGCTGTTAAAGTGACATGTCCATATAGACAAACAGACTTACGTTGGCTTTTATGATATTCATATGGATTAGGTATTATTATTTTTATTTGTCTTGACACGTTTCAAGCTACACTTTCTACTACTTAGATTTACTTCTGAAACTTCGCACTAAAAATGCCACACCCTGAAAGTACAGGAAAATTATGCCCGGAAAAAATACTAGTACATATGGGGAAAGTACGGACAAATTAAGCTCTATTATTCGAAATAAAAATACGAATGAATGAAGTGACAAGCTTGATTATAAACATGTGTTGTATTTAAAATGCTATTCCCTCAAATACATGCTCTCAGTATTGCTAAAAGAAGGTATAAACTACATCTTTTAAAACTGACTCCAAGCGGTCATCGTACATTGTGGACAGATGACATTGACCTGTCTATACATAGGTAAATGAATACTTAAATATTTTATACCTCTAATGATTATTTCGAATAACGTAAACAATCAATATGTAGACATTCAATATTGGCAAACCTATCTCGCAATAGCAATCGATACATGCATTGTCGACGCAATTTTAACAATTGAAACTTTTATATGTTTTTGATTGTATTTATTCACTAATATTTTTTTACACAGTTATTCTAAAGGCCTAAAAAACATCTATATCCTAGAAATAATAAAATTTTATGAAGAATACTGAATTAAAGATAATAATGCGAGGATTCTCACAAGAAGGGTTTCGTAACACACGTAAAAATATTCCTTGTTATGGGGTAATGTGGTTAGTTTGCAACTTTTTTATTTAATAGGAATCAATATAATATATTTTGTGTAGATTTTAAAGTAACTATTTCAGTTTTAAAGAAGCCATAGTCTTAGTAATAGTTTCATTGGCAATCTTTATTTATGAAACCCGAGTGTTTACAATGAAATAATTTAAAAGTAACATATTTATTTCTAGACTCGATAAAAAAGACTTTATGCTATTTATTCTTAGGGTATTTTTGTATTTTATATGAATACTAGCTGCTGCCCGCGACGTCGTCTGCGTGAACGTGGTGCTGTATAGCACCAAAAATACCTACGACTATACTTTTTAAAATATCATTCATTTACCCGTTTCTTCTTTACATTTCATATCTACAGAAAAATCTCAGAGATGGTGCTGCTTTAAAATTGTCTTGTCTACTTATATTCATTTAATTATGTTTATCGGCTTAGTTACTTATATTGCGTGATTTTTATACTGTGAAGCTAGCTTATATAGCATGGTTATTAACATAATAACAACAACATTCAAATATGCGTCGTTAGATTACACGTTGTTACAGAATGCGTTGAAGAAATAAAGGTTCACTGCTCGTTCCCGGTAGGTGATAGCATGATAATATGTGGCCTATATGTTGACCCGACTTCTTAATAATATTCGTGCCAAATTTGAAGTAAATCCATGCGGTACTTTTTGAGTTTATCCCGGACATACATACAGACAAACAGACAAAAATTCTAAAAAGTATATTTTTGGCTTCGGTATCGATTTTATTTAATACTTAAAATGTTCAATATTGTTGGTGAAAATAAAAAAATTAATAAAAATGTTTTTAAATTATCAGAAAATCAGTAATTAGCTTAAGTAGATAGATACCTATAAAAAAAGTTAAATATTTTTGTATGTTTGTAAATTGAATCTCGGCGTATGAGTCACACAGATACGGATCACTCGATCAAATAACTACGACTGGTTCTCTTCGTTCCGAATTATTAAGTTGAGGAAGCAAATAAATATAGTGTAATTTAGCTTGTCAGTTTATTATATACTACAAGATTATTGAACATAGGTAGCTATTAGATTTATCATTATTGGGGCCTGGTGACTTTTTAGTACAGTACCTTTTTAGAGCACTAGTCCTTCACTAATCGAGATGTCAATTATTTAGTGCGAATAATTCGCACTAAATAATTTTGAAAAAGCAATGATAATTTTTTTAGTAATGGATGCCGGTAGAGCAAGCAAATATCTATAAAATGATATATAATTTATGTGGAGTATTTTTTTTTTTTTTTTTTTATAAAAAGCGAGGCAAACATCTTAACCTTACCGTATTAATATATAAATAAACTAAGTTTTCATTGTATCAACGTTATTGTGAGTGAAAAATAACTTATTCTTATTATTAATGTACGAAATAACAGTACAAAGCCGACAAGATTGTTTTTCAGTTCGGACGTGTGTCTCAGGTTATATAAATTCGATTTTTTGCGAAAGATAAGCCGTTCAATAAGCAAGGTTATAGTCTAAAATGACTATGACTAAAAGTTTCTATTACTTACAATGAACTTGAAATTTAGTGACGGGTTACTAATAGTAGGTATTTAAAAAGGTAGATCAGATTATTTGACATAAACACTTTTGTACATTATGTAAAAAAATACTTAAAGATTTACCAAAGACATTTAAATTAATGAATTCCTCTAATTTATAAATAAATATTATGGATTGAATAAAATCATTTTAATCTTATTTTACTTAAGAAAAACCCATACGTTACTACTTATGTTCTACTTTTAAATGGTTCTGGATCATACCTACGTAAAATTGACATTCCATAGCGCTTGATCATATGCCCATTTTTGTTATTAAGTTATATACTTAAAGGGTATTTTTCCTTTCTTCTCCTTTTTAATTTTATCGGTGATATTAACTTCCAAGTTGAAAGTTATATTTCAACTTCAAATTTTATTACTTTATCTTACATACTTTGTTCGCTGTGTGGTTACGGCAGTAAAGAATATAGTCACCCCCTCTCTTCCAGTAGGTGCTTTAAGAGGCGACTAAGAGATAACAAAATTCTTTACCACTTTGGAATTTATAAAGCCGACCGATGGCGGGATAATCATCCAACTTACTGGCTTTGAAATATACAGGCCGAAGACGGATAGCAGCGCCTTCAGTGCGACAAAGCCTGCGATCACCAACCTTAATTTATCATTTACATTTAATCATTTAATCTTCTAAACTAATTATTTCGATACATACAAATGAAGCAATAATAATATATGTATCAACAAACGCGACAATTGTTTAAGTGGAACGCAGATGAAATCGCGATCAACGTCTAGTTAAATATTATGATCAAATACGCCCAAACAATCACGTCGTCGACCGAACAAAGAACGAAACCTTCGGATTTACGAACGAACGCGTGGAAAATTTTTCAATTGAAAGAAATTCAAATCGCTCGGCGTCATGACGATAACAAAGCGTCGCCATTAGGCGCTGCCGTGACACAAAGGGAGCTATGAAATATATAACGATTTCATTTTTATATCTTTAAAGTGTATGTAAATATAATCGTCTAATTCGGCGTGGATGTTATTATTTATTTTACTCAATATGCAGTAGTTTGTTGTTCATTTGACTGCTTTTTATATAAAAACGTTATTCAGACAATGCTTTAAAAATTAAATAAATAAAAAATCTTGTAGCGATTGTCGTAAAGATAACATTCAATTAACGATAAATAATAGTGTGAAACATTTACGATTATAAAGAGTGTCAGGCAATTTTTACGCTTTCATGCTTAACGGTTGTTTTATTGTTAAATACAGAAGTTTGATTAATCCCTGCGGATAACGAATTATAGAGTGCCGCCTCAGAATACTTCTGAGTTTTTTTTTGTCTTTCAGGTAAATTTCATAAGCCGCTGGCTTATATTTGAAAGGCGAAGAATTCAGTTTTAATCTTCGTTTAAACTTTTTTATTTTATTTTGCTTCGATTAATACTTTGACTAGACCGTATTTGTATATTTAAATAAATTAATTCTATCCATATTTATCACAAAAAATATTTAGCAACAGCAGTCGGCTGTTACCGATAACACAAACATTATGTTGCTTACCATACGAACAGACGACAGTATTGTATGTTATAAGATATTAATGTTATTTATTTTTATTATATATATTATTTATATTATATATTATTTATATATTATATATATTTATTAAAAAAGGAAAAAAAAAACATTTCTAGTTTTCTCCCTTAATAGTATCGTCTTAAGAAAATCTAGTATAAGATGTTAGTTCGATCAACTTACATCTTCCTTCATCAAAATTAAAATATCAAATTTCATCTTTAATAATAGTTGAACCTACGTTTGTTTGCATTAGTGACAGAAGGCCCGGTGCTGCGTTTTCCAGCAGTCTTGGTACAAATCCACGTGAATATGATTTATACCATGATAGTCTATAATAAATACTTAACTTTTTAATCTTATATTTCGTATTTTTAAAATGTTGATAAATTTCGTAATCTAGACTAATATTATAAAGCTAAAGAGTTTGTTTGTTTGCTTGAACGCGCTTATCTCAGAAACTACTGGTCCGATTTGAAAAATCCTCTCAGTGTTAGATAGCCCATTTATTGATAAAGGCTATAGGCTATATATCATCACACCAAGACCAATAGAAGCGGAGCACCAATGAAGAATGATTCAAAATCGTCTTTTTTTCGTGTGTGGAGCTTCCGCTGGGAATTTCGCAAAAATAATGTATGACATTCTGTCATACATTATTTTTGCGATTATTGAATGTAACAATATAATTTACTAGCTTCTGCTAGTAAATTATATTGTTACATTCAATAATCGATAAATAAGACTGAAGTGAAAAGTAAATCATCATATAAAATAAGGTTAAATTTCGCGAATATTTTCAAGTTCCACTAAAGGTATCACCATAAAAACAACTTTCACATTTTTCGCATACCGATACATTAAGATAAAAAATTTAACTATCAATAATTTTAATCGCCGCGAGATATTCGTACACCGATTTATATTACATGTTTGCAGTGAACTGTCAAATCTTATAACAAACCCATGTGTTCGGTATTACTTTCACTCAAGGCCGTAGTATTAAATTTGTCACTGTATTATGATTTTTATTCCCTTAAAATAAGATTCATGTTAAACAAGAATATATTGCAAACAAAAATAATACTTATTCCTTAGCGCTAAAATCCGAATTCCTATACATTTAAGTTTCGCGTCACTTGGTTTCCATGCGTGTGCTTGTCACTTTCCTTCCTATGGTATTTATTAGAGACGGAATAAGGGATCTAGGTATAGCGCGATCTAGACAGTGCTGTACTTAAGTGAAAGTGAGTAATGTAACCGTTTGACAGGTTTCTATAAATGTATTTTTTTTTTTGTTTATTTTTCATTTATTGTCGTCATCGTTTAAAAATAGATGTATTGTTCGTGGAAATTTTTTCGATTGAACTAATTATATAAAATTAATTTTTAAGAAACGCGTCTTATGAATCCTAAATTGTAATATTACTAAATGTGAAACTGGCCACAAGCGTCATTATAACTTACCGACAATACCTATCAGTAACTTATTTCTTAGATAATCTTTATCAGCAAGCGATGTAGTAACATGCTTTATTCAAACAGGACTGTTATACGAGTACATATGTAAGAAAAAACCGCAATGTTTTCCGTACCCGAATTGACGTTAGGAAACATTCAACGAATTGTGTTTGTTGTCAATTATAAACGGCATTGGATTGCCAGTTAGATATAAATGAGGTTGTAATCGTAAAAAAAAAATCGGGCCACGAATGACCGGTTGCGTACACTCGATTACTCGTAAGTTATACCCGTTGCATTTATTTGAAGTTTAGTATAAAAGAAATAGGTTTGATTTTATTGCGTAAATGATAGTTGCGATAAGTATATAGTTCATTTTATTATTTAACTAGCAACCCGCGCGGCTTCGCACGGGAATAAAAATTTCAAAATGTCGCCCGTGGATAGTGTAGCTTCCCAACAGTGAAATTATTTTTCAAATCTGTTTAGTAGTTTCGGAGCCTATTCAATAGAAACAAACAAACAATCAATCTTTCCTCTTTATAATATTAGTATAAATTCTGATAAGTTTCAGATATATAACGGTATCCAATAGATGAAAGTTTTAGATGATTTATATATTCCTCTGTCAAAATCAACTTACTCGTAATTTACCAGACATTTCGATTTGTATCTTGAAAACGAAAAATATTTTTAGAAAATTAGTATTAGTGGTAGGTAGGTTACACTCATAATGACCGTTCGGTTTCCTCAGTAGTTTAAAATTTAGGTGGACTGGTGATGGAATTTTTAAAATCGGTTCAGTACTTTTTGAGTTTATTGATTATAAAGTCACTAAAATCCAATATTTTTCATGTCATATTAGTGTACGTTAAACATTCTTCACATCGTAGGCAATTTTTTTTTTTTAATCTAGTGTCTAATCCATTTTTATTTGGTTATAGTAAATAAATTCCATATTAATTCTTTTTAAATTTAAGTTATTGAGAAACAAAATTTAAAAGCTTTTAAGTAATATTTCCAAGTACCCTTTCATAAAATTATATTTAATTAAACATGAAATCAAAGAATTCCAAATCTCGTTGACCTTTAAAAAGGTTATAGAGGATATTCTAAAACAAAGGAAATGTAACATTTATAAACTGTTCATTAAGTTATTAACTGTCACACGCAAATATACACATGTACCTCAGTAATTACACGCACGCACACATAGGCACGCACGTATGATTGTTATGTTTCGTTTTAAATAAAATTTGTTATGTAAGCAAACTATGTATACCTACATTGTAGTTTTAACTGCATCCGGATTTTGATAACATAATTATGGCATTTGATTTTTTTGACAATTTTTTTTTAAGTTTTAATATTTTTTGTTTGTTTTAAAAATAGGTACGTACTACCTAAACGCCGAAGAAAATTTCGTTTCTGTAATTAAGAATTTCGTAACTGTAACCGAAATAAAAGTTTTAGATAGTTTCGGGTAAAATGACGGAGTCTGAAAAACGATCTTCAGCCTATTACAGTCCACTGCTGGACGTAAGCTCCCCCAGGGCTCGTTCGTACGTAGAATACGTTTTTGTTCAGTTGAATTGACTCACTCCGCCACACATTCTTATTTCTCCCTCATATTATTTATTATTTCCTTGTCTTAATTTGATAAATCTACAGAACTGTTATATCCGTAGCCGAAACTATTCGAGAAACTATCGGATAATCCGAAATAATTTACCGAATTACGTACCGATATAATTATAATCGTATCTATAAAATCGATAATATCGATCAAACCTATCCGAAATAACATATCCGTAACATCCCTATTAACAACATAAAGTTTTTCACATGTCACTTCGGTAATTCAAATGGAAGGGCCAATCCAATGACATTTTGATATAAATATCATTTAAGTTATATTGCTCTTTGTTAAAGCGATGTGTTTATGGTTGTGTATCCCGTTTCGTTCTAATCAAAGATGACGTCAGCAGTCAAGATGCCCTCTCCCATGTAACGAATCATTCACACGGGTAATGTACCAATTTAGGCTAATATATTAACTTTTAGTGATGGTGATGTACTAAGATATTTCTTTTACATAAAAAAAAAATCTTAAAAATATTTTTGTATTTACCTAACAATTATATAGTCTATTTTTTAGTTGTTTTGTAGAAAATACATATATATTTTGAACATAAGCCAAGTCGTAAATTAATTTAGACGCAATGATAATAATAATTAAACTAGATTGTCGTTATTTCCGTTTTATATTATATTTGTTAGTGATTAACGTATCTAATAAGAACAATAGGTTGGGTTTAATTTAATGTTTAATTTAAACGCTGTTACGAGTTATAATGTTTATTATTTCTGTTTATCTAGGTTTAGTAATTATGATGCTTATTTTTTTTTTTTATTTGATTAAGAGTAAAGCCCTTTTCCGTCCCATCATTTGCTGTATCGAATATAATATAAAAAGGGATCTTCTTAAATAATTATATCTCGGTGAACCTTTAACTTCTAAAACTTTCATAGTTTATATTGCACGGCTCCTAGGAGGTGCTTTACTCACGAAATAAATGTTTTCCTAATTTTCTGTTTTTTTTTTTTCCTTTTTTTAGTTATATACAATGCCTCCAAACAACAACTAATTTTGATATATTAACAACAACATGTCTTAACGGTTGGTTTTGTGGGCATTACCAAATGTAGAAATGATCAGATTCAGTTACATCCAAAACTAAATTCAAATTGTCAATTAACTACTTATATTATTAGAATAATATAAAGTTATATGAAAGTTTTGAATACAATCTGTAAATAAATGTAAGGTAACATACTCGGCGGCCCTCATAGGAATTATAAAAACACGATATAAGTTTTGTATAATGGAATGATCATTTAACTCGTAATGTAACCTTTTTTTTTGTTCAAAATGCTATAAACAGTTAAGCACCAGGTGTGTCTATGACCTAAATATCTGCTGAGATAATTGGCCGCAATTGCCCAGGCCTCCTGTGCTGATTTAGACTCAATAAGTACGCCGTTTACGCCGCTACGTTTCGAATTGACATAATTTTAATATTTAAAAATGACATTGCTGTTTCATATATTTGTGTGTGTATTTTTTATTCATCAGATGTAAAACACGTCGCTTACATATTTAAGAGTCACGCGCCTCGGAATACTAAGCTACACGCCCTATATATGATTTTTTTCGGAAAGTATTTTTCTCACTAAGCACCCAGTAACTCGAGACATTTAGTATTTAAAGGCGTAATTAACATTAACAATAACCCGATAAGACCTTACTTCGACTTTTTTAACGCGTTTTTGAATATTGGAGTTTAGCATGACCAACTGTATCTACCGAAAATTGAATACGTACATAAAAAAACATAAATTGTTTACACAAAAACCCTCTCCATCCTTCTCTTACCCTGGGATTTTTTAAAGTTATAATTAAGGAAGGTAATCGATAGTGAGGAAAGTTAAAGTTTCATAAAATTATTTTTAGATACGTATTTTTATATTTAGAAACTTATATTATAATTTGTATTGTGTTATACAGTAAATGTGTTATTATACATAATAATAATTAAACATGTTAATTAAGGTCGAATAATTTATTGTACTGGACCGTTACTATTATACGACGTGTACTTGCAGATGTGTATTACAATAGAAATGATTTTCCTGTCTAGTGGCATTGATCCGATCGTTATGGATATCCAAAACAATACCAAATGGGTTTCGGTTCAATGAAAAAGAAATTTGTTATTGTGATGTTTTTACAGAAAATAAAGTTTTATTTATATATAACTAGCGACCCGCTCCGGCTTCGCACGGGTATAAAATATAATTATAGCCTATGTCATTCACTGAAAAAATGATTAAAATCGATCCAGTAGTTTTGATTTATTCATTACTGCCCGTGGCCCGCACGCGTTAACTTAAAAAAGTAAAAAAGAGTAAAAGCCGGCCGGAACCGCCGCAAACGCTACGTACCGCGATTTTTAAATCTGTAATATCTTCGAAAATATTCATTTAAATCATATGCTGTAAGGGCCATATAGATCTATATTAAATAAAAAATATATTTAAGGTATTTAATTGGATAAGGATTAATGCTGTATTGGTTAAAATCGCTTCGAAAATTAGCCACTATTTGTCGTAAAAAGTAATTTTTTTTTTTTTTTTTTTTTTTTTTTAATGTCACTAGGTCGGCAAACAAGCGTACGGCTCACCTGATGGTAAGCGATTACCGTAGCTTATAGACACCTGCAACACCAGAAGCATCGCAAGCGCGTTGCCGACCCAATCCCCAATCCCCCCAGGAGCTCTGGTCACCTTACTCACCAACAGGAACACAATACTGCTTGAAAACAGTATTATTTTGCTGTGATCTTCTGTAAGGTCGAGGTACTACCCCAGTCGGGCTGCTCCATATTTTGAGCAGGAAATTCCTGCTGTGCCCTACCTCAGTTAAAACAAAGACAAAAAAAAGTTTTTGTGAGATATCCATAAGAGATAGGTATATACCATCGCGGAGTTTTCTGTAGACCTTTTCAATGTGTACAATACTTAGTACATTATTTTGATAAATCTCGTAGGGTTCAGCCTGCGTTTGCAATTTAAGCGAAAAAAAAATTAATTATTTACGACATAACATTAGAAAACTCAAAAATAACAGTATTTCTCCACTATTTAATGGATGTTATTATACATATAAACATTCCTCTTGAATCAATCTATCTATTAAAAAGAACCGCATCAAAATCCGTTGCGTAGTTTTAATGATTTAAGCGTACATACATGTGCAGGGACAGAGAAAGCGACTTTGTTTTATACTATGTAGTGATTTCATTAAAATGAATATCTGAAAAATATTAAAAATCATTTCTAGTTCAGGTAGAAATATTGACCCGATGCTACAACCAGGATAGTCTGCAGGGAACCCAAGTTAATCTTTTTTGCATAGGACGTTTTGTAATTTTTTTATAAAATTGACTTGTGTTTCTTTGTCTATATATACATATATATATCTTTTATCTCCTCTCTCTTTCTTGTATCACGAATAACAATTCCCGTGTCTTTGTAAATATTACATCAGAAACGCTCAATACTTTCCCCCTTTCGAGAAAACAGTAAAAGGTAAAAAGTAATAAATAGCGAGCGTCACGTTTTTTAAGGCCCTTCTGACTCCTTCTGTCACATTTTTTCACGCCTAAGTATACCCTGACTTAAGTTTGAAAGATTCAGTTCAATTTGATTATATTAAACTAAACGATACTTGCTATATTGTTAGCGTTTAAACTTTGCTATCAAAAGTGCTTTGAAAGATTTAAATTGTATTGATTGATAATAATTATATGTTATTTGATTGATATGTTCTTATTATATTAACTAGACGATCTGTTCAATTTCACATGCGTTTTAGTTAATGGTTATTGCGTTGTGCTGCTACGGTATTGAAGAATTAGCGTGGCTTACAACATTTCTCAAAAAGACTAACTAATTATGAATATTAATAATTTAAGATCATAACATCCATACAAACAATAACGTACTAAAAAATTAATCAAGTCAGGTAGAAGGTAGTCAAGCTTTAGGTTACTACGATATATTTTACACACCGAAATTTCGAACAATCTGTTCTGCATTTAATGATTCAAGAGTAATCAAATGCAGTGACTATACGAATACGTAAAGCCCCGTGGTCAGTACATTGTCAATGCAAGACAATATCTGACTACGTTCCTGTCTATTACACTAGTGCGAAATTCACAGCTGCCTGAAAGCTGCCTGACAAACATTATACAAAAGTAGTCTGATTCTATAGAAGGCTTATATAAAATTTAAATTTGAAATCTTACAACTTCATTACAGCCTATACAGTCCACTGCTGGACATAGGCCTCCACAAGTTTACGCCAAAAATAACGTGAACTCATGTGTTTTGCCCATAGTCACCACGCTGGGCAGGCGGGTTGGTGACCGCAGTATTGGCTTTGTCGCACCGAAAACGCTGCTGCCCGTCTTCGGCCTGTGTATTTCAAAGCCAGCAGTTGGATGGTTATCCCGCCATCGGTCGGCTTCTTAAGTTCCAAGATGGTTGTGGAACCTTGTTATCCCTTAGTCGCCTCTTACGACACCCACGAGAAGAGAGGGGGTGGCTAAATTCTTTAGTGCCGTAGCCACACAGCACTCTTACAACTTAATAAGTCTTATTTGCAATAAATTTGGAATTAAGTAGTCGCAAACTTAAATCTTTCAAACACAGTTCTATTGGTATAAAATGCTTTAGAGAGCAGAGAAACATCGACATCGATTAGAATAAATTTTCTCAAGAGTATAGACAAATATTAATAAATAATAATAACAAGCGTGTTTGTGTACCGTGTGTCATGTGTTTATTTCTGCAAATTTAGCGTTAGATGTATGCGGCATTATTTCTGACAGTAACGAGACGCCCAATCACAGATCGCTAGCCGTATCCGGTGTGAAAATAGCTTAACTGGCGTCGCGAGATCGGCTGCTGACACACTAGCTGAATCTCGCAAACGTAATGCTTATCCTGTTATTAATATTTGTTTATAAATAACAATGCTTAAGCTACAGCAGCACAGTTTTTATTTTTAGAAATGTTTTTACTTCGTATGAACTAAAGTTTACTCAGTCAGTTCTTAAGTTAACTGTGTACTTACTCTCAAACAACCTTTCCTTATCACATAATTGACCTCAATTGAGCAACTGGAGTAGAACTTTGATGAGATGTCCTCTAGCTTTGAAGCCAAAATGGATGAATTTGAAAAAACCTAGTACCTTCTAGTGCCGGGCTTCTAATCTAACCGTAAAGGCCTGGGCTGTAGATTTTTATAAACTCGTGACTTTCATTTGGAAGTCACTCGCATTGCTACAATCTCAGTTGGAGTTTGTTGCAAGGTATGGATCGATTGGAGGCTCATTTCCGTAGGAAGGTTCTTTTCTTTCACAATTTCAAGGAGGAGTTTTTAACAGACTCGACAAGATGTATTTACGGAGTGGTTCCTAAAAATAACACTGCGCACGCCCTTAATAATTTGACATCTTCAGTGAATATGCACATTCTTCCCATGCATTTACCTACTCACTACTTTCTTTTTAATTAGTAGTAAGTAGGTTTGCATAAGAAGACGTGTTTCAAATTAAATCTTTATCGAGTTATTTTTTAGTTTTTATATCTATCTTTGCATATAATTGTATATAACTTTTAAATATAAAGATTAATGCAGAGCTGTCTAAGCTAATAACAATGTATTGCCACGCCGTACCTCAACAATTTCTCTTTGCAGATTAAGCTTTATGCTAAATCTAGAAATTGCAAACTCGAGTCTGTATACCGAAGGGTTTAAGATCAAAGTGAATTTATGATCGAGCCATATCTACTTAAATAACTTGTGATTTATGATAAAGACGCACTACCATTACCATTTTTAAATATTTTATACAAGTTGTGGTAATTTTATAAATAATTGTAACTACTAGTCATGTCTAATTATATTATGATTAAATGTGAAACTTTAGATAAATGTATATTTCACGGTTCGCTTAAACCCACTATAAAAATCATCATATCAAAAATTTCGATCTAGCGGGTACATCGTTCCATAGCTTACTTGGCTAGAGCGCCGACACAGTCAGTCGGAGACGCGGGTTCGATCCCCGCTGAAGCGGTCAATTTTTAATGTGATGTTCAAAAATGCTTAAAATTCCTAATCTGTGGGTAACACAAAAATAAAATCGTACACATTAAATGTACATTTGTTAGTCAGTCACCAAAACAAAGAAGTTTTGTTTATTGGCGGGTTATGGTTTGGAATAGCGCTAAGCTACGATTTATCCCGAAAAAGTAATAGATACGACTCCCGAAGGGTACATTTATACGCGAACGAAGTCGTAGACAACAACTAGCTAGCTTTTTGTACAACCTATATACATATTTAGTTGTACTACAGTGCGATTAAGTATATATATCTTGTAATATATATGGAAAACATTACAGCCGTAAAAAAACTATAAGTTCACAAATATGTAATTAATCGAGGAATCAGCGTAGGTAGATCGATCTAGGTCTCGGTGAAAACGTCCGGTGCCGTTAACGAGCCACATGCGTCTCGAAGATTATTCGTAATAAACCGAGAAATTTCCACGGTTTGTATGGCAGCCTCGACGTTACGATATTATCGTTCTAATCATTAACAACCGCCCATGGTAACTCGAACAACTGACCATGAATATAAATTTATAATATGCAGTAGAATTCGTGAAAATTACGTTCTTTTTTGGCTTTATGGTCATGTTTTAGGTTAGTTTAGAGTGATTCAAATTATAATTATAGCTACAACATTTAGTAATGATTTATTTGAAACTACATTTTGTTCGTGACTTTTTTTTAAAGTCTTTCTGTATTACTTTTCAGGAAACATTTATCCAACATGTGATATGTCAGCCTCATCTTATACCTTAACCAAAAATGAATCACAAAGACAAGTTAAAATATATATGTATTAATCTTAACTTCGACTAGAATTTCATTTAAATTTAAACGCTTTTTATTTGCCATATCACCATCAACCGTATCGAATGTACATTGAAACATGTAATTATAACTCATAAGAATTTTAATTAGCATACTGAGAATAAAACTATGAGAGAAAAAAATTACATAACATTTATTTATTTACTTTTTGCATAGTAGAAACAATATATTATTTAAAATATAATATTCGGAGAAGTTATTCATGTTGTTACTACACAAGGTACAGACCGTGACGACATTTTCATATAAATAACGTTTTATATATCACCGAATGTTTTTCAATCATGCCGTATCGGGGCAGTCAGGAACGAGATAGAATCGTAAACTTGAGACGACTTACAGCCTCCAGTGGGATTCCTCTAAAATCAGGATATTGCTAAAGTGAAACGTTCTTTCCCCACTGTTACGGTTAAGGTGTCCAATCCACTCGGTGAGGTATGTTTGATAAAATATATTTTGTAATTTCGCTCTTGGTTGCGTGAAAAATTCTTTGGATATACATACATAAATAAATAACTTTTAACATTCGCTCTGGTGTAGTGGTGCGAGAAGTCGCCTAAAACTCCGACGGTTTGCGGGTTCGATTCCCGCTCGGAATAGATATTTATATTTGTACAAATATTTCTTTCCGGTTTGGATGTCTGTCCTCGTGGGTCTCCACACCTTGCCTCGAAGAACACATTAAGCCGTCGGTCCTGGTTGTTATTACAAATACCAACCCGTAGAGGAGCAGCGTGGTGTATTAAACTCAAATCATATCCAACAGTGGGATGTCACAGGCTGAATGCAATGCGCGAATGTGAAATAACTTTTGTTTAAAAATTCTAAAGGGTTACCTTCCATTATAAAAAAATGAAGATACATATTTGCAATAGTAATATACTCCAGTGTGTATATGGTGAATTATAGTTCAACTTTTATTAAAATGTTTGGGGTTTTATATTATATACCAGATATTGGTAGCACTTTGATGACCGGTTTTTGATTAGATCTTTTCTTGGTTGAATGTTCATTATAATAGAGGTAATTGGTTTAAAGAGAGAAGTTTTGAATTAACTTTAATTGCCGCGTATTAGTCCTAAAAATTATGACCTACAAAAATTCTTCTTCATTAAGTCGTATGCGATCTGCTTTGTTGACGTAACGGTAACCTTGAAGAGACCTTGCGAATTTTTTGGAGAGGCAATATTCAGCTTGATTACCAAAACGATTAGCGAATTATTTAGAGTTGTGGGAACGTCTGCTTGTGTTGTTTCTGTATGCGTAATTTTTGGTAACATTAGTTTTATGTTCCTTGATGTCTAATTTTCTATGAAATCAGTTATAAGATGGTTTCATGTACTTTACATTCTAATACTTCTCATAACGTTAATTAAAATATTTTTATTGTTTTCTAATGTTTACGTGAATTTCACCCATTATAATGAAACAACTTTTTCAGATTTTATCGCAGCTTGTTAAGAAACGTCGGACATTTACAAAACTCATAAACCCCAATAAAATCTGAAAAAGTTGATGTACTATGATAAATTACTTATGTTTATATGTTTAGTTCGTCTCTGAAGAGTAAATTTACGTTAATGTAACAAAAACTACTCCTTGTAATGCTAATACGTATTTTCGATTACTTAGAAATCTTATATTTTCTATAATATGAACAGAATATTCTATACTGTTTCAAGTATTGTAGGACCGAGCTTAGATATCTCAGATTGTGTCCAAATGGCGTAGAATGGTATCGATGAATTACACAATTATTTTGGTAATAACAAATCCTATTCACTACGTATTTGCTTTGTCCACAATTCTTAAAGGAATAGCAGACCATTTAACTTTTCAAGCTATTGAACACAAAGGTATACTAGATCGAAATGGGCTGATCGCTTTTAATGCTATTGCAGCGTCTGCGAAAGGGGCCGAAATAAAATTTTACTGGTATACAATTACAGGATCTGGATTTCAAATAATACTTCATATATTTAATATTGGGTATAAAGTTTAGATTCTATAGGATTGTTTAATAAACTACAAAGTGGAAGGTTTTTGTTTTTATATAAACGTTTGGCAAAATCAAAATCACTTTCGAATCGTCATTTTACAAATTAAAACTTTAAAAATAAGTTATTATTTTTGTAACAGTAAAGCTACCACCGATTCGGAATGTAGATTCTGCAGAGAAGAATCGGCAAGAAACTCCGCAGTTACTCTTTTGAAAAATAATATATAAACTGTATGTTTTATACAAAATTAGTAACATGTAAAATACAGCGGCCTTACCAAATATATCGTTCTTATTGCGTTTTCTAATATGACAAGTCATTCATTAAAGTTTCTGTATTAAAAATATATTTAATGATTTTTATTTATATTTTAAAACTTAAGTAGTTCGTAGAAAATAGATGTGGGTCAACATAACGTACAGATTTTATCGCAGTTTATTATTAACTTTTGATTCCCGACGTTTCGGATACTTTACAGCAACCATCTCCCGTGACCATTGTTGCTGTAAAGTATCCGAAACCTCGGGAATCAAAAGTTAATAATAAACCGCGATAAAATCCGAAAAAAGTTGTTTTATTAAATGAGTAAAATTCGCGTAAACATCAGAAAACAATAACGTACAGATTTTTATTAGTTTTATAGTTTTTTTGTATATCAATAAGAATATAAATTTATTCAACAAAATACGAGTATCGTATCTTTATAAAACTAAAGATCAATATAAAATGTACAGGGAATAATAAGGAAAATACACATATAATTAGAAACCTAAAGATATCGCGTCTACCAAAGAGTACAATTAGACTAGTTGAATTACACAGTAGGGACACAGAGAACATTGTAATATTAGTGAGAAATGTCAGCTTCCGTTTTAGAATGGAGCTCGCAGGAGCTCGGAGTTTTAGTATCTTTGATAACGTTTACGTGTCTGGTAATTTTATCACGGCGCCGCTGAGACAATGCCGCTTTATTCCTGGTGACAGATGGGATTTGCCACCCATCTTACCTATAACAATCTCTACCTAAGATAAGCTGACTCGCTTTGAATTTCAGATAGACTTTTCTAAATCTAAAGTTTATTGAGCTATTTTCACGTTAAGTTTTGCCAAAGAAATGGCAATGGTTACAATTTTTTTTTAATACTATAATAAAATTACCTTTGCTGTAATTTATTCCGCTGTACATTAAGTACACGTACTGCATTTATATATATATTATATTGTAACATTTTAAGTTCATTAGTAGACACAAAATTACCTTGCCGTTACTAAATGCGAAGCATCAAAAGTGAAATCAGGAATGCAGTGATGGAATTTATAACTCATCTTGGTACGTTTAAGATAGTGAAAATGATCGTGCTTTCAAATATATTTCGCGGAAGCCATCCGCAGCAGCAAATATCTAGTGAAATAAGTCAAAAAAGTGTGAAAGAGAAACCTTCAAAATTAGTGACACAAAATTCGTTATCTTTAAGACAGCGGACCAAAACTCACGATAACATCAAAATGACAGTTGAATATGAAGAAGAGCCAAAAACAGTGATTAGTGAAAAAAGACTATCGACCAGTGTAGATGCCATAGTAGCGCACAATGATGCCAAAAGTAAAGTGATATGTAGTGCCAAAGGTTTATTAGAAACAAATTTAGATGATCTATTTAATGATGTAGAGATGAACGACGAATGGTCCATCGAACCAAAGAGCTTAGGGGCAAGCGAACCTATTTTAATGAACATAAGTTTTAATGAACATGATACAAAACCTATTAACAATCGAGAATCTCTCGTGTCAGAAAATGATAGTGATGGTGATACAGCGACTGATAGTGATTGTATGGATGAAGCTGCTCGCGAACAGCGGAAATGTATGGGCGCACGTCGGTTCGGACACATGTTGAGAAGAGTTTTATCTCGAAACGGTAAGTGCTTCTGAACATTTTTTAATTAGGATTTATGATATTAAAACTGTCATCAACAGAAACTAACATGGTTGAGAAATAGTACACTTAATTATTCAACAAGTGATATTGTTTTCAGAAGGAAAAATCAATAGTGAATATTTTCTCATAGCATATAACAATGAACTGTATGTTGACGTAACTTTCTATACCGCAAGTCGGTAATACCATTCAATATCAAATATCTAATGGTCCATTGGAACAAAATAAAAAGTTATCGATAAAACGTCGAGGTTGAGCGTGTTGAATTGAAGCGGCGTCGTTCATTTATTTGTTTTCAATTGTATCAAATCACTTCTGCCGCTCTGATTGAGACGGTCTCGTTAAATCTTGTTAGGTTCGAGGCGATCTCATCTCCTGTCTTCCTAAATTGCTGTCTTCACAATTGTCACTGACTTATTTCTCGATGTCTTATTTTTAACTAATTTTGAGAAAAAGGTTCGAATTCACTACACATGTGAGAGTTGTAGAAGGAGAGCAGTACGAGTAACAATGAAATGTTTTAGTCCTTTTGAAATAAAAGATCTTAAATAAATTTACTGTAATGATAACTGATGAATGATTTTTAATCATTAAAGAGGCGTTAAATTGTAATGCTACAAGTTAATATAAAGTTTGGTGCATTTAAATAATTAAAAACTAATATTGCGCATTGCCTAAGCCTATAAATTCACGATTCTTTAAAAATTGACTTCACTTTGCTTCTATAAACGGAATTTAAAAATACATTTTCATAGTTTATTAGATTTCAATATTAAACTTGAGTTTCTACAAATTTATACAATTAATAATATTTTTTGGATTCAATTTCTCGAAGACATATCGTCGATAAAGCAAATTATTTTTACATACAAATATAAGAATTTAATTTTAAGAAGATAATAACCGAAAATTCGCTTGAAAGTTTGTGAATTCCATTAATAATTATTATTTGCATGTTTTCTACAAGGCATTTAATGGAGTACAAATACGCGCGACGTGGCTCGTTCGTTAATAGAGTCGCTTGCAAAGTTCCAATGTTCAAGTTTCGCATCAAAATTACCTGAACCAATAACTTTATCATGAGAGTTAGTTACGCTGGCACCGTTAAGTTGTAATAGTTTAGAAAATTCTACGATAAACATTGTCATTGTTGTTTTTCAGTCAGAATATTTACCGTTTTCTTTAAAAAGTACTTCCATAAAACTTTCAAATTATGTTACAAAAGTATTAGAACGTAAGAAGTTAAGAGGCTTAACAGTTTTTGTACTTTATGTAGAGCCGCCTTTACGAATTTATATATTCTACTTATACTTAGTAAAAAATATCATGTTTTTAGATCGTCATACCTTATAGTTAAAGTTTGTGCCTTAAAAAGTGGATCGGTTTTACATATAAGTTATTATTTTCTAAAACTTGTAAATAATATTAGAGGAAAAAAAAATATTGTTAATATTGCATTGAAATTATATATTATATAGAATAACATTTAATGATTTGGATGATTCAATAAATAATCTTTTTTTTTGTATTTTTTTTTACATAAATACGGATAAAATTTAATTATTTATTTAGTAGTGTATTTATAAACGTGTTTAAACATTATAAAATAAATAATTGTAAAAGATACAATGTGACTGAGCCGAGTGACGTGCCTGCGTGTATACTGGAGTCCCAAAATTTTTATTAAATACACATTTTTCGCTGCAAATTTAAATTATTTTTTGGGGTTTTTGAAAGAAACTGATATTAAAATAGTTTACTTACTAAAAAAAACAAGCAGATAAACTTAAGAAACATTGAAGCGAGCGGAACCCGTTCTATCCACATAGATTTTATAATTGACAGAACTCTTATCAATCTCAATAAACTTTGTACAACGAATCAGAGTAGCAGCAGTTGAGTAATAAATGATATCAGTAGTTTCGTCTTGCTCGAACAGGAATAATAAGAATTTAGTTAATTTTATCATGGAAACCTTGGTTTTTAATATTAGCAGTTCCTGAATTGAATGTATGAAAATATAAATAAAAATTTGATAGATTTGATAGATTTTTGTTTTCATTTTAAATGCCATGGCAGCTTTGTAAAAGTTCACTAGCCGTAGTCTTCCTAAAACAGTTAACACTTTCAATTGTGTTACATATATCTGTACACTTTTCACTATTTTGTGTACATAGTATATTGAAAATCTATTGTTTATATTATGTAAACTAATCGAATCGTAGCATTCACTTCGATTCATAAGATGTAATTAAATTCGTTCAAGTATTCGTTTGGTATAAACATAGTTTTAGTAGATAGAAATTTAAAGTTTAAAACTGCTTGATTTATTTCATATTAAAAATTGCTAGACCACGTAAATTACAATACTATTTTAATAGCACGTTATACAATTTAATTATTAAGTTAGTAAATAAAACCTTAAACATTCACAATATACATTGTAATGGTGTTAGCACATTAATTCAACTAGAAAAGAATTCAATCAAAAACTATTGTCGTTATAAAAACGAATTCGATGATAGACCAATTACAAAGCTTTCAATTTCCCATAGCTTTCTGTATAATAGTCGTTAAATTTAAAACTCGTTAAGTAACGGATACAGTCGCCCGCAAACCATTATACATGTTACGTATACTTGCGCTTTCAGTAACTTTATGTAAGTTTATACATCTCATGTGGAATACACTCCCATTAAGACTTGCGCTTCGATAGAAGAAGCGTTCTTCTATATGTAATGTTTTATATTATCTTGTGGATAACGTTGACCGTTACTTACAAACAATAAATAAACAAACACGAAAGCCCAGACAACCAAAGCATTGTTTGCGCTATTCGAAATTGTCTTAGTTTATCAATTAAAAAGTATCTTTATAATAGCATCATAACCAATAAGCGTGTGATATGATTATATAATAAAAAAATCTGTATGCGTTTTATGTTTCTATTTATACCCTTCAAGTGAACGATTATATTTTTTGTATTTTAAGTCCGATTAGTGCGGACGAATGATACACAATCTTTTGTGGATGTTATATCTTTTCTGAACAAAAAAACAATGAAAGCATTTACACTAAAATCTAAATATGTATATATTTATAAACAAGGAATAAACTTTTAGCCGAAAATTTCCTGAAGTAAGACTTATATCCAAGTAAATGCGTGAGGAAAAGCAGGTTTTTATTTAATGTAGTATTCTAAGGCTAGACAAATTGAGTTGATACTGTAACCCAAAATAACGTCAAAGGTTCACTAAATTATTTATAGAGCGAAAATACACAATTCAACTGTTTGTGGTCGACTTGAATTCATCCATTGACTTCACGGTCTACTTAAATATTTACAGGCAATAAAAAAACGGGGCACGAAATTTATTTTCCAATTATCAGGACAGTCATTATTTAGTTTGTAAACATCTGTGTCTAGCGGTTTCACTTGCCTTTTAAATAATTTATTCTTTATTTACCCGACTGCCAAGGAAGGGTTATGTTTTTCGCGCGTATCTTGTATGTATGTATATTTGTATGTAATATTCTTTACTACCTCATATTTCCAAAACCACTGAACGGATTTACATGATTGAGGTATCGTTAGGTTCGTCTTAGCTGCCCAAGTGTTCTTAGATAGGTGACATTAAAAAAAATCAAACATGGCGGCTGCGCGAAGCCATTGTAGTTAATGAAAAAAAATTTTTTTCAATAATATTTTATATTTTTTTACATATATACTATATTTCGAACATGTACCTATATGCGTTTTTTAGTTAGCAACGGTAGACTAATCTCTCTCTCTCTCTCTCTCTTTATCTCTCTTTCTCTCTTCAACCTAAGATAGGATCTCTTCTAGTCAAACTAAGGTAGGAAAAACTTTTGCTTAAAAATCATTATACTATTAATGGGAGTAACAAGGTTAGGGGGTTTTTATTACTAGTTTTTTTGGAGTAAAACTTCTTTACGCCCGCTAGACTCGAGAAGTAAGCTGGTGAATGCGTGACAAGAGAGCTTCGAAAAGTGTGATCGGGTGAGGCGAACGGAGCAAGAGAGCAAGCACACCTTTTTTTCTGTCTTTCTCTCATAGCCAGTTTCGTTTCCTATATCTAAGACACAGTGCAGGCCTATTGCTAAAGAAGTTTTACTTCAGTCGTGTGATCTAAAGCACACTCGGTTTTACGGAAATTAGTATTACTAATTAGGCTTTGTTATAAAACTAAAACAACCAATAACACAACAAACTAAACAAATTAATAGGAAGTATCTTTTTAAATAACGTTTCTGCGTTAACACTCGTTTTTTTTTACATTTTTTTATTTATTTATTTCTGTCCTATACCCTTTATAACATTTTTATAACATCTCGTGTCATCATCGTATGCAGCAATATTATGAGCAATATTATAGGGCCATTGATAATAATATTTGCCTCAGTAGACACTAAATTATTGCTCTGCCGTACAGTTTTTTAGTCAAATTTGTAACTTTAAAAAAGGTCATGTTCTACAAACCAAACTATTTAGATTAGAAATAAATATGTATGTGTAATTTGGAAACTGTAACAAAATGTGATGGTCTGGTTGGAGCATTAGTGACGGTTGTCGCGTGTTTTGTGGCAGTTAAAGGTAAAAGTTTTGACCATGCACATGTTAACTTCCCGCTAGGCAGTGTCTTGTGGATTTGTCTGTTTTGTTTCTAGGAATTGAGCATTTGATCCCAGTGGTATATCATGGTTGTGATGGTTTCGTTAAATGGATATCGTATTTTGCTTTGCACTAAAATTAGTTAATTAATTAGCTAATGTTTTGGTAATCCGATATAATAAGGTTATATATATATATAAGGTTCCGGTAATACTATGAAGTCGTTGAAGACTTCTCAATATAGATTTCATAAATCGAGCAATTGATTTCTTTATTTTCCGAAATAAATCCGTGATATATAAATATTTCCGATGATACTTTTCTTGTTAAACTAATTTAGTTGTATGTAATTAAACTAAATTCGTGCATATGGAGATTGAAATAAAATGTCTTCAAGACGTTACGATTTACTTATTTATAAAGATCATCACATGTTATTTACAACGGAAGCAGTCAACCAAATGTGGTATTCCGTATCAATGTGCGTGACCGGGTAAGCCATGGCTTTCTTCACGGCCGCGCCTCCGACACGGTCTATCAAGCAAATGGTGCGGGCGTGGCGGATTTACGAGTTACGTTAGCCATAGAAAACCATAAATATTAACTAGTCCAGTAGCTAAATAAAATAGAAGAGGAAATTTTTGACATTTATAAAGTATTAGCATTTCTAATTGCATTACTTCGAGACGCAATTCGGCGGATGTTATAAGTATTTTTATTATTATATTTTAATGAGGGTTAAAATTTAACCTTAACAAGGTTTAGACTTTATAATGAGACACTCTAAGGATGGTTCATGATTTAAATACTTTCCATTAAGTTTTTTTTTTAATTAAAAACATTAATTCCCAATGTCTTTGCTTTCGATCCAGCACCATTGCATTATATTAAGTTTTAAATAAACATAAGCTATACTTATATAGGTGTAGAAACGAAGTGAAAATGTACCTGTATTAATACATACATATATGCATTGTGCGTCAAATCGTCGAGTGAGAGACTGTAAAATATTAACGATACGCCTTTTATTTAATCGCTTTAGAGAGTGTGTGGTTAAATCGTCTTTTTATACAAAATATATTATTCTATATACTTATCTTTAATATATATTTTAATTAATATAAACGTAATATATAAAAAGTAAAATATAGACGAATATTTCTTCACTTCACAATTTGTAAAAAGCTATTTATTTTATTGCTTTTTATATATATTTCATTCACAGCCAGTTTGAATTACCTAACTGTGTCAGATTTTGCTTTGGCATCAGAAATCTATTGTTTGTAAGTAAAATCTAAGAATATTATAGTATATTTTATTGAAAGCGGCGGCCAAAGTTTAGAGCTATGGTAAAGTGTTACATTGTCTCAACGTTTGTCGCGTCGAAGTCTTCTCATTTTATAAAATCAAACACGATTTTAAATTACATATGTTGTATTACATCTATAAAGTATCTGGAAAAGTATATAAATAAATTTTCTAATAATAAAACCTCAAAATACGCGATAAATAGTTCTAATAGTAATTAGTAGCATAGATAATACAAGCTTAAGTGACAAAGTTAGTTTTATAATATTGTTTTATTCGTAGGTAGATGTATAATATTTATTTACTTATACTAGTGGTCGCCCAGTGGTCGAAATCTGACCATAATGAATTTAAATTATATGTTTGAACATTATTGAGGTTCTGTTGTCAAAAACTATAGCTCTGTTATAATAAATAAAATAATATATATGCGTGTGTGTGTCAATTACATGGTAGTGTGCGAATGTTTTATTTTTTATTTTATTGATTTAATGTATTTTTATGCATAATTAAAAAAATAGCACTCTACACTCTTTCCTGATATAAACTATAAGTATGCGAAATTTCATACTCCATTCGCGCAATTTTCGTATAAAGGGATACAAAGTTTTTGCTTCACGTATTAACATATAATAGCTGGTGTAATTCAACTATGTGTCTGTCGTTGTATAAGGTTAAATGAAGTGTTGCATTTTTGTAAGCTGGTAGCAAATTATAGTTGTAAAATAAAGTGCAACTGTTAATGATGTAGTTTTTTTTTATTGGTTTAAACTTAATATTTGAAAAGGAATGAAATTGGTTGCAAATATACTGTTAAATAGTTGTTTCTTATCATTATTTGAAACAAAAGTTGTGATTTATATCTTTTTATATATAGTTTACATTTAAAATATAAAGGTGCAAAATATTCAACGACCAGAACGAAGTCAAGCGGATTAGCGCTTCAAAAGTATATCTTTCAGCGCAGACTAGCGATCTTACGCCGTAGGTACTCGAGCAGGATTTTGTCTTCAGAGCTTAAATCGCGGTCTGACACCCCTTTTGCTATGACTTGGAGTGGATTAATACGGAAGACGTTAAACCTACGAAAGAGCTTTCAGAAATTACAGTCTTCGATGATATTTATTTGATGCAAATCATACAGTCGATGCCCTGGTTTGTCTAGCTTTGATTTTACATCAAATTCTCTAATTTTATTAAGGCTTGATGGTTTACTCGGATATACAGGATTGACACAAGTTTTGCATTAAAAAAAGACAAAAAGAAGCTTAGTTTAGTCAGAAGAGAGGTTTACAACTGAAATTAAAGTAGTGCTTCTACTTTACTAGTTTTTTGAAATAGTATGAATTACGTTATGGTTTAATTTAACGTCTCTGTGGTCACCTGAAACGAGATGTAATTTGGAATACAATGTCCATATCAATACCATGTTTAAAAAAATTAATGTATTGGATTGTTCCGTACAAAAACCCAACAGTTTTAAGAAAAGGCTGTTCATTTAATACTTTTAAGTTACACAAGATATTCACACAGATAACCAGTGACTATAAAATAACTTTATAACTCCACTTCCTTCTAATTAGTTAAAAGCCTTCAATAGTTTTCTGGAGATCCCTGCAATAGTACAAAAATTTAAAAAAGTATTATTCAAATTCTTGAAATTTTCAATATTTGAGCAGTAAAGAGATGCTAACATCGAAGCTTTACGTCTGTCTTTTAACGATCTGAACGTTTTCGAATCTTTGTAATTTTAAATTCAAATTTTGCATCTACGAAGTCTGCTGTTCTAATCTCGTTTGATTATTTGACGTAGTTTTGCAGATATTCTTTATCGCGAGTACCTTTATATTTCTTTTCCTTATAAATTTATTCGAATCGATAATAATATCATTTTTTTAATTTTAATTTCTTTTTTAATTAAGATTTAGAACGCCGACATATAAAATAAAATATTTTCCATTAAAACTCACGTTTTGTTATTTATGTTTCGAGGTATTTCTAGAACAAGGATCCGCTGACCGAAACCAATTTCAAATTTTATTAAGTGATAAGCGTGAAATAAATAACATAAATAAAGTTCTAAGTTCATTATTTAAACAAACATTAAAAGCCATGAATTTCGCAATAATGATTTACTTTTATATCTAATATCAAGGCATGAAATGGATTATTTAAAGCTTTATTATCCAACTAAGGACATTACATAGAATTAACATTTCACTAAATTCAAATAATTATATCTTATTTCAAATGAACGCTCTGGAAAATACTTTCATAGAATTATTTGTAAAATGAAAACGGCTCTAAACGTCGTTCCTCTTTTGTTGTAGACAAAATTATTGTGACGTCACATAAATTATTTCGAACAAAGCTAGAACATTCGCTGGCTCTAAGAATTTTCTTTCAGTTTCTTCAAACGATGTAAATTAAAACAAAAGCGCTATAAGAAACTATTGTCCACCGTTAGAAGTGACGTCTGGAACAGTAATCAGTGAGCCCAATCCATCGTAAGTCATAACAATGGGTAATAATTTCCATGTTCCAAGATAGAGGCATTCATGGCGTTTCAATAGTGGCAATCTCGAGAGTGGTCGGCATCTGGACTTGGACTATTGTGCTGGGTAAGGGTTGACACGTACTGAATCACGCCGTTAAATTATACTTGTGTTGATGTAATTTTTTTTAACTAGTAAGTTTTTAGTAATTTAAGCAAGTGGCGATTTTTATAGATTTTGATAAGTAGATATTATATGGTAACATTATTAATAAGAGTATCGTTCTCGTTATCGTGTATATATTATTTGTGTATTCTCTAATCCCTTAGTAAGGACTATATCAATGTACTCGTAATTTAGTAATATCAATAAACATATCTTTTTTTAATTTATTTTAAGTTCATTTTAATATATTATTTATAAATGTCTGATTTAGTACAATTTTAAATTTTAAAAATGAACGATAAAATATACTTCTTATAGAGCTTCCTTTAAATCCAAATTATTTAATTTTACTATTTGTCATTGTAGCAGCCACAGTAGTAGATATTCTTGTGAAAACTTCAAGTTCTCTCTTTACAATTCTCGACGAGCAGAAAGTCAGATGAGTACCTAATTGGGTTCCGTTGAAGACTTTTGAGTACGAATCGTAAGATCGCTAATTTAATTGGTTTTATAAACTAAGATATAGCAAAATAATAAAACCAAAAAGGAAAACAATTTTATTAATTTTAATTTTATAGCCTATAAAAGTGAACAGTAATTAAATATTAAGTATTTATATATGTGTTTATTTGGAAATAGATGAGATCCTTTGATCCGCTGGAGTAACAAACATTTGCGACGGTACTTTAATCTTAAAGGAAAGTAATCGTAAAAGAAGTACACCATATTATTTGTTACTGTTAAAACAAAAGTATTAGTGTTGTTTTAGCTGGTGTCTCTTATTTTAGGTCCCTTTTGTAAACATTTTGTTTTGGCAATGATACTTTTATAGAATATTCTACAGATACAAATTTATACTATTTGTTTTTTATTTTTAACGTAATAAAATATATATTTTTGCGTACTTTGTGTAATTACTAGTTTTCTGTTGTTACCATTTTATACACTTAAAACGTTTTTCGAAGTTATGAGTTTCTATTGGGGCCTGGGGTAATCAGTGATTTCGTCTGTATCAATTTGACTTCTTATTTTTAACTAGATGTACGACTATCAGATGTTGAGTCTTAATAAAGACAAACGTAGTCGAAAAGACGCTGGGCGTTTTGTTTAAATATTTTGTTATTTCAGAAAATTAAAGTAATTATTTTACGACACACAAACTAGTTTTTAAAAGCTATAATTTGTATAAAAAATCTTTGACGTTTGCCCTTTGATGTTTTTGTGTAAAAGTCATAGATCAAGTAAAAAAAGGTAGATAACGCACCTAGAACAGAAAACTGAAGCCACTTTTTTAAAGATGTGTGAGTGAGTGAAGTGTTGACACCTTTTAAAAAAAGTCCCTAAAATTTTTATTAAACAATTAATTTAATATAGGTAAAATGGGTATGTAAAAATAAAAACCTGTTTATAGTTTTAAATAAGTTTACTAAAAATAAAACAAAAAATCGGTAGAATAATAAAAAATATATATTCGTAAGATAATCGTATGAATGGACACTTCCTATCCCCTCTGTTTATCTCTTTTCAGTTTGCAGTCGGTTTTTTTTTTAACTATTTTTCTTAAACCTAGAATCCTTTATGTTGTATAAGTTTTTTAAATTTGTGTCGCTTAGAACTCAGAGTCATCGTCATTGTTTGCATTTTACTAATATGATGTAGTCTTATGTTCAAATATTTTTTAATCACTAATCGTATTAAATTGACTTTATGCGCATGGCCAGCATAATCGTGGTCATTTTCTCAGTCTTACAGCCGCTACCCATTCACTTCTTATTAAAATATTCGTTGGAAACCTAAAACCATGAAATTTGATAGTAAAATATGGGTACCTAGTTTACTCAAAAATTGTAAAAAGTTAAAACATAAAACAAACGAGTTAATAATTCATAAATATATTTTTATTTTTTTTTATTTTCAATTTATGTAACATAAAATAACACGAGAAAAAAAAAAACAATAACTATGTCTACTTTTTACTTAATTATTTTTCTGATTGCGTACAATTTACTTACCCACATTTTGGGGTATTGAAAAAAAGAACTACTGGCAACACTCCAGTGGTACGTCATTTCGTGACATTGAAATTATAAGTTCCGAATAACCTCAATATTATTTTGGAATAAAAATAAATTTAAAGTTTTATATGTACTTACGTGTGAAACGATATTCCTTCAGATTTTTTGTTTACTTTGGTATTGTTTTTGCACCATTTAATCACACAAGACGGCATTTTATAAGCAAAGTTACTGTATGAAGCCTCGTGACATACTAACGAAAATGAGCGTAGTTTGATGCATATGTGTGCGTGAGCGCGTGTATTTACTTGAAGGAGCCGAGTTTTGTGGCTTCACTAACAACAAAGGCCGCGCATTATCTACCTTTTTTTACTATATCTATGGTAAAAGTATATATAATTGGCGTTGAGAACTTTTTACGAGTTCTTTTCAACACTCCATTTATTACAGGTATTTGTCTAAAAATATTGTTTGTTAAAATTTAGTTTTTGTTGGTTTATCTGATAGTGTGAATTTGTATTAATCTATATTGTATACAAGTTAAAACTATATAAGTATATATAAAAACTAAATCGGAAATACAACTATCAACCAATCTAATCGAAATTAAACGTATGTAAAAGCGCGATAAACGGTTAGTATTATTAAAAATAATGCGTATATAAAGTCATTATTAGTTATTACGTAATATGATAGAGATGATTTGCATGAACTAACTTCATTCAAAGTTACATAAGTAACTATCCATCAATAAACCGCTGTGTAATGTCTATTAATACATCTTTTTCCCTATCAGTTGCATAATCGGTATCGCTAATTGTTCTTTTGATCGCGACTCACTTTCCCCATTGTTTTTGACAACCGACCAGCACTCGATACAGTGACTGTGCACTTTTACTGAATGTACATTAGCTGTTCTATTTTTCATAATCATGTCATTTACGGATTTTTTTTGTATTCTACGGCGGTCAAACATCCTGCCTGGTAAGTAAGGTGGTCAAAAGCTCCTGGGGGAATTGGATGTAGGGTCTGCAACACGCTTGCGATACTTCTGATATTGCAGTCGTCTATAAGCTCCGTTAAGCACTTACCATTAAGTGAGTGATGCTTGTTTGCCGATCTAGTTGTATTAAAATAATGTGTTTAAAGCTAACTGTGGATGCAGATGCTCTAACAACCTTACTCATCACAGGAATGCAACATGACTTAAGTGCAGTATTATTTAGCTGTGATCTTCTGTAAGGTTGAGGTATTTTCCCAGTCGGGCTCCATCACCACGTGTGAGCAGTCGTCCGCCTGGGTGGGGCAAGATGGGGTCGCGCTAGCATTCGCCATCTCGCCCCGACAGTAGGCCCGGATAAAACCTCCGGGCCCCGGTACAATGGTGGGGGTGGCCTCGCTCACAACAAGGCCACCCCTCAGACATGTGGGGTCGTGTCGTCCGGCCGGGCTCACTCCAGCTTTGATCAACTTTTCCTGTTGTGCTCTATCTACCTTATTAAAGGCAATTGTTATTGAATGATAGTTTTTAATGTTACCCCACAATATATACAAGTTGTAGAACGTTTTTGGTAAATGTTATATGCAAATGTAGACATAGTGTGTGCAGTGATATATACCTATGTTTATACCAAGTTTTATTGTAATATTTTGACGACATATATCATACATTTCATGACACATTTCATAAATATATGAAAAGTAGACGTACAAGTCATACATATGTCTGTATGATCAATCCGTTTGTAATTGTGTTGTGTTTTTCCAGACTCTCGGCACAGGGCTTTTTACCAAGCCTACCGTTGTGTCTGAAGCGTTTATTTATTATTTTATTTAGCGTTTATTATTTTATTTATAGTCGTGACAACTATTTTGTAAATGTTGTTAAAAAAGGAATAGCCTACCTAGTTACAATATAGCGAAGCTTACTAAATTATATATTTTTGTAAAATTTAATGTAATAAATAAAATTTCCATAACAAGAAGAAAGCCGTTAAAAAGCAAACGGTGCCAGTGATCCGGAAAATAATCTCCGTCCACTACCTTGTAAAGTCCATAAGCTCTGTGTAGGAAACATTTAAAATTTAAATATCGTTTCATCGAAATTAAATTTGACAATTTTATTATTACAGGTAAGTGCCGCGGACCTGACCTCGGGTAATATTTGAAACTTCCCAAACCGTTTAATTAATTCGTTCGGCGCGAGAGAAACGAAAACGTGAGTACGAAAGTGTTTAAAATTAAATTAAACAGCGAGGATTACGGATTTTATGATTTTTGGCGATAATTATAAAATTAATTAGGTTTTAATTGTTTTTCTTATTTGTTATACAGATATGTATAAACGATAAGCATTTATGGGTACAACTAAAAATTCGAACGTATTAAGTAATTGCATAGTAATAAAATGAGTCCCACTTAATCATTTTTAGTAAATTATTTATAATGAGAAAAGCACTATAAAACAACTAAAAACTATAATAAAAGTAACAATGATTCAGAGAAAACTAAACATAGTATTTTCCGCGTAAGCTAAAATGTTGAAAAGGAAGTGAAAATATTACAATTTTAAAATTATTTCATGTTCGCAAACTAGATATAATCCAGTACGGAATCTCATAAGCGAGTTCGGCCGCAGATACATCATAAATCTTCCGAAGATAAACTGCTTTTGAAAACGCTAAAGTTTTAGATGTTTTCCAGTGCATAACGTTGCCGTACATTTTTCCAACTCATCTTCAGCGCGTTCGTCACTCTCATCTTTCATATTTTATGTATGCCAGAAAGTCGAGAAATCATAAAAATTATACCTCAAAATTTCTATTAAATTTTCATTGGAATAAGTAAGCAACACTATTTATAAATGCGCCTAGAATTGATTTTAAGCTTATTAATAAGTAATATAAGTAATACATAATGTTGCTAGCAATTTAACCTATAAAAATATCATAAATCTTTCGAAGATAAACTGCTTCAGAAAGTGCAAAGTTTCAGCGTATTTTCAGCGCTTTTCAGCGGAGTTAAATTTTTCGTAGCGCATTCAACGCCACCTTTAGAGCGATTGTCAGTCGCTCCATACTTTGTGCATATTTTATAACATTCAAGATGCAAAAATCTTTAAGTGAAAAGTTAAATTTTGTTCGAAATTCATATCATTAAAAATTCGGTTTCGACTCTACGCCACCACCGCTGTGACAAGTCACTCTCGACCTTGGTTCCTGCAACGTCGCTGAAATATCGGGCGTTTAAAAATACAGTGAAAATCAATTTCATCAAAATAATTTTATTCAAATGCACCTTCGAATCTTCATTTTTTTAGATGACTATTCGAAGATTGTAGGTTAAAATTTTAAGTATCGTTCAAAGTGAAGCTACCCATCGATTAGGTATGTAAATTCTGCATAAAAGAACCGGCAAGAAACTCCGCAGCTACGTAATCCTGCACCGTATCGTAAGCTTTAGCTATTAATTTATGTTTAATAAAACCGCGGTAAGTCCTGTAGAGTCAAAAGTATGAAAAAAATCTCCAATACAATACATCACGAATGTCATAAATACTTCATTATATCGGAGGGCAAGATGCCACAATTGCAGCTGCTAGATCTATTTAAGATTTGCATACGACGTCTCAACATTATTCACTTATGTAATTAATAAGCTGCTAATTTCATAACCGATAGTCAAATCCTACTTACTTTGTATAATTTTTCAATTATTTATGTGTGTATATTTATTTATTTTTAGCCGACTTCAAAAAAAGCAGGAGGTTACTCAATTCAACCGTGTATACATTGTGTGTTCGCGGATAAACCGTTTCGTAAATTCGTCGTTTATAAACCGATTTTGATGGTTCTTTTTTTATTGGAATTCAGATATGCCAAGGGTGGTAACATAATAAGGAAATCAGGATCTGATGATGGCATCCTAGAGAAATCGACGATTTAATTCAAGTCGGTTTTTTTCGTTTGCTAGCAAACACTATTATATATGGATTATTTATATATAAACTTATCAAAAATGAAGCTAACAGTCGTCTATAACACAAGCATTAATTTGCTTACCATAGGAACAGATGACAGCGTGTGTATGTTATATACAAGATATTTGTTTGTGTATTTAATTAATATTGCAAATTATTGTTACGTGAGCAAGGTAAAGGTCAAATGTATATAAGAGTCTATTCGTGTTAAGAAAATAGTGACTCAACGCTGTTAATTGGCTTTGCCACGCCCTTTGACCAATTTTAACTGTAGTAAACTAAGAGTGCAGGGTCAAATTGACCAGTTGAAGTAATCCATTCAGACAGGCATTCTAATTTCACGATCGATCACGATTCAGCCTGTAACATCCCACTGCTGGGAATAAGCCTCTTTCTGGATATTCTAATTTACTACGATTTAATTGGTTAAAAGGCGTGGGTGGTGCAAGCTACGGGTCACTACTTAACGCGAATATATATTTCATAAAGTTTCACTACTCAAAATTATAAATTCGTAAACAATAACACGGCCTCGTCAAAAGTAAGCGCCGTTTACATTTTCAATATTTTATTATTTGGTAGGTATCAAATAATTGTTATATAAGTATTGTATAAAAAGTTGTACGGTAGACAAAGTTTGTAAGTAGCTTTGAGGTTTTAAAGGAAAATACTGAACAGAACCTCAATAGACACTCAATAGAATTTATAGCCGAAGCAACTCAGTAGAATTTATGTCCATTTTGTGTTGAATTTTTTCTTCAAAACAAAAGATTCAACAAAAAATGGATATTCATAATTATTAAACCTATTAAAAAAATAATACATATGTGGATAGAAGTTCTCTAATAATATTATTTCAAAATATCGAATGATGATTTCGCAATTTTAGTTTCTTTTATTTGTATTGCATTCACATTTTTTCTTTCTACTTTCAAAAAGTTTTAAATGACTTGAACTATCCGTCTAACTCTTTCTAGCCAATTACGCTTCGTAGCAAATGGCTTTAATTCGGTACGCGAATTACTAGGAACATCATTACAGCCTATACAGTCCACTGCTGGACATAGGCCTCCACAAGTTTACGCCAAAAATAACGTGAACTCGTGTGTTTTGCCCATAGTCACCACGCTGGGCAGGCGGGCTGGTGACCGCAGTACTGGCTTTGTCGCACCGAAGACGCTGCTGCCCGTCTTCGGCCTGTGTATTTCAAAGCCAGCAGTTGGATGGTTATTCCGCCATCGGTCGGCTTCTTAAGTTCCAAGGTGGTAGTGGAACCTTGTTATCCCTTAGTCGCCTCTTACGACACCCACGGGAAGAGAGGGGGTGGCTAAATTCTTTAGTGCCGTAGCCACACAGCACTAGGAATTACAAGGAACATAGGAAGCAGTTATTGCTTATAAATATTTAATTTTATAATAACTTTAATTTCAATAACGATAACTAAACAACTAAAGCAACGTTTGTATTACATACGATCCGACCAATATAGGGTTTCCTCCGTATCGAACTTAAAGCCAAAGTCACGGGCGGAAGTTCGTATATTACAACCGTAATATCCATTCGAACCCTCGCGGAGGCGATTATCGTAACCAATAAACTCGAACATGGTTAGGCAAAGTTTCCATCTTAGGATTCCGAAGTAATGTCGAACAGCACAAATAGAATAATGGAATTATTCCAAGCTCGTATTGTTGTAATTCCTTTGCTTAGGATATAGTGTTTATGGTACAAAGACAGATAATATTTGCGAAAATTGTTTAATGACATTTCATTTGAGGTTGCCTATTGCAGGATATATAATAATTGGTGAAAATGTTTCATGGTCTGGCAAAAATGCAGCCAGTTTGAATAAAGAAGTTTTTTTGTATGTTTTGAATTTAATGTTTCCTATCTACATGTCTAAATCCTCTTTTTGCATGTGTTTGTTATGTTAAAAAAATTTTGTAATTGGTTCGAAAATAATGGGGCATGACTGATATTTGATACATCATATTTAAGTTTGTTATTAAAAAAATATATCAAATGTAAACTTGATTTCCTAAATTTAGAGAATCAATTTTGAAACTCATAAAAAAGAAAAATATACTTAAATAAATAATAAATTAACGCTTCACACTCAACGGCCCCCAGTAGGATTTGCTCTTGTGTTGGGGGCTCGGAAACACACACAATCATCATCATCATCATCATCATCCCAGACCACGACAAACATCTATATGGCCAATACAAATATCTGTCGTGAGCGGGAATCGAACCCGCGACCGCCAGCGCAACAGTCAGTACTGTGACCGCTGCGCCAACGCGTCGTCAAAGAAAAATAAAACTTAAGCAATACTTATTACAAGTTATAATAAAAGCGCGATCGTTCGATCAAACCATTTATCACGTCACCAATCGTTCATCATTAATAATACTCTATTTAAAGATTGGAATAGACAAAGCCCAAACGGCATTTCAAAACGACGAATATCCAAATAGTACTTTGCGACCATCGTATACAATAGTAACAATAAACAAACGTGAAGTTAGCAACATCCCTGAATTCGTGAAACACATTAAACGTCCAGGTAGGCAATAACCAACGTCCCCTAGTTTTGGACCTGCAGCACTATAAACTTGCCTATTATTTAGTACGCCTTAACGTGGGTTGAATTTACTGCACGATGACCGGAGAGGATTTCACCCGTGAATATATCGAGTCTCGAGACATTTATTAGCCAAGTTTATGCGTCAAAACTGATGGTACGTGTGCTTTTACACTAAAAAGTAAATTATACTTGCTATACCTACTAATATTATGTAACGTAAATATTTATAATTTTGTAGCTCAGTTCGCCAGGAACTGCTTACCGCTTTTTTCTTAAGTAAAACTTCTTTACGAAAGCTTTACTTTAAGAAAGCGTTACGAAAAGTATGATCGGGTGAGGCGAACGGAGCAATAGAGCAAGCACACCTTCTTTTCTGTCTTTCTCTCATAGCCAGTTTCGTTTCGTATATCTAAGACACAGTGCAGGCCTATTGCTATAGAAGTTTTACTTCAGTCGTGTGGTCTAAAGCACACACGGTTTTTTTTTGTAAATATATCGATTTTTTTATTGTTATTTGCACAAACACAAGAAAAAAGAAATTAAATGTGGTGCAATCGTTAAGAAGGTTATGCATGTACATGCATTTTGGCATATATTTATTTTTATTATAGACTTGAGTAACATTTTTCATCAATGCATCATCACTGCAACCTATGGCAGTCCACTGCTGGACATAGGCCTCCACAAGTTCGCGCCAAAAATGGCGTGAAATCATGTGTGTTGCCCATAGTCACCACGTTGGGCAGGCGGGTTGGTGACCGCAGGGCTGGCTTTGTCGCACTGAAGCCGCCGCTGCCCGTCTTCTGCCTATGTACTGTATTATCCCTTAGTCGCCTCTTACGACACCCACTGGAAGAGAGGGGCTGGCTATATTCTTTACTGCCGAAACCACACAGCAGGCGTAAACACACAACAGACATTTTTACTTCATAAAGATGTTCTGTCCTATCTCTTATTTTCTACATAAAGGTCGAGATAAATACCATCTTTTACATCAATAGAATTCAATTAAATCAGCAAATATCTATGTTCAAAATAAAGTTATTTCTCAGAATTCAATTTGCAGACGAGTCAAAGTTATTTATCGTACATGCAACTTTGTTTAATTTGTGTCGCACCGGAGCGCTTGCGGGCTGTAATGAGAGTAAATGAAAACTTTTAGCGTATAAACATTTTTATATCGGTAAATATTGCTAACAGTATACGTATGTGTAACTTTATTTAAACCATCGAATCCGGGTTAACTTTGATATTATTAAAAAGATATACAGTGGAACATAAAACCTCTTTTTTAAGTCGGATTAAAAGTAAGTACCTAATTTTATTGTTTAAAAATATGTATTATACAAAAGACGGTCATTATACTAAATCGCTGTACTAGTACACGAAGCAATGCGATAAATGTCTGCCAATGCTTTACAAATATATGGAAAACCTTATCAAACAATACAGGTGTGAAAATGTTTTAGTCGTACTAAACTTCGGGATAAAAAGTATTCAGCGTTCCAGTTACAGATTGCACTTATATCGTGCTTAGTTTTATTAATTTAAATTTAACCTCAGTATCGAGTATAGAATACCCTTCCAATTTTTTTTTCAATATTTATTCATATTTCGTTCAAGTAGCCTTCCTCCCTTCCTTTTTAGCCTAGGGGGATGTTACAGGCTGAATCGTGATACAAATTTGGTAATGGTATAGTTTTATTTATTATATGTTGTATCAGTAAACAAATAACACAATTTCACGTTGTGACATATCACGCAGCTTTGCTGCATTGGTCGCTCACGTGGACGCGAGTAACAGCAGGCACTCCAAGCTAACCTTGAATCGTACGATATAGGTAACGTTTTATGTCTGAATAAGAATATCAGCATAAATAGAATAACGAAAGAGAAGGTATATATTACTAGCTTGTAGCCGCGGCTTCGCCCGCATTGAAAGCTATTAAATAAGTATTAGAGAGAGATTTTATCTTTCGCATTTTTTTATAAAAAGTATCCTATGTTACTCTATTAATACCTCCAAGCATATATCTACAAAGTTTCATGACGATTGATTAAGTACTTTTCGCGTGAAAGCGTAACAAATAAACTTACATTCACATTTACAATATTAGTAGGGATAGTATATAATCCAAAATTCAATTAATAGAAAATCCTTAAGTTGTTCCTGCGTGTGAATTTTTGCGATGAATTTTAATAAAACGTGTCATTTATTTTTATTGTCACAAACCTGTTTATTATAGGAATTTTTATATTTTTTTTCCCTTTAAATACTGTACATATATAAACACAGAGATTCAATATTTTCAACTATTTTGTAGCAGCATACTTATTTATTCTAGATCATTTATAATAAAAAAATTGTTTAAAAATGAAAATCGATCCAGAAACTCGGTTAAAATTCTGTTTCTAACTTTTGAAAAGTTTCAACGCTAAAGATGTTTTGATTCTTATACAAATTGTCGGGGCGAGCTCGGTATCAAACTGCAGTATGGAAATAGGTCAGTTGCATTCGGAGACCCGTTCGGAAAGTTTCGGATACTATCGTTGAACAAAAACTATCAGCAAATATCGTTTTAGTTAACGCTCCGGCTAAAATATAAATGTATACGTAAAGGGTAAAAAAATAAATGTATATGGATTTTTTTATAACTTTGCACATTTTAAAAGGAAATTTTAAAATTTGTTTGTAATTTATTTAAAAATTCAGCTAGATACTCTTTGGTCATTTGAATTCTAAATTTAAAATGGAATTATTCTACAAAACGTGGTTTGTTATTACTAAAATGTAAATTGGATTTTTTAAATTAAACCAGTTGTCATCCTGTCCTGTTGTGCTCTCCTATCTACGGATTATAGAATAGAGTACATTATTCAAACGCAGTCAATTTAGTTATATATTATAGAAACTACTTGATAGCTATTTTCTTGAAATATTTACTCGTGTGAAATTGATATCAAAATATTTTTCAAAACTAACAAGCACTTCACAAGCACACGCACATACATGCATTTGTACATGAATATTAAAGACTTTCTTTTGGATTTCAACGAGGTCGGTGTTAAAAAATACCATCACTGTTATACCGTCAAACGTATTACATTATGTATTTCAAAATAATATTTATTTCATATAACGCATTCACCAAACACTATTGGTGCTCTATTAAGCAGATCTAATTAAGAAGTAAACAATTATGCAGTCTGTTATATTATAGTCCTGAGGAGTTAGTTTGTTTACTTGTTTAAAAGAAAATCCATTAGAAATCCTCTGAGTAGAAGAAAGATATAGGCTATAAAATATTCAATGACTTGTGAAGGCAATAATGTATAGTAAATAAACGCGCGGGCGAATCACGCGGGTTGTCTAATCGTTTACTCCGTGCAATCGTGTACTTAACAATTTTAATCGCTAAATAGTTCAAATTGAATTTCGCAATGAAACACTAAATATAAAGCGAAGCAGAATTCAAACTAAAATATTAATCGAGAGTAAACAAGCAGGAAAGCCGTCGTAAATAACGCAGTGACTCCACGAGCCGCTTTCCGCCCGTTAAACTTAATGGTCAAATTAACCAACGTAGGACACACCCCGCTGGCCAGCTACAATGTGTTTATACAGCAACATTTTGTATAGCAGTTAACAGCATATTTATTTTAGAAAAGGTCATTTTTTATCTCTTTTAGACGGCTAAGTTCTTATCTCGATTTGTATAAGGGATCTAAAACGGTAATCAGCACGAAGGATTTTTTTTTACGTTCCGCACCCGTCCTTTTATAAAACGGGTGAAGATAAAGACAGCTGAAGTTGGAGTGTTGTTCTGGTGGATTTCGTTAGTCTCTATTAATAAATATCACTCAAAAATTAAGTTAAAAGGTTTTTTGTATCAATGTTTGTCGGGCTGTAAGTTTGGACATTACTTTTCAGTTCTTTTACTCTTTACAGGAAAGGGAAACACAGTAGAACTATTTCAAGTTGATTGATTTCTGGTTTATAATTTTGAATGGGCGTGCTCTTATGTCTCTCCATTATAAATAAATAAATATCTACACAATACACCCTCGGTCGTCTGTTCCTAAAGTAAGCAACTTTATGCTTGTGTTATAGGAATAGCCGACTGGTATAGCTACATTTTTTTCGATAAATTACTTATAAATAATACATATATAAATAAATATTTATATTACACCCAGACTCGAGGTGGGAATCAAACCCACAAGCGTCGGAGCAGAAAGCAGGGTCACTACAAACTGCGCCAACAGGCTAGTCAAAATATATCTCGTTTTATACATCTCGTGTCTCCATGACGATGCATCTGATCATAACAATAATGTAATAGTCTTAAACTGATAATTATATTGTAGAACTGTGAGAAAGCAATAGGAGACCGCGTCTCTACGGGATCAATGTCGAACACATTTCCACGAAATATTTCTTAACGTTTGGATTAAAAATCGCTAACATATTTTAAAATTTTAATAGTAACGTTATTTCCTACTGCTTATAACCTCAGTAACTCCAAGAAGAAGAAAAGTGTATACACATATTCTAAGCAAGCGCTTTAATTGTCGTAAAGCGCAAACTTGAAAATAATAAAAAAGTATACATTAGTGAAGTGTTTCCAATAAATTAGAGATGTTAGTGACTGCGTTGTGCAACTTAGTGCTGCAATTTTCTCGTTGGTGCGATCGAAGCTCTATGTTTATTGCGCGGTAACTTAAAATAATTGTGGCTGCGTTTTATAAACATTATTATTTAATGTAAAAGAATAATGCATGTCGAAGACGGTCATTGATAGGGTCGAAAGACGAGCCCCACTAATTGACCAATTGGATGTCTGACGCTAGTTATTATATTTTTTTATACAACTAGGTCGGCAAACAAGCGTACGGCATACCTAATAGTAAACGATTACCGTGACTTATAGACGCCTACAATACCAGAAACACTGCAGGCGTTTTGCCGACCCTACTTGCAATCATCCCCAGGAACTCTGGTCAACTTGCTAACTACAAGAACACAATAGTGCTCGAAATCATTATTATATGGCATCTACACTATTCAATCTTCGACTTACATACATATATATAAATTATATACTAATATTATAAACAGAAAGGATTTGTCACTTTTTTAATGACTAAACTCAAAAAATGTGTGCTACATAAATACTGAGCGACGTACATAGGTTATAATTTAAAGCCAGATGAAATAGCCAGAATAGTGAAATCCACATAGGCGTAGCAGTGAGCATTAAATGAGCAAATGTTTTTTTATTGTAATAATAAACAGTGAAATTGTAGAACTTGTAAAGAGAACTTAATGAGATCCTAAAGGCAAGAATAAAGGGTCCTGAAAACTACAATATGTAATTCTAACACCATCAGAGTTACATTAAAATTATTTTTTAATTTCCAAAGCTACTTGACACGATTTTCGTTTTAAAACTACAAAATAGTAACAATGTTGTAATGGACTTAACACTTATGTTTAATTTTGTTTGTTGCTGTTGTTTCATGTACTTCACGATTTAATGTCGTTTTACATAGTTTCACGTGTCAAGAGGCGTTTTTAAGACCTTTTTTGCTGTCAAATATTTGTGTGAATTGGATTCACGCATTTTTAAGCTAATAACCGTTCTCAATAATCTTATTTATACAAATAAATAAAATTGGAGTATCTGTTTGTAATATTAAAATAACCGCCTTTTACTAAATACATAAGGATGTATACACAGTACATATACCAAAATAACGTTTTTACAATTTTTGTTTGCCTGTCTGTTTGTTTGTTCCGGCTAATCTCTGAAACGACTGGACTGAGCTTCTATAGTAAAAAGTAACTTATGCTGCTTATATTTTAAAAATTTATTTATTTTATAACTCTGCGAACTTAACAATAACATCTTTGTAAAATTCCACGCGGGCGAAGTCGCAGGCACAGCTAGTTTTAAATATATAATAATGTGATTTGTTTAATATTACCTGAGTGATTTTTTCTTAAATTTTGGCCTTATAAATTTGTGTTTAATATATCATTGCTAATGATAATTTTACATACAATTGTTTTCGATATAAACCTTTGCAAGCTTTAACGTTTTAACGTCTATGTTTATTTTTGAACACGATTCCATTTCTTTTTGTTTACCCGTTCGTAGTATTACTGTTTTTTGATTGAAATAGTAATTGAATCAAAAGCAACGTAACAAGAAATAGTAATTTTGTTAACGGCATAGGATACAAAAAGTCTCTTACATGGCTAGAGCCTAAAATACTATCCCACCGGTTTTTTTAGTAATGAAGTGAAAGCCTTTTTGGTATTCATCATTTCAGCCTATCACAGTCCACTGCTGGACATAGGCCTCCATAAGTTCACGCCAAAAATGGCGTGAACTCATGTGTTTTGCCTATAGTCACCACGCTGGGCAGGCGGGTTGGTGACCGCAGGGATGGCTTTTTCGCACCTAAGAAGCTGCTGTCTGTCTTCGGCCCGTGTATTTCAAAGCCAGCAATTGGATTTTTGATATTACTCGCAGATATTCTTGGTATAAAAATATTTAAAACCAACGCCTGTTATTACATTTTCAGCGGTATTTTTTCTCCTTTCTTTATTCAGTGAAGTATTATTCGTGGTCCTTTTACCGCTTTCCAAATTGATGTGGGCATAGAGATTGCATTACGTCAGATAAACACTCTTTTGTACACATTTTTTTTCTGGCTAGTAATAAATGAAATAGTAAGTCTGTTATTTTTAACAATCAACAATAAAAGAATATGTAATTAATATGAAGAATTTTTAAAAATCTTTATAAATTTATCGAATTGTACAATTCAGTTTTTTTCTTCATATTTACTGTTTGATTGCATGTTGTGATTGATTACCTTTAAACAGAAATACTATTAAACTTTTTGAATCTCTTGATCATGTAAAATATTTCTTTTTTAAATTATTGTTGTAATTTTTGTTGGTAATCCTTATAAATAAATAAATAAATAAACAGCACTAACGTGTAAGATACGTGAAAAATCTATTTCGATAGACATGTAGCTTTGACTGTACGGTACCGTAAAGGCGTATCACGGACGCCGCGGCATCAAACACAAAATGAAGGACGAGCGACTGATACGATTTTAAAATATTCATAATATTTTCTTTCATGTTTAACTTATTTTTTGTGTAATGTCACGAATTATCTTTCTTTCTCTCTTAATTGTCATCTTTCCATCATTTCCTCTTTTTTCTTTGATGCTGCTCTTCTTCTTCGTTTATAGCAATAGCTTTCATTGCTAGTTCCATAGAATTTGAACAGAGCCATAGCAACAATCACGATCACTTGACGACGGACACGTTTTCACTGGAAGCTATATGAACTAAGTATTGACATGTGTGCGTTGAATCACTGACGCTACACCAGAGCACTGATAACTGAGCGGGATACGTTGCCGAAACTGTGAACTATTGACTCTGAACTACTCGATGACTGCGCATTGACGAATATCTTAAAACTAAGTGAAATTAGCTCGACCTCAAACGTTTTTCATTCAATTTCGTCGTCGTCGCTTTTATCGAATGAGCCTCGAATCGAAAGATTCGAGATTGAAATGTATGGGAACAGATAAAACACACGCGCCGCTATGTAGGCTAATGTGCAATTCTCGATTTCGTGCCAATTTTGAAAGACCTACTTATAAAGGAAAAGCTTTGGCATATATATTTTTATAATGTCTGTAATTAACTTTTACTTGGCCTTTGTAGCCGTATAAGATACATTAGTCGTGTGTTGACTCGGTCAGACAGCCGTAGCTAAAATGAATACTGTTTAAATGGACACTGATTTTTTCTTATGTTGATCATTGATAAAACAGACAGAATGAAAAGCTAATTCCCTTCTTTGACGTGCTTTCCAACCTTTACTTTTTCAGTTGTAGTGTCGTCAGGTAGTGTTTTATTTTTTGATTAGGGATTATTTTTAATCGATTTTAATCAAATTTTAATTTTCCCGATTACTCTTGGTTTAATATATGGCTTTATAACAAGCTCGTTGGCGCAGTTTGTAGTGGCCCTGCTTTCTGCTCCGAGGGTTGTGGGTTGGATTCCCGTCTGAATCTAGATGTAATATTTGTATGTATTTATATAATATTTAAGTATTATTTCTATGTATATTTACCAAACAATATAAAAAAAATTAGCTAGGTATATCAGCCGGATGTTATTTATAACACAAGTTGCTTACCTTAGGAACAGACAAACGTGTGTGTACGTTATAACTTTATAAGATAGTTATTTTATTATTGACTGATTAAATGAAATTGCTTTTTTAGTTCTTTTCTTCTGCTTGTTTCACCATTAATACATCTTTAATTTTATCATATTAAAAATATCATGCCCCAAAATCTGTTTTTATGTAATTATTTATTCTTGTGAGACGAGTAATATAGCCACTATTTTGGCAGCAGGCGTCATAGGTAACGATAACCTCTTGTCATCGAGCACTACGATTATTTATCACCTCAGGATAAAAAAATCTAAAGTAGGTATATTACAAAATAAAAGTAGGTATATTTTATTAAGAAAGTATTTAATTAGAACATATGACGGTAAGTGGTCATCATATGTCATTATTATCGTGATGACATCGTCCTACTTGACCTACATACTTTATTAACTTAATGTTATCAGTTTTACGTATAAAAACTCTGATCGCTGCCATCGCTTCGGCTATTAAAACTTTAGGCACTGTCGACACGATTTTGTCATACATATCAGTAAGCTCTGCTCCCGCGTAATGTCATAAAATGCCTTAACGGTCGTAAAGTATATATTTGAATTGTTAATATGAATTATAGCAGTTTTTATGACGACGGTACGTAAGCAAATATACATTATATTGTAGTAATATACGATTATATAGTGAAGCTTTAACTGAGTCATTCAAATATTAAATGAAAGAAAATATTTTGAAAAATATTATGCTACTTTTAATATAAGTAGATATTGGTGCTTATTATATTGTTTCCATAAGCTGACAAAAAATAAATTTAATTATTTATAGAACAATGTCGTTGTATGTAATAAATATGCTTTTGTTTAAACATATCACACAATGCCTTATTCACAAAAACATATTTCAGAATTACATTTGTGACACAATATAAAAAAATAATGTACACATAATATTTTTGTGAATTATAAAAACTTCATTCCAAATATTGGCCGCGATCCCTGTTTCGGGCTAACCCATTTCCACTTCATCGATTTGAACGTAATACTCAACCCTGCATAAGGAATAGTTTCCGTTTACATAGTTTTCAAGTAGTAGATACAATGTTCATGTAATGTGTAATGTAGCTTATTTTCATTAACATTATTACAAAATTCTTACCTACAAAGCGCCTTAAACCCTGGTCATAGGTGCTTAAATAAATTTTAGGTAAACATAGGTAAACTTAATTTGTACAATTTTATTTTTGTGTTACTCACAAATTAGGAAACTCTAAACATTTTTTTAATATCATATCAAAAATCGACCGTTCCAGCGGGGATGGAGCCTGCATCTCCGAATGACCGTGCCGGTGCCACGGTCGGGTAGACCGAATATAAAATCGTCATATCAAAAATTTCGATCTAGCGGGTACAGCGTTCCATAGCTTGATTGGGTACTAGTTAAAAATAGCATGGTGTCGTCTCCTGTCAAAGATTTTCATTGTAATATGAAACTCTATGTAATTTAACTTCTATTACCTTTCATTAAATTAACAAATAAATAATCAAGCTAATTAATAGAACTTTATCAGCATTGTAATATCAGGAGAGATGTAGATAGCGTCAAACAATTGAATCTCTTTGAGAACGGCGTCCTGCAACAATATCTATCCACTTTCGGTTATTGGCTCTGACCCAGTAGATAATTAGCTACAGCGTAGCCAAGGCAATTTTAAGTCTGACACAGTTTATGGCCTAGATAGCAGCCGGCTTTTCGCATTTGGCGCAAAAACATTTGATATACGACCCAGCTCCCTTCTAAATGGTCTGCCTCTAAAGTCTGAACTGGTCGAGTGTTTTTAACAACTTACGTGAAACAGTAACATTGTTTTCTACGAAGTTTGCGCTATCTCGTCGTTGTGTACTCGAACGATTTAATACATTTCGTTATTTCTTTTTTACTGATGGAACGTTTCGATCGGTACCATGTTGGTTCAGTTGTAGCTATTACGTTTGTTTACTTACTCCTTGTTTATACAGTCTTTTGTTTTAAAGGTGTGTTAGAGAAGTGTTAATAGTGATTGTATAATGAAAATTTTTGAATATTGACAGTTAGTATTTTTAATATATACTAGCTGACTCGGCAAACGTTGTCTTGTCGCTAAACGCTATTTTAAAATAGGGGTTGGTGGTAGAGGGGTGAAAATTTAGTTCTGGTGGACTACCCTTAACATTTGGGGGGATGAAAAATAGATGTTGTTCGATTCTCAGACCTACCCAATATGCACACAAAATTTCACAAGAATCGGTCAAGCCGTTTCGGTGGAGTTTAACTACAAACACCGCGACACGAGAATTTTATATATTAGATATTCGGAATGTTTCTATTAATTTAATTATAATTATGTCAAGATATTTATAACTTAACTTTATTGATTTGACAAAGTTAAATTCTTTTATTCTAAAATGAAGACATACTGATAAACCTTTTCTATCTCAATTATAATAATTATTATTTATTTCTAAGCAAAATATAAAGCTAATTTCACGTAGACGAATCAGACAGACAAAAAGCATTGTTTAAAAAAGCAAAAAGCATATATTGCATTCGTTTTAGCAAAGAATTTCAGCCTCGTAGAACACACTTGTTATTTCTCCGAGGAATTACTTCAAGTATTGAGATATTATCTTCTTTTTGTTTCAAGGATGTTTGCGTTTATTCAACGTTTCCTTCTTCGCTATCAGAGGGTGCCGAGAGTCGGGAATAAAAAATATTTAATTGCCTTTTTCAAATGAAATTTTTATTTTACAAAACAAATGTATATTTCTTTACCTATCATAAAGAAAAGAAATTATAAAGAAGAAATATTTCATATAAAAAAAAATATTATTGCATTAAAAAATTAATATATTATCTCCCTTTATTCATCAATATCATCTCCCTTTATTCATCAATATCATCGTAATACGCATCGCGGATATCTCTTTCTCAATTTTTTTTCTATCATTCAAATCAAGTGACACTATAAGTTAAGTCGGACACAATTCAAACTCGCAAATGACTTTTTAAAGTCTCTGTGACCTTTATACGTCGGCTAACCGTCCTTGGCACATAACGCGATTTCTCAAATATAGCTACAGGCCGCGGGCTCACCTCCCCTTTATAAGAAGCATCAATCATCGTTAAGCGCTACTACGGAGACATTTATACTGCACGATTTTCTTTTTATTTTTATCTCTAATGATTAAGCCTGTAACATCTCACTGCTGTGACTCTTTCTTCATTTAGGAAAAGAGTCGGATCTTAATCTACTTGAAATATTCTAACTTGTTTATGGTAAAATTTATTTTCTTAATAGTAATAGTATTTAGATGTCAATTTGACATGTGAAATTTTAAAGGAAAAATTAATATTTTTATTTAATTTTCTCTCTGTCAGTTATTTTAAAGTTTCAATATCAACTCGATGTATTTGACACGTTATTTATAGATAATATACTCATATATGACAGTAAATAATTCAATATGGAATTCTACAAATTGTTTGTTATAAAAATTCGCTTAATAAATAATTTTAACTGAGATTAGGGCACATTAGGAATTTTCCTGCTCAAAATATGGAACGGGCTAACTGTGGTGAGTACATCGACCTTACAGAAGATCACAGCTAAATAATACTGTTTTTAAGCAGTGTTGTGCTCCTGTTCGTAAGTAAGGTGACCAGAGCTCCTGTGGGGAATTGGGGATAAAGTAAACAACGCGCTTGCGATGCTTCTGGTGTCGCAGGCTACTATAAGCTACGTTAATCGCTTGCCATCAAGTGAACCGTACGCTTGTTTGTCGACCAAGATATATTTAAAAAAATTAACACCAAATGTTGTACCTAAGACACAAAAAGCTTAATTTTTTTTTATGTAATCAAAACATTCCTTCCATCGAGCATAAAGACGTTTCGATATCGTGTCGTTACCGCTATGCATAAAAATAATAACTTGAGAAAAGTTTCGACAAAGTTTAGATAAAAAGAAAAGTGTGATATTGGACATATCTGGTACCCTAATATTTCAGGTATTATTTCAGGTATACATTTGTTGATGGAACGAAAGAACGATAAGTATCAGCTATACTTGAGATCGCCTGAGATAATACAGTTCATTAGTCGCGTCGCTCATTTATTTATTATTACGGTATTGAACAGTAGGGATTTTCCTTTTGGCAGTTGGCAACTGGAAATAACCGTATATATTTATAATGCTTTTTACATACAATTTCATGTAATACAGTTGCTTATTTTGCGAAAGTAGTGACTCTTGTGCCAAGTGTATATGTTGGATTGTAACTATGATAAAAATTAACTTAATTTGTTATAGACAAAAAGTCAAAAAATATTTCGTTGGTTATTATGTCTCGATTTAGAAGTTGAAATCGACCAAGTGGATTCGTTAAAAGATTTTTACGTAAAAATAGAATGCGAGGTTTAAAACATTTCTTGAGTATATTATGATGTATGCACAAACGAAGATTATTAGGGAGGTTAGGTACGTATATTATGTACATGGGGCGTGACACTGTACAATATTAGGACGTGGCACGACACAGATACGTCAATTGGAAGATGTTCACATTGACAGGACCATAAGATAAGATTTCTTGCTATAATTGTGTCATGAAATAAATGATATTACTAGCTGACCCCGCAAACGTTGTTTTGCCATATATTTTATTAACCTTCTCAATCCCCTTATAACTTACGGGTATGAAAAATAGATGTTCTACGATTCTCAGACCTACCCGATATGCACACAAAATTTCATGAGAATCGGTCAAGCCGTTTCGTAGAAGTTTAACTACAAACACCGCGACACGAGAATTTTATATATTAGATTTTGACAATGATCGTTATGATTTCTGAAATTTTCTGCGTAATTTTCTTATTATTTTATTCCATATATCTACGACAAAATATTGAAAAACATAAATAAAATGTGTATAATTATTAAAATCGTTCTCGAGTAATGGCGTGACCAAGCGAAATAAGAATTCCTTTTGGTATAAGTGTCTGTAAGATCCAATTTTGATTAAACGCTGTTTATTTGCGTTTAGTATCAGTGTATTAGCATTTGTCACAAAGGGTCGTTTCCGACAAGTTGACGTGAACCAACAGCGGAGTCCGTGAGATTTGCGGTGCTATCATGTAATTGATCAATCCGTTTCGACAGGCCGGAATGTCGGCAAATTGTGTTTGGGTATATCGGGTGGGGTTTCCTTATTTTTTTAAGGGTGTACATAATATTAGGTTAATAATTTAAAAAAAAATTTCTTAAAAGACTTTTTAATTTATTGATTTGAAATTTTTTACACCTTCTGTGGTAACTTTTAGCCGTATTTTAACATTTTTTGCTTGTGAAAATAATATTACCGGAAGTTGCTATCTAGCGGAGCTACTCGTAAAAAAAGTGTTTATGATGACCATTTTATCTCCGGACTGGATCATCTGAAATATAAAAAAAACAAATGGATATCGTTAAAGTATTATATTATATAGTAATAAATCATAGTTAAAAAAAAAAAAAAAAAAAAAAAAAAAAAAAACTAAAAAACCACGCTTTTATAGCTACTCGTAGTAGAAAATGTTTTTTACTTACAAAGAGTTTATAGTATAGTAGTAGAAGATCGAACAATCAATCATAATTAATTACTTCAAAATAAAATTATAATAAAATTTAAGTTATTAAGAGAATAATTTAATTCAGAGTAAAAAAGCCGGGTTGGTGACCGTAGGGCTGGCTTTGTCACACCTAAGACGCCGCTGCCCGTCTTCGGCCCGTGTATTACAAAGCCAGCAGTCGGATGGTTATCTCGCTATCGATCGGCTTTTAAGTTCCAAGGTGATAGTGGATCTGTGTTATCCCTTAGTCGCCTCTTACAACACCCAGAGGAAGAGAGGGGGTGGCTATATTCTTACTGCCGTAGCCACACAGCGTGTGGTCTGTGTGGGTATTAAATATAAGTAATTTATATAAAAAAAGATTTTGAAAAACTAAATGTAACACCTAAGTGTCTGTATATCAATGAGGTGTTATTCTTTGATCAATGATTGTGTAAATGAAATGAAAAAAATACGATATATATAATGATATACGGGTTTTCAAAATATTTGGGTTTCAAATTTTGGTATATGTGCCGTGTGTACATCCATATACATTTAGTAAAAAGCGGTTATCTTAATATTAAAAACAGACACTCCAATTTTATTTATTATATTTAATATTTTGTTTCCCAAACAAATAAATAAATATTAATGTCTATATAGACGCCGACGGAGCGTTTAAAGCTATCACATTAAATTCACATTGAAATAGCAATGTTCAGTCATAAATTACGGCGGCTGATCGAAGGAAAATATTTTTGCTTTCCTTAAAATATACGAGAATAGAGTAGCGACGTGTTCAAGTTATTTGTATGTGTCAGTATCCATTATGATGTGATTTTTCTTGAGTGTAATCGTTTTTAACGGTATCGAGAGAGAAATCTGCCTAAAATATATGTATTAACATTAATATAGAATGTTAGATATTGAACTTTTACAAGTAAGTTCTCCTTGAAGAGTTGTTTAAGTTCTTCTATTATTCTTTAGCCTTAGGTTTACTATGAAAGATGACGTTCATAGTTTTTTCTCACTTAATTCAAGGCATCGTATATATTCTAGAAAGTTACGTCTACAATTTACAACGTGACCGTCGCTGGCAAAGATCGCTAGATTAGCAGACGTTAAAATTTTCTAACTACGAACATTTCCTTCTAGTTCTACTTAGATATCATTAAACAGAAATTTCTAGTAATATTCGACCTTAAATCATTGATGAATGAATTATTATTCTCTGCTGAACTTAAGTTCAAATTAAATTTACGATGGTTGAACACAGCAGAAAATATAATTATCAAAGTCTGAAGCGGCTCGTTTAGGGAAGCAAATATACCTTAGTAGATAACAGTCAAATAATGCAGGTCTCAAGTAGTATGGAAGCCGTGAGGAACGTAATCACAGCTTCGCAAGGGGCTAATTCTGGTTACGGGTAGAGCCGACAACGTGCCTCCGATGTTCTTAGTGTTGTATGCGTCCATAGACTACGGTTAACCGCCTCCCACCAGGGGAACTGTATGCTTGTTTCCAATTGTATAATAAGTAATTGCCTAGTTCAGAATGCCTTGATTTAGACGCTATGAATTAATTTATTATATGATGTAGATACCGGGTATATTAACGGCTAAATAAATATTTACGTAAGAACTTTAAAATAGAGTTCAGAAAACCTTTGAAGAATGGCGGAACATAAATTTAAAGTTTCAACTTTATGCAGATCGTTAATAAAGTTTTATTTTACGAGCTTAATCAAACGCGATGAGGTAGATATTTTACAAGTAAAAATAACACTTTTGAAGTTTTAAAAACTTACTAATTCTTCAAAACTAAAAAAAATGTAAGTGTTTTTTTTTCCGACGTAACTTTGGCTTTTAAACTCCAAGGAAGTCGCTATGAAAACATTTTTTTTGAGGAATTTTAAATGAAAATATTATTTTATGTATATCTTATATTTCAACTGTTTATTGTTTAATAGATTCTTGCTAATACTATGTAAATTACTCCTTTTTATAAAGACTAGCAGCTGAAAATTGCTACGAGACTGTTTCACATAGATATGTATGTACTATACAGTATATTCTGGAATATAATATTTTATCCAGTGTCCGCGATACAAATTGATATTGGACTCTTGTGAGGCACTTTGTAGAATAGTTATAAGAATAGACACCCTGACTTAGACTTGAATATTTTATGTGAATGGTTATATTCACTGGTAGAGAAAATGAAACGTCTAATATACTTTAATTTAAATATAAACGCTTTATTATAATGCGTAAAATTTGCGTAAATAATAGAAAAAAAACACGTCACTTGTTAAGAAGAAGTAGTATTAGTATGAGTTAATTGTGTTAGATGAAGCCTCTCAAATATATAATATAATATTGAAAAAACGGTATGAATTTCTTTTTAAATAGGGGTATTCGTGTAATATAACGTTTTGAAACGGTTCCATTCCACTCGAACATTTATACTACAATTATGCATATGTAGGTAATCATTACACCGGCCCATAAAAAAAGTACTATCTACCTTTGACCCGACCCACCTGCAGGCCTAGCATGCGCGCCACGACAAAATTTTGTCTACCCCTTTTCTCGTATTATCTCTCTATGTCTACAGTAGCTAACATGCGTGCACGCGATACTCTTCTCGTTACGTCAAGAAGAGATAATCATAAAATTTTAGTGATCTGTGATATTTATCTCTACGGAAGCTAACATGACATCGTAATTTTGTCGAATTTTGTCGTTTTAGGAAGAGAAACTTCTCGTCTTCAATATTATCGACGAGAAAGACGATAAATAAAAAATAAATAAAACCGGGTGCCTATTTTTTGTATACCATGGCGTTTCCCTATTATAATTATATAATTTCGGTATACGAAGAGCGGGAAATGCGAAAAGTCGAGTGAAGTGTGCCATATAATGACACAAAAAACGTATTTGCGCCCTGTTGCTTCTTATTCTAAATAATAATAATACTTTATTTCAGACCAAAGTACAAGTCCATATTGGGTTAGTACAACAAGACAAGACAACATTCAGAATAAAAAACAAAACAAAATTATATTAAAAAAATTAATAACTAAAAATAAAATTAAATAGAATAAAAGTAAAATCAATAATAAAAAAAAAAAAAAAATTCAAAAATTAAAAAAAATTTAAAAATTAAAAAAAAAAAAAAAAAACAATGCGTGATAGAATTACAATTATCTAATGTGCGACAAGATATAAAGCACAACACGAGCATATTGTTTCACATATATAATTAAATTCATTTACTTACGCCGTTTTATTTTCCATATTAGATTTTTTAAATTAGATATACACTTTTTATCTTAGCCAAAAGGCCGAGAACATTGTTAAATAAAACATGTGTCACTCGTTTGAAATTGGTCAATAACCTTGTAAATTCAACTTTACGACATAAGAAATAAGAATGATATTCAGTTGTGATTATGGTTGATAATGTTTCTCTACTCGACAAGGCGAAGTCTTCGGAAGAGAATTTTGTCTCTCGTAGTGCGCATGTTAGGGTAATCGAGAAAATACTCGATGTAGACATTATCTCTCTCTCTCGTCAAGAGATATCTCGTTGTATGCATGCTAGGCCGGCTGGAGTTACGTATTTCGATGTGCTGAATCCGAGTTTGAGGTCTCTACGTACCTTACCCACTAATTTTAAGTAAATTCCTAAAAACCGGCAATAATAGCGAAATAAACCCTTGGTGGTCGGGGGTGTTTTTTTGTGGACCGGTGCTATTTCTAATCTTAATTTTTTCTTTATTTTACTAAAACATACACAGTTTGTTAACCGTTTATTTAATGAAATCGGATCATAACGTGAACGTGCCCCGAGACAGCAGCCTTTATATACAAAAGCAGTTCTTTATGCGACAGTTATGGAACTTATTGGCTGATATTAAAGATCGTATTTTAAACAATTGCGCTTCACACGAACTCACACTTTGTGCTCAATTTTGTCTTTGATACTGAACCCGTATTTTGCTTTAAAATTTAGCTATTTTGTCGAACTACATACTGTAATATTTGAACATCAGTGTTGTGAGCAATGTAAGAGGGAGTTCAAAGTCAAGTGGGATTCTAGAATTGTTTTTATAAAGAAGAAGGCGAAATTTGTTTAATTTACAATAAATTGTATTTAGACTATCTTGATTTTTTATTTTTGCTTTAGATGTACGTCGCTAAGAAGCCATTGGAGGTTAATTTGAAATAAATAGAGCTTAAGTTTCATATTATTCAGATTGTTTTTATTTTTTTTTAATATTTTGATGTTGTTGTCGATAGTATTTTCTTGTTTTTGCTGTTATACGTAACGTAAATAATACAAATGCTTAATACAAAGTAAAGAATTGTCAAATAACGGCAACAACGTATTTATTTCATGTTTAACCGACTTCAAAAAAGCAGGAGGCTCAAATCGGCGCAATTCGTACATATATTTATTTACTAGCTGTGCCCGCGACTTCGTTCGCGTGGAATTTAACAAATAATTTATTGTTCAGTTCACAGAGCTATAAAATAAATAAATTTGTACATCAAAAGTAGCCTAAGTTACTCTTTATTACATATTAAAAACAACTATTTACCTCACCAACATGATCAAATTTATTATTATTAATATCCAAAAAGGGATTGATGCCGATGTTTTTGAAATCTCATAGATGGCGCTGTTTTAAAATTGTCTTGATACTACTTATATTACTTTAATTATGTTTATCGGCCTAAGTTACTTATATTGCGTAATTTTTATCGTGTGAAGCTAGCTTATTCAAATATGCGTCGTTAGATTACACGTTGTTACAGAATGCGTTGAAGAATTAAAAGTTCCCTGCTCTTTCCCCGTAGGTGATAGCGTGATAATATGTAGCCTATATGTTGACCCGACGATAATATTCGTGCCAAATGTGAAGTAAATCCATGCAGTATTTTTTGAGTTTATCCCGGACATACAGACAAACAGACAAAAATTCTAATGTTATTATGTATCAAAATAAAGACAGTAACGCCACCTGTATATTGTATTGTCACTATTGTAATTAATGTATTATCTATGAAGGTATATATTAAATAAAGTATGTGGTTCGCTCGCTCATTCTCACTGAAAGCGTTGTTTAATTAACAGGTTATGGGCCCAGGTCCAAAGGTCGCCAGGTCACCAGATTCCCAGTGTTCTCAGTTATTATTTTGTATAGTTGTTTCTCGAGCTAAAGTAGTGAAACATAGTTAGAATAGTGTTATTCAGTGTTTGCAATAAAAGTTTGCAAGAATGACAACGAACTATCTAGTAAATGTTCCAAAACTAAAAGGGCGAGAGAACTACAACGAGTGGATCTTTGCCGCGGAGAATTTTCTAATCCTAGAAAATATGGTGCACTGCATTAAGCCAGTTTCTGGGAAGATGATAGAAGCCGCAGACGATGCAAGAACTAAAGCAAAATTAATTATGACTATAGATAGTGCGTTGTATGTACATATTAAGGAAGTGAAAACTTCGTTGGAGCTATGGAACAAGTTAAAGGCATTATTTGATGATTCGGGTTTTACACGAAGAATAAGCCTATTACGTAATTTAATTTCAGTTCGCCTAGAGAATTGTGTTTCCATGCAGTCGTACATAACGCAAATAGTTGAAGGAGGACAAAAATTGAGTAGAACTGGATTCAATATCAGTGATGAGTGGATTGGATGTCTATTATTGGCGGGATTAACTGAAAAATTCATGCCGATGATAATGGCGATTGAGCATTCCGGCATAAAGATTACAACGGACGCCATTAGAACCAAACTTATGGATATGGATACGGAAGTGAGTATAAATAGTCAAACTCAATCACATGAAGTTGGTGCATTCGCTAGCAACACGCAAAGATGGCAACATAAGAAAAATAAATTGTCTATGGCTCACGCGCAGAGCGAAAACCAAACAAAAATCAACGATAATGGCGGCGGTAAAAGTCATGTAAAATGTTACCGGTGTAAGCAACCAGGGCATTACAAGAATCAGTGTACGAATAGTCTTAATACACGTTCTAATATAAAAAATACTCAACTTAAGCAAAGTAACGTATTTAGTGCTGTGTTTATGAGTGGCCAATTTAACAAATACGACTGGTACATCGACTCCGGCGCAAGCATGCACTTAACGGCTAACGAGCAGTGGATTGAGAATCCTACTTATCATAAAATGAAGGAAATATGTGTGGCTAACAATGAAAGGTTACAAGTATTATGTTCCGGCGATGTGAATATTGTAACCAAAACTGAACAATGTGAATTTGAAATTACAGTCAAGGATGTATTATGTGCTCCAGGATTGACTACAAACTTGCTGTCAGTGAGCCAGTTAATAAAATCCGGTAATTATGTTCAGTTTACGACAAATAGCTGTGAAGTTTACAATATAAATAAAGAATTGGTGGCCACAGCGGAATTAAATAATGGAGTATACAAATTGAAAGTACCAGACAGTGTTGTTGCTAATTTAACTGCATCAGGCTTAACATGGCATCGTCGTTTGGGTCATGTAAATAGCAAATACTTGAATAAAATGACCAGTGCTGTTAAAGGTATGAATCTTCAAGAAAAGGTTGATCTTGACCAGACGTCATGTTCAGTTTGCTGTGAAGGCAAGCAGTGTCGATTGCCTTTCACAAATGAGGGTTCTAGAAGTAAGGAATTACTTCAATTAGTACACACTGACATTTGTGGACCCATGGAACATGAATCATTAGGTGGTTCAAGGTATTTCATACTTTTTATTGATGACTATAGTCGTATGATGCATATATATTTTTTGAAACATAAAAGTGAAGCAATGAAATATTTTATAGAATATAAAGCAGAAGTTGAGAAACAGACTAATAAGAAAATAAAGAGTTTAAGAAGTGATAATGGTTGTGAATATTGCAGTAAAGAATTTAATACATATCTCAAAAAGGAAGGTATCATTCATCAAAGGAGTAACCCGTATACACCAGAACAAAATGGCTTATCAGAGAGGAATAATCGTACAATAGTTGAAAAGGCAAGATGTTTATTATTTGATGCCGATATGGGAAAAGAGTTTTGGGCCGAGGCTACCAATACCGCTGTTTACTTACAAAATCGAACAGCTTTACCTGCCCTGAATGATAAAACTCCATTTGAAATCTGGACTGGGTGCAAACCAGACATAAGTCACTTGCGTATATTTGGCAGTAAGGTGATGGTACATGTAGCCAAAGAGAAACGGCAAAAGTGGGACCGCAAGTCTGAAGAGCACATACTAGTGGGTTATCCAGATGACATCAAAGGTTACAGATTATATAATCGTAGAACAAGACGTGTGATAACAAGTAGAGATGTCATTATTATAGAAGATGAGAAGAATCTTAATATGAATATACCAGTTATTGAAAAACATCAAGATTCGTATTCAGTGGGGGATACAGTTGTCAAAGATTCACCAATATCAGATGAAATAACCTTAGATGAGGATACATTGCTTGAAACTTCAATTAATTCAGATGATACATATGTTCCTAGTGAATACGAAGATGCATCTAATTCTCCTGAGCAATATGAAAGACCTAGTAGAATCAGAAAGAAACCAGAAAGATACGGAATATCAAATATGTGTGTTCCTGACGAAATGTTCGATAATGCCTGTGGACTATGTCTTGAAGAAGCGCTACAAGGAGTGGAAAAAGAACAGTGGTTACGGGCTGTGAAAGAAGAACTTAAGTGTTTTGAGGAAAACAATGCATGGGAGCTTGTAGATTTGCCAAAAAATGGAGAAACTATAGTGAAGTGTAAGTGGGTGTTACGTAAAAAATTAGACAGTAATAATAGTGTTCGTTATCGTGCGCGCTTAGTAGCTAAAGGTTTTATGCAGAAGCAAAATATGGACTATTTTGAGATTTTTTCACCTGTGGTTAGACATTCAACATTAAGATTATTGTTTGCATTATCTGTAAAACTAGGTTTAGATATTACACACCTTGATGTAACTACAGCTTTTTTGAACGGAGATCTTGAGGAAACAATTTATATGGAAATTCCAGAATGTTTAACAAGTTCTCAAAATCTTAATAATAAAGTACTTAAATTAAATAGAGCCATTTATGGTCTCAAACAGTCTTCAAGGGCCTGGTATAAAAAGGTTGATGAATGTCTTGTTGGTAATGGATATAACCGTTCTAAATTGGAACCATGTTTGTATACAAAGATTAAAGGTAAAATGAGAACTTTTGTAACACTGTATGTTGATGATTTTTTTGTATTTACTAATGATAAGATTGAATATGATAATTTGAAAGAAGAATTGTCATCAAAGTTTAAATTAAAAGATCTAGGACAGATTAAAAATTGTTTAGGTATGTCTGTTAACATTGATAGAGTAAAGGGTACAATTACTTTAAGTCAAGAAAATTATATTAATCAGTTATTGAAAAGATTTAATATGACAGATTGTAAGTTAGCTAATACACCTTTAGAGCCTAAATTGAATATTAACTTAGAAAATAAATATTGTGATAGTCGAATACCTTATCAGCAATTAGTTGGTGGGCTTATGTATTTAGCGGTTTTAACTAGACCGGACATTGCTTATTCAGTTAGTTTTCTTAGTCAGTTCAACAATTGTTACAATAATGAAACCTGGGCATATGCTAAAAGAATTTTGAAATATCTTAAGAAAACTAAATATTTTGGGTTAAAATATACTAAATTTGGTAATTCTAAAATAAAAGGGTTTGTTGATTCAGATTGGGGGAATAATATTATTGACAGAAAGTCTTATACAGGTCTATGTTTCATGTTGGCTGGAAGTGTAGTTTCATGGCAGACAAAAAAGCAGAAAACAGTTGCACTCTCAAGCACAGAGGCAGAATATATGGGTATGGCTGATGCTTGTAAGGAAGCTATTTATTTGAATAATTTGTTAAAAGAAATTGTAAACGAGTCATATATTATTGAATTATATAATGATAACCAGGGTGCACTTAAGCTGTCTTCAAATAATAGTTATAATAAAAGAACCAAACATATAGATATAAGATATCATTTTTGTAAGTAATGTGTTGTTAATAAAATTATTAAGTTAGAATATTTGGAAACAGCTGAAATGCCAGCAGATTTATTTACAAAAGGCTTAATTAACATTAAGCATTATTATTTTATGCAGTTACTTGGGATACAGGATATAAGAGCTGTGTAATTAAGTTTTTTTTTTTTTGTTTGATAAAGGAATGTAAGTTTTTATGTACCTGCATTATTTTGATAAGTGGGGGTGTTATTATGTATCAAAATAAAGACAGTAACGCCACCTGTATATTGTATTGTCACTATTGTAATTAATGTATTATCTATGAAGGTATATATTAAATAAAGTATGTGGTTCGCTCGCTCATTCTCACTGAAAGCGTTGTTTAATTAACATCTAAAAACTATATTTTTGGCTTCGGTATCGATTGTAGACCACACCTCAAGTATTCTTTTAAAAAAATATTCAATCTACAGTTTTGACTTTTCTACCATTTTATTAGATGTATAGATTATTTATGTATGTTCGGGGATAATTTAACGTTATCGTCGTTTATGAACCGATTTTGATAATTCTTTTTTTTTTGGAAAGGAGACATCCCAAGTGTGGTACCATGATAAAGAAACTAGGATCTGATGATGGAATCCCAGAGAATTCGAAGGAATCCTTTGAAAATCGTAGTGACGACTAGTGCGTTTGTTAATTTTTTTCATCTACTTACGTTGTCTTACTAGTCGATGTAATTGAAGTCGGTTTTTTTTCGTTTCCTAGCAAAAACAATTTTTATTCATGTCAATCAATATAAAGTAATAAATCAGTAAAGGTAAAAAGTAATAAAATATCATTTCGAAGTTTTATTGATAGGATTGTAAAACGACTACTTTTAATATATTTTTGTTTATTTTTACCGTTGCTTAAAAATTACTTAGCTGTCTTGATAAATAATATTTTTTCATTAAGACGTAGCATTCAAAGCGAGTTCAAGAAGCTTGTGAAGTTAGAATCCATTTAGTCGGTCCGTGGCCGAATGCGGTTTAAATTATTAATTTAATTAATATTCAAGTGAAATCTCGCAAGAAGATAAATACTGTTGTATTTGGTCTCATTATTTAACTCGAATCTGTTGTACGAAGAAACGTACTTATTTTATTGGAATTTTAATTTAAGTTAATATTTTTTTTTAATTTAAATTAGAGAAAATGTTTAGATCTCGACAGAATGTTTAGACGCCGCGTTGGCGCAACGGTTACAGCCATGGATTGTACCTGTTGCGCTGGCGGTTGCGGGTTCGATCCCCGCACATGACAAACATTTGTATTGGCCATACAGGTATTTACCGTGGTCTGGGTGTTTGTGCAGTCCTTGTGGGCCTCCCCACCGTGCCTCGGAGAGCACGTTAAGCCGTCGGTCCCGGTTGTTATCATGTACACCTGATAGCGATCGTTACTCATAGTAGGGAATATATCCGCCAACCCGCATTGGAGCAGCGTGGTGGATTAAGCTCTGATCCTTCTCCTACATGGGGAAAGAGGCCTATGCCCAGTAGTGGGATATTACAGGCTGAAGCGTTTAGATCTTGATGAACCCAAATTTCCTTTTGGCCATAGCGGTTTTTATAGTGTTATAATAGTGTTACCAAAGGGAAAGTCGGGCACTCAAAAATTTGGTGCCCTTTTTAAGATTCTGCATGCACATTGGCCCCAACGGGCGGGTTTACCTATGCACTCATGCAGATAACATTAGAAAACTCGATCTCATAGATTTTAATTTTTAAAATTTCAAACTAAGTTAATACGAGTACTTTAATCTCGCGACAAGCTTTTATATCGACGAGTACTCGTACGAGTATAATTATGTATATTGTATAATGACGTTACAATCATATTCACAGTAAAAGTTTATTTTATTATTCTTAGTGCATTTAAAATGTATGGTTGTTTTTAAATATTTTTTTTCTATTTATTATTTTGGTACTAATAACCTTTTACTTTTTTATATAATAATGTTATGCTTAATTTTTGATAACTATACATAGATAGAGTTATCGTTATGACGAAACATATTTAACCCTTTGAAATTTCTGCGTTTATTCACGATTTCTTACCTATATCAAGGAGTAAGACTTCCCGACGAAGAGTATATTGACGTTATTCCAATTACCTGCAATTTACAAAAATTGTTTACGATGACGATGCGATTACTCTTTGTTTACTCACTGTTGTAAAATTATTTATTGAGTTGTTCTATAGTTTTTTTTTACTGTTATCTTCCCATAATAAATGCTAATGTAATAAATGTAATATAATCGTACTGCCTTTATCTAATATGTACATATAGTCATATATGTTAACTGTAATGCACGTTTATGATATCTGTATGCTGAAGAAGTTTATAAATCTTTGGTTAAAATAAATAATTTATTTATCTATTCCACTATCGGTAGTTTAAAATTAAGTTACAGGTGTACAATATTTAGAGAGAAGCGACCGTCGGGGTTGAAAATTCAAATACTGAATGTTATTTGATAATACTAATATTATAAAGAGGTAAAGTTTCTAACTTTGTTTGTTTGTAGGAGGTAATCTTCGCAAATACTGATCCGATCATGAAAATTTGTTTACTAACAGAAAGCTACACTATTCAGGAGTGACATAGGCTATATTTTATTGTGATTGAACAAAAAATTCAGCAAAAATCGTATATGTATATAAAACTCTCGTATCACAATGTTAGTTACAATACTCCTCCGAAACGGCTGGACTGATTTTTATGAAATTTTGTGTGCATATCGGGTAGATCTGAGAATCGGCCAACATCTATTTTTCATACTGCTAAGTTATAAGCTGGGGAATTAATGGGGGGTTAATAACATATATAGCAAAACAATAGTTTGTTAATAATTATAATAATGAATTATTATAATTCAAATGATATATCAACCGAGAATTATTTATTTAAAGATAATTTAACATACATTTATCAAATGTACAAATTTATGATCTAAATTATTAAGCACATGGTAATGTTTAATCCGATAAATATTTCAATGTAATTAGGAACTCGTACAATGGCAACTGTAATAATTATTTTTGTATAATTCTAAAAATAAATGAGATTTTATTAAGAAACGCTTGAAGACTGGTTCACGCAGGTTATTATAGCACTGGTTGTTGCGCTAATCGATCTTCGGTAATTACAAATATTTTTATTGGCCCTACAGATGTTTTGCGTTGTTATACTTTTCGTGGTGTGTTTAATTTGTTCACCAACATGGGAGCGTAAATTAACTGAAGGCGTCAATTTATAAAAAAATACTAGCTGACTCTGCAAACGTTGTCTTGCCGCTAAACGCTATTTAAAAATAGGGGTTAATCGTAGAGGGTTGAAAACTTAGGGTTGTATGTATTTTTTAATGTTGTATCATAATAAAAATAAAAAATAAATAATTTATCTAAAAATTTAAAAAAATTTAGGGGTACTACCCGTAACATTTAGGGGGATGAAAAATAGATTTTTCATTCTCAGACTTACCCAATATGCACACAAAATTTCATGAGAAAAAAAAGCTGTAAAAAAGCTGTAAAGCTGTTTCGGAGTAGTTTAACTACTAACACCGCGACACGAGAATTTTATATATTAGATGACATACCTTGTAAAATGACGATGCAAAAATGTTTTGTAAACTATTTGAATAAAGAAAAAGGTCTATGTGTACCATAATACTTAAAAAGAACTGTACCAAAATTTTCCACTCTAATCCTGAATATAAATAATCGTGAGCCAAGTTTTCCTGATAAAGTTTTCTATGATAAAGTACCCTCGTTGGCACACGTGTCCAACTAAACCGTACAACCTTCATGACACCTCCGTGTATTTGTCTCCCTAAACACGTAACTCTTAAATATTATTCGGGAACATATAAATGTGGGTTCTTTCGTTTTTTTTTTTTTCTTTTTTTTTCATTTGTTACATTCAGTTGAAACAATCTTATGTGTGTGTGGATGCGACGTACTCGTTTTGAATATTTTATATCTTGATTGTGGATATCATCACCGGTATTACGTTGAAAATGTTTTTTTTTTGAATAAATGATTGAATGACAGTGACATTCAATTGAAATATATCTAACGTCATTCTAGTCGTTCAGGCAAAGACTTTTTCTCCATTTAGGTGAACGGTTGGCTTAATAAACGTTGCTTTACTGCTAGATGGTGGAAAATTTCCCATATCATGAACTATGATTGCTATGTCATTTTCGAGTTACAGTTAGAAGACCCACAAATACATATAGACCAGAAACAAATATTTTAACATAATAGAAATATCTTTCTTCAGCGGAAGCCAAGTTATACAGTCAACGATCATAATTCGAAATTATATTTTCCTTATACGACCCCTCCTAGTCTAGGTGGAAAGGTTCGTTAGCTAATGTCTAGGCTTAGGAAAATATTTTAATATTAAAAATGAAAACTTAATTGTTTAATCAAAAATATACAAATATGCGACTAAGCGTTATTTAATTTTTAAAGAGGTAAAGGAATTGACAATATACAGACTGTTTTTTAAAAAAAAATACCATTATCACCCTTCACCGTGTGTTCTCAAAACATTTTCATGCATAAGCATAAAATATTTGGAAGAATTTTTGGGCGGAAAATGTCAGTTGTTTCGCTAAAAGAGCGACACGCGTGTGTTGTGACAAAGAAATATCACAAAACTAAAACATATACATATATATATATATATATATATATATATATATATATATATATCCAGCAGTGGACTGTATAGGCTGTAATGATGATGATGACGTGAAACAAAACTTTGTACTTCTTTTTACGAAAATAGCGTGGACGGAATAGTATAAAATTTCGCACACTTATAGTTAATATCGAGAAGGATTTCAAAATGCTACTATTTTTGAATATTATTCATAAAGAAATACATTAAATTAATTTAAAAAAAATCACACATTCTACTATGTATGTGACACACACTCGCATATGTATATACTCTTTTTGTCTCTTATTATTCTTTGACAACAGAACCTTAATAATGTTCAAACTTATAAATTAAATTAATTATGGTCGAATTTTGACTAATAGGCGACCACTAGTATAAATAAAACCAAAACTCCGAAAGGTGTGTACGGTCGGTGAAGAAAGTGGTGTACCAGTTTGGATTAATTTCCTGGTCATCGAAAATTACAACAAGGTTCGTTATTCATAGATATCTTAATTAATAATTATATTAATTAATAAGACTGAAATGGACATATAGTAATGACGTAAACCTAATTGATAAGTATTCATACGTCATTATTATACGTGACATTTTAAACTCTATTAGGTATAAATAATATCGTTATTAATAATCAGATCAAGACGGCAATAGAAATTGTCAGATCGATCTGCATGCAAAACTAATCACCTATGAATCTGCCAGCGGAATTCAACCTTAGGGTGGTACACCACATTCCTGGCCGACGGTACGTGCATATCTTCCAAATGACCGCACCAAGTCGGATAATTCTTATTACTTCATTATTGTTAATACAAGATTTGTCTTAAATAAAACTAAAAAAAAACAATTGGTACATTTATCTTAAGCAAATACGGCGGGTCAGCTCGTGTACAAAGATAATATAATATGAACATTGTACGAGACATCTCTATCCTCTGTCATCGCACGTGACCTAAATTAACAACAGGCGCGAACACTAGCGAAAGATAAATCATGCGAGCGATTTTCCTGTCTTAATTTACTGCTTGCTCGGCGCCAACACCAACTGTCTCACCTTCGTCTCCTTGTTTACACGCTACTGCCCCGGATACATGATTATTGATTTTATTTTATTATTAATTTAATGTTAAATTTTTTATTTATTGATACAATTAGGTCGGAAAACAGGCTTACAGTTCACCTGACAATTATTGCGTGTGTTAAGACTGTAGTGAAGTATAAAATCCAATTGGTGATATCATTATTTCAGTCTATTTCAGTCCACTGCTGGACAAAAACGTTGCCGTTTCATCCGTAAAAATTTTACCCTCATGCGCCTGAAGAAGTTTCACTTCAAAAACCGAATTCTATTACATCGACAAGTAATACGACGTATAGGCAGTTCGTAAAACTGACATTTAAATGCGCATTATAAGAGAAAAAAAACTTTTATTACAAAAAAGCATCAAAATTGGTCCACTCAGTAAAAGTTACAACACACTTTAACGTTAACACACATAAAAAAACAGTTGAACTAAAAACCTCGTCCATTTTTGAATTTATTTAAAAATTAACAAAGCGATATAAACATTGACGTGAAATAAAGTTTTTCCAACACTACCATATATTTATCGTAAAAATACTTGTAGGGTATTCCCTACAAGTATTTTTAAATATTAATTCAATACTGAGGGTAACTTTCCTCATCCCAGGGAACTCTCCATGCACTATAAAATTTTAGTTTTTACTTAAATTTTCCGAAGTTTTAAATTAGTTGGAGTGGTTCCTAGAGTACAAGAAGAAGAGTTCAAGAAGTTTTCTGTTTCGCGAAGGTAAAAACTAAATATTGTATTGTTTTTTTTTTTTTTTTTTTTTTTAATAGGACAAATTTAAAAAGTAAGATATTATTTTATAATTATTTAAATGCTACACCAGTTTCGAGAACTAATGGAAGTCCTTCAACTACTTACTCAATGACGATATAAATTTTGCATTATATTCATCAGTTCAGCTTAATATAGTCCACTGCTGGACATAGGCCTCCACATAAGTTCGCACAACAATGGAGTGGACTCATGTGTTTTGCCCATAGTCACCATTCTGGGCAGGCAGATTGGTGACTGTAGGACTAGCTTCTTTGCACCAAAGACGCTGCTGCCCGTCTTCGGCCTGTGTATTTCAAAGCCAGCAGTTGCATTGTTATCCCGCCATCAGTCGGCTTTTCCAGTTACAAGGTGATACTGGAACTGTGTTATCCCTTAGTCGCCGAAAAGAGGGGGTGGCTAAATTCTTAATGCAGTAACCACACAGCATGCTTCATATTAATACTTAATTTAAATTTATGTATAAAAAATCGTGTCTTTAAATCTTTTATAGGTAAAATAAATCGTTTTCTGTACATATAATAAAACTGTAACTGGTCGATGTATGTACATGACAGATGATTATCTGAAATTATATAAAGAAAATAGCAGAAAATAGTTATAAGCAAAATAAATGTATCTAACGTTTTCCGGGCGATGACTTTAATTTTATAATTTGTTTTTAATTTTTTTTTTTATTGTTATAAACACCTTCCGTGGGCCTTAAGGAACATACAAAAATAAAATATCGGAATTGGTCTAGCTATTCTTGAGTTATGCGCTTAGCAACATTCACTTATATATATAAACTAGCTGACCCCGCAAACGTTGTTTTGCCATGAAATAAAAACAAAAACTTATAACTTAGGGGAATGAAAAATAGATGTTGGTCGATTCTCAGACCTACCCGATATGCACACAAAATTTCATAATATTTTATAAACCTTCATAACCCCCCCCCCCCCACCTATAACTTAGGAGCATGAAAAATAGATGTTGTTCGATTCTCAGACCTACCCGATATGTCCACAAAATTTCATGAGAATCGGTCCAGCCGTTTCGGAGAAGTTTAACTACAAACACTGCGACACGAGAATTTTATACATTAGAAGATATAAATATAATATATTAATAGAAGTAAGCATTAGCTTATATTAGCTGCTTATGTGAGATAAATAGTAGTTTTTTCCTGTAATCGTGATCTGAATTTCAAAGTTGCATTTCTGATGGTCTTTAACTGAGGTAGGACAACAGAAGAAAATATCCTGATAGAAATCTGGAGCAGCTCGACTGGGGAACTACCTCGAACTTACAGATCACAGCTAAATAACACTGCCTTAAAGTAGTTTTGTGTTCCCATGGTGAAGTAAGGTGCTTGCGATGCTTCTGGTGTTGGTGTAATATCTTACCATCAGGTGGGCCGTGGCCGTACGCTTGTTTGTCGTTCTAGTTCTAAAAAAAAAAAAAAAAAAAAAAAAAAAAACAACAACCTTGTATGTTTTAGACGCTGCTAACCATTAATATATTACTAGTATCGAGAGTGTACGTAAACATTTCGTTCAGTGTGTTTACTCCGTCTTGATTATTTGTAATGTAACGTTATAATTTTACATTAACCGCTAATGACATTACACGAATTTTCATTTAGCTACATATCCTGACATTCATTTTTGATGTAACAAATTTCACTCTAGAATCTTTTCCACTCTTTGAATTAGTTTAAGCTTGCTCTGTTTCACTTGAAATAAACCTAAATTTACTCGTATTAGTAACGACATTACATAAAACAAAATAAGTATTTTGGTAAGTACCAAATTAAATAAAAAAATCTAGAAGCACTAGCACATTTACGTAGTGTATACATGGTGAAACCAGCACTATGATCGTATTAGTTTATTTCAGGTTAGTTTTTACCGTACAGTAACCGAGTTATGTAAAACATAAAACTATATTGAAATAATTCAAATATTTCAACTCGCAGTCGCTACGCAAAGTATGGTTAATTAAACAAATAGTTGCTATTTTGTAATCTTTATCGATTGCTCCCAGTTCTGCGAATGGAAAAGGTCCCATTGAAATGGATTCATTAGTCAGAAAGACGGGCTCCAATATTTTAGCAACTGAATAGGAGAAATTATTTCGCATCGCGGCGGCGGTATTCATTCGATCGCGACGCGTTTTCATCTTGATTATTTCGTTCGATTCTATACTTTACCCTATGGTAATAAAGACTCTATAGTCTGTAATTTAAATTGACATTTCAGTCTGTTCATTTTTAACTCGCAACTAAAAAGGCGTTTGATGCGTGAATTTATATAGTTTTACGTGTTTGATTGCCTTTGAATTAAGCTTTCGACTGCACCGACAAAGCGTTGCAGTGTTTTAAAACCATATTTATTATATTATAACCGTATTTGTTTGGTCAAAAAAACTATTAGTTAGACGTTATCGTGACAGTCATTAGTTGCCGACTTTTGATTGCAAGTAAGTTGGATATTCAGATGGAGATACATAATTTTATATAATAACCTTTGGATCGTCTTTGTAAAGTAGTTACATCAAATTATGAACAATTATTTTATCCGTCTCGATGTTTGAGTGACGAGCGATATACCTGAGACAAAACTAGAGTATTTAATCAAAAAGGTTGCATCTCCGCATATTGCCAGTGGTAACAGCACTGATTTTCAAACGCCGATTCGTAGTCGGGTTTCAATTTTTAATTTTTTTTTTCCTTGGTTTCTAATTTGGAATCACTTTATACTAGTGACATTTTCATCTCATTTATAATAATAAAAAGTTTAGTCACGACAATATTCAGTGCAGAAACGTCTTCTTGGCTGGTACGATTTCTCATAATCGTAGAGCATGACAAATCGCCGAGATGCTTACAAGAGCACAAGATTTATACTTGATTTATCATTCACCATTAGTTTTTATTGCCACGAGAGCTGTGGGCCCAGAATTGCCTTTTGTCTTTCAGACACTATGTCGGCATTACGGGAAGTAAGAATTACAAAAATAAAAAAATGTGAGTCATTTTGACTTAGGAAATAGACCGCAAAAAAGTACATTAATGAATTTATATTTGTTAATGGATATTCATTTATCAAAGAATAAACTACCAGCAGCCATAAATTTCCGTTTATTTCCAAACAATCACTATAACAATCATCAATCATGAATCAAATCATAACGCATCATATTCAAGTTCTTAATCAGGTCAAACAAAAAAGTGTATTTCGAACAATAGCTAAGAAAACTCGATAAAAAGATAGAAGGAGATACAGTCCAAAACGCGACCTCCTTCTGTTTTGTCGGTTAATAAAAGTCAAAGCTCCTGAATTAGAATAACGTTGTTACGACTTTGTATAAAGCTTTTTTATGTATCCGCCTAAAATACGGGTGTTAAAGTTAAGGCCTTTGTTTCTATACATGTTGTTAGTACTAAAGCACAAATAAGATAAATCTTAAGCTTTTTCAGTAAATACTTACGTTTAATAATTATTTGATTTTTTTAAATGTAACTAGGTCGGCAAAAAAGCGTACGGCTCACCTGATGATAAGAGATTGCCGTAGCTTATAGACGCCTGCAATTTTTTCCCCGTTTCCCCCAGGAGCTCTGGTCACCTTACTCACCTACAAGAACACAACACTGCTTGAAAATAGTATTATTTAGCTGTGATCTTCTGTACGGTCGAGGTACTACCCCAGACGGACTGCTCCATATTTTGAGCAGGAAATTTTCGCTGTGCCCTACCTCAGTTTTTAGGCACAATTATAAAATTATTATACATATAAAGTTTACCATATATTACGAGTACTAGAAATAAAAAAGATTTCAAATTTAGACTCCATTTGTGTCTGTCTGCCTTAAACTTAATGTACGCTTAGAACTTGAAGGCTCGGTGTGGTTTAGTATAGTATAGTATTAGGTTTAGTTCTAATCGTAGCCGCTATTAATGCTCGCAAAATACTAATTAAAATTATTTAAAAGGAATGTTTATTAACATACATTTTCCACCAGTTGTTAAAAATATATACAAAACTCTTATAAAATATAATCTCAGAAAAGTTACCCATCATTCAGAAAATCCTCACATATCACCGATTCGTGTTTTACGTATAATTTTAACAATGTGGCAATATATGGTTTTTGCTTTATTCCATCACATAGTCTTAGGTGAAACTCGCTTTATACTCGATCCACCACTCATAAATGGTATTGAGTGATGGAATAATGTAGCGATTCAGGCGCACGCTTTGTCAGATCGTTAATCATACACAAAATTTTCAGTTAATTTTCGTCAAATATCGTCAGCTTTCTGTTAAGGCAATTTAAGAATTTTAATTGTAAGACGGATTTGCTTTTTCTTTCTTTAATCAAGTTTTATTTTTTAAATAATATTTTATTATTCGCATTTGAACTATAAAAACTTTTTAAAGCAAAATAAAAAAAAAAATCTACATTCTGAATCTGTAGTAGCTTCATATTATCTAAAGTTAGTAGTGAAAATATTGTAAGCTTTTTGAAATGACGATTGCTTTGCTTTAAATTCCACTTCTTTGAAAATATATTTTATTTAATAAAATAAAATATATCTGTTTTAAATAATAGTGATCTTGTATAAAATATAAAATTCTTTATATGAACAATTATATGTGAAGATTAATCACAATTATTTATATTTGATTATACTCACTCTAAGCTGATATTTACTCGCTCCACGTTTTAGGCAACGGTTTGATAGACACAACTCACAAACCACTTTTGTGTGATTCTTTCTTTATCGTGACGCATGTTTGTTTTATCATCGAGTTTAAAATCACAATAATTCTAAAAAAGTTTCACTTAAAAAAAAACTACTAAAACTACACACAAACGAGCAGTTTTAAAATATATAATATCCGAATAAAAGCAATCGAACTGTGATGGTCAAGAATCCATCGAACTGGAAAGAATTCAATAATTTCGATCTGTTTACGATTTGTTTAGAAGAGCAAACATCGAATTATTTAAGTAGTAATCGTGACAAAGAGGAATTCGTACGAAAGATCAAAAGCTCTGTCATTTGAACTTTCATGAATAGAATGTCTAAGATGGATCCAATTAGTGATTTAATTATATTAACGATTTGTCCAAACGTCCGCTTCCTTACAATCAAGTACTTTGTTAAGACACTAATTATTTTTAATTATATTATTTTTCGTGTATTAGTTCGAGTGTCTTAACTATTGTTTCTAACTTTTGCTTACATTAAAGCGATTCTCTGTAGTAAATGGACTAGTAATAGATCAAGGGAAAAAAATTATGGTAAGATGAAACCCAATGGAAAAGGAAGAGAATACAACGAAAATGAAAGGAACAATAAATTACGGATGATCTGAGTTCGGGAAGTGGTAGGGAAGGAGCAGGCTTAAGAGTAAAAAACGTTATATCTCGATTTCCGGCTAAACCACCAGTCCTATGGAAAAAAGCTCAATTGCAAAGTTGTAGGTAGTAAAAAGATCTACAACTTTTGTATTTATACTTTTTTTACATAACCTCAAAATTCTGGTGAAAAATACAAAAAACCAAGTTCTTGGTTTTTTATTTTTATCTTCGACAAGTTTTTGTTTTACGCTATTTGTTGAAAACTTACCTTTTTATGTTCCAAACACACTGTAATTTTTTGATTTAAATTATTTATATTTTCATCTTATTTTGACCTCAATATCGAAAAAGCACCTACATTTTCTATCGAAAATTCTCATGTCAAAATATCACCTTTTAAAAAACTCTGTGACCTTTTTGTTTATTGAAATCTCTAATTTCTGATGGTGTAAAAAAATATACCTTACTATGCTAAATGTTTTCAGAAAATGCAAAGATTTTTTTTTTATTTATTATTCAACTTGACAGTCCTACATTATTGTTAAGTGCTCCCATTTCCATCTTTGAAAATTTTGCTCACAAGTAAAACTTTTTTTTACAGGTAAGTGACTGGCTTAATTCCGTCATGAATTAGCTCGATTCAACAACCCTACTGGATAAATGGTCGAGTCAGCTATCAGGTATGTGCTGACACGAGAATGAAGCAGTTATTTTGTGGTTTTTATTCAAATGTGTTTATTTTTTGGAAAAAACAACAAATGTTAGTGGCAATTGACCAAAATTTTCCGAATAGTCTTTGTAATAGAAAGATCTGTAGTAAATATAATACTCAATTTTAAGTATTCGTATATAAGCTTAAATCAAAATAAAGTTTTTAAAATGTTTAATTTTAAATGTTCGTTGTAAATATTTGTGATATTTAAATTATTTCGCTATTCTAGTCAAAATCGTAGAATATTTACTGATTCGATTGTAGTACTTAAGGAGCAACAAATTTTTTCGGCATAGGTATCCTACGTTCTTATCGAGGTTCTAAGCTTAACCCTATGTGCCAAATAGGAATTTCATGGTCAGCGATCAAGCAACTGTGGCGTGAAACTGGAACTAAAATACGAAACAAACAAACAAACTCACTTTCCTATTTATAATACACTAGCTGACTCGGGGAACTTCTTACTTCCATATTGTTCGTCGTGAATATATCGTTTTTTTTTCTTATTTGCTTTTAATACAAACTTTGGCCCCCCTCATTGATACCCCTCCAGTGCGGGGGCACCGGAGAGGTTATGTCAGACTCCTACTGACTAAAAACCACCACGTGAGAGCAGTCGTCAGCCTGGGTGGGGCGAGATGGGGTCGTGCTAACATTCGACGGCTCCTTTACTACTTAACTTTTTTTACGTGGGGAAAATCCATCATGAATACTCTCCGCCGCGGGGGCGCCAGAGGGTTATGTCAGACTCCTACTGACTAAAAAACCACCACGTGTGAGCTACGTCCGCCTGGGTGGGGCGAGATGGGGTCGCGCTAACATTCGCCACCTTCCTTTGCTACTACCTAACCGAGTTGCTTTTAATACTAACGTAAAAAAGAATGATTCAATTTGGTACATCATTACATCATTACAGCCTATACAGTCCACTGCTGGACATAGGCCTCCACAAGTTTACGCCAAAACAACGTGAACTCATGGGTTTTGCCCGTAGTCACCACGCTGGGCAGGCGGGTTGGTGACCGCAGTGGTGGCTTTGTCGCACCGAAGACGCTGCTGCCCGTCTTCGGCCTGTGTATTTCAAAGCCAGCAGTTGGATGGTTATCCCGCCATCGGTCGGCTTCTTAAGTTCCAAGGTGGTTGTGGAACCTTGTTATCCCTTAGTCGCCTCTTACGACACCCACGGAAAGAGAGGGGGTGGCTAAATTCTTTAGTGCCGTAGCCACGCAGCAATTTGGTACAATCGTCCTTAAATTATACACGTCAGCGATATCATACCATTCAGCGATTCTTTTATAAAAATAAAGTGGTATAACTACGTGTTTTTTTCCATTAACATACTTATAAATAATACATATGTAAATAAACATATATTTTACTGAGAATATATAATTATAATAAACATATATTTTTTGAGACTTGGGGTGGGAATCGAATCACTATTAACTGCGCCAACGAGTATATACATTTATTAGATGATATATATTTATTATCTTAGTCGGATTTATTTATATTAACCCCGACATCAGAGTTCTGAACTCGTAACTGTTGTCTCTACAATCTCGTACGACCAATGATATAATTTCGTTTCGTTGAAGGAATTTCAAATGAGACCGACAAGTCCTTTAATAGTTTTGTTGAATTTGCATGTAAAAGTTCTTTAGAATTTGTGAGTTGCTTGAATGTTTTGGAGTAAGAAGTTATCCTATTTTGAAATACGTGATTTGAATATTGATATTATTTTTTGTATTATATAGATAGGACCTGGGTGACCGAGCTTAGCTCGGTATTTTTAATAAATCGTGTTTTTTGAAAATCATATTTAAATACGAATTACATATTGATAAAATATGAATAATATTTTTCGATTTTATTTTTTTAGAAAAAAAAAAAAAAAAAAAAACGATAATCGGATCTGGAAAACTTGAGGATTCGAACCATGATCTTTTCGGCCGAGCGCGATCGGCCGATTTCCCCTGAGCTACTACAACTTTATTGACAGATGCGAAATTTACCTTCTTATTCTGACGATATTGTAGCCATTTTTTCATTGCCTAAAAACAGGGATAAAACGACATTTTCTAAAAATGAATCCTAGCTAGATTTATTTATCTCCCCCAAAATTCCCTGCATACTAAATTTCATGAAAATCGTTGGAGCCGTTTCCGAGATTCAGATTATATAGATATATATATACAAGAATTGCTCGTTTAATAGTATAAGATAAGATAAGATAAGATTTGTTAGTGTCGAGTAATACCTTAGCTGATAAAAAGCGTAATATGTGCAGTCTCAGACACAGTGTACTAAAAAGCATTTGCTTCGATACATGTGGTAGGAAATATGAGTTTTATGAACTAGGGTGTACCATATCATAGCAATTCGTATAAAAAAAAATGATGAAAATCTTTTAGTAAAAATTTCTTGAGATTGAATTCGATTAGGACAACAGAAATATTCGATTGCTTGCAACATCCCGCTGTTCTTATTTATACCAATAAAGTAGAATAAATAACAATATTATAAAATTATTGAATACCATCTTTAAAATACTATTTTGTGAAAAATCGATAACTAGTATAAGCAGATAAAATTGCGTTATTTTAAGCCGAGCAGTTTTTGCCTGTGTAGCGATTCCTAATTATCATTCCTGCGAACGTACAATTAATTTTATTAAGCTAATATTTACCTAATCTACCCCAAAGACATAATTAGTAATTCATGTAATTTTCTAGTTCCTAATATTGAGAAGTGTTAATCTGACGTATATTATCGCTTTGCATTTTTACAATTTCAATATTTACACTTATGAAATAGCCTTAACGATTTTCTGAAATTGATTTTAAACGAGATGGTCAAGAACTTAATCTGATCGCTGATATCAAACGGATGTAAATGTAAATGGAAGCTATCGTTTAATCCATACGTTTATAGTGAGATACGAAACGATGGCGTCTTAAGTTTACAATTGGACACTTCCACCAAGCCCTTTTTTTTCAAAGACGTCAGCATATATATCCTAAACAATGCTGTTTTTTTTGTGCACCCAAAGATGAAGAGTGTTGGTAAATCATTTATTAAAGAGCATCTTATTAGATGCAAATCTAGCGTGTTTGGTATATTTAAGAAGCTGAAGACTTAGTCAAGAATGGGAATGAACAATAAAACATACGATGAATCACATGCGCTTGTTTACGTAATAGAATTTGTTCTATTAAATATATTTTAGTGTTAAGTTATGATGTCTGCTACAGTTGTGTGTTTCTTAATGAATGAACTTAAAAGAAATACTATACGAGGATTCAGCCTGTATCACCCCACTGCTGGATATAGGCCTCTTTGTCTATGTAGGAGAAGGTTTGGAGCTTGATCCACTATGCTGTTCCACTGCGGGTTAGCGGATGTATTGCTTTCTATGAGTAACGATCGCTAACAGGTGTCTGTGATGACAACAGGGACCGACAGCTTTGCGAGACAGACGGCCGCTCGCAAGAAAAATGTACCATCATCATGGGCCTTTACGTCTATTCCAGACGATTTAAACGGTGTCTGAAGAGCATTTCTTCTGATGGCTGTACAAGCCGATACGGGAGCGGCAGCGACGCAAGAAAAATGTACCATATAATGTATAAATATGTAGCAATAATTAATATTTTTTTTACTTTGTACATTTTCTTAAACAAATTGAAAACCGAAATCCACACACAGTCTATAATCAAGAACTCCTGTAGTATTTAATGAGTGATGCTCGTCTTACACTGAAACTTAATTATTATAAAGTATAAATTAAAATTTTAATAAACATCAACGTTAACTTTAAAATATTTTAATACGCCATATAATATGTAACACTATGTAATGATCGTTACTTTATATACCCTACGGCTTTTGGTAGTCTTCCTTTATTATCTCCCCATAAATCCGAACTTTCATATTGATGTTTCAAAGCTCTACAAGCAATAACAACCTTTATCTTTTTAAATTATGTTCTAAAATAGCTTGAACGTCGAAAATAACTTTTGAACGATTTTCCGACATTTTAAAATATTAAACATAGAGTTAATTAAAATTCTTTTTGTTCTTTAGCATTAATTAAACATTTAATCGGCAAAACATTTTCGAGAGTAAAGGAATAAAAATTTGCGTTATTGTTATATTTTAGAAATTAAATTTTGGTCTTTCGTAAGACAAAGATTTCGAATATGGTCTTGTCGATATTGAATGTTCAAGGATACTAATGTTAAAACCCTCAACTTTTTTATCTAATTCAAATATCGACAAACAACTACATAGTTAACAGTTTAATGTTAAGAGCTAATCCTTATAAAATGTAGTACAATTTTAACGCCAATTAAAACTGTAAATAAAAAATTTATTCAATAATAGGCCTCTAAACTGAGGAGTTTGTTTTAAAAACATCAAATAGATAAAAGTTATTTATTACATCAAGTGTTGCTCGAAGGAGTTATCTCGTTTCTGGACACTTTAAGGCACTCCGGGGTCTTCTAAATCCTTTTCGGTTGCCGCTTTAGAAACTTTGCGGACTCGTACTATTGTTTAACGTCATTTTTCATTTGTTTATTCTATTTTCTAGTCTAGGAAATTTATGGGTGTTTGTTTAGTTTAATGGCTTTACGAGGGTTGTGTTGTCTGCGTTTGATTAATATTTGAAATGTGTGATATATAGCTAAGTTTTTATTTATAGATATGTGATGTAATAGGGTAAATTTCAAGTCGGTTAAATGATTATAATATCTAATATCTATTGTCTAAATGATATTAAGTTAGTGTAACTTAGTTTGATGTATATATCTGTAGATAAAATAAATGCTTCACTTGCCGCTGCTCTAAACATTCGTAGGTAATCCTCTGTAGGGAAGACCGAAAATACCCAACAATAAGACGCCCAAACAATGGCAAACACCTGCATGGCCTATATAAACACCTATCTCAGTGAGGATCGGACCCGAAATAGATCAATAGCCAGTGGCTGTTAATACAGTACGAACAAATTTCCAAGAAAACAAGTAATGTTTACGGAAGTTTTAGTTAAGATTTTCTAATCTACTTAGTTCATCTTTTATGTTTTTATTTATTTATTTATGTATTTGATATACAAACGATTGTTACAATGCTACTTAGGTACATCTACTGCATAAAACTTAAATTATTTACGGTAATTGTACAATCAATTTGAGGTATACACAACATGCTTTTAAACTTAAGTCCTTTATACCTAGCCAAATGGCATATAAAAAAGCTACTGATTTTTAGGAACTACTTAAAGAGATATATTTTAAAAGTTTAATTTTATTAATAATAATTCTATGATGATAAAATTTAAAACCCATTTACGACGAGAAATGTATGCTTTATTATTCTAGGTAAGTCTATAAATAACTGATTCCACTCAATGCAATCGCAGCAGAGCATTTCACAATAAACGTACTTTATTCAGCTCTCGACTATAAAACTTTTCATATAAAGAAGAGCAAAATTGTTTGTTTTTATTGTAATAAGTACTATGAAACTACTGAACTCATTATATTTATTAAAATCAAATTGAAATTTTACTTATAATCAGAAGTCATTCAGTCAGTCAGTCAGTCAGTTCTGTCTATTGCAGTTGCAGTCCACTGCTGGACATTAGCATATAATAAGAAGATCGGAAACAAGTCGGAAAAATTTAACTGAGATGAGTTGGCAAGAAACTGAACAGTTTTTATTTTAAAGTTTGTATTGACAAACTTTAAAATAAAAACTGTAATAATTCTATATTGATAGAATTATATGAATGTTGAATTTCGGTAACGTAAATACGAGTTTATAGATATGCCTGCATATAGTTATATATCATTGATTGATTACACCATTTACCCTTAATATTTGGTTCAAGATTATATTATTGATAAACACTTGTGAGTTTAGTGGAGTACTATTTGTCATATCAGACGACAAAATTTTATATACCCTAAAAGTTTTTTTTTAAAGAGTAAGTGCAGACTTGCTTTGCGATTCTCCTCTTCATAATCTACGTTTCGAATCAGCGATAACTTTACATTGAGTATAATTGATGTATCAAAAACTAGCTGCCCGGACAGACTTCGTTCTGTCCAAAGTTAATTGTAAAAATTATTATTATCATAATTATTATTTTAATTATTAAAACCTTCCGTGGGCCGTAAGGAACATGTAAAAAAATAAGTTAGCCGAATTATTCAAGCCATTCTCGAGTTATGTGCTTAGCAACATTCGTTTTTATTTATATAGATATAGATGAATATAATTTTAATTTGTAAAATGACGTTACAAAAGTGCCTTTAAAGCGCATTCGATAAAGATATTTTTGATGTTTTTATCCGTCGTACTATTTTTACGAGTACATACGACTATCAGTTCATCAAATGAACACATAAAATGTAGCTTTATATCTTTGTGGATTCGAAATTTTATTTAATCCTTGTTTATTAGACATATTGTGACATGTCATGAAATTTATACAATAATAAAAAGACTGGTTTTATGACATTTCAAAATAATTACTCGACTTTGTTATAGTTTAATTTGTTTTCACTGAGCTCTATACACTTTTACATTTATTATATTAAAAAAATTAAATAATTTTCATGTTCTAATTTTTTTACTTTATTTTAGTCATTTTCACGTCAACCTCAAACATATCCTATATATATAATACAGTTTCAAAAAGCAATCTAGTGAGAGACAGATCGACTGACAGACGGACGGACGATGGAGCGATAGGGATTGTCGGTACCAGTCGCTTGGAAACATAACACTAAACAATTCTAGCCAGGTTTAAGACGAGAAATTTTAATTTCGTTTGAACTCGGTTGTTGAAATTAAAATTCAAAGGCGCGCTTCTATGTACCCTTTTTTATAGATTGGGAAATGCAATTTACGCTCTAACCCCGCCACACGAGGGTGACGGGAGTGTGGAACTCCCAGCCTAAGGTGCCAGACTATACACTAAAACCCACATCTTTTTTCCGCCGGCACCTTGATCATGTGATCGCTTTCGTGCACTACCACGACGCCCCGCGTTTCTTTGTAACCTAATTTAACTATTAACAAAAAGAAAACAAACCACTATGCCTTACTTCGTCGTTTCCAATGTTTCATCTTAATGTTTAAATTAAATTTATAAATATAAAATTATACTAAGTTATTACAAAAGCTAAAGCCGTTTAGTCATTTACCAGTATAATGTTTCATTTCATCAATTTTTTTTTCTGTATGCGTTCTTTATTTTACGTTAAACTTTTATTAATAAGAATCCACTCAACTCTAAAGTACCGTAACAGTCATAAATCAACACCAATGACGCCGCATAAACAATTGTTGTATAATATGTGATCAGAGTTATATCTAAGCTGACGCAATTGAATTTTGAGCGAGAACGCCGTGCCTTAGTCCTCATTAAGATTCCCTCATTACCAAACGCTATGCACGTATACCTGTTTAATTGAAGGAGAATTTTCGACTTATATAAAACTTTAATGGTTAAATATATTTTTAGTTTAAATTTCCCAGATTTACTTATATCTCAGAACGTGTCACAAAATTATTGGAATTAGTATATTCGCTTAAAGTTCATGAAGTGCTTGGAGTTTTATAGCTACACGTAATGAGTGAATCCGAAAAGAATTGAAAGATTGGTTTTTGTAATAATAGGTAAAAATAAGAGATCCGTATGTCCATGATGACATCAATAATTCAAGTTAATTTACTGAAGTCAATAAAAAATATTTTCAGAGACCGAAGAGCAATTATTCGTTTATTTATAGAATTTGAAATGTTACAGGACACTGTTGTGAACGCTTCTGAAACTTATATCGAAGTCCGTTCTGTGATGAGCGTTTTTTATTAACATTTGACATTTTATTTTTTATATGGATAAGAGAAGTGAGTCCTCAATTACACTGCTTTGTTGTCTTCCTTTTTTTTTCTTTTTGCTTTTAATCATTGCAAAGTGTAGTCTGTTAATAAGCAATCTATACATATAATAAAATAGTAGGAAAGTCAAAACTGTACATTGAATATTTTTTTAAAAGAATACTTGGGGTGTGATCTACAATCGATACCGAAGCCAAAAATATAGGTTTTAGAATTTTTGTCTGTGTGTCTGTTTGTCTGTATGTATGTCCGGGATAAACTCAAAAAGTACCGCATGGATTTACTTCAAATTTGGCACGAATATTATTAAGAAGTCGAGTCAACATATAGGCTACGTATTATCATGCTATCACCTACCGGGAACGAGCAGTGAACCTTTATTTCCTCAACGCATTCTATAACAATGTGTAATCTAATGACTCATATTTGAATTTTGTTGTTATTATGTTAATAATCATACTATATAAGCTAGCTTTACACTATAAAAATCACGGAATATAAGAAACTAAGCCGATAAACATAATTAAATGAATATAAGTAGACGAGACAATTTTAAAGCAGCGCCATCTATGAAATTTTTCTGTAGATATGAAATGTAAACAAGAAACGGGTATATGAATGGTATTTTAAAAGGTATAATCATAGGTATTTTTGGTGCTGTATAGCGTTCACGCAGACGACGTCGCGGGCAGCAGCTAGTATTACAATATAGTAATACTAATATTTGATAGAGGAAAAATATGATTTTTGTTTTTTTATTGTACATAAACTCAAAAAGTACTGGAGTATTATAATTTTTTTAACAATAGAATGCTACATCAACACTGAGTGACATACGCTGTATTTTAACGGGAGAAAACGGAAGAGCCGAAGTTGTGGTATCGACTAGGGCGAAACTTTTAATGTAAAGAAAGTATATTTATATCTGTACTAATATTATAAAGCTGAAAAGTTTATTTGTTTGTTTGAATGCGCCAATTTCAGGAACTACTTGCTCGATTTGAAAAGTTCTTTGTGTTGGATAGCCCATTTACCGAGGATCTATAGCCTATATTTATTCACAAATTAACACTAGTGACAACCTCGGGACACAGGTAGTAGCATGATAAAAATAAATTTAAAAAGAATAACACGCCACACATGTTTATTTTATATTTATTATATACCGAAGCACTTAGGGTGATAACTCGCTAAAATTATGACGTTGCCTTCTCTTCATTAGCGGCCGCCACGGAGCGTACGTTCTACAATTACTCGTGCAACTTCATTATAGTTTGAACCTCATTTTGTAAAATTAATTTTTGGTAAAATTTAAATCCGAAATTTAGTATATGAATTTCAATTTATTTTTTACAATCCATCTGTCATTTATGGAAGTTGTTGAATTGTAATATTGAAATTTCTAAAGGCAAGTCGACGTCAATATAATTAATTGAAATGTATAAAGTAATGTTAAATAAAAAATAAGAACTATATTAAAATTTTTAATTGCTTGGCAATTAATAAACGACGTCGGAAATGCAAAATCTTTCTAGATATTCTCTCGTGGGATCAGGTATTTTACAATGACAGCGAGGTAAGCCATATCGTTAATTGCATCGACAATTCGCCAGTGACATCATTTCTGTAAGTAGTTAATTTTTTCATATTTATAAATCTACGAATTGTCGTTATATGTCAATTGATTCATAGCACATATAATGTAAAATATTATCAAAAGAAAAGGAAAAACACCATTGTAATCTCAGTTGTACATAAAAATAACCTGTCCAAAAAAATCGGCGAAAGACGTTGTCAAGACTGAATAACATTTAGTATGTTTACTATTACATGGTAAAGTCACATTGTGTTACACTTGTGATATATTCAATGTTCAGTTTGTATATAAATATAAATAAACCATTTTAATTTTTATCCAGTTTTAATAAAATAAATAAATTTATAACCGAATTATATTTAGCAATAAAGTTTCAACCACGAATACCCGATGTAAAGGAATTAAATAGTCCCATAAAAATAAATGGACCAAAATATAAAGATTTTACGAGTAATCATTTATGTAGTTCACCACAACGGAACGCTTCGTTAAAACTTTGTTATATGCTTTATGAGGTTAATTAACAAAGGGATTTTATTTATTTATTTATTTATTCTTAATGTACATTAAAATACAGACACATATAAAGAAAGATACAAGATTTACAAATGCGATCTTATCGCTAAATAGCGATTTCTTCCAGATAACTATCTAGTTATATATAAGATATATATGCACGTCATTATGTTATAGTATATTATTTGAAATGTAAAAGGGGGAAACCTTTGTCTATATATTCGTCTCAACGCGTATCAAAAGGTTTTATTAATTTAGTAACTGTGCCCGCGACTTCGTCCGCGTGGAATTTAACAAAAAAGATATTTTTCAGTTCGCAGAGTTATAAAATAAATAAATTTCTAAAATAAAAGTAGCGAAGTTACTCCTTATTACATCAGTTATCTGCCGGTGAAAGTTCCGTCAAAACGGTCCAGCCGTTTCAGAGATTAGCCGGAACAAAGAGACCGACAGACAGACAAAAATTGTAAAAAAAATATTTGCATTTGGTGAAAAGTGGTTATTTTAATATTACAAACAGACACTCCAATTTTATTTATTTGTATAGATATTAAATTGCTTTACAAAAGTGTATACAGAACGTCGTATTTTTCGTAGAAGTGAATGAATTTATCAAACAATGCTACCGCCATTCGCTTAAAAAAAATCGTTGTCAAAAGAACTGCTAATAAAATATAATCTCATTATATTAAGATTCGACGTGGTCCGTAGCTGCAGCTCGTAGCATTCGTAGCACGTCTACGAGTGCTTAAGTCGACCAATAGCTACGGAATCCACTTGGAATACATTCGCAGTAATAATATTTATTCAATACTCACCTTTCGTATAAACGATATAATTATACATAAGTGTAAATAAATAGTATTTGTCCGTTTGTATTTATTTTTATATTAAATACTTTTTAAATATTAAAATGAGTAACTTGTGTTTTCTATTCTTCTCTTCGGGATCTTTGTAGTTTAAGTTATTTTTTTTTTTCATAAAATTAGGTCGGCAAAGTAGCGTACGGCTCACCTAATGGTAGGCGATTGCCGTAGCTTATAGACGCCTGTAACACCAGAAGTATCCCAAGCGCGTTTCCGACCCTATCCCCAATTCACCAATTCTACTAACTTTGTTAACTGAGGTAAGGCACAGCAGGAAACATCCTGACGGAATAGAGGATCACAGCTAAATAATACTGCTCTCAAGCAATGCTGTATTACTATCTTATACTATTAAACGAGCAATTCTTGTATATATATATAGAATCTGAATCTCGGAAACGGCTCCAACGACTTTCATAAAATTTAGTATTTAGGGGGTTTCGGGGGAGATAAATCTATCTAGCTAGGATTCATTTTCAGGAAATGTCGTTTTATCCCTGTTTTTAGGAATTGAAAAAAATATCGTTAGAATACGAAGGTAAATTTCGCATAAGTCAATGTAGTTGAAATAGCTCGGTGGGAAATCGGCCGCTCGGGATCAACCGAGAAGATCATGGATCAAATCCACATGTCCCTGATCAATTATTTTTTCTTTTTCTTTTTCTAATAGCACTCGTTATTTTTTTTTAAATAGACTGTTCTTATTTTTTATTATTATGTCGGTAAAATCGAAAAATATTATTCATATTTTATCAATATGTAATTCGTATTTATACTTTATGATTTCCAAAAAACACGATTTACTAAAAATACCGAGCTTAGCTCGGTCACCCGGGTACTCTTATACTATTAAACGAGCAATTCTTGTATATATATATATAATCTGAATCTCGGAAACGGCTCCAACGATTTTCATGAAATTTAGTATACAGGGGATTACGGGGGAGATAAATAAATCTAGCTAGGATTCATTTTTAGAAAATGTCGTTTTATCCCTGTTTTTAGGCAATGAAAAAATGGCTACAATATCGTTAGAATAAGAAGGTAAATTTCGCATCTGTCAATAAAGTTGTAATAGCTCAGGGGAAATCGGCCGATCGCGCTCGGCCGAAAAGATCATGGTTCGAATCCTCACGTATTCCAGATCGATTATCCTTTTTTTTTTCTTTTTTTTTCTAAAAAAAAATAAAATTATTCATATTTTATCAATGTGTAATTCGTATTTAAATATGATTTTCAAAAAACACGATTTACTAAAAATACCGAGCTAAGCTCGGTCACCCAGGTCCTAGTAAGTAAGGTTACCAGAGCTACTGGGGGGATTTAAAGTTGGGGTCGGCGACGCTCTTTCAATGCTTCTCGTGTTGCAAACATCTATAGACTACGGTAAGCACTTACCATTAGGTGACCCGTACGTATATTTGCCGCCCTAGTTGTATAAATAAATATATTCCGAATAGCTGAGTTAGTTTAGTCATCATCATCATCATAGGCCTCTACGTCTATTCCAGACGATTTAAGCGGTGTCTGAAGAGCATTTCTTCTGATGGCTGTACAAGCCGATACGGGAGCGGCAGATTCTACCACACACCGAACAAGGAAAAGATGTGCTAGTGTCACTGATGTCGCTGTTCTGGTGTTTTTTGTTTCTCCTGTCCGATAAGAGTCCAAACCAGGCTTCATCGTGATGTTGTTGACCATCCTTCACGCTCTTACGCCATTGGTCTCTGTTCTCGGCTAACTTTTCCCAGCTGTTGTGATTTATGTTAAAAGCGACCATATCGCGCTTGGCACAGTCTTTAAAACGGAGCAAAGGCCTCCCAACATCCCTCCTTGCGTTCGCAACTGCGCCAAGCATGATCTGCCGCGGAAGTCGAGAGGGGTCCATCCGGTGTACATGCCCCAACCAACGCAGCCGACGCTGTTTTAGCATGGCAGTTAGACTGGGCATCCGCGCAATTTGTAGAACCCTCTCGTTGGTCGCTCTGTCTTTCCAACTTATACCCAGGATGTTCCGTAGGCAGCGCATATAAAAAGTGTTAATCTGACGTTCTTGCTTCGCATAGGACGTCCACGTCTCCGCTCCGTACAAGAGCGTGCTCAAAACACAGGCCTGAAATACTATCATCTTGGTCCTGTTGGTAAGATGTTTGTTGTTCCACACTCTTGTACTGAGCCGCCCGAACGTAGTCGCCGCTTTTCCGATGCGAGTATTGATCTCTGCTTCTAGAGAGAGACTGTTCGAGACAGTCGATCCCAGGTAGCAGAACCTATCAACCACTTGTAAAGCAGTGCTATCCAGCATTATTGCAGGTATTTCTGCACTGCCTTGCGCTAGAACCACAGTTTTTTTGGGGTTTATGGACATGGAAAACAAAGTGCATGCTTTGGAAAATTTGTCCATGATTGTTTGAAGCTCGAGAACTGAGTTTGCCACAAAAGCTGCATCATCGGCAAATAACAAAGAGTCAACGAAAAGATCATGACGCTTTCGTTTAGCTTGAAGCAGTGAGATGTTGAATAGCTTTCCGTCTACTCTTGTATGAAGGTGGATACCCTGTTAGCTATCGCCGAAAGCAGTTCTTAGGATAATCGAAAAGAATATACCAAACAGGGTAGGAGCCAACACGCAGCCCTGACGGACACCCCTACGCATTTCGAACTGATCAGACGTTTGGCCATCAAAAACTACAGCGCCCTTCATATCTTCGTGAAAGGATTGAACAAGGCTCAAGAGTTTCGGTGGACACCCAATGCATTTCAGTGCAGTATAAAGACCCTCCCTGCTGACGGTATCGAAGGCCTTATTTAAGTCAACAAACGCCACGTACAATGGCGTTTTCTGCTCTCTGCACTTCTCCTGTAATTGGCGAAGGGAGAAAATCATATCGACTGTGGAACGCCGGGGGCGAAAACCACACTGTGCCTCAGGATATACGCGATTTGCAAGTTTTTGGAGCTTTCCTAATATTACACGTCCAAATAGCTTGCCGACTGAGCTCAAAAGGGAAATACCACGGTAGGAGTTGCAATCGCCGCGATCCCCTTTCCCTTTGTATAGTGTGATGATGTTGGCATCACGCATATCCCGAGGCACGCACCCCGCCTCCCAGCACTTACACAGCAGACTGTGCAGAATAGGTGACACGCACTTAAGTTTAAGTATTTCTGCTTGGGTTCCATCACTACCAGGACTCTTACCGCGCTTAAGCTGCTTTACAGCAATGTGGTATTCCCTTATAGTAGGTAGGTCGTCTAATTGACTCCAAGTATCCAGTTTAGGCATGCTCTGAATAGCCTCCGGTTCGATGCTGACTGGAGTTGCATAGAGAGTGGTGAAGTGTTCTACCCAACGTTCCATTTGACGATGACGATCTGTTATAACAGAGCCATCAGCTTCTTTAAGGGGAGCTGTCTTTTTGGAAACTGGGCCGATGGCCTGTTTTATACCAGAGTACACACCGCTGAAGTTTCCTGAGTCTGCACACGCTTGGATGTTGTGGCAAATATTGGTCCAATAGACATTCGCAAAGTGGCGTGTGCTGCGTTGAAGAGCTGCTTTAGAAATTGTAAGCTCTTCGCGCGTCTTTGGATTAGGATTCAGACGGTGAGCAAGAGCAGCGTCGCGTTTAGAGTCAAGCAAGGGTGAAAGTTGCTCTATATTTTCAGTGAACCAGTCTTGAGATTTAGCTCTCTGATAGCCGAAAGCTTTGGCAGCTGTTTCCGTGAGAAGAGCTCTGACATTACTCCATTCGTCTTCGACGGTCGCATTTACATCCCAAGTTTCAGTCTCCTTACGTACCAAATCCTCAAAATCACGAATCAAATCGTCATGCCTGGTTTTAGGAAGGTCTAATTTCTTCTTACCAGGTGGTTTGGACGAATGAATCTTTTTGTGGATCAGGGCTACACGTGTTACTACTAGGGAATGATCAGTGTCACATTCCGCGCTGTGGAATGTACGCGTGTGAATGGTTTCGCGGAGGTCTTTTCTTCTGGTGAGGACTAGGTCTAGCTGGTGCCAGTGACCAGAGCGAGGGTGCTTCCAGGACACCCTACGCATAGGCTTACCCTTGAAGAAAGTATTGGTCACACACAGCAATTGGCTCGAGCAGAACTCAAGTAAACGTTGTCCGTTCTCGTTGAGTTTTCCAATGCCGTGGGGACCCACACAATCGGGCCAAGCAGAGCTGTCCTGGCCGACCCGGGCGTTAAAGTCACCCAAGATGTAAAGTCTGTCACTAGAACTTACGCCACGTACCGTCTCAGTGAGTTGGTCGTAAAATTGGTCTTTGGCTTCGTCAGGTGAAACTAGTGTTGGGGCATATGCGGAAATAAAAGTAACAAAGCCGCAGTTGCTTCGCATCCTCAACACCATAATGCGCTCCGAAATTCCTCGAGGAGTTTCGATTGCGGAAAGGAGATCATTGCGGATTGCGAAACCAACGCCATGCTCACGTGCGGCAGTAGAGTCCTTTCCCTTCCAGAAAAATGTATATGAGGCCTCGCGTATTGAGCCTTCGTCCGATAATCTGGTCTCTTGCAGTGCGGAAACCGCTATGTTAAGTCTTTTGAGCTCGACATCGATTAAGGCAGTTTTGCGCAGGTCGTCAGCGCCATTTGAGCTTCCATTGGTGTCTGGGAAGCCTGTCCTCATCGTACGGACATTCCATGTCGATAAACGCATGAAAAGTGGGTTTTTGGTGTGTATTTTTAATTGCTGCTTAGATCCAGGTGTGGTTGGTAACGACGTGAACTTTCTAGATTTACTAGTGCTTCCTACACCCTAAAGAAGCAAATCCACGACGAGGCGGATCGGTACCTAATTGGCCGGGGGCTGCCCGGTTTAAGCGGGCGGTAACCGATCAATGGGTCTTCGATGAACCCTCCCACTGACGAGAGTGACCCCTGGCGCCCGCACTTGACGCCTATTATATGCGGACTTATAACCGGTCACTGCCACTCCCCGTGTTGTTTTCCACGCAGCAGCACTGTCGTGGGCAGAGTGACCTCTCCGCAGACACTGCGTCGCCTGGGACACAGATTAAGGAAAACGCAGGGTTGCCCAAGACCCACGCCCACCCTCTCGACCTAGCTGACTTAATCCGCAGGAACGGCAAGCCGATACGTGCGGAGCCAGCTCGGTTGCAGGAATCAGCTGCGAGAACGCCTAACGGAGACTCCTTCCGGGTTTAATAACGGAATTTTCCATTTCCTGGATGGTGAATAACTACGCAAACTAGAAGGTCTAGTTTGAGTTCCCTTAGTCGCCTTTTACGACTCCCTGGGAAGAAATGGGGTGGTACGATTCTTTTGAGCCGGAAACCACACGGCCAACACGGCGGTTAGTTTAGTAGGTAACTTATAATTAACTGTAATTACATATTGAAGGAAATCGATGCAACTCAATCTGATTTGATTCGCACAATTAGAGCGATATTTCTTTATTTATTTTCTTTTTTAGGATGGTAAATAAACTTTTCATTTTTTGCAAAATGTTTGAATTATTGATTTTTTGTAGGCACTTATTGTCTTTCGCGTTTACACTAATTTCCATATATGCGCCTGTGACCTTACAAAATAAGGTTTACATTACATAATTAAATTACACATATTGAGTACTTCGAGACAAAGGACATTTATTCGCGTAGTCAAGTAAAATTCTATACGTATCTTCGTTTAAACTGACAAAATATTTATATTTTACATTACAACATTTTTTTTTTCTTTTAAATGGGAACTTTTAACGAGTGTTTCAAACACTAGGATCGTGATAAAAATGAAACATTTAATGATTTAATAAACGCAAAGCCGGGGATTAGCGCGTTCGTTTATTGAAACGAGACGCTAAACCGAGTTCGGTGGTTTTTTAATTAATTTTTCATCTCGGCCGAGCCTCGCGGTCGACGGACGGATCGTTAAAAATGTAAGTGTTTAAAATACATTCGTATATGTTTTTTTATGTATGGACTTGACGTGTTAAGAATATGCAGTGTGTTGTTTTGCACTTCCATTACGTTATTGCGATATGTAGCTGGTGGTATTTCGTGAATCGCTTTTTTATTATTTATGTGATATCTGACAAATGTGTATGTTACAATGTTTATGTATGTGTATTACAAGTATATATTTGATACGAAAATTCTCAAGCTTATATTTTGGTAGTAAGAGTTTGCTGTTAATAAAATGCAGGTTTAATATCACTTTTGTAATGTAAATACGAAGGACTCGAATCCTAAATATAAAGTATTATTTTATTCTAAAATTATGATATTATGAATTCTTGTGGTAATTTGAGTCCTGCATGCTCTCGTATTTTGATAAGAATGCGTCTCGCGTCTCCTTCGGTTATATAATAGAACGTGGACGAAATCGTAATTTTTCCAATTTTCCTCCACGACGAGGGTACAAATAGATAAAGTGGGGATTGCTCTTGACGTAGGTAATGTCAGATGATTTTATTAACCCCTTACATTTTATTCAATCACCCTTTAATTTGTTTTATATTGTCAAACTGATAAAAAAGCGAAATTTCGGTTTATTCTATAAATTAGTTTTGACTTAATGCGTGTTTCTTACCTTTGTGATAATGTTATATTGTTTGTCTCCGTCATAAAGATAGTCACAACGTTGTTTTTTTCCAAATGTGTAATACGTACGTGACGACGCGTTGGCGCAGCGGTTATAGTACTGGCTGTCACGCTGGCGGTCGCGGGTTCGATTCCCGCTCACGACAGACACTTGTATCGGCTATATAGATGTTTGTCGTGTTCTGGGCGTTGTGCTTGTGTATTGTGTGTGTTTCCGGACCCCAGACACAGGAGAAAATCCTACTTGGGGCCGTTGAGTGTGAAGCGTTATAACATGTCATAATAAAGCCTTAAACCTTACCAAATAGACAAGTTATTTACTATAAAGAAATCTTCACTAATCAGCGTTTCTTGGAACATAATATCTTCAGTTTATTGTGTTCAAAATAATGTCAAGATTACTCATTAGATTTAGAACATCACAACTATAGATTTGATTTGATATGAAAGTCTGTATATTAGCACAAAAATATGCTTAAAAGTAAATACGCCTGGATCAAGAAAAGCACACGGTCGTCTGTTCCTACGGTAAGCAACCTAATTAGTGATAACTTTAACACCTATATTTCCCTAAACGTGAATAAAATAGTCGCTTCTAACGCAATGAATTTTTATCTAATATTGTGATTTCTAAAGATAGTTTAGTTAATTAGTTTGTAACGTCCGCCGGACATCCAAATAGCCCAACTGTCAGTCCCTTCTTACATATCTACCCCAAAAAACAACAAACGATTGTCTGTTAACACGCGATTTCGTTAATTGTAAGCAACAGGCGGTGTTTCATCAAACCCAATTAATGTATATCAAAATATATAAAAATAGGTAAAAAAACTTTTTAAGTTAAACGGTTTTATGTTAAACATACATTGCAATGTTTAAGATAAATGTACTAAAAACCAAAAAATAATAAAATAGATACAGTCGTGGGAATTATAAACATATGCATAGACTAGACTAAAATAAAACCGTGGGGCACGTCAATTGTCTACAATCGTTGATTAAAATGTTTGTTTTGTAATGTTACACTATAATTAGGCAGTTGTTCAACCGACAACGATGGACGTGTGATAAGTAGGGCTAGAATGTGGAAACAAGCTAGCAAGCTCGATTATAAGCAAGTTTTAGGGTTTCATAGTGGTGAGCGAGTAGTACTTTTATCATATGTTTTGTCGATTAAAGACAAACTACGAGCAGTGAAACGATTCCTCGCCAGCCAGCAGTGTGAATGTCCAACGATAAACTAGTTGAAACATCTCTTTTATTTACATGGAGTGTATAACTATTGGAATTTCCATGAGCAAGAAAATAGTAAGTAATTTCCTTACCGTCTGCGGGCCAACTGCCTATTTTAACGACGAATTAAACGATTCTTCTATCGCACATTAAGTCGATAATTTGTAGACAATTGACGTGCCCCACGGTTTTATTTTAGTCTAGTCTATGCATATGTTTATAATTCCCACGACTGTATCTATTTTATTATTTTTTGGTTTTTAGTACATTTATCTTAAACATTGCAATGTATGTTTAACATAAAACCGTTTAACTTAAAAAGTTTTTTTACCTATTTTTATTTTCTAGTTTTTAGTTTTTATTTCGCATTCTGTTTAATTCATTTAGTGCTTCATTATTGCAAGGCCCATCTTAAATATTGAGGTTGTATAGTGCACTGTATTCTTCTTGTCAAGCCCTTTTATTTGATACCCATATTGGTGGGATTGATAAAAAATTGTTATCACACATTTGGTAGCGGCGGCCAGCTTAGATTTCAATTTTGCATAGTAAATTGTATTCTACTTGTTGAGACCTTTCATTTGATACCCATGTTGATGGGATTGATAAAACCTAAGTTATCCGCCATTTTGTAGAGGCCGCCATCTTGGATTTTAATTTTATATAGTACATTGATTATACTGGTTGAGCACTTTCATTTGATACCCATATTGATGGGATCGATAAAACCTACGTTATCCGCCATTTTGTAGCGGCCGCCATCTTGTATTTCAATTTTTTATAGTATATTGTATTCTACTTGTTGAGCCCTTTCATTTGATACCCATATTGATGGGATTGATAAATCCTACGTTATCCGCCATTTTGTAGCGGCCGCCATCTTGGATTTCAATTTTTTATAGTATATTGTATTTTGCTTGTTGAGCCCTTTCATTTGATACCCATATTGATGGGATTAATAAAACATAAATTATCCGCCATTTTGTAGCGGCGGCCATCTTGAATTTATAATGATAATGAATAAACATAATATTGTATTGTCACCAAAATCCAAAGTGTATACAAAATTTCAGATTAATCGGTTGACAGGAAGAGGGTGAAATTTGAATTACTAAATTTGACCCAAGAATAAAAAATAAAACAAACGGGGTGAGCTAAATAAAACCGTTTAAAAACCTAATGTTTATATAGTTAAAAAGTTCGTTTATATATATTTTTTATGTTTAAAAAGCCCTTTCCAATTTCTACTTGTCCTTACTCTCCTATATGAATATATATTTATTAATAATACCTTTTTCAAATTTGGAATCGTTAATAAAATACTTTTTAACCAACTTCAAGAAAGGAGCAGGTTACTCAATTCGACCGTATATATATTTTTATGTATGTTCGCGAATAACTTCGTCGTTTATGAACCGATTTTGAAAATTCTGGTTTTTGTTGGAAAAGAGATATATCCCAAGTGTGGTACCATGATAAGGAAACCAGGATCTAATGATGGAATCCCAGAGAAATTGAGGGAAACTCTCAAAAATCGTAGTGAAGACTAAAGCATTTGTTAATTTCTTTCGTCTATTTACGTTGTATTACTTGTCGGTGTAACTGAAGTCGGCTTTTTTCGTTTGCGAGCAGACACAATTATTATTATTAATGTACTCAAGTTCGAATACGTTTTTTTTTTTCGCAATTGTTGATAAAGTTGTTACACAGACACAGTTACAGTTGTTGTGACACAGACGGTAATACAATTTCTTCAAATAAATAATGCACTGGTCTATTATTATTTTCATTAGTTAAAATATTTTTAGTGACAATAATTTTTTTATATGTTATTGATGAAGTTTGCGTATAAAAATCAGAGGAGCGGCGTTATAAGAGCGGGTGAATCAGCGCAGGTCGTATACTCTCAAAATATTTTATCTACGCTAGGGAATATAACAAATGTGTCTTTACGCTCGTAAGATTTTTTCGCTCGAGTTACTTGAAATTGAGATATGAATTCTATTTCCGAACACATATCTCAGAGTAAATTTTCTTTCCTTAAGTAGGTATTTGTTTTACGGTGGAGCCTAGCTGTAGCTAATTGGCTATAGCTATTTAAGGTATCGTGGCTACTAAAGCTATCTTTCGTTTGTGTATGTAAGAGGGGTTGTTAATAGAACCCTGGTAATAGAAATACATTAAAACCTTAAACTGAATTAGACAGTATTGATAAGTCTGATTGCATAGTCTACTTCCAGTCTAATTTTAACCAACCTCATATTATACTATACCTGTAAGAACAAAGTAAAATAACCACCACACCAAACCAGTAGTGGCACCATGTAGTGGCAACTATATGAATAAGTAATCCTTCCTACCCATTGTCTATTTATATGTAACGTTGACTGACCCTTTGGCGGAGTTGGCAGTGACCTTGCTTACCGCTCCAACATCGTCAACTCGATTCTTTTCTCAAGTCTGAATACAATATTTATGCATGATATATATGTATATCTTTAAAACAAACATAAGTATGTACATCAGTTGAGGTCAAACATAAGTTGTTATTATTTACTTATTAACGTGATAATTTAGCCCTTCATCACATCAGCCTATCGCAGTTCACTACTGGACATAGGCCTCCACAAGTTCGAACCAAAAACGGCGTGAACTCATGTGTTTTGCTCATAGTCGTCACGCTGGGCAGGCGAGTTGGTGACTGCAGGGCTGGCTTTGTTGCACCGAAGACGCAGCTGTCCGTCTTCAGCCTGTGTATTTCAAAGCCAGCAATTGGATGGTTATCGCGCCATCGCTCGGCTTTTTAAGTTCCAAGGTGGTAGTGGAACTGTGTTATACCTTAGTCGCCTCTTACGACACTTACGGGAAGAGAGGGGGTGGCTATATTCTTACTGCCTACCCACGCAGTAATTTTTGTTATTATTTACATATTAACGTGATAATTTAGTCCTTAGCACCTTGCAACGTCAGTCCTAACTCCTACAATGATTAACATCGTTTTCAGTGATTATTAAACACTCGATTGTAATCGGGTCCGGACTTTGTTTAGCTGTACAACATTGGTGTAACAAAAACCGAATGTGTTCTCATCCTGTTGGTCATCGGAGCTGATCCTCTGTATAAATAGTAAATAGTAATATAACGTTGTATATACATACGTACTAATCTGTGTGAGGCTCATTATTTACTCCCGTTGTCGGATTTTCCAACTGTGTCTTGTTATCTGTAAGTCAATAAGTTAAGCTTCCAATTACGATTGTAATAATGTACTTTATATATACTTTTTGTAATCATATATGTGTATCTTTCTTATAAAATTTGTTTTTTAAATATATTTTTATATAACACTTAATTGTTTTATAGTTTATTTTCTTTACTTGAACTGCTGTTCAAATATAACCCTGTGGTACATATTGGTCATTTTTGTAGTAGTTTTGTACTGGTTTTGCGTATTAAAAACAAATTTGGACACCAACCATAAATATACTTTTATTTTTTGTATAAGATGAAATAAGTTACATTAAATTTTCTCTTTTTAAGTTGTTCGAAAAAAGCGAGTCAAGTGGGTGATAAAACTATACGGTATAGTGACATTGTTGGGTTCATGGCGACTAATTTCCTGTTGCTCCCGCCAGTAAATCGGATAGGAAACGTCATAATCATATGATAGGTGCGGCGCATTGCGCCCACCTGTCGGCGCGCGTGCGTCCCGCGGTGACGTCACACGACCGCGCCCGATCGCCGCCGGGGCCACCCGACCGCCAGCCAACCGACCCGGATTGATCCACTGACACTCGTCGACACTTCGTCTATTGCTAACCAAACGACTAGAAAGGTTCAGAAACCCACAAAAACATAAACAACGTCGACTCGTCGATATCGACGTACCCATATTTCGAAATGAATTTTCCTGGCGGCTCGCCGAATCTAATAAGAGCAAATAAAAACACATCAGACAGCTATCTCGCGGTGTGTCCCTCTGGCTTCTTATCTAGTTCTTAATCCAAGATAAATATTACATCAATCGGGGGTGGAGACGCGGTGCACGCAGGCGCGCCGGCCGCCGGCCCAGTCCCGCTCCGGCCGCGCTGCCCGCCGCACATCGCTCTCGCGGGCGCCCGACCCGGCGGCGACTCGCCCGCTGCCTTCTAGGACTCCCGTAAATTATCGCGCTACCGTTACCGAACTGCGGATCCTCGCCGAGCACCGAAGTCAAAAACGCGCTCCGAAACCCGCCGGCGACCGCGACGTATCCACGTGCCCGTCTCGTTGCGTAAGTCGCGAAATCTCCGAAAACGAACTGAATCTCCTTTGACACACGAGAAAAACAAATAGCACGCATCGACATCGATCAGTGCATCGTTCCTGGTCTGTGTGTTTATATTACGGCCGAAGTAAATAGTGTATCGGGCCGAGCGTGTTAGGGAGGTTAGAAGTGGCTTTCTTTTTTAATAGGTTAATCCGCAGACTGCGGGCGCGGTCTTTTTAACCTTACAGTACAAAAGTGCTGGTTGACCTTAAAACCGCGCGGCGACACCTGATTTGTTGTCGGCCCGAAGCGGCTACAACTATGGTCTTTAATGACGCTCTAAACTTTCAGATTTGCGTGTTTACATCCGAAGTTTTACAATTTGTTATATATTTAAAAACATGTTTCTTAGGTATCCTCCCAACGAACCTTATTACGAGCATAAAATATATTAAAAGCGTCACTTTGAAGGATAAATAAATTAGAGCTGAGTGGAGTTCTCGAGAAATCGTAAAAAGCATTTACTCCAGTATAAATGAATAAACAAACTTCATTTGAATTTGGCATTTTTATATTCCAAACGGCCACTTCACTTTTTAAATCGTCTTTTACGACTCCTTACCCTAATTAATGGCGTCTGACGCTAAAGGAATTAGAAATTTCGACAAAAATTTGTATTAGCACTTAGCGCCGCTTATTAACTTTAGACTTAATTCTGCCTTAGACCGAATTATGCTAATGTTCTCCATTTCTTTTATTCTTTTAAGTTCATTTCATAAAAAAAGACTATTATCTATCATCGCCCATTATACGGAACTCCGCTTAAAGAAACTGGGATTATACTAAAAACCATATTTTATGGCCATATTTTATTCTATGGCCAAACTCTTGTCTATATTGTATATTTCAATCATTCATTCATTTTCAATAATCAATGCAATGTTGTTAGAATATGGCGAAATGGTTGCTATGTTATTCGTATGTTCTAACACCATCGTTGTTATGAACATGAGCAGTCCAAAAAATATAAAATGTGAGAATAGAACTTTAACGTAATTTTTTCTATTATCTAAAATTGTCAAACATCTTATAATTTTTTGAATTGTAATTGTAATTCGAGAAATAAATGCAATCGAACGAACATTGAAATAAAATTTCTTTTTATATAAATAACGACGATAAATATTCGCAGTATCAAACATCTTGCAGTACTTCAAAGAATGGCTACTCTTCAAATATATTTTTTTTTAATACAAATAAATATCATTAGAATTTTCTTTTTTTTTCGTATTTTGATTTGATTTTTTTATAACTTTTTTTTCCTGAAAATACAGAACATAAAAAAAATTCAATTAGGTGCAGTCGTTAGTAAGTTACGGGCGTACATACGACTACATTACAATTAAGCACGTAACATGTAATGTGTGTCGTATGTACATATACTTTATTTTGTTACGAGAGTACATAGACTTTATTTAGAGATAAATAATTTATTAGCAAAACTAAAAACGTATTAAGTTTTCGAGTTATACAATTACTTAGTCTTTTAAAAAAATTTATATCCAATTTTCAATATAACGAGCTTACATTTTAACAAGAGCTTCGCTTAGCTAGTTCATTCTTCGTTTATTCAATTACACAGGAACAAGATAAAAATACTAATTGGTTTGCAAACAATACAAATATTCATTTATTAAAAATATTTAAATAAATAGGATTGTGTTTTCGTATTTAGTTAACATACCGTATCAATGCCATTTCGAGCATTAAAAGTTTCAATTCTAGTTGTATTTTTATTTCGAAAGCTTATTCTTTTAAAAGTGATAAATGGAAGTTTTTGTGGAACGATTCAAATAAAAGCAACTTAAATTAACTTCAACTTGAAACATTATCCGTACTTATTTACAACACCCGTAATAATACACTTAAGCAAATTTTTATGTGAATTTGTAGACAGACATTCTTAAATAAATTTAATCTATACTAATAAATGGAGAGCCGGTTTTTTTTTTGTTCGGATATACTGCGAAAACTACTGAACCGATCGGAATAATACTTATACCATAAGATGCAGCGTGTTTCGTAGAAGGTTATGATACGTTGGTGATTACTTATCGTGTAAAAAATATGGACGGACAGAGGTCGCGACTAGAATATGTGTACATAGTTCAATGATTTATAAATTTATTAGAAAAATGCTGTAATTACTCTCTTTTGTGTATTGGCATAAACTGTAAACAAAAGTAAAAGATTTTTTTTTATTTACTTCTTTTTTTTAAGTAGTCATTTTTCTTAAAGTGATTAGACTTCTAAATTAATAATATATAATTAATTAAAGCTACTAATATAATGGAAAAAAAAGTATACATTTTCATTTTCTTATTAACCAACTGTATTTATTTTTGGTTTTTACATAAAATTAAATTTCTCCAAACATTTTTGAATATCATATCAAAAATTGACCGCTCCAGCGGGGTTCGAACCCGCGTCTCCGACTGACCATGTCGGAGACCGACACGGTTCGAAACGCGGACGAACTTCGAGACGCGGGTTCGAACCCCGCTGGAGCGGTCAATTTTTGATATGATATTCAAAAATGTTTAGAATTCCTAATGTGTGGGTAACACAAAAATAAAATCGTACATATTAAATTTCTCGACGTAAAAACTCCACGTTTCTCTGTAATATTTATGTCACAACCAAATGTCTTTCAGTCGGCCTTTGTATTTTCAAGGCCATTCTACAACATGCCTACTATGTCTTTGAATTATCATATTTAAAACGTTCAACGTAACGCTTGAGTGACCGCCGTAACATTGAATTAGTATAAATAATGAATAAACGTCTTACATTTACTGGACTCCAGGAGGATGATACTCATGTGCACTAAAACACCCAACATATCACTAATGTTCAGACTACGGCAAACATCGGTCTGGAAAATAGAAACAGTTGTTTTGTGACGTGATTATATACGCGGCTGTTGGTGAATATGTCAGTTGCTATAACCACGCTGTTATTTATATTATCTGTTATTTAACATTATTAGAAATACAGGCAACGTCGTAAATTTACGTTCAACTAGATAGCTAAACGTCGTCGTTTATTTTAGTTTACCGTTCAACGTTATGTTCAATTGCTAATTAATATGTAGATGTATATTTGAAAGCGATATCCAATGAAAAGACTAGCGGCTCGATTGGACGTCTTTATCGTCCAGTTGACTACGAAATTTCTGTTCAATATAACTGTACCTAATCTCAATTCCTCCGTATACCCTTACGTAGAATCCTTTGACCCAATTTTGAGGTATTATCATAAATTGTTACTCAATATGTGCATACGCAATATTTTTTCTTTGTTGCCCTATATTCATATTCCGTTTTGAGTACGGTGTAAGTAGCGTTAAATTGTTTGGTTTGTATGTAGGTTCGCGTTTGCTTATTGTTGTATATTGTTTATTAAAATAGAAAACAAAAAAGATATATTGGAACCATTACAAGCTGTTTTGTTCGGAGCTTTGTTTGAATGCCTTTGAACTATTGTCCTATATATTATAGACTATTCGTTATTGCATAAATACAAAGAATAAAGATACAGTTTTCATCTATATACAAATAAATAAAATTAGACTGTCTGTTCGTAAAATTAAAATAACCGATTTTTACTAAATGCACATGGATGCTTACACGATACATATACCAAAATAGCATTTTTTTACAATTTTTGTCTGTTTGTCTGTCTGTCTGTATGTTCCGGCTAATCTCTGAAACAGCTCGACCGATGTTGACAGGACTTTCACTGGCCGATAGCTGATATAGTGATGGGTGACTTGGGCTACTTTTATTTTAGAAATTTCTATATTTTGTAACTCTGCGAACTGAACTATATTATTTTTTTGTTAATTCCACGCGTTGTTAAGTTTCATTCCACGAAGTCGCGGACACAGCTAGTAATACAATATAATAAAACTGCGTATTTTAACATAAATTACTTATATCTTAACCGAATTCAAAAGAGGAGGAGGTTCTCAATTTGATTGTATTTTTTTTATGTGTTACCTTAGAATTTGTTACTGGGTGGACCGATTTCTATGATTCTTATTTTAATCGAAATGTGGTGCTTGTTATGTGTTCCCATTTCTAATAAGTACTTTATGAGCTATCTTTAATAATGCGTATTAGCTTGACTATTTTTTCGCCTACTTACGTTATATTACTGGTCGATGTAATTGAAGTCTTTTTTTTCTGTTTGCGAGCAATCACAATCATTAATAAAACAATAACTGCCTTCATCAATCTTGGTAAGTTCTTATGAAATTATTTATTTGTTTCTTTCTTTGTTATTTTTAGATTTACGTGTTTAAATCCAAATTTATATAAAGATACATTATAACAGTTTTATACCACTTAGTAAAAAACGAATAGTAATGAATGTAGCTGTCTATGTTTTTATGTATAATTGTGCAAGGTATGGATGCCTTTCATAACTTGAGAATTTTTGAACTTATTAACAAGTAACTTTATCAAAAGATGTACTTATTCAAGCTGTTCGTATCGATGATAAATTACAATTGTTTTTGATATTAAAATAAAAACAATCAATTTTAAAAATTTAATAAAACCATAACTGTTTAGTCACAATATCTCAATATTCTTTTTGTATATGTATGCCATGTGGTTACAAATTAAAATTTAAAAACTTAAAATCCATCAAGTGTTTTTTATATAATACATACAAATGGCAAACATCTATAATTATATTTATAGAAATGAACTAAAATATTATGTTAAGTGATTTCATCAATTAAAAATAGTATATTTCATAACAAAGTAGTTCTTATATTTGTTGAAGTTAAAGGCAACAGGGCTAACGTCTACATGAAGTGAGTAAGTGGAAAAACTCGACCGATATGTTCTCGAGTCACGAAAACGCGATAGTATTTTGTTGTTGGTGAATCATTTCAACTAAAAAACCTGAACAACTCATAAATTCATAATATTCATGTTATTTAACTTAATTTTTTGTTAAATAAATAAATTTATTTTGTTTTGTACGACTAACTTAATTTATAAAGAGAACGTTAATAAGACATTTTACGATATTAATTATATGTGTGCATTTGCACTTAATCTTAAATCTCTAATCTTCAAAACTACTGGACCATTTTGAATGAAATTTTGCTCATATATGTAACTTTGTCCAACACATGCTATATTTTATTTTCTTTAATGTCCGCCATATTCTTATTGCAAAATTATAAATATAATAAATATGGCGGTACGAAATTCGTCAGGTCGCAAGTATTAATATATATTTTCACTCCGAATATTATAGTATTATTCAAAATTTGTGCGAGGAAAAGATATTTTGTTAAAACACGAGTAATTTCTTCTCGTTTGTTTCGAATACATTGTTATGCCTGCGACTTTGTTAGCATTGTTTTCACATGGTTTTGTTATTTGCTAAACTGTATTTACATTACGTAAAATATATTTTAATTTAAATAATAACTACTTTATCGTTAATTATGTTTATCTTGAATTAATATCTATTGGCGTGATATATTTAAAATTTGGATTACCTACTATTTGTTTTGCGGCAAACATATTTGCATAGTCGTGGACGTTAATCGTTCTGCTTTCGTTTGATGTAATTTAAAGACTAACCAGGCTTTATTATACGCAGAAAATGTTTATATATAGCTCAATGGATTTTTACATAACCCCCTTAAAACAAAAAAACTCATCAGCCTTGTAATATGATTCATAGACAAATAACGTTTCAGAAACGACGCCAAATATTCAACACAATCCTTCGTTTCATACTTTTATATAATAAATGAAATATATATAAAGTAACGAATGCCTTCGAGGGTTTATAATTCCCCGCAAGCTGCTAATCCCGTCTAATTTCAACAAAAGCCGTTTAGTGCTTAATTAAACTCGCTAGACTAAAACTCGATGACTCTAAAACAAATTGAGGAGCTGGTTGACGCGCTCTAGTAGCAATTGAACATTCTTGTAGCTTAAAATACTGTATCGTGTAGTTATTTTATTAATCGACCAAATTAAATTTAGTTTAAAATTTAAACAAAAACTACCTTGTTCAAGTACGCTTTATAAGGACTTGAATAACCCTTTTCAAGTATATCAAGTTAACAGTTTATAAAGAATAACAATAGTTTATTAAACATTATACATATTTACAATTCACAACTTAAGAACTAAATATTTACAGATAGTTTTGGTACAAATCATATTAACAGGTTATTGTTTAGTTATAGGCATTGTAAGGTTGAATAAGGCTACCGGAATGTGTGTTTACTGAGATAGGGTACAGCAGGGTATTTTCCGCTCAAAATGTGGAGCAACCCGACTGGGGTAGCACCTCGACCTTACGAGAAGAAGATCACAGCTACATAATACTCTTTTCAAGCAGAGTTGTGTTCCTGTGGTGAAAAAGGTGAACAGAGCTCCTGCGGGAATTGGGGGTAGGGTCAACAACGCGCTTGCGATGCTTCTGGTGTTGCAGACGTCTATAAGCTACGGTAATCACTTACCACCAGGTGAGCCTTACGTTTGTTTGCCGACCTAGTTATATATCTTATATATAAAATTCTCGTGTCACAGTGTTAGTTAAAATATTTCTCATGTTAAAATATTTCAATAATTTAGTATTGAATATTCGATGTTCTAAATTATTTTGTTTCAAGCAATTGCAAGAGCCTATAAGAAGTTTCTTTTAGCTTTTATTAGAAAATATTTGGTAATAGCCACGTTTTTTTTTTCACAATCAACTAACTACTATACGTAGTTTTATAATTTAACTCTTTTTTACAGTTTTGTTTTTTCTTTCCTTTTTTATACAAATTTGACCAAAATTAAATGTCCTTTATAAATCGTTTGAGAATTGTGTATTAATTGCAAAAATTTTACAAAGTTAAAATCGTGTGATTTGTGGTTTACGAAATATAAGTTTCCCCGTTCCCTTTACGACATTTAATTTGTAAAAAGAGGCGATGTGCGTGTCACCACATCGTCTATAAAAAGTAATTAAATAATAAAAAACAACCTATGACTACCCACTAGATATCATTCAGACTCAATTATTATAATTTGTGGAAAAAGTTTTTTAAACATTCTAATTGTGAATCACTTTCCTTTCATCCCGTTATTCAATTACAAAAATTCCTATTGAAAACATTTTGAATAAATATAGAATTCTAATTATTATGATCTGTGGTTTATTATATTATTATTTTTTTGTGTTTGATACGTCGGCATCAATTGTTTATTTATAAATGATATTAGTAATACTTACCATTTTCATTTTTGTGCTACCCACACATTAGGAATTTTAAACATTGTTGATTCATTCATTTCTAAACATTTTTTATCATTTTTTCTAAACATTTTCGACGTGCCCGTGGTGGTGGGAGACGCGGGTTCGAACCCCGCTGGAGCGGTCAATTTTTGATATGATATTCAAAAATGTTTAATAATACTTACTAAATTGTTTAGACTTCTGATGTTATAGTACTGTTAAAAAAGTCATCATCCAACGATACATTTTCTATAATCAAAATAATAAATCTAGGTATTCTAGGATTACATAGCTCACCTGTGTTTTACATTCAGGTCAAGCGAGGGGATTACACGCAACGCGTTGGTAATAAACATAGAACAGTGAATTGATGAAAAGTGATAAATGTTGAATGTTACGATTGTAATTGAAGCTAATATGAGAGAAGTTTATATGACATTTATATGAACAACGTTTAATGGATTTACAACAAAATATTCCAATTTTATTTATTTTACATTCATAGAATAGCAAATTAAACAATAATTTTATAATATAGAGTTCTAGAAGAATCTCGATTCGATATATATATATGCAACTAGGTCGGCAAACAAGCGTACGGCTCACTGCTTGAAAAAAGTTCTATTTAGCTGTACGGTCTGTTACGGTCTTCGGTACGGTCGAGGTACTAACTCCAGTCGGGCTGCTCCATATTTTGAGCAGGAAATTTCCTGCTGTGCCCTGCCTCAGTTAGTGTCTCAGTTTTGGCCGAAACCGGAACCGAAACTCACGTAGTCAATGTACTTAGCGTATTTTTAGTATTTAGTAATGATAATGCAATTCGTAGACATCGTTCATCCTTGACCATATGTTACTTACGAGTATATGGTCAAATATGACCCCAGATAGTATTTTACAGATTAGACTCACGGGCTAGGCGTATCATTTCCATAGCGTTCTCTCTTCAAAGTCAAACTCAACTACCCTGAGACCAGTTAACAACCCCTTTCACGTACAACTTGAAATAGTACATGATTCTGAACAATATCAGCTCATACAAAAGCGAACCATAAGGTTTATTTCACGATCGAGTAATTTAATTACTCGGTTTTGCGTTTGTATTTACTAGCGCTAAGCTTAGCTCGGGGGCTATTATCATTGCGAAATCGGCATTTACGATTATCGATCGATGTATTGATTACGCGTTAGCTGGAAGATGTTTTCGTTAAATCGGAAATAGGAACATTCGGTAATACAGTTCATTATAACTTGTTCAGATTTAAAATATTGTTACCACTGTTTTACTTTATATTGTCGACCTGTAAAGAAGTAATTAAAACCTTTAAATATGTCTGGTTTCAGAACTGTTATGAAATTTTAATTTTTAAGATTGTAAGTACAACTTTCTTCAATGTTTGTATGTATTTTAGATGCCTGATGATGGTCCAATAAAGTATCGAAACGTCGCATGAATTTGCAATTAGTGGTTTGATTGGCACCCTATGTCCACTTTCCTGCGAACCGTCAAAGAATAATTGTAAGAAGAGTTAGATAGCAGTAGTATGGACATTGATCTCTTTATTTAAAATTCTACTCAAGTAAGTAGACCCAAGATTTTGATAGAATATTATATGTTATGCCCTACTCCAGTTAAAGATCTTAAAAATTAACTACCATCTTGAAGAAATGAGTATTTAAGTGTTGTTACCATATCGTCTAATGTTGACGTAGTTTTCAGATAGTTCTACATTTTTGCGTATTTCGTATTCTTTCCAATATTAATTACAAAGAATTTTGTTTTATTTTTTAATTAGAATTAATTAATTTATTAAAATTAATAAAATTTATTAAAATTAATTAATTAAAATTTAGAATTTGACGCCGTGTTGCCGCAACGGTCACAGCCATGGATTGTGCCGGTTGCGCTGGCGGTTGCGGGTTCGATCCCCGCACATGACAAACATTTGTATTGGCCATACAGGTGTTTGCCGTGGTCTGGGTGTTTGTGCAGTCCTTGTGGGTCTCCCCACCGTGCCTCGGAGAGCACGTTAAGCCGTCGGTCCCGGTTTGTTGATCGTTACTCATAATATATCCGCCAACCCGCATTGGAGCAGCATGGTGGATTAAGCTCTGATCCTTCTCCTACATGGGGAAAGAGGCCTATGCCCAGTAGTGGGATATTACAGGCTGAAACGAGCGAAGCGATTGTTTTATTGTGTATGTATGTTACTTTAAAAGTAAACGTATAACACTGCACAACAGCATTTTTTTGCATGGAATGTTTTTTATGGTCTAGCTGCATTTTCTTCCCTGATTCTAAATCTGTTCTGTGATTTTTGCTAGCATGCTCTACTTTTTGAGATATGAAGGGTAGCTATTTTTAACAAAAAAAAACATGGTATCCGTTATATAACAATTTATTTAACTATCTAATTAGAACAAAACTGTCTTTTATGTAACTTTCTTGAATAAATTGGAGTTTTACTATTATTCTGAATAATCCAACAGTAGTCAGCCATCATATTTTTACTCCAATAGCCCTGGTTGCGCTCCTCCGTGAAGCGAATTTTCTGATGAAAGCGCTCTCTCTGCTTCTCGCTTAAATCTCCAAGATTTTCAGAAAATCGATCTAGGTGGCTATGCGTGGAATGCATCTTAATGCTCCATCCAATATGTTGCATCCAAGTTGCTGAAAGTATAATAGTAACTGCCTAACGTGGTCAGGAAAGTCGATGGACTTCTTATTTCTCAAAAAGTCAAACAAACTCGTTCCAGGCTTTTTATCAACGGTTGTCATACTTTCAGTAAAATTTACATGGTTTGTTAAATTTCTAATTTGTGGTTCTTCGAAAATTCCAGCTTTTAACTTCTCAGCACTCAGTTTTGGAAATGATCTGGATATATACTGAAATGTACTTGGTTGGCGTTCTAGTGTATCATATTTTAATTTATATTTGTTTGGGTGCTAATTACTTTTATTGGTATCTAATGTATCAGTTGAACGCAGGACAGGTCTAGTACTGACGGCACAGTAGGATAAACCCACTTTGAATGATTTTGGCGTTAATTCCTGTTATGTGTGCAACGCAGAAATAACAGCTGTCGTGGTGGTTCGATGGTGCACGCCAAATAATAGAACTAATGAAGTTCAAGGGATCCCTCATGTTATTTTTCAATAAACGCAAAGACTCCACACACGTTATACACACTCCAGGCTTGTTGTGTGTTCCTAATGGCCGTTGATAGTACTCCATGTAGGCATTTTTTAAGAAGTCCGACATTCTTAAACATAATTTTTTAAATGTATATTTGCCACAAATGTGACAAAATTTATTTTTGGAAGCCATTGCAAAAAAGAAACAGAAAGTAGTAAGACATTGACGATAACGATATCAACAGTCAAATGTAGAGTACATTTTTACCTGTATATCCTAAACTAGAGCAGCTAGAAAAAATCTGAGGGTAGATTTAAAATAAGCGAGCCTATTAGTAAACAACAGTAAAAAATTTCATGCAACAAAATTTTTTCGATTTTGTTGTGCAGGTAATACATTCAAATTTATTTCCTTTAACGAAATGAAATTACTTCATAAAAAAAATTCCGCTGGAATTTATTTCGCAAATTATTTTAGGAAAGAACAGTGCGTGATTTTTTTTCTTTCCAATATAACAGGTAAGGGAGCGTAAGATAAAAGCCAATTAGACTTCGACGTGAACGGTGTACTTTATTAAATAAAAAGGTTCCGTTTCATCTTATGAGGGATAAGCATTTATGAGTCTAATGAAGACTTTGTTTAGAGATTTCGCTAATTATAGTGGTGCTTAGCGCTTTGTTTACTTTTATCATATATATGTATAAAGTTAGATGTAATGATTAAAGAACAAATTATATCATATATTATATAAATAATATCTATAATTATTATAATGAGCATAATCTATAATTATTATAGATTACCAATTTTACAAATTTTTTTGTAAATTATTACTAAACTAGCCGACCCGTGTCCACTTCGTTGGGCGTTAATTATTATTATGTATATTAACCAAATAACAACGCCATCTATTAAAAATCGAGAAAACGACGTCGATAGACTAAAATAAGACTAAATTAATAACGTCGAAAGACTAATAAATTGTTTTCTAATAGCGATAGATAGCGCTAGTTTATTTACCATTTTGATATTATATTTTAATATTTTTCTTATTTACTGAATTTTTTGTTCAATTAAAATAAAATATAGCCCATGTTACTCCCGAATAGTGTAGCTTTCTGTTAGTGAAAGAATTTTCATGATCGGATCAGTATTTGCGAAGATTATCCCCTACATACAAACAAAGTTATAAACTTTACCTTTTTATAATATTAGTATAGATTTTCTAAGTTACTAGGTTTTTAATTTCATATAATCTATAACGTATTGGTAAATTAAAAAAAAGCCGAATTGATTCAGCCATACTTGAGTCTTACGTTTAGCAACCATTTAGCGATTCATTTCAATTTATATACGTTTGGTGTACAGTAAAAAATATGTCGTTCTTGTTACATACAATGTAAGAATTAAGCTATCTCGAGAACTGAAATAGACGGACTAAGAAAGTTCAAATTTTCTTTTGCGTAGTCCGCTAAAAATATATTTTAGTCACGAAATAGAACAAGCAAAATGTTTGACAAGTATCTGCATCGTGAAGTCCTCTTCAATATTAAACCATCGAGTTGTCCTAACCCAACAACACAATCCCTATACATCCTGAATAAGTCCAAGCGTGCTCGCTCTCATCGCATCCTAAATATTAACATACATGAAATTTCCATTTGTTTGCGCTGCCCGTCCCTTAGCCTTGTTTTATTATGTATGATCTAAGAAACTATACGCCCTCTGTGGCCCGAGATAGAGACGGTATTCGAAAATCTTTTCTTATTATTACCGAAATTGATCGTCGACAACGCGTGGGATGGAATAAGTGGTCAGTACTAATTTATTTTGCGTTTATGAGATGTCTGAGGGTAGTAAAAATATCATTTTTTTTTTTTGGATAAGTTCGCACATAATTTAGACAAGAAATTTTTCTTTTTTGCATTCCTTATTTAAATATTTTTAATTTTTATATTATATTAATATTGTATCTTTAGCTTGAATTAATTTATTGAGATGTAACAAAATAAAATAAAACAGCTATTTTGAATACCTGCTTAGTCGCAACTAGACAAACGTATATAAATTAATAAAAAACGGTAAAGATTTTATTCCTATCTTCTAATATATAATATAAATACATAGATACTTTCTGAAGTTCAAAAGAGTTTCGAAATAACAGTAAAAATATTTCTACGAGCATTTGGAAATAGTTGCGATCTTTACCGGGCACCCGTAATATAATCCTGTTTCAAATCGTGTGCAACCACACAAGCCTGAAGAGGCTTAGAACGTCAGTACCATTCAAACGGCTCGTGGCTTCTCAAATGTTTAACTCTTGTTCTATATGTGAAGTCTTATATAATTTTAGTATTTCAAATGTACGTTTTAGTGATACTGTTTTTGAGCAAGTCATTGATTTATTGTTGATTTCGTAATATACGTAGAATATTTATTTGTGTACAATGGTGACAACATATTTATTATTTTATAAAAATTACTTGTACAATTTTATGAATTAAATATTTATAATAATAACTCAAAATTCCTGGATTTTAAGAATTCTTTCACCAGAAGTGACAATAGGCTATATTTTGGCGGAAGAAATATAATCGATCAGAAAGCTAGTTATTTAATAAAAGCGATAATATCTACGATTTTATTTTTGTCTTACCCACACATTAGGAATTCTAAACATAGTTCGCTTAAACCGAAAGTAAAATCATCATATCAAAAATTTCGATCTAACGGGTACATTGTTCCATAGCTTAATTGGCTAGAGCGCCGACACGGTCAGTCGGAGATGCAGGTTCGATCCGCGCTGGAACGGTCAATTTTTGATATGATATTCAAAAATGTTTAAAAGCGATAATGTTCATAACTTCAGCTGTTTATAAGTTGATACATTAAACTTGTAAAGCTGTATTAATGTTGAGATCCCTCATCACGCGGTACCTTCGTCACAAGAGCTTATTGAGCCGTTCTGATTCACGTGATTTACACGCGTAAAAATTACATGTTTTTACTTAACATTGTACAATTTTATTGCCATTATAACATTTACGTGCTAGCGGGTTTGTAGGATCAATGAACTTGAAATTAGATTACGTACAATTTATGTTCTTTTTTATTACGTAATTTAATATATTATTAAAGTCTGTATCCTGAATATACATGGCAAAACAACGTTTGCTGGGTCAATATATTCATATTTAAACTGGCACTCGCTGTAAAATGTCGCCTACTAATACTGTACTCTATTGCTTAGTAACAATTTATTATATTGAATGCAACACAACTTTAAATCTATACAAATAAATAAAATTAGAGTGTCTGTTTGTTATATTAAAAAAACCGCTTTTTACTAAATTCATATGCATGTATACATGGTACATATGCCAAATAACGTTTTTTAGAAGTTTTGTCTGTCTGTCTGTCTGTCTGTCTGTTGGTTTCGGCTAATCTCTGAAACGGCTGGACAGATTTTGACGGGACTTTCACTGGCAGATAGCTGATGTAATAAGGAGTAACTTAAGAGACTCTTATTTTAGATTTTTTTTTATAAATGCGAACTAAACAATAACCATTTTGTTAAATTCCACGCGGACGAAGTCGCGGGCACAGCTAGTATGTTATAAAAAGAGAACAGAAACATTAAAAACATTTATAATTAGTAATTCTTCTCCAAATATCTATCAACATTCGGACTAAGTTTTTTTTTATACTTAAATTTCTTACATTAATTCGTCGAATTCCGTGAAATAAAGTCGAAAACACAGATTCACTTCGCAATCTGTAACCGCGCCCTTCTCAAAGGAACTTATTGTGTCACATTATCATTGGGATTACCGCCGTGACACAATTGAATTGTCGATGTATGTAATTTTTTAAGTAATGAAATAAAAACCTTTATGAATCGAAAGCTCATCAGACAAAGATGATCCAAATCAATTTATCATCTCTCATATTTAACGCGTTTCATTCTCCGAACAGTAGAAAGGGTAAGTATAGAAATAGTTTTGAACTGTAATAAAAACGTTTCTAAAACATTTGAATTGCTGAGCTATCACATATTAAGCCGTATAGTCTTAATAACTTATCTATATAATTACTTATAGTATTAATCTTAATAGTCTTAATTCAGCTAATTTAATATAAGATGGATAGAATTGGTAATTTTGGCTAATTCATTTTTAGATGAAATATAATGCAAATAAAGCTAGTGCCTTATAATTAGAATTGATAAATTTAGAAGTACGAGTATGTCTGGTTTTGTTTCATTAATTTATCCTCTTTCATAAAACCGACCGATAAACATTAAATTCAAATTTAACAATTGATATAACGCTAGTCTGTCTGTAGATTTTCTTCATACGCCACAGTCGAGTTCCACGTTTATTTAATCTGCCGATATTCGAGTTTTTGCAGAAACATGAACAAACTGTAATTAGTTTCAATTGCTTCAGATGGTGTCGATTTGAGATTGCAAAATGGGTTTTAGACAAAAAGTTACATTTGTCAACTCGGCTTTTGTTAAACTTAGACTCTTATGACATTTCAATTTAACTATGTATTTTAATGTTTTAACATAATATATGAATAATAATGATTAATAAAGTCAACTTAATTGTTCATATCTTATATGTTTGTCTGATTTGGTAAATCTTTTCGGGAGAAATAATATAGCGAAAGAGTTTTTATGTGCCTACTTGCTTAGATTGGGTTCTACTGGACTGATAGGAAGGTTCTACGCTTTAGGTACTAGTTATGACAGTTAATTCGAATCAAATGAATGCGATTGAAATCCTTTTCGATAAATTTACGCATTGTTTTATGTAAAAAATATCAAGTACTATAGTCGTCCCAAAATAATAGGCCCATTTGGACATATATCATCGGGACGTAAATAGCGAAGTAACCATACAACTCGGTATTCGATACTCACGATAAATCGATTCGAGTTTGTTTGAGTATTTGATCGATTTGATTATGCAATGTGAAGTGCATTTGATTAAAATTTTGATCAGAAATTTAACTTAAACTTTAATATTGTAGGTAATATGAAATAATACAATGGTACAAAAGGTCAATTTGTCTTCATTTTATATTTTTATATTATTTTCTATTGTTTGCACAAATTTTAATCATTATAATGAAACAATTTTTTCGGATTTTATCACGGCCAAGCCAAATCAAAATTTTATTTAGGACTTTGAACACCAAGCTCTTTTTCTCAATGAAGATTACGACACAACATTTAATTACTATTAAAATCGAATGAAGCTGATGAAATTCAGTAATTAATTAGTTACAGCACTAGTGTTTAAAAAAAAGACTTAGAACGTAACTGTTTCTAAGACGTTTCGTAATAATTAGAAATGCACTGTAAAGTAAGCGCGAAAACAATACTCCCAATATATTCTATTATATTATTCAACGCGCCAAAAAACGTACGTGTGTTTTACAAACACTGTTGTTAATAAGTCTTTTATTCTTTATTACAATTTCGTACCAAGTTACGTTCTAGGGTATTTGTCAAATGTCCAAACGGGCCTCTTATTTTGTGACGACTGTAGAATACTTATTTAATTTATAATTTTTAATATGTTTGATTGTCTGAAAACGGTTATGTTCGTTATCATATACCCGGTATACAAGGTTTAACTTATACGACTTCCTTTACACGTAAAATTTTTTACATACAGCAACATACATACATAAACATAAGTAAAACCAAGCTATTTTAAAAATAAAAATAGAACAAAACAAACGCTACTGCTTATTTCTAGCCAAACAAATAATTCACAAACAAATACATAATAAATCCCGTCCTACGAAACAATCCAATCGAATTGACTGCGAATACCAATTGAACGTATTTCAAAGCCGATCGAATGTCAAGAATAACCCATAATTTCAAGCCCGATACAAAAGTTTTGTTCGTCAGATTAATGTCATAAAACTGTCCGGTTGTTTACTGAGCCCGTGACTGATAGACGAGCGACCGCAGCGTTATCTGCAACGATGCAATTCGACTATCATCGGTATACGTACAATATACATGTTTGCTTAGAGACTACACGTTTACCAATAATGATTGTTCCGTGGCCTTTGGAATGTAGTCTGAACATAAATAGGTAATAACGTTATCAATGCCTGTAATATATTTTCATTGTTTTGTAAAGTCAATAAATCATGCATTTGAAATTTATTTATTAGTTTATTTGAATTTATAAATTTATTTTTATTTTACATATCGCAGTGATGTCAACTAATTTAAATTGTAATAAAAATAAACAATGTTTTCATGAATACGCTAAATTACAAAAAGAATACTCTGGTTTGGTAATTCTCATTTATAAAATTCTATGTCAACGTTAAAAAAAAATACTATTTTTCTTGATTGAATATCTTTTCTTGATTTCGGCTACGACGGCAGATTATCTGAAAAGGCGCTTTATATTATTTATCCATTATATATCCGTTAATATATATATTGGATATAAAAAAGCGATTGAATTTTTTTAATTTATATAATATTGTCGACGTAAGGACTAACTGCGTTATACAAATAGCAGTATCAACCTATTTCGATGTTCCACAGCCCTTTTAGCGCGGAACTCCGTGATATTATCGACGCAATGAGACATAAAATGAAGCTCAGTGGTCGCGAATAACAGGATTATTCGTATGCCCGAATTAATTTCGTCGTCGCCGTATCGCTACTTTGTTCTCGATCACCGCTCGCGATATCTGACGCTGTCGTTTTGTTTGAATTTTGATTTGTCATTTACACTTGGCTAAAAACGCCTAATGTTTTTCACCGCGTAAAATTCGTAGTCATTTTTTGCAACGTTGTATTTTTGTACATAAACTGGTCTTAATACATTATTCACCTAATTTACTAAAGAAATTGTAAAATGAAAACTGAAACTTTTTTGGATGTTGAAAATTTTGTTTATAAAGAAACGAACAAAACTGTTTCTAAATTAAAAATAATAAAATAAAAGTAAAAAAGTTTCTCGAGCAAGTGAAATGTAATTCTTTGTAAGAAATAAAGTTCTTTAACCGTATCTAACGTTAAAACCGAGCCCGTACTACGTGCAATAAAATCATTCAAAAAGAACAAACTCATCAACTTTTAATAGAAAAGAGAACATAATAAACCTTAAAACATATTTACACATAAACATCGAATAAAACCGAACACGACAAGAAGGCGCTCCTCTGAAAACTCTCATTTGTTTCCGTAACCGAAATACAATATTTTCCTCTCAAATACAACGAGAAACAGACACGATAAAAACGTATTACGCGGTCTGAGGGCGCCTTTCGTAACGAAATGTAAAGGCACCACAACGGAAACTTCCGCAACGAAACGCCAAAGTTTCCCCATTCGGAAGTTACGATCGTGCAATCAATAAAAAACCTACTGATTGAACGGACCGCCCGCCATCGCCGCGCTCAGCCGACCAGAGCTTGCGGATTAAAGAGTTGTATAAGCCGATCGCGTGCCTTATCTCACGTATGATTCCACGATTAATGTTTATTTCATTTGTTAAGTTTGTTGCATCAAATCTTAATTACGACAGGAATGTTACATTTCCTAAAAAATACTAAACCCATACCCGGTTCAAAGGTGTCGTCAAAGGAGATTAGGTTCGCTTATTTAGGCCCCGTTCTCATGCCTTATTTATCTATAGTCAACTAAGTCTTCCTATATATGGCTAGTGGTCAGTGTTAAACGGTGAATAGAATATAAATATAAAATGGCGTGGGGATATTGGTCGGCGTCTGCCGTTTTACCCGATCGTGGCCGGAGCCCTCGCCGCGCCGGCACCTCGGTGGTACACTCGCATCCCAACCCACCGACGGCGAGGGAAGTTCTCGAATCACACGAAGAAAGCATAATACACACGGCCTCGACGTCGAGAGATAGTCGCGATCACTCCGCCTCGCCTCACTCGTCATCGAACGGCGGTCACTCTCATCACCACGAAGTGAGGCACGCGGTGCCAGCCAGTGCTCTGTTCGGTGAAAGTTACGGGGAACTTTCTAGAAGACCTTCGCTCGATCTCGGGTCAGTGAGAAGTGCTTTAGCATCGTGTTCGGGCGGGGGGACGTTAAGTGCGGGGTCTACACTAACACGCGGGGGGACGCTAGCAGACTACCTTCCGCCGACGCCCTGTCCGCACCACCACAGAGTGTACGTGGACCACCACAAACATTACGAACAACCCATTCAGCCCGTGCATGTGGGAGTGCCGCACCACTCACACTCACATGCCTCGAGTAGACACCACACCGACGACGAGGACGATCTCGAACCGGCTTACGCAACAGGTACGCTTTTGTGTTGTGATATGTATACATCGTATGAATACTTTTTTATTCTTTTTTTACTTAAAGCCTTCTGTCATTCGTGTGACCGTGACGAGATACGGTCGTTAGTGTGACGGGGCGGGGAAGTCTACGCTACATTAGGCGCCAAATGAAAATGCCGCGATGAATGGCCGAACGAAAGTAGGCCACAGGCCACAAAACACATTAACGAAGTAAGACCGAAGTTTAATTAACACGATACTTGGGAATTGGTCGCCAAATTTCTAAACCTTTAGTACTCTGGCCCATGATAACTTTCTTGAATAATAACTGGTTTATCTAATTAATATATGGCAGTTTTAAAAGTCGAACGGTTATTTCAGAACAGTCTAATTAGAAAATGTATTTCAATTATTTGTTGAAAGAATCCACGCATTATTTAATTAAGAAAAAAAAATAGTTTGTCGTGCAATCATATTTCAAATCATTTTTTTGTAACGGTAACATTATTTGCTATATTTATTTCAACTTGGCCCGTATTATTATTGCTCGCTTACTGTATGCGAACACAATATAAAATATAGAGTTTTTTATACTAGGAATTAGGTTCCGTATTTTACTACATCTTTCTAACAATGCTAATTCATTGGTTGAGCAGCATCTCCCTAATGATTCTTTGTTTACGTACAATTAATTATGATATAAATGCTCTCTAATGGCATACCTTCAATAAAATGTAAAATATAAATGATTTATTATACTTTAGATGTGTTTCAATTTAAACTTTGATTCAATATTGATTCATTTTTAACGTTACTAACATCTTAAAAATGTATTTAATGTCAAAATAATATAACGTCCAATATGATTGATGATTATCCTAAGACAATATGACAATTTATAGAATACAAAAATTTCATGTCAATTGCAAGAGCCCTAGCATAACGTAGCATACAATAGACACCCGGGACAGACACAAGCGAGTAGATCCTGCTACGTCACTCATTCCTTGATGCCGTCGGCTAAAGTGTGGCGGACTTAGAGTGCAGCCTTATAATTTTACTATAGAATTTGTTAGTTGAGATTTTGATTTTATTGTAACGTCTTCACATGAATCAAAATGTTAATTATCTGATTATAATATATTGTAATTTCTTTTGTATAAGACAATATTAACAGAAACTAAATTATAATTTTTTTAAATGTAAATAATGTCTTAAACAGATATACATTTTAATGTATTTATTAGCAGAGATTGATTTCACCCCTCAGTCGACGTCAATAAATTTAATTTAACCTAAGGTCAACTTAAAACACAGTAACTCTTACATAGTATTAATACAATCTATATAACCTACATATGCAATATGCCTAACCAATAAATACATAATAGAAATAAGTCTCCGACGTAACGGCAAATTTTATTTCAATAGCATAAAAGGTAGCGAACTAAATTACTTCAAACGTTTTGAACATTGTTCAGGTAACATTGTAGGCGTCCTAGCCTCCAATGTAGGCCTCACACCGACCTACTTCGAGAAGGTATTACTACGCGTTCAAACTCTTAAAATGTATCTTCAGGCTTTGTAAATTCAACTGTTTTTACTAAAATGATAGCTGTGTTCTTTTATGTCACATGCTGACGTCATTAACGTCCATCATGTGCACTATCTATATCTTTTTAAAAAGAAAAAGATGATTTTTCATTCTATTTAAGCTATAGTTTGTATAACGGGTAAGGCGTTTTAGTACCAGCTTAAAAATATATAAATTTACCTTTTTAATCTAGATAAAAGATTTTTTTCATCCTTTTAATATGAACTGAATGTTTGGTATGAATTACTATTTATCTAGAATAAATGGATAATTTTTTTTCTCATTTTATATGAATTATTATATTATCAGTTTCCGCCATTGAAATTGAAGTTTCCATACAATTTTTAATATTACTTCAAATCAATAGCAACCGAGGATGGAAATGAAGCTACATAGAAAAATAAAATTAATACTAAATAATAAAATTCTTTATGACATAATTGATAAGTTTTGGATAACATCAATACTAATGTTATAAAGAGGAAAGATTTGATTGTCTGTTTGCATTGAATAGGCTTCGAAACTACTGAACCGAAGTGAAAAATTCCGTCACTACTTGTAAGCTACACGATCCCCGAGTGACATACGCGCACCATCATTTCAGCCTATTGCAGTCCACTGCTGGACATAGGCCTTCAGAAGTTCGCGCCAAAAATGGCGTGAAATCATATGTGTTGCCCATAGTCACCGCGCTGGGCAGGCGGGTTGGTGACCGCGGGGCTGGCTTTGTCGCACCGAAAACGGTGCTGCCCATCTTCGGTCTGTGTATTTCAAAGCCAGCAGTTGGATGGTTATCCCTCCATCGGTGGGCTTTTTAAGTTCCAAGGTGGTAGTGGAACTGTGTTATCCCTTACTCGCCTCTTACGACACCCACGGGAAGAGGGGGTGGCAATATTCTTACTGCCGTAACCACACAGCAACGATATACGCTATATTATTAAAAATATATATTAATTAATTTTGATTTTTTAAAAATAACCGTGCGAAGCCGGGGTGAGCCGAGAGTTCATGATAATTTAATTTACTGATAATCACAGATTGGATGACTACCAAGTTTTCTCCACGGTGTACAGCTACCCCTATAATTTAATCAAAAGAAACAAAAATATGTTTCGAATTATGCTTCGTTAGATCAGATATGTTTCACGTCAGTCATTCAATGTTTCGGTCGTAAACGTTCAGTATTCGCAGAAATGGGATATGAATGGTCGACTGGAAGAATGCAAGGACGTTTCGCAGCGAATGTAATTGTTCTCATTCACCTACCCGCTGAGCTAACAGCGTCCGATTTGCGACCTACTTCAGTCCATTCAATTATTTTACGCATTATATAAATGGGTTAACGTTTAAACTATAGTGGATATGTCTTTAAATTTGGGACTTGACCGCTTGTCTATATTTATACAATAAATAAATAAATATCTTTAAAATACACGATCGTCTGTTCCTAAACGTAGCAAGTAAATGCTTGTGTTATACTGTTTCTGATTGTTATTGTTCTGTCTGATATATTAAATACATATATACCAGCCATATTATAGCCATATATCCACTGTGTTGACGCAATGGTTACAGCCATGGATTGTATCTACCTGTTGCGCTGGCGGTTGCGGGTTTGATCCCCGCACATGACAAACATTTGTATTGGCCGTATAAGTGTTTGCCGTGGTCTGGGTGTTTGTGCAGTCCTTGTGGGTCTCTATGGTATATGGTGTGGTCTATGAAAAGTTAAGTATATTCTCGTATTGCTATAAATCAAAATGCAACATAGTCATCTAATATTGCAGTAATTTGAAATCACTGTCAGTTATATCGACAGGCGAATGGCTCGGAACGCGTTAATCTTCCAAACGTCATCACACAAATTAGACGACAGGCTTTATTAATGTCCTATTAATATCATACATAAATAACTAGTAATATATTAATAAATAACGACAGCTCTGGTGTAATTTTTGCGTGTGCCGTGTAGGCGTCTAAACGCTAGCGATTGCGCGATTCCCGCTCGGAGTAGATATAGTGTTTTTGTACAAATACGCGTATTTATTTTCGGTCTGAGAGTCTTGTCCTTGTGGACAAGCACCGACCTTTCACTTTTCACAAGTACTTGTGGATTAAGCTCCCACATGCTCCTACACGGATAAAGAGACCTATGCCCACTACTGCGATGTTACAGGCTGAACCAATCAATCATAAATGCAAAACTTTGTGAGACGGATATATTGATGGATGAATATTTGTTAATCCCTTACGTGCTACTGAATTTATTATAATGAAATTTGCTACGAAGATATCTGAAGATCCGAAATCTCATCGAGGCTAAGCGTTTTTATACAAAACTTTACTTTACGATACGATAAATTTAATGTATTAGTTAATATTAGTTTTAAAGACATTGTAATCAGTTTTTGCATTTCATATTATTGACTAAACGTGTATATACGAGTATGTATTAACTATATTGTTTAATGTATGTCATGTTTAATGCAAATAAAAATTATTTTTATTAGAATTATTATTGAACCGAGTGTAATGAAACTTGGTACGAAGATAGCTTGAAGATTAGAAGAATGCACACGCTATTTTTTCCCAACTTTCCGAAGGGATCGAAAATTACTTGGGTAAAATCGCAAAACGCTAATATGTTGTATTTTAGATTAAGCCTCATTGGAGCATAGCGTTAGTTCCACTTAATTTAGATCGTACGCTTAATTTAAAACGTGAATTTGTACTGTTGATTGACTTCAAATATCGACACTTAATTAAATTTTGTGATTATTAGAGTAATATTTATTTATAATGTTTATATTATTATCAAGTAGGTACAATTTGTGTTTAATAAAAGAATTGTATACATACTATTTTAATTAATTTAATTTTTAATAAATACTCTTCTAATAAGGAAAAGAGATATAAAAAATAATAAACTGACAATAAGGTAATATTAATTTGAATTTACTCAATGATCGTAGAAGCCTGAATTACGTGTAGTTACTACAGCCGTGTTTCGTATGGTAAGTAGATGAACTTGTAAACACGAGTCCTATTCCTACCTCTTTGTTGCTACCTGCCTGCTATTGCAATGCACATTCTTCTAGCTAAAAACGTGTTGGACTTTCCTTGAGTTTTAAAAGAGATTACAGACGGGTTCTGTAACAGATATATATTTATCAAATCCATCGCTGTATGTTAATTTATCATCTTTATATAAAAGAGAAAAAGCATATACAGTTCTATTTAATTTTAAATAACAGGATAAAATATGTAATATAACTATCATAATGTCGTTTTTTTTTTGTTTTTATATTACATTACAGTTAAACAGAACGGGAAACGTAATTTTCTATTTCCCTCAAAACAATGTTATTAATTATTCCTATAAATTCAATATCCAATTTTGTTGCGGAAGTAACTAATCATAACCGAACATAATATTAAACGCTATAGAAACATGAAATAAAAACCATTTTGCCATAAACAGTAATAGCATTCAGTTATTACAGGCATTTTAGCGAGCTTTATTAAAATACTCCCGTGTTTCGTGATGTTATACATTCGATGTGTATCGTGGTCGATTTTTGTGTGTTTAATTAGCTAGTGTTTCTAGTTTGTAATCTTGGATTTAGTATTTATAGTTAAATACTACGTTGGCTAACAACTGACCGCCATCAATATTTTTTAAAACGCACAGTATGAAGTGACCCTGCTTTTGTGCTCCAGGGGTTATGATTTCGATTTCCGCCTCGAGTCTGGGTGTGATACACCTATGTATTTATTTATTAGAATTATTTATAACTTTTGGGGGTGTGATGGATTTTTCTTCTGTTAAGTTCCTCGTCCGCCATCGCAAAGGAAGGATCCTCCGACCAGACGTTTATTGTGTCTGGTGGTCTACTGCCCTGACAGGTGTTGTCGGGTTCTTGTATATATACTCAATCACTCTGATAACTTTGATAGCGCGATGTAGGATACTTCAGTTTTCTCTAGTTTTTTTGTATATGTCGCGAGATAGATGTCGCTACAAACTATTTATTGAAAAAAAAGTGTGTGTGTGCAATTTATACGCGGTAGAAATGAAACTTCTGTAAAGTCGTGGGAAAGTAGGCTATTACGAGTAGTTCTATTGACGATAATCATGGTCTCGTAGTAAAAGTCGTAAAGGACATGCAAAATACGTCGCTTACGCGTAATGTATTTTATCTCATTCTCTCCTATATACGTGTTTCTTTATCGTGACTCATTTTCGTTTCATCCAGTTTCAAATCAGAACTGTTCTAAAGAAGTTTTAATTCAAAAATATATAGCTAAATCAGTCTACTGCTACCTATAGCACAAGCATTAATTTGCTTACCCTAATAACAGGCAATCGTGTGTGTATGTCATAGATAGATATTATCTTTAGTTCAGTTATGATCATCTATTGTGTCATGTGTTATATGGGTCATCATTTATTGTGATTAAGTTAATTATTATTATCATCATCATCATCATCATTTCAGCCTATTGCAATCCACTGCTGGACATAGGCCTCCACAAGTTCGCGCCAAAAATGGCGTGAACTCGTGTGTTTTGCCCATAGTCGCTGGGCAGGCGGGTTGGTGACCGCAGGATTGGCTTTGTCACACCGAAAACGCTGCTGCCCGTCTTCGATCTGTGTATTTCAAAGCCAGCAGTTGGATGGTTATCCCGCCATCGGTCGTTTTTTAAGTTCCAAGGTGGTAATGGAACTGTATTATCCCTTAGTCGCCTCTTACGACATCCACGGGAAGAAAAGGTATATTCTTACTGCCGTAACCACATTAAGTTATAAAATGTCAATTTTAATTATATTGTAGTGCACGTATATACATAGCTATTTGTTACGCTAAACGTTTTAACTAATAAAGTTTGGAAACGGCCCGCATTGTTTACCGTCGACAGTGTGCGGTTGGTGACAGGATGTAATTAGACGAGTGATGTGCATTGACCCGGAGCGATGCATCCGTAATTATTACATACAATCCTTGGCACCAATTGATATATCCAGTATGTACCAATATATTCTTACCATAATTATACCTAAGAGCAGAATAGGCCGGTACAGCGGTACACTACAGCTGTCTGTAAATGTATATTTACTTCTGGAAAATGTAGGTAGATATTATGAAAAAAATATTTATAAATAATAAAAATATTTTAAAATATTGAGAACGATATATTTTAAGGACATAACAGCTTAAAACTTCACTTGTTAATCTTAACTTTTTTCACATTAGACATTCGTAAATGTCATACATGTTTTTCTTTAAAAACCTTTGAATGACCCTTAAATAACTTCAGAAAATCTTTAAAAGTAATATATTTATAACACAATACATTTTAAACAATTTTATATTCAAAACATACATAATATTTTTGTTAAATACATATAATTCGTTTTATGTTAGCATCCATTTGTTTGCCAATCGCTCAGGTGACGAGATTCACTATACACACAACTTTAGAACAATTATCGTGCATATATCAATCGGCTTGTTAATCAACAGCATCGTTTAGCACAGTCATACAAATATATGTGTTTATCTATGTTAATATATTTGTATTAAATTATACAGAGTTTATATTGTAATGTAAATTCATTCATTTGGTTTAACTTGTTCTGATAGTTGTTTTATTATATTAAAAAGTATCGTGTCATTGCCACGAAAAATATGGTTTAAAATTTTATTGACACGTTTATAATATTATTTCACGCTTTATCTGAATTGAGTGTAGTAATAAAGAATTGCAATTTTTTTTTAATAATTTAAGAGAGCGTTTAAATAAGCGTTTGAAAATCATATTATTTGGTAATGTTATTTAATTTTTTATTGTAATATGTAAGATTGGATCTGCTTTCTTTATGATTATTTTTTGTAACTCTGACTGATTTTTTTTATTAAATAAAAAATACGTCCATTAGCTTAATTTAACCACGACTTTTTTAATGGTAATAATTTATAATAATAATTTATATTATTTATATATACTTATCGTAAGGCGATTATTATAAATTGAACGTATATATCTATAGTTTCAAAGGATTGCTAATTTTAAATATGCTACATAAGTATAATACCTACATATATATAAGAATAAGTGTCTCGAATAGCAAAGGCACGTTCTAAAATGTTATAAATGTCACGTACAAGCTCTATACATGTCAACGAAAACTAGCCCGAACTTAGGTAAAACCAGAGAAACCGCGCAAGCTCAACTCGTCGTCAGAACAGCATATCTATACGAAAACTAATATCACAAAGCATAATTAATTTAATTGTTTACCACTATATTTTTATAATTCATTGGCATAAGAATACATAACGAATACGTGATTTTTTCAATTTAAGTTCTACGAAAACCTCGCGGGTTTATTATTTACAGAGAGTCATTCATCTCATACAGTTTGTTTTGTAAAAAAAGTGTTTTTTGTATGATATTATATATTGATACGTAAAGAAGGTGTTATATAATATTATATTTTTTTGGTTGGAGCTGTTAACCGTTGCCAGGCCTCCTGCTGCAGGGTTTGGTTGTTTTCGATTACCGCTTCGAGTTTGATTGTTTATATATTTATATATGTATAATTTAATACATCAGTCAGTTGTTTCTTAAAATACAGACATCAAGCTATCTACCTTATATCTGCAAATGATACAAAAGGCTGTGACTATATTTTAAACTTATTTATTTATATCACGTTTTGTGACCACCCACAACTCCTCTGTGCCACGAAGAGTACGTCAAGCTTTCGGTCCCGATTGTTATCCTAGATAACTATATATAGTTACATAGCAATCTTAACTTGTAACTGGAAATATGTCCGGTTATCCGCAGTGGAGCTGTGTTGTGGATTCAGCTCCGATTCTTCTACTATAGAGAGAAGAAGACCCATATGATCAGAAACGGGGCATGTAAATAATGTTACAAGTTCGTTTTATCTGATTGAGTGTAGTAATAACTGGATCCGTGTGAGATGTCTAGTCGTCTATATTACTGGGAGAGAAGTTACCTTTGAAATTCAAGTCACAAACATGTGCCCGTAACATATTAGTGGCTGGGGACCCAACCCATTTCGGTGTGTATTGTCCGACTTGACAGCAACTTTGAATAACTACTGCCTGAAATATGGACTCTACGAAATGTCAGTCTAATCGCACGCTAATAATAATGGTTACGAAATGAACAAGATGTTTTCTTATGGTTTATTTAGTCTTTGTATTAACAAGCATTAGCAGGCTTTCTAATGTTTACGCGAATTTCACTCATTACAATGAAGCAACTTTTTCGGATTTTAGCGGCTTATTTTGGTTTTAGGACATTCCTTCCATCACCATGGTTCGCCAAAGTATCCGGTACGTTGGGCATCTAAAAAACTTAATAAACCGCGATAAAATCCGAAAAAGTTATTTCATTGTAATTGGCAGGCTTCTTTGCAAGCAGTACTTTTATTTGGGTACAATTGGACATATTTTGTCATATAAATCATTAATAAACAAATCCGACAATACGGATAAATAAGCAATACTAAATTTTAATATAAAACGCACGTCAAACGTAAAAGTTAATTATAATAATTTTATGTTATTGAAGATTTTATCGACAACGAAAGGTGGTCATTCGAAAGCGATCAAATACTTGGAGCGCACAGTCCCCAAGACCTATCTCGCGCCAGATCCTATCTATCAGCAACAAGTTCACACTCTGCTGATACTATTAAAAATTCGACTTTAATATTTATAACATAAATTTCAAAATCACTTGTTCTCCATCGTTCGCAAACCGTCGACGAAGGAAATTCAACTGTACTTGAAGCCGGTTAAGATGAAATTGGGTCGCGGGCACGCGAGTCAATTGATCTTACATTTATACGAGGAAAATAGAAATTACTCGTCGAGTTGTTATTTTCATTACAAAGGTTCCTCTCGATCGAGATTTTTCGATATTGTTGAAAGAATTGGTTTATTGTTTAGTCTTATTAATTGAATTCTAGGCTAGTTTTGTAAGTGGGTAATTATTTTTATGTTTGATATTGATTTAAAAAAGGAAAAATTGACTGAAGGAATTTGTTAAAAAGAATACTTAACATAATAACAAAAACTCTACTAAACATATGTTTCAACTAAATAATCAAAGGGAATACAATATTTAGTTAAGTTTAAGAAAAGTTCGGGCGGGTCCTGCTCTATTTTTGTAAAGTTTATTTGCGAATCAACCCAGATTGCCTTTAATCCGGTCGATGAGATAAAGAAGAAACAATTTAAACCTCCATAGCGCTCAGCATTCTCAATTATTTATTTCATTTAAATTTTTGAGTTGCTACCAAAATAATTTTGACGAACTTGATCCTATAATTATTAATTTATATAACTTCATGAAAGTGGTAAGAAAAAGATTGCGATTGTAAATTTATGATAACATTACGTAACTAATCAATACTTAATAAGTTTAAGGCGAGTGTGAGTGGAAGTGTTGGAAGGGGTAGACCTAGGCGGACATTTCAAGACCAAATCGGGGACGTCTTGAAAAAAGGCCAGGTCAAGAGTACCCTAAACCGACGAGCATGTATGAAGGGAATAATGAAAGTGGATGAAGCGAAACAAGTATGTAAGGATCGTAGCAAGTGGAAAGAAGTGGTCTCTGCCTACCCCTACGGGAAAGAGGCGTGATTATATGTATGTATGTATCCTACTGACTTTGTTAATTAATTAAAATTGATTTCTGTACCAATTTAAATAGTCAACTAAAATTAAAATTAACATTAAGTTCAAATTTTTTTTTTTTTTTTTTTTTTATACTTCATTGTACACCACAAATATATTGCAAAAAATCATAAAGATAGTTACAGACAGTGAAGTACAATGGGCGGACTTATGGCTAATTAGCCATTTCTTCCAAACAACCCATTTAGTTTACTCATTGAATTATTTTATTAAAAGAACTTGGTAAAATTAAAATTGATATTAAAGAATTTCTTAATTTACTTCATTTATTTATAAGGTGGCAACCCGCATGCCCAGCGTGGTGACTATGGGCAAAACTATGAGATCACGCCATTTTTGGCGTAAACTTGTGGAGGCCTATGTCCAATAGTGGACTGCGAAAGGCTGCTGTGATGATGTGATGATGTGATGATTTATTATTTACGATCTTTCTGGTATATTTGTTTCATTAACAGTGACATGATTGGATATTTCTATCATATATATGGGTGTTTGTTTTTGCGGTCCTCGCCACGATGCCTCATCTACGCAAGTCGCCGTTGTGTACACGTGATAATGACGGATATTATTTTTAGGAAAGTTATTCGCCATCCCGCGGTGGAGCTATATAGTATATTAAGAGATCAAAAAGCTTGCAATCCATCTCTTGTTAAGGAGAACAGATCCTTACTTGGTGACATGTCTCACTTGACGGTTTCAAATCTTTCAGATAGTTCTTTTCAAATACTAAGCTACTTATACAAATAGATTAATAAAAATAAAATAAGATATTATACGTAGGATATGAATACATATAAATTAACAGTATGATCCTTTTTAGAAAAAAATATATGTAGTTAGTACCAAGAATTATTAAGGTCAAACTGGATTCGATCCAAGTAAAATCGGAAGCTATTCGGCAAGTATCGTAGCATCATATAACCTAATTACTTTGTGAGTACTTGGCGCGATACGAACAAATAAACTCGACTCGGTAGAATTAAACTTTGTAATGAGTTTAGAATGTTTGGATGATGCGGATCGGTCGCTGAAGATTATAATTTGAGAATGTGGAAATCAATTTTAAGTAATTAGCTTCGGTAGTGGTTTCGTCTTTGGAGAAGTTCAGCCCTCAAAAGGATTAGCCGCACTTTGGATATTTTTTACTTACGATTTTATGGGATGTACGCTATCCTTTTCTGTTTCTCGTACTTTTAACAACTGAAATGCATATTATCGTTAAATCTTTGAATTTTAAAAAATATAGCTTTATTTTTAGGTTTATTTTTGATATGATATTCAAAAAATGTTTAGAATCCCTAATGTGTGGGTAAACACAAAAATAAAATCGTACATATTAAGAATAGCATGGTGTCGTCTCCTGTCAAAAGATTTTCATTGTAATATGAAACTTTGAATAGTTACGGGTCTCTGTAAAAGAACTCACTATAGACGGCGCCACGGTTCGCTTAAACTGAAAATAAAAATCATCATATCAAGAATTTCGCTCTGGCGGGTACATCGTTCCATAGCTTAATTGGCTAGAGCGCCGACACGGTCAGTCGGAGACGCGGGTTCGAACCCCGCTGGAGCGGTCAATTTTTGATATGATATTCAAAAAATGTTTAGAATCCCTAATGTGTGGGTAAACACAAAAATAAAATCGTACATATATCAGATTTTAGTTAAAAACTTTTTTATATTTCCCTTTTTTATAATATAAGCATAAATACCAGGAATGTGTTTAACACTTGATATAATACAATATATATTATATGCTACCACGAACCATATTGCTTACTCAGAGGTCAGATAGGAGTTTGTGCGAGTAAAAAAAGCTTCAAAAAGTACGCGGGAATATTTATTATTTATTATTTAATAATTTTAATTATTTTGGAAATTCTATAAATATTTTTTTTTGTGTTTTTCCGGTGTGTTTCCTGAACAGACACATGATATGATAATAAAGCTTTGGCTCGAAATGTTGTTTAATTATTAACTTTTCATAAAACGTTTATTTAATTTGCGCATAAACGCAAATTTACGCTTGCATGTACTTAATGACATATTTACTGAAAGAATAACATTAAAAAAATATATTTTGAGCATTTTATATAAAAACAAATATGTATTCATAAAATGCTCTACATAAATAAAACGCCTTAGCTCAGCAAATCCGATTTTTCTTTTGTGTAAATAAAGGGAAAGATTAAGTACTTAAATAAAATTATCTAACTCGATAAAAAGTAAGAGAAACTCCCTTTCTTTCACAATTAACGGATTATAATTACCGAGGCGGTCACGTCGGCCAGCCCACCCCGCTCGCCTTTACGCCGACTGAATTTATACGATCGACACTCCTCACGATCTTTGCTGCTAAGGATCTTTACACACCAAATGCGGCGGAAAGTATTTTAGGGTAATTGTTGTGGGGCCTTATACAGTCGACGCATTTTTTTTTTAAATTAGAACATGTTAAACGAAGTTTAGTTACGTTTCAATGAACGTTTAACGTTTAACTATAGGTAATATTATTTTTTTTATATTATATATTATTTACGCGACGAAGAACACGATAACTAAGCTGTTATTGCGCTGTCGATTGCTGAATGTCACTTAAAGTTTTAAAAGATAATTATCACCTCATGATCGTTTGACGAGATATGTAAATCTGTTAAATCTTATAATACTTACTCGTATATGTTCTCTTATATTCTAGTAACGCTTAAGTTACGTAAGTAGTTAAGAGGATTTTAACTAGTCATGATCACTTGCTAATTGTAATTTTATAACAGCATATTCAGACGATCGATGCTAAATACAAAGTCAACTCTACCGCATTGTCGTCACTGTGTTGAATCCTTAAGTCCCCCCAATATGTTCGGCTATCTAGATTTATCCCGGTCTATGAGGTGCCATTAATTCGCTACGTGAGACAAATACAAAAAATACCTTTAAATATGAAATTTGGAGCACATTGCCGTGCGCAAATAAATATTTCTCGAAGTACTTTATATTATTTTATTCCTGAGGTGTATATTTATAAAAGAGTTGATTGTCTATTTCATCATCGTACAGTTAAAACCAGTGGTGCTACAAATGTTTTATGTATAGTTTTGCTTCTTTTTGTAAGGTATATTCACTAAAAAAATTCTGTAACGCTTCTAACAGGAGACGCGGTGGCTTAGAGAGATTGTGCGCGTACTTTAAACAACAATAGTCTGCCTTCTTGCATGCAATAAATATATTTTTAAACAAGACTTCTACTACTTAATAGGTTATTTGTAAAATTATTAATTTTCTCTTTTAATTTCCTGCTCAATAACGTTTCTTTAAAATTTGAACTGTATTGTCATGTATCTTTACTTAACCTAAAGACGTTGATAATAAAATATCAAAATGGCTGTATTTGGAGCCATATACTAATAAATAATTTATTAGTATAACTAAACATTGCTGATAATTTGTTAAATGGTTTAAAGTCATACAACTATTTCTGAGATACTCTTGGTTTCAGAGTTGTTCCGAGCGCGCTCACATCGACATTAACTAGTTAATTATTTCACGGAAGTCCTACACAATACAACGTGGGAATAATTTATTTGATCCCGAGTTCTGCTTACATCCCATGTATATTCCTATTTTGTACCGCTAGTAAGAAAAAGTGCTTACTACTAAAATTTTACATGTGAAAGGTTGATTGATAGATGTTTTTTAACCGACTTCCAAAAAAGAGGAGGTTCTCAATTCGACTGTAATTTTTTTTAATGTATGTTTCATCAGAACTTTTGACCGGGTAGACCGATTTCGACAAATTTTGTTTTAATCGAAAGGTGGTGTGTGCCAATTGGTCCCATTTAAATTTATTTGAGATCTAACAACTACTTTTCGAGTTATATTTAATAATGCGTTTTTAATTGACGCTTTTTTCGTCGACCTTGTATTATACCGCATAACTTTCTACTGGATGTACCGATTTTGATAATTTTTTTTTTGTTGGAAAGGGGATATTGGTACCATGATAAGGAAACCAGGATTTGATGATGGGATCCCAGAGAAATCGAGGGAAACTCGAAAATCTGCAATAACTTTTTACTGGGTGTACCGATTTTGATAATTTTTAATTTAATCGATAGCTGATGTTTATCATGTAGTCACATATAAATTTTATCGAGATCTGATAACTACTTTTTGAGTAATCTTTGATAACGCGTAGTTGCTTGACTATTTTTTCGTAGATCTACGTTGTATTACTTGTCGATGTAATTGAAGTCGGTTTTTTTTTTTCGTTTGCGAGCAAACACAATTATGTTACTCTTCGCTTAGCTACAACATCGGTTGCTGTAAAACTTGGCAGTTAAATAGCAGAATATACATGGTAATAGGTCAAAGTTATGTTTTTATAGAAAATAAATAAATGCTTTACACCCAACGGCCTCCTACAGGTAGTGAATCCAGTATCTGGTGCTCACATACACACATAGCATAACTACAAACGCTCAGATCACGACAAACAGCTGTGTGGTCTATAACTCTATACAAACACATTTCACTGAGTTTCTTACTAATTCTTCTCTGCAGAATTACATTTCCGAATTTAATTGTGTTTTGTAAAATAGGGATTTAAAAATGTTTGAATAAAGATCATTTTTATTTCATTTGATGTGTGGGGATCATAGCCGAGATCTCTAGCGCATCGACTAGTTTTTGTACCAACGTGACAAGTAGCGTAAAATTTAAGTGTAAAATGAAATACTCAAGACTCATTTGTTACAAGTTTAAACGTTTTCTGCTAACAGTACCAACTGCGAAGTGGCGAATAGTTCACTTGGCTGGACCGGCGTAGTTGAAGCCGCACCGCCTACCGAGTAGAAATAGTTTATATGCTACAGAAAATATAATTCTATACGTTTCTCAAATGCTACGTAATTATATATTGTCTAAATTTAGTTATTTTTTTTTAATTCGTACCAAAACTGTTAGAAGTTGGGCCTCTAAGTTTTAATATGGAAATTTTGGTCGATATTAGTACAAGAACAAACGACTGTATATTGTGAGGGTAATTTCATTCACTTAAATTAATAGTTTTGGGTACAAAGTTATCCGCCAACCCGCATTGGAGCAGCGCGGTGGATTAATTATATGGATATAGATTTATTATATTACATGGGGAAATAGGCCTATGCCCAGCTGTGGGATATTACAGGCTGAAGCGGGTACAAAGTTAAATAGCATATTTTAAAAAATCTCAATTTCCAGCAGCTAGTTAAGATATTTTTCAGCATTCAGCGTCTTCGGGGCGACAAAGCTAGCCCTGCGGTCACCAACCTGGCTGACCTTGTCGCACCGAAAACGCTGCTTTCATACTGCTGATATACATACATACGAGTACAAAATATATAAAGAAACAGGTGCCACCCGAAAATAAAACCTTTTTTTAAGTCGAATAAATAGAGTTGAAATCTGTGTTTACTCTACACTTAGTGTAAAATATGTTTAAACACATTTCGTCCAAACCAAAATGCATTCTAGCAACTTCGAAAAATATTCTAGAATCAAGCTTTACATAAATACACATATCTTGTTAAATGTTGTACAACAAACAAGTCGACTTGTTAGACCTTGTGAAGACACGTTTCATCCCCTCAGAACGTGAAAATCTCGAAACCGCTGTGGACATAAAATTCGCCGACACGGTATAACATCGAGTGGTTTGAATATGCAAATACTAAGTTGGCTCTACCTCTAGTGCTCTCGCCTCGCTTTAAAAGCGAACCATCTCTCGTCAAAATATTATCTTACCGGCCTTTATTATATTTAGGAGTTGAAGGGTACGTATTGTGCGTTTTTAAAAGGGTTTCGTACTTTTACATTAAATTCTAATCGTATATGTATCTTATATATTGTTTAAATTCATTTAGATTAAATAAGATTGTATTATACAATCAAATAATAATTTAAATTTATTATTATAATTAGAGATTAAATAATTTAGTTTCTTTCTCTGCAACATTATTTCACTTGAATTGTTGTAATCCCAACACCGAGAAACGAATTTTTAAAAGAATGTGAAAATAAATAAAGCTAAGTTGTAATTTTACAAATAAAATAATAAATTGAATTGAACTTATACGGTGAGCTGGAGGTGTGGGTTCGATCCCCGCTAGAACGGTCGGTATTTTTGTTTATGTATTAAAAATGTTTATAATTTCCTCGTGTGTGGGTATTACACAAAAAATATTACAAACAAATTGAATTGATTTTAAAAAGATTAAGCTTAGAAAAACTTTCTGAACAGAATTTTTATATTTTTATTTTGCGACGTTTGAATTTCTTTCTTCCTCGGAGCTTTAAACAGCGGATTCAACCGAATGCACGCGAATGGACACGAAAGAAAGACGATGCAGCCAAACGTCTATTAAAATCTCGTAGGGTTGAAAACTCTTGATCATTTCGTGAATTTCCCTCGCCTTACCAAACCGTGAGGTGGAATTGAAACTTCCTTTTCATCTCTCTGTGTCAGTGTAAATTGATTCTGTCGCCATTCTGTCAATGGCGTGTTACGGTAACGAGATGCATCGAAGCTTTTCTAACAATTACACGCTCATTAAACTTGAACTGAACTTGAGAGAAAACTGGCGATTATATGTGTATATGTAGCTGTCATATTTGAAAATATGTTATGTTAATTTTAAATTATTATATAGGCATCTAGATACCAAACAAATGAAATAAATATTTTTATAATTGTTTATCTTATTGGTTATTGCTAAGAGTGTTTTAAAAAGGTGTTCCTCATAAAGAAATTAAGAGCTCCTATAAAAATAGTATTCTATTTTAACTGAGGTAGGGCTCAGCAGGAAATATCCTGCTCAAAATATGGAGCAGCCCGACTGGGGTAGTACCTCGACCTTACAGAAGACCACAGCTAAATAATACTGTTTTCAAGCAATATTGTGTTCCTGTTGGTGAGTAAGGTGACCAGAGCTCCTGGGGATTGGGTCGGCAACGCGCTTTCGATGCTTCTGGTGTTGTAGGCGTCTATAAGCTATGGTAATCTCTTACCATCAGGTGAGCCGTACACTTGTTTGCCGACCTGGTGATATAAAAAAAAATTCTAACCGTTTGATTATATTTTGTAAGCTTATAAATTAATTTATGATCAGACAAACTGGACTGATGACCGGTCAATAACATTTTGTTATTTAAAAAACGAGTGTGCATTAGACCACACGACTGAGGTAAAACTTACGAAACGTAACTCTCTCTCTTTCTATCTTCACTAACTTACATCTCCCTCTCAACTTCCGTTCGCTTGGCCCTATCACACTTCACACTCTCATCACACATTCACCAGCTTACTCCTCAAGTCCATCGTGCTTAAAGAAATTTTACTTCAAAAGTATCAAATAACAACGGCACGTAATCCTTATCTACACATAAATCAAATTAATATTTTACAGGTAAACTAGAATATTAAAAAAAGCATCGGTTGCTCTATAACTTTTAAGTAGGCGTTATATAGGCTTACTTAAAACGAGGTTACGAAGTTATCGACTTGTTCTAAATCACTTGTTCATATACAAAGCTGTCGTTTAAATATTTAGGTGTAACAGCGTTACAACTCTACGATAAAATTCGGTGACGCGGCAAAGTATTTACAGAGCTTTTATGAAAGTCATGCTGCTTCAACAGTGCGCTTTTATCGATGAAAACAATTACGCCGTATATAACAGAAAATGCACTTCGCTCTGCACATTGTATTTTATTAATCAAGTATATGTACCTATTTGTGAAGTACTAGTACATTAACTACTAGTAAAAGTAATATTTATGAATATATAAATAAATAATATAACGTGTTTGACTCCTAACTGCGTTCCTTCTAGTGGGGGGTTCTGTACGTATAATATGTACAGTTGTTTATCTTAGGTAAGGATGACCGTTTATGTACGTTATTTACGTCGTTTTTTTTTTGTTTAGAGTTCGATAATTAATGTTTTACTATAGTTTTAGAAAGAAAGTATATAGTAAGGTAAAGGAAATATTAATAATAACTATAAAAACCTAAGCGAAATACGATTGAAATAAACGAACACTACCTATCAATGCAAACCCGGGCGCTCATATAAATAAAGAATGATAATTTACAGTTCCGAATGCAAACTCAATAACTCAAGTCAACAGGACCGCCCAAGATCTTCAATTCGGAGCTAATGCATGCATTAATGTCAATTAGCTATTAAATCCTGACAAAGCTCCCTCGGTGCAATATACAAGCTATTGGCGTGCTTGTTTGATCTCGAATATCAGCTATTGTCCCGAAAACAATAATACGTTGAATGCAATAAAGACCGGTCTCGGGATCTTATTGGACTTTGTTTAGAATTGTGTTGTATTGTTAGAAATGGTTTTTATTTCTGTCGATGAAAAATACGATTGAGAAAGATAATTAGTAGGTTATTAAAACAAAAAATAAATATATATATATATATATTTGTAGCAGTTTTTTATGTATACATATTAATGGCTTAAATAAGATTAAAATGTAGTAAGTTTCGTAATTATGTTTTGATGTTAGGATAATATTATTTAAGAAAATATTTATCGAAATCAATGAAATACCATCTTCTTGCCGTTTGAAACGGGCTATTATAACGAACTCAGTAGATATTAGCTGCAAATATACACACCAGTATGACAGTTAAGCTTATCTTCAAATGTAGGATATTTATTCAAAAATATTTAATTTTTTCTTCTCAGACAACAATTTTCTGTGTAATAAATTTTTTAAATTAAAGGTATCATTTTTATTTATTCTTTTATTTTATTTAGTTATTATTTTATATTTTTTTCTTATTTTCAGCAATTATCTTAGGGCTTTAGGTGTTCATTAAGATTTTTGTTATTGATGAAATGTCTTTTATTACTTGTGTCTTTTATTACGTGTGTCTTTTATAGCTACATATTTTTTATTCGATAGAAACATATATATAATACTTATATAATTAAATACACTCTATCAACTCTATGCGGTAACCGAACCTACAACGCGCGGAGCAGAAAGCAAATTGCGCCAACGGGGTAGTCCATAGTCTCAATGTCATAGTAGTATAGTCGAGTTTGATATCTAATAACAAAAAATCAGACCAGAATATTTCGAAATTGGAACAAGCGACAGCCAGGGTTGAGACAACTACATCACTAAAACAGACTGGTTGAAATTTTGTGTGTAAATAAATACTCTGCTCCCCTAAAAGAAAAACAAAGTTAGCGATGTTGAAAATTTGAGGTTACAAGTTTACCCTTCCTTTCCGTGTCATTACGATACCTGTCATTGTTTCTGATGGAATAATTAAAATAATTGTGGATGTAAATAATATGTAAACGCCTAAATACAAGCGCTATTATCATTTTAATTAAATCATCCAGAAAAGGATCACGAACTCTGTGACGATAAGTACATTCCATCGTTGTTTGAAACCATAAATACGCTTTAAATATCTGCTATATTTATCTGGGTTTTATATTTTACGATGTGTATTTTATTTATAATTATATTAAAGATTTATTTATATTTTATCCAACACTCTCTTCTGGCAAATAACTGATGTATTACGATAAATATTTCGATATTTATTTTTCAAATATTTAACACCATTAAATATCCTTGTTAATGTATGTGAAAAGAAATAAACAAAAAATTAATCAAGCAAGTCGAAATTCTATACCGTTCAAACTGGGAGATGCTAACATTATTTAACGTAAATGGATTACACAAATTAGTCCAACAGTTGGTTCATCACTTCAGCCTATCGCAGTCCACTGCTGGACATAGGCCTCCCCAAGTTCGCGCCACACATCCCGGTCTTCCGCAATCATCATCCAGCCTACACCGGCAATCTTACGTAGATCGTCGGTCCAACGGGCCGGAGGACGTCCCACACTGCGTTTGCCAACAGTTGGTTGTATTGTTTAAATTAATTTAGTGCAATGGTAAATGGTCAGAATATTTCACCGAACGCTTAAATCAAAGATATTTCTTTTTATCGGTGAACTCGTATAATCTTTGCGAATTTTCGCCGGTTGAATTATTGTTTATACTGTGTTCTAGCGAGCTACAAAGGAGACGGCCGCTGTATTGACTGTAAAGAAAATATCGGCTACGTTACGCTTTTCGTTTCAATGGACTCGTGTTTTACAATGGAGTGTTTATATTTTTTGTTTTCTTGGTTTTGTTTCGTTTTATTGGAATTTTTTGGAGGTTTTCTTTTTAAGTATATTTGTTTAGAACTAACAGACGTCAAAGATTGACCATTCGTGTTATCAGTATACAATAATAATGATTTAATTGTATGTTGTATTTTATATAAACTTAATTAAAATGTTTTAATAGATACAAAATAAACCTACACACTTTTACATAATGGGATAAGTGAAAAAATAGACACTACATACTTCCTTGTTAAAAAACATCCCAGCCATTAGGTAGACATACGTTATTGAATTTTGATCGAAAAATTCCTTGGACTCGTTACGTATTAAAGCGTATCAGTTATTAAGTGAAATTACGGAAACCATTCTAAATTTACGCTATATTATTTTTAAACTAATTAAAAAATCCATATAAGCGTTATAGGCGAACACAATAATCAAAGCTTCATTTCTATGTGTTATATTTGCATAGATGTACCTAAAAACTAAACATGTATAATAACGTAAATTATGAAAATGATAACGCTATTATTAAGCTATGGTATCTAAAAGTAACGGTAAAGGCTTGGGAAAGTTAAATTATGACCGTAAATACTAATCTATATTCCGTAACGAGCACAGAATTTTTTTAATTTAATATTACTCATCAAGTCAACATTGAATTCTTTGATTCCCTCCCGTAAATGAAATTCAGTATCTTTCAAAAGTCATCTTAAGCTTAAAATGTATGTATGTATATAATTAAGCTTCCGTTACAATAGCGAAAATTATTTTCCATTTTGTGTTGGTTCAACTATCAAAGCGATCGAGTGGCCGGTGCTATATAATTGACTCGAGAATCGATTAACTAAATGACTGTTTGTTCTCGCACTCGATTATTCAGAACACTTTGGAATTGCTGCGGGCATTCGGAAGTGTTACAATGTATATTGTTCGACGTGTATCTATTACATAAAGGGCTTTTAAAGAACGGTATGTGGAGAGCAGTCTTAAATGTTTGAAGTGAGTTCTTTGAAACTTAAATTTTCGACTTTTTTTCTCTTTTTATTGTAGTGCAAATACGTTTAATCAGTTTATGTTTATACGTTCGCTAGATTTAGTTCAAAAACGAAATAAAAATATATATTTTACAAATCCGCAGACTAACTACGTTCCTCGACCGCCCCTTTGTTTACTCTGTAATTTAAAAACGTGATTCAATTTCGATGCATTCTAAAAATAGGAAGCGACGAAAGCGCTTAAAGTAGTTTGAAAGAGTGAATTAAAATTTGCATAAAAGGTACTCGTATCTCGCAACCGTCGACGGAATATGCTTTGACGAAATATTTCGAAGCTCACGATCCCCGATATTTATTTACCTGACGTCGAAAAGTAGAAAATTAAACGGAGAAACGGGAGAAACGGTAAAAAATAGAGAAATTCATTTATTAAAAGGGTACTCAAAAATACCAACGAGCGTTACCGAGGGCTCCGGTATCTTCGCCTTTGATTCGACAAAATTTGAACGTAAACTAAAACGTAAACATACTAAATTTAAATCGAGTCCGGTTTTTTGTGCAAGTAAGTAGAAATGAGATCTTTTTCACGTGAAAATATATAAGAAACGGAAGTGATTCAATAGAATGTGTACATATTGAATTCACGTTACATTACAATTAATTTAATCTAAAGTAACTCATAAAATAGATAAATCTATGTTGTAAAGAACTTTTTAATTAAAGTATTTTAATTGCAAGGGTTTTTTATATTTCGTTTTTTTTTCTGTGTAAAATAAAAAAAAGTAATAATGTTTCGACATTCAACCGTTCTGTAAGAACAAAATAAATGATACCAATTTTCCAGGAAAAAAAATCTTCAACCATTAATTTAAATAAATTCGGTTGTCTGGTAACCCCATTGCGCGAATGATCAGAATGGTCGAAAGGTTTTTGAACAATACACATTGAAATACTAATTGCTCTTTACGTTTGTAGTTGAACCTGTATGTACATTTAGGTATGTGTATGTACAGTATGTATTTTTGAATGTTAATGACGTTTAAGATGTGTGCGTGTTTTTGTAAGAGATATTGACATATTCAGCCTGTAAGAGTGTATTGTCTGTTTAATTATTTTTATTTTTTGTAGTCTCCTGTGGTTAAATAAACGTTTGAATTTATCTATAGAAACAGCATATTCTATAAGAGGTAATCGTAATATGGTATTTTGAGTAATAAAATGAACGGTTATGTAAATTCTTTTAACATAATTTTAATATTTTTGTCTTTTGTTGCAGGTAAGTGCAAGTGCAGGTGTCATGTACTTCACATTATGAGCCTGACTGTTGTAAGTTTATTTTATATTGTTAACAGCCAATAAGTGGAAAATCGTTTTAATTGTTTCGTGTGAGAAACTAGTTGAAGATTATAAAGTTCGTTCGTTAAAAGGTCAAATTAGTATGGGATGAAATGAGATCAACTTCACGTGATAAAATATTTTCAAATTTTCTGTCCATTTTCCCTAACGAAATCGTGAATTAATAAAATATTAATAACAGTCTCAGTGTATATTATGTCACAGTAATTCGGTATCTGATATCAATATAACAATTGTCATACAATATATCACACAAATACAAATTTTTCTTTTACATAAGAAGTAAAGGAAATTATGTATGTAATTCAAAACAAACATTTCGTTTATGGATTCGGTACGTTTTGTTGTGACTCATGTTTCCCGTACCTATCGAGCATGGAACACTATACGACCTTTTGCAGATTAGGTATCCTTATAGTTTTTTTCTTTTTAATCTTTGAGTTTTTCTTCTTTACACTTCTTCTTATCATTTATTGTTGATGCTTGATGCGTAACTAAGTTGATTAAATTAGAATGTCTCAAGCTTTTATCTTAAATTCCAAGATTTCATATGCATTATTTGATATATATTTATATACTGATCCCTCGGTTTATAGGATTATTTCATAATTTCGGAGTTTTGGTAGGGCCGAAAGTTTCGTCAGCTCTTAATATAAAACGAAATAACACTTCTCTTTTAGTTAAATTAACTTTATTAGTCAGTGCATACAGTATATGTTATTTTATATGGTAAAAATGTATTAGTTTTGGGGATATAAAAATGACCGATGATCTCGGTCGATCACCACGATGTCACGGACAGCGCTGGTATTTAATATAAACTAGTGTGGTCCATAAACGTCTATTGAATTAATCTAATCCATCACGATATATGATAAATGTCTGAGGACCATAACAGCTAGATATTAATCGCTACAGATTTTCGGTACAACTACTAGCTCTAGCCGCCGCTATGTGTATATAGATAATAAATGTAATCCTTTGTAAATTCAACGTTTTAAAAATTATTTTGTTCTGAAGACCTCTCTAAATTAGTTTTCTAAACTATCTATGTTAATATGTTAACTATATCATTTTACATTTTTATAAAATTGTAATGATTATTTTGTATTTTTGATGTGTTTTCTCAACTTATTTTGCTGTCGTTCAGTAATAATTTATTTTAAACATTTTGATTTTTCTATGGCAATAACAGAATGGTAAACTGTATATTTTACGCCCATGGAATCACTTTTTTAAAACTTCACGTCCAGAACATCACATAGGAACAGTTTAATCTGTCTTAAGTTAAGCACTTGTTTTTATTTAAAAGAAAAGAAAGTTGCTGTCAAAGAGCAAAAATAAAACTTCTGCTCCATAACACGAGTAATCTATCAAACGGTCTTACGTTACCGTCGCCTTTACGCTACTCTTACGTTCTAGTACTTGTATTTAAAAGTAAAAGCAGTAAAATATTCATCAAACAACCGTATCTATTATTTTACATTAATTTTTATACCGATTTTAATTACATTTTAAAACATAGGAATTTCTCTAATGACCACCATTGATTAATAATGTGAATGGGTGAGAATAAAATAAAAACAATTGATTAAATAACTTATATATAAATAGAAACTTAAAGGTTTTTTAAAATGAGTATGAAAATACGACACCATTATTTTATAAACCATTTTTTTTCGTTTATTATTTAAATGGGCGATACATTTACCAGTGAAGGAAACTCCATGAAAATTTTTAAATCGCAAAGCCTTATTAAAAGTTTAGAAGATAAAACGACGTCCATTCATTAAAGTTATGATACCGTTTAGAGGCGTTCCTGGTAGATTTTCTTTCATCGTGATATATTAACGCTGCAAGCTGCCGAGGACCCTCACCGAGCCGTTTAGAATCTCTCCCATTTTATTGTATCGAAATTATTAAGTATTAATTTTAAGAGAATGAGCGAGCTTTTGGGGGGCGTTCAGTGCAATTAATTGTTTAAGTGGATACAAGCATTTCTAAGATTGTTATAAACTGAAGATTTAAATAATTACTTAAATTATTTTTAGTTTGTTTATTGGGATTTTTTTGGCTTCTTTTTGTTATAGCATTACTGATGTTATTGAAATTTTTTTAACAGATGTTAAATAAAATAATTAATTATAAAATTCCCAACGTATAATACGAGGAAATAAATAATAATGTGTACATGTTTTTCCCAAGCGACACGTGCTACATAAAATAGCTGTAGCTCTCGTAGTTTCGTAGCTGATTTTGATAACTGCGTAGCGCGGTGGTAAATGCTACAGTTTAAATACAGGGATACATAGTTTTTGTAACTTTGTTTAAAAACAGTATCTAGTCCTTTGCAAAATGTTTAAGCATAACAAATTGGTTGAAGTCTATAGTAACTTCTCGAATACATGATTTTGTATGACAATTAGATAGTGTAACCTAACTAATAATGTCTTAAATGTTTATTATAATTAGATATCAATACACATTTTTTCGCTTTAAAAAAAGTATTAAGTTAAGGTTTTATACATAACTATATTTCGCGTGCCAATCCGCTATGAAGTTTATCTGTAATTAAAAATATTACTCGTTTATTATTTTTGTTTTGAGAATAATATTCATATCAATTTATGTAATTGAAATTGTATTTAGGTGTATGCTGCTGGTATTAACGTGATGAGTGCGAATTAGTTCTGCATGTGTATAACATATTAACGCAATAATGTAAGCCGTTACAATCCTAATAGTACAATCAAATTGTATTAACTCCAGCGTTCCACAGCTGCGCTGCCTACACGACGCTCTTACTAAATACCTCGGCGACGGTAATACTAACACAAATTCGATACCATTAAAGCTGCCGAACACCAAAGAACTCATCTTATGATACTTCAATTACATTAGTACCTATTATTTTATTAAATAGGATAAAGCTTGTGATAAAATAAACTATGGACTGCGCATAAATCTCCACTGCGCGCCGGCTGTTACCAACCAATCCACTGCCCTTTCTCGCGCTCACTTAACGTATTTATAATATAAATTTACGGTTCATAATGAAGCGATAAATTTATACGGTGTTACAGTCTCCGTTATTAATTTCGTCGGTCGGTCGACCCGCAAATTTGTTTTCTTGCGTCCGAGTAATTAACGGCTATCTTCGGCGGTAAAAATGGTCGAAATTAACGAGCGCAGGAAGACAAAGACAGCGAGACAGTCGGACCCAGTAGATGGATACGGACAATTTGCAAACTCATTTATGCTATTAATAACGTGACGTTGTACCAGGAGCGCAGCCGCTTATCGCGGATTTAATAAAGTTATCGCTTTAACCCTCCGAGGTATGAGGTGGCTAAAAATCCCACCGCGATCCAAGTAGAATGTTACATCTATAATAAAATCGTTATGAAGCCAATTGCCTCAGTACATTCTGAATGTTTGTTAAACGACATAATTAATCATTTGTTTCTTTAGGCGTATAATTTATTTTCAATATTTACGTGTATTATATTATAAAAGTACCAAAATGACTGAACAAATATATAATGATATTATTTGTAACTCATAGCACGCCCTATAGGTAGGTAGGTGTAGTAGGTAAGTAACTTAAAATGTTAATCTCTTGATGTTTTAAAATCTTTTAATTTTTTCCAACTGGTATGTATCATACCTCACCCGACACGGAGGGTTAAACAAATGACGTTAGATAAGGCTGACGACGCCAACAGGTGTCGTCGACGATAAGGTCTGAATAGTTTGCGGTATCGGCGCTCAAGATAGCGACGTGAATGGACCAGCAACAACGCGCCTCAGAAGTGGCCTCGCGTTCACGTCCTTAATGTTAAGTAAACGGTCTTTGTTACGTGCGCCGCCATTGGTCTCCGCTCCGAATGTTGGATCATTATGACCTGACATTTTTTTAATGACGATTTTTTTTTTTAAATAGCAGAATATATTTTTATCATTTAAACGAATTCGTAGATTTAACCTTTTTATTGTATTGATATCATTATTAAATATTAAATAAACAATAAATATTATTTTATTCAGAATTTTTATATTTTTTTATGCAAATAGTTATCAAAGAAGTAATCGTATGTTGTCTTATTTATAATCAATTATTTAAAATTTCCTAAAAGGAAACACCGATATTGTTACATAAGACGTACCTATGTATATACGTAATGCTTAGTCGCCGCCGTGTCTACCCGAGTGAAGTGCCCTCCTACCGGCCGTAGTCTCCAAGCGACTCGAACGCTAATAATGAGTCTCCTCGAGAAACTTACCTCTAATACTGCTTTTAAAATGATTATCTACTTATAAATTGTCTTTTAATGGTGGCCGTCTTCCGTATAATAGCTGTTTTACTATCGCTCCCGGCCGTAGTTTGCGGGCTTCCGTGCTTTTAAATTGTGTGTTTTATGTTGGTATTATCAGGATGGCTTTACGTTATATTGCAACTTGTTTTAAGTTTTTAGACTTTTACATATTGGTTTTAGTGTCTCGTCTTATGTCTCATCTATTAAATGAAAATGAATCGCTAAATGTGCTACGCTTCAGCTTGTAACATACCACTGCTGAGCATAGACCTCTTTCCTCATGTAGGAGAAGGATCAGAGCTTAATCCACCACGATGGATACCCACAAGGAATGAACAAACACCCAGACCACGGCAAACATCTGTATGGCAAATACAAATGTTTGTCATGTACGGAGTTCGAACCCGCAACCGCCAGCGCAACAACCGCAAACCAGTGCTGTGACCAGTGCGCCAACGCGGCGTCGAATGTGTTGCTAAACTCTTAACTCGAGATCTGTTATCTAATACGTTGAAGAAGGTTGGTGTACAAATAAAAAAGTTCGTGAAAAAGGTGCACAGTAATTTCTCACATTTCACAGTAGTTGCTTATGTTATGTGAATAGTATGCCATGAATATGTTTAAATAAGATTATAAACAAAAAATTCGATATGAATAAAATGACTCACAGCCTAAAACTAAAGAATCCAAAATATTTTTAATTTCCATATAAATAATTTTATTACATTAATAAACAAATATAATTCATACAACCCATTAACAGAACTCAGATAGAACATGTGTCCGCAGAGACGTGGACAAATCTAATATTAAAAGTTTGACGTTAGTTAGGCACCAGATGCCGCCGTAGTTCGGGCACGGACTTTATTTGCTATTGTCATATTCTTCCAGCGAGATTTAATTAACTTGTACGTGGCATAGGTTTCTCTGCCATGTTCTACATTGTTGGTTCATTAAGTATATACGTATTGTAATACTGTATATATAACGTAAATACACTATGAAATAATTGTGTTTCCTCGCAAACAAAAAAAAACTGACTTTAATTACATCGACAAATACGTAGGCTCACCGCCCGATGGCGCCACTATCGAAAGATTTATATTATCGTGTTGAGTATTCTTGTACACGGATACGGTCGGAAAGCCGGTTCGGACTTGTAGTTTTGCTTTAATCACGTGTGGAAACTGGCGTGTCAGTGGATTTTAGAAAGATCGTGAAAGAGCAATATTGGTCGGTGATTTCATTCTTGTTTTTGAGAAATCTGAGTCAACTGAGGAGCTTATTGCCTCGACGTCAGTAGAGCTCTAGAAAGCTAATTTTTCCGATGGGTTACAGAAGTTAGAGCATTACTGGATCAAGAGTATAGAACTAAAAGGAGACTATGCTGGGAAATAAATTACTAGTTTGCCAAACTTTTTGTTTTACTCTTGTAGGCTAAGTACTAATCGGACCACCATCGTAATACCTACGTAGGTGGAGGAAAATATACTCAAGTAAATACGTATTATTATAAATATCTCAAAAGCACTTGTCAGATTTTGATTGAATTTCAATGAGCCCAAATATGAAACACCCCCATTCGATTTAAAAAAAAAAACAACTATTGAAATCGGTCTACCTTGTAAATAGTTATAAAGTAACACACATAAAGAATACATTCAAATTGAGAAACTCCTCCTTTTTGAATTCGGTTAACAAAACAAATACACTAAAATGTTTATGGCTACCGTCACAAATAGTCAAGGCATTAAAACCTAATTAATTTTTAAATTATATAAAGAAAAATATTGTGTGAATAAATACTCTTGTATTATCTTAAGCCACCGATGTTACGAGCGTCTCAGATATTCATAATATCTTGTTTTGACTAATTTTAAAAATATGGCTATAATGTATTATTAGTTTTGAAACAAAGACGTTAAAATAGATTATATAAGTCGCTTACTGTATTGTCTCTACTTAAAAATAATGTAATAACGTACATATATTTTAACAAGGAAATCCTAAATACAATATAGAAAAATCGTACACACCTTAAAACAATATCAATCATTATATGAAATGATTTCCGAACAATCATTTTTCAATACAACGAAAATAATTCGTTTAATCTAATGGAGGAACTCCTCTCGACTCACGCTCAGAGGCCGTCAGTACAATGAAACCCCATATCGGAGGGCCGGCAACACAACACAATCGTAAAGTTCTAGACAGCGACAAACATCTGTATGACCTATTCGAACTTCAGACAATCTCTCTTTAGCGTATTTCTCGTGTTTACCGATAAATGCAATCGGACAATAGACCACTTGTGTCCGTATAAACGTATGTCTATTTAATCGAGGTAAAGTATAGCAGGAAATATCCTGCTCAAAATCTGGAGCTGTCCGACTGGGAAAGTATCTCGACATTACAGAACATCATAGCTAAATAATACTGCTTTCAAGCAGTGTTGTGTTGCTGTGGTGAGTAAAGTGACCGGAGCCCTTGGTTAGATTAGAGGTGGGGTCGCCAACGCGCTTGCGATGCTTCTGGTGTCGCAGGCGTCTATAAGCTACGGTAACCACTTACCATCAGGTGGGCCGTACGTTTGTTTGCCGACTTAGTTGTATAAAATGTCTGTGCTTCGTTTAAGATATTGTATCAGTGCCACTTTATTTTATTTGGTTTAGTAGTAAGTACTAGTGTACCTACACTAGTACTTACTACTAATTTATTATTAATGTACAAAGTGTCCGCTTATTTTTGATTCGTGATGTAATCAGCAATATATTTTAATGATTCCTTCATCATTAGGAAATTTAATTATTCAAAACTAAGCAACATCGTTACTACTTAGAAGTTTTGCTTTCGTTATAAATGTAAAGGCAAAATAACTGGTGACTGGACTCGCTTCTCTTAATGAAATATCTAAACCTCGTGCGATGAATAAATCGATACTTGTTAATAATAATTGGTAACTACACTATACATCGATTAATTTAGTTTGAAGTCAGAACACTGTAATTTAGCCTTTTAGTAAAAAATATAGCTTTGGCGTTCGTTAATTTTTAATTTGTACAAGGTAAAATATTTTTTGTATTTAAAAGAAATATTAAAATTAAACACAAAAATGTCTTCTAAACCAACACTACACTTTCAAATATTTACAAAAATCTACATAATAAAACGCTTCCTGGAAAAATACGCACACTTCATTATTTTTTTGCCTGTGGAAACACATTCCCTCAGTTTAATACAGCCAGGCAAGAAAAGCATTGTGGTGCAAACAATGCTTTAAATACAGTTTAAGACAATCACTAGAACAGACAAATATGGTATACAAACATTCAGTGTTAAACACGATATTGATACTCGTATTAATTTAGGGCCTATTATAACGTGATGATAGATGTATGATGGAATAAATAAATAAATAAAACGTCTTACAAATAATATTCAAAATTCCTTATCTTTGTTCAATCTTGTTCTGCAATCATAAATTACTGTCATAAGTTATGATTTATTAATTAATCTTTAAAGATCAAAAGTTGGTTTACGTTAATTTCAAGTTTCGTCAGATATATATATATTACTATTAGTAAAGAAAGACATGGCAAATTATGTCAACTGAAGTAAGGCTAAGCAGGAAATATCCTGCTGAAATAATGAATTCTTCTATACATCTCAATTAAAAGTTTGAAAGTGTTTTCTTCACGTTGACTGGGTGTTTGATGCTTTTAGTGTATGTTTCAACAACATAAAGTTGTACTATTCTACCTGAAGTCTCATTCCCAAATAAATTTCTTACATCGGACCCTGCCTTTCTGTGTTTAAAGTTATATTATAATTTTTTTTATTAAAGTGCTTGTATGTAGCGAATACGATTTTTTTTTTCTAATTTTATCCACAAAAGAATGTGCGTGATATTAAAAAAACTTACGAAAATATTACACGCGTCTGAAAAATATATACGAGAACTTTACATACTAAGCGATAACATTAATTTATTCATTAAAAGTTAGAAAAGAACAAGTCGTAAACTTCTAAACTCAAATTAAAACTAAAAATCAGAATAGAGATACAAATAATATAATTATAATGTGTTTAAAATATTTGAGACCAATTTATAATTTTTTTATTGATAAGTTACATTTTTATCAAGATAATGATTCCTGAACATCGTGTCGTCAAACTCGAGCACTGGTGTATAAATAATCGACTATCGATCGTCTTACAGTCTAGACTCTGTACAGTGACTTTGCTTTATTTATAATTGTGACGATAAACTGGTAGGTCGAAGGCTTGCGACCGATTTTTAGGCTTTTTTGTTAGTTTTTCTTGGCAGTGAGTGCGTAAAATCATTTAGAACTATCAAAAATACATACGAGTTATATACTATTTTATATATGACTATACGAGTATAATACGTAAATATATAAGATACATAAGTATCGTTACTGCAATACTATGACTCTATCGTAATATTATAAAGCCGATAAGATTTTTTGTTTAAACGCACTTATCTCAGGAACTACTGGTTCTATTAAAAAAAAATGTTTTTTATGATAGCTCATTAACGGAGGAATGCTAGAGGTTATTTTTTCCCTCAAATTAATGCGTACGAATCCCCAAGGCACAGGTGCTATAAATAAAATAATTGTGTTTATTTTCAAATAAAAAAAACCGCTTCAATTTACAATTACAAGAATAGTACAGTAAATATTATAACCGATGACTTCTCAGATCGCTCTCGAATTTAAATATGACCGCAAGACAAGAACCAGCTTTCGAATATTAAGAAAATATCATCAAAATCGGTACAACCAATAAAAAGTTATGAGTTTTTTAAAAAATACAGTGGAAATAAAATTTAAAAAGGTATTATTTATCTAGTGACTTACTTAAATAAATTACGGTGAACAACAAGAGTTTCTTTTGTCATTGCTTAATGCTCTCTGGGGGAATAATGCTGACTACGCCAATTTTATCTAGTACCTTTCTACATGTAAGCCTGTTTCATTTCCTTGAAGAAAAAATGTTATAGAAGGCAGTGACGTTAGGTTCTATGGAATACAATATGTAGTTTCAAGAGAAAGTTAACCGTTTACTTCACTTTCCAATTAATATTTTGTTTATTTAGTTTATCGCACAGATAACTGAGTATTTGTTGAAGAGGAGATTTTGTATAATAATATATTCTATATTAAAATGGCATTCAAAACGATTAACTAGAAGCTTAACACGTTAAACGCCGCCTTGATTTTTAGTTTTTCTGTTTGGGCCATGGGCAACACCATGTAGTCGAAACACAATTGTTCCGTTGGTGCCGCGGGGGACACCACATGATCGCGAGCCAGAGTAAAAAAATATGACTTAAAAAAATATGTCAGATACTGTAAGGAAAAATAAGTACGTTATTTAAGAATGGGTATGGTAGTGCAATAAAAACTTATCATTAAAATTTTGTAAATAAGCGCTTTTAAGCATGGACTAAATAAGTGAAGCCCAACTGCTGACCCCCGTGACGTTCAACGTGTTAATTTTATATGTTTTATATAGAAGCCTAGTTTACGTTAAAATTTAACGTTAGCACCTTCATTCTGTAACAGGATTGTACTCGTAGCTGCGCAATAAAACATTTTAGCCAGTATTAGTACGGTTTAGGAATGAGTACGCTACATTATGATAACAACATGCACCTAGGTCCTGGATGGATCGTTAATAATGTAATTTAATCATACATATAATAAAAATGTAACGGGTCTGACAAACGTTTAAGATATATGAGAAAAAATATTATTGGGACCTTTATCAACGCAAATAGGACCTAAAATAATGATTGTCAGAATTTTTGACTGTTTGCCTGTCCGTTTGTGCAGGCTAATCTCAGAGACGGTTTTATCCGATTTAGATGTCATTTTTACGATTAGATGCGTTCGTTTCATGTCAACCGGTTTATAAATAAAAAAGTTATGCCAATTTAAAAAATCACGTTAAATATATAAAATCACCGTCTCAATGATGGATTTATTTCCACGAGGACGAAATCGCGAGCATAGCTAGTATTGAATATAAATTAAACAATTTTCATATGTTAGTTTGTCTCATATTTTCGTTTTAAATTTCCGCTGTAATTTATCAGACGTCCAACGTAATCTGACATCTCTATAGGTATTTCATTTACGATTCTACGAGTGTTAATGCAATTTGAAGAAATATTTATATTGTTGTTCAAATGAATACATCTTTTATCTATGTAAATACAAATAAATCGCTGACATGTGTGTAGTATTTTGAACGTCTGCATTAAATTAATAATATTTATTTTTTGTGTTTGTTATTGTCAGGGCAAGATTTGTAGAAACTAAAATTTAAAAAATATCGATGTCAGTACGAAAAAAAAATTGGTTGTACAAAATTCATTAGTCTAATTGACAACTAAAAGTTAACTAACGAGGAAGTGTATTAAAAGTATCACAATTATATAACATGCGATGGCATATAATACAATCATACGTTAATTTTGTAACATCATGTTTTTATTTTATTTAATTTTTTATTTATAATAACTTTTTGCACACAGTAAATTAATTACAACGTGTGCAACGGGCGGTCTTATCACTAAACTATAATAGATTCTGCCCGTGACTTCGTCCGCGTGAAACTCTTAAAGAGGAACAATTCTGTGTTACATGATTTTTGCGAAACTTTAACTTTTTACGCAGCGCAAGCTCTCAAAAGAAAAAAGAAAACCCAATTTTGAAACATTCTTCATTGGTGCTCCGCTCCTATTGGTTTTGGCGTAATGATATATATGCCTTCCTCGATAAACGGGCTATCTAACCCTGAAAGAATTTTTCAAATCAGACCGGTAGTTCCTGAGATTAGCGCATTCAAACAAACAAACTCTTCAGCTTTATAATATTAGTATAGATAGTGATGTTTTCCAGACTACCCACAATATTATTTATACTATTTTTATTTGGGAAACATACAATTTTATATAACATTATTATATTACTAATTAATTACGATAATTGAAATCAGTAAAGTTTCCGCTATTGACTAATACATAACAACACTATAAAATTGTATGAAATATCGTTTATAAAAAAAAAAAACAATTGTAAAAAATGTTAGAGAGAGTTTAGAGTTAAACATAATCTAAAATGAGAAGAAATATATTTAGCTTTGAACAATAACATCTTGTAATTTTGTAATGTTCCTCGTAACATTAACTGACATGTCACTGTTAAAGACGTGGTAACAAATTAGTAACACGTAACAAGACTGAGTAGATAAACAAATATTTTGTAGTAAATATTTCGGGTAAAGTTAAACTACTGAATATTTAAGTCAACCCAAAAGTTCGTACCGCGTGGCACAACCCTCTTCAAGTAGCGTAACTTAATTATTTATTAATCGCCTCGATCATATCACGTTTTATAATATTTTTTTATAACTTGAATAATAATTGTAGTTAAGAAAACAATTGTCTATTAAACAAATTAACAAAAAAAAGTAACAAATGTAAATTTAATTATTTTTTAAGAATTATAAGCAATTCATAGTATAATTATTTACTTAAAAATTAAATAGTTATACATGATCCTTACAGTAACGTTACAACTTTTTTCTTTAGTATTTACCAATATACCTACTGTCTATAGTACACAGTTTTTCATTTTCATTTATCCTCAGATACACATTAATCTCTACTTTTTTTAGTTTTTTTTTTTTTTTAATTTTGTTTGAATGTCCTCCATATTTTGTATTGTATATATGTAACTGAACTACACCTACACAATACCCTCTGGGCCTCTGCCCCTAGGTTGCCTGGAAGAGATCTTATTTCAGCGATAAGGCCGCCATTTGTACCTTACGATACTTTGTTAAAATCATTCTGATATGTATTATTTCTGTTTTGGTGTACAATTAAGTTAACATAATAATAACTATTGTTATTGTTATAATTCCTAAAATAAATTATATAGTATTTGTTAAATATTTATACGTAATTTTGTTTCTCTATCATTGAGACAGAGTAAAACCGCGTACTATAACTATACTCTGGTAATATACGTATAGTAATATATAATAAAAACATTTACTAACCAAAGAAAATTAATACGAACACAATACGCACAACTAAATACGTATACGTTTAATCTATTTTTTTATCTAAACCTCTATACTCCATCTAGAGATTCATCTCAAAAGACCGGACCCGCCCTATTCACGTCGTCGCCGCGGCAAAAACGGACTTGGACGTGACCTTTGCTCAAGTTTTTGCACTATTTAGTCAACATTCAGGGCGCGGTCTAGCGTATGTATTATGATATTTTATTCGGATGGTGAATTACATAAATATGTATGTATTTAATATCTGATGAATTTGTTATTTATTATTATATTATAAAGCTGAAATTTATTTATTTAAATGTAGTTATCTAATAGTCATGTTTATATCGATTTAAATAAAAGTTATTGCAGAAAACTTGTCTATTGAGTAAAGATCTATCAATTATCATGTTACGACTCAGCAAAAGAGCATTTATAAAAATGTTACGTGTAAAATTTTTCCAGTCATTAAAAATCTATGCAGTAGATCTTTTATACAAAATGAAACGCATATAAATTGTCTAGTACTATAAATACAATTAATAATATGCAATTTATTATTCGTCTTAATTTTATTTGCTTTGTATTTTGATTTTAGTTTTTTGAATAATGTTCCATTATAATTTTGACACCTTTCTCTCAATACGAAGACACGAAAGTAAACTATATATCTCTAATAAAATCGCTACATAAAATTTTAATTATTGTAGGTACAGAGAATATATAAAAAATGTATAAAAACAATATATAATAGCATAAGGAGTTTAAATATAAAATACCAAATGGTAGAATAAAAGAAAACTTTAAATCTACGTCACAGTTATAATAAATAACTAGCCGACCCGTGTCCACTTCGTTGGGCGTTAATTTTTTTTGTGATGCAAATATATAGAAAAGTTTTCATCTCGCTCGCATTTCTCCGACTTGATTTACATATACTATTATTTTTCACTGAATCTTTTGTTTAATAACAATACAATATAGCCTATACGATATAGCCTGAATAGTGCAGCTGTCTGTTAGTGAAAGAATTTTCATGATCGGATCTGTATTTGCAAAGACCCCCCCCAAACAAACAAAGTAAAAAATTTTTCCTCTTTATAATATTAGTATAGATTAATGCTTCACATCCAATGGCCCCCAGTAGGATTATCTCCTATGTCGGGGGTCCGGAAACACACACAATGCACAAGCACAAACGCCCAGACCACGGCAAACATCTGTATGGCCAATACAAATGTTTACCATGTGCGGGGATTGAACCGGTAACCGCCAGCGCAACAGCCACAAACCAGAGCTAACAAAAACCATATAGAATCGCATCAGTAACCTGTTTTATTAAAAGCTATTCATCTTATTAAAGAACGCAGTAACTTAGTAGTCGATTAAATCAATTAAAAATTTAAAGCACCCGGTCTATGAAGGTTCTCAAATTAAGTGGGTCTCTCCTGCATCGTCTCGAGTGTTCTCGGCGTTCTTAAATGATTCCGAGTATCATTTATGATAATTTTAATTTAAACATGAGATGGTGGTGACCGTCTTTTTATTAAGAGCAATTTGCGAATATCTATACTAATCATATAAAGAGGGTTTTTTATTGTTACTTTGTTATGGATATAATCAAAATCTACTACGATAATTTTTAAAAATTCTTTTCCTGGGAGAATGATACGTTACTTTTTTTTTGATATCGCAGGGTAACCCATTTACGGGTGATATCCAGGATGCCCGGGTAGGCATTCCTAGACCGTATGTCGGCTTCAGCACTTGGGGGTGCACTACCGTCCAAAACCCCTGCAGGAGCCTTTCAGCCGCTTTGATTGGAGGGTCCCGGATCTGCAGGCAACAGGATCCTTCCAGCGACAGGCTGGCCTAGGAGAAGGATCAGAGCTTAATCCACCACACTGCTCCAATGCGGGTTGGCGGATATATTCCCTACTATGAGTAAAGATCGCTATCAGGTGTACATGATAACAACCGGGACCGACGGCTTAACGTGCTCTCCGAGGCACGGTGGGCAGACCCACAAGGACTGCACAAACACCCAGACCACGGCAAACACCTGTATGGCCAATACAAATGTTTGTCACGTGCAGGGATCGAACCCGAGCCACTGCAACAGGTGCAATCCATGGCTGTGACCGTTGCGCCAACGCGGCGTCATAATATGGATAGTATAGTACTGTTATTAATATTACTGTTCAGTATATTTTAAACTGTAATCGTAATGAACTGTTTAAAATGAAATGTTTTAAAATTTTCCAGAATAGTTTACATGATATTATCCAGTCCAATCTAGGGCTGAATTTATTTAATTTATTATTGAAATGAATGTAACGAAATGTAATCATTTAAACGGGGTCATATTGAATTTTTATTACTGAAGTTGAAGTTATGCGGGTTCGATTTCGACAATGAACGTATGTATATATATATATATATATATATATATATATATATATATATATATATATATATATATATATATATATATATATATATATATATATCCCTCGTATAAAAGTGAATCCTGTGTCAGGGTCCGAAATCATACGAATTAAGATACAGTCTCAAATTCAATAAACGCATGTATGCTCTATATGAGCACTTGTTTTTGCTATAATTAAACCTGTGATCGCTAGTGTGTCAATCATTGCGACCACTACCAGTCCTGGATTTATAAATAGGCCGTATAGGCCGCGGCCTAGGGGCGGCAGATTTCAGAGGACGGTCAATTCAGAGGATAAAAGTATCTCTCTTAATAACTAATTCATTCGTTTATTTAACTTTCATTCGTTTAAATAATAATTTTCCATTTGTAGTAAAGGAGGCAGGCCCCTTTACTGCAAATGGAAAATTATTATTTTAGAAAGGTATGTACATGGGGCGGCAGAAATAAAGTAGCCTACACTCATAAAAAATATAAATCCGGCACTGACCACTACGCTTATAAGTCGTCAAAAATTATATTAAGTTTTAAAACAATTAGCAATACAAAATTTTCCAAGTACCAAAACCAATACATTTAAAAAAAATATCTCACCCTTGATACTGTAGAATTGTAACAATGTATACATAATAATTATTCTTCAAACAAAGTTTTCGAAAGCCAATTTTATTTAAAGTATGTTCTTTACTAAAGTTGTATTGAATTTCAAAGTAAATAATTATGTTTTTAATTAAACAACTAACATCGAAATAGTTACCTTCAGTCCCGGAGTATATTCTCTGAGTTGTGAAATAAATATCTTGCTAATTAGGCTTTTGAAGTTATTTCAGCGCTTTCCGCTTTTGTATAGTTTCAGAACGTAACGAATTCACGCAACTTTTATATTTTTACCAAAATAACGGTACAATTCTGGGAAAATGAGAAAATGGAGGCTCTGGTGCGAATTTATAATTTTATATAAAGACTGTTTAAACATATTATAATGATCTGGTGAGCTTATTTTCGCTATAATATTTTCTCGTGATTTATGAATGTGTATTTCTTTTTAATTATCTCGTACCAAAACACTGGCCTGTTAAAAAGGAATATAAAAAAAGTTATCCAATTTACTGCAGTCATTCGAAAGTTATGTGCACACATTTGTTTTATTTATACAGGTTTGTAAATTAATATGCTAAAAGTACTAATTAATATTTCGTCTACTTTCATTAACTTTTAATTACTTCCGGTTGTATCAGGTAGAGTTTTAATAAAGTAAACGTTTAATGAAATTTCCAGCCAGCAACTTGGCTTTGAGTTAAGAAATGTTAATATTTTATGGTTTTCCTAGAACATATTTTTAATTTAAATCTGGGTGTTCAAACAACTATAATATTTTTTTATTGAAGTTCTAAAATCATGGTCTTTATACAAGCACTGAATATTTAGAATATTGTGTACATTAAAAAATATATAAATCTTTGATACCTATTTTAACTGTCCAGGAGTTAGGTTCCACATACACATATATAATATATATTTTTTCAATTTACACTTCAATCACAGCACTGGCATTCATATGGCAAACATTTATATAGGCAATATAGACCTTAGGCATAGTCTGAGCGTTCTGGCTATGTGATATACATAGGATTACATCCAAGGGAGAAAAAGACAGTCATAATATAAATTTTTGTCGTTATTACAAATTTCAGCTTTGGAAGTTTTACTTTATGTTTTACAAGTGCTGTTTCATAAATACCTGTAGACTTAACCACAGGTTTTTAAATGAACAAATGGATAATTGTTTGTTTTCAATATGTTTTCAAATAAGAGATAATTTGATTGCTACAACGCATCACGAAACAAATTTGAATCAATCGGAGCGATTAACCGCAAAAATCAAAGCTATTGGAAATGTTTTAATGAACAAACTCTAAATATATTTATTTCAATATACCAATGTCGCTTGTAATAAAATATGAAAAACATTTTAGTATATATTTCAATAGCTGGTCAAAGTGCTATTAATTTCATAAGTGTTCTCAATAAAAATCAACGAGTTTGTGAATACCTGCCAAGTCAAAAATGCGTAAACACAATTGCCAGCAAACGAGAAACATCGATTAATAAATAAATAAAAAATCTAATTTCAATCGCTCAACGTGCAATGGAACGGGCTATGCTTGAGGTTTCTCTCGAAAACAGGATTGACTATCCATGAGAGAACGAAAGTAACCGACATAGCCCACAGAATTAGAAGGTTGAAGTGGCAGTGGGCTGGTCACCTGTGTCGCAGAACCGATAGCTGCTGGAGCAGACGTGTCCTGGAGTGAAGACCGATATCTACGTAAGATTGCCGGTTTAGGCTGGATGCGGATTGCGGAAACTGGGATGTCTAGCACGTACTTGAGGAGGCCTATGTCCAGTACTGGACTGCAATAGGCTGAACTGACTGACTGATTGTTTTAATTATTTGTTGACTTCAGTACTTTACTGAAATAATTTTTGAGTATAAAATTTTTGCGGCAATGACTTGACCGAAAGATATAACTTACATATTTTTTGGTACTTAAATTGAATGTTAAATGAGGTTTTTTCCTTTTAAAATAAATTTTACTCTAGTTTTTGTAATAAGAGTAACTCTAAGGTAAATTTACAGCTCATTCTAATACATTTATATCAAATATATATGTATCATTACAATAAATTAAACGGTTGTTATTAGTTTAACTAGCGCGTAAATAGGTTTTGTAAATATTGATTGTATAATTTGTATTAATTCTAAGAGTTAATTGTTTTCATTTAGAGCTGTTTCATTCCTATTTGAATCACCTTCACCTTGCCCCACTTTACATTACCTAGATACACTTGCGCAAATAGTGAAATTATATTAAACAGTTTTAATTCATAGCCGTAATAATTTAGCGGCTTTTACTCAATAATCAAAATGTACCGCACATTCGTTTGGCTTGTCGTTATTTACAACCACATCCGCGTTCATCGAGGACTCAAACATCCGAATTAGGCCGGCAAATGACCGACCGCAATGTATGAACATTGCAGTATATCACGACCGTATTCCGCAGTGCGCATTACATCGACGCTCCACTTAGTTGATACGACCCTAGCTTACATGCTAAAACGGCAATGCAGTCGGAAATTAGCCGTTTATCCGCTTACGATGCTGGCTCTAGCGGCTGTGACATTACGCCCCGGTTTTGGCAACGTCGAGACTGTAAAACTTAGTGTAATTTTCAGAACAGTTTTATACACAAACTGTTTTACCGTAATAGACGTTGAAGATCGAAGTACAATGGCTAATTTAAAGTTTGTAACAATACTCATATACAATTTCAATACTATTCGGTTACGAAATCAAAGCTCATTTCAAATGAACAAACTTCATGAGTATTTACTCGTCATTATAAATGTAAGAACCGTCATGGGCTTTTTAGTGGTTATTATCACAAAAACTTAGTACCAATTGTTACTCTTGATAGATGGTAATTTTTTACCAGCCCCACCGTAAGGTAGCGGAGCAAATTAATTTCCGAACCTTCTTCTATACGTAGAAAAGCCTTTTAGCAAAACTAGAACGTTAAAATGCTGTTCTATTGTAGTTCGACCTCCGAATTTCTAAATTATTTCATTTAAAATTATATAAAAAAAACTATTCTTAACAAAGCTGTGTATAAGAATATCGAATTATACCTAGCTAAAGATTTATCCTGTTCGGTCACCACAACAGTAAAAAGCAAGCTTCTCCTATGAATCATTCTTAAGCCTCGCAATCGAGCTAAGCGCTTGATCGATGCTGTTGTCTGCGAGCTTATGCTAATGTTATTTAGAATGGAATCCAATGCATACGTTTTACATATTACTGGAGAGAAATGTTGAAACTTTTATTTCAATGTTAAATTATTACTTGTTTAAGAGTGCTAATCTTATTTGCTGATCCAGTTTAGAAAACGTTGTGTAGATATTTTTTTCTTGTGAAGGTATTTTAAGGTTTTTTATCGTCGCGCATCAAAGTAACGGAGCTTTGAAGATAAAAGTTATTGAAAGCGTATCTGTTCAAGTATTTATATATATTTAATTTTTGTAGTAGAATATTTTTTATCCCAAGAGTAATTTTATTGACATTTAAGTAGGAATACCTCACCTTATTTACAGATCATTGCGTTGAATCGAATTCACGTTTTAATAAAATTTACAATCATTTATGAATCAAAATACAATTTTATTATTTTTCTATATTAACAATTTCCAGCTTATGTATTTTATTAAGTTCGTCATACTTCTGTATTAAGGAATGAAATGAAAAATTTATTTATTTCTTGCCACAATAATACATTAATCTCACCAGAATACTTGTGATGACGTATATACATATGTAGGTGCAGTACTACTTAAATAATCTCTACATAATTTAATACAAAACTGTCTAATATTACACAATAAAGCTGATAATAAAATATAAATAATTTCAGTTGCAAAAAGTAAAAAAAAAATATTAGGAAAACCGGAATACCTTTTTATTCTTTTATTAATGTATAGCAGGGAGGAAAATGCGAACGAAAATATTTTTAATTATTTTATATTTATTTAAGTTGTGAAAGCAAATATTTATTCATGAAAAGGCAGAACAGTGTCATTTATTCAAACCATTCTTAATACTGAGAGCAACGAAATTATATTTGGAACAAAAGGCAGACTTAATGCCTGGTGGCGTTCTTTATCAGTCAAACAGACCATAGTACCCTGGGCGAATACAAAATACGGAGGCGGTAACAAAATAAGTAAAACATAAATATATATAATTGTACCTACAAAATGCATTATAATAATTTGCATTGTAATAGTCTAAAAACATCACAATGTGTGTTTACAACTGCAATTTATTCTTCAAATATTAACATACAGTTTTTTTTTTAGTTTGTATAGCTGCGGGAAGCGTTGCATAAGTTCTAAAGACTAGTATTTGAAATTTAGGCTTTACCAATCCGTATAAAATGTCTGTAGTAAATGACCACCGTGTTGGCGCAAAGGTCACAGCACTGGTTTGTGGCTATTGTGCTGGCGGTTGCGGGTTCGATCTCCGGACATGATGAGCATTTGTATTGGCCATACAGATATTTGCTGTGGTCTGAGTGTTTGTGCAATCCTTGTGGGGTCTACCCACCGTGCCTCGGAGAGCACGTTAAGCTGTCGGTCCCGGTTGTTATCATTTACATCTGATAGCGATCGTTTCTCATAGTAGGGAATATATCCGCCAAGCCGCATAGGAGCAGCGTGGTGGATTAAGCTCTGATCCTTCTCCTACATGGAGAAAGGGGCCTATACCCAGCAGTGATATATTACAGGCTGAAACGTAAGCGTAAGCGTAAGTAAATGGCTGTCTAGAAATGATGGAGGAATTCTACCTTGTAGGTCATCTCTGATCAATTATCTTTTTATACTTTTGTATGTCTTCCTATATGTACATATAACTACGTCTTTAAATGCCAACAGTGCACTCGACACTTAATATCAGATGGGCATGTGTGCTCGTACACTTTCCTTTCCTCCTTTTTATAAAAAGTGCTATATTTAAATTTTAATTTCGGTTTCAAATCAATGTCTTCGTATAAATTCTTGAAACTCAAAAAGTTACACAAGTTGAACCGATAGCCGGAATTTCGTTTTACAAGTTGGTTATACAATCTATGCAAATTCTCATTAAAGTGGATTCGAATCCGAAACCGTATGAATATTCAAAACTCCGAAGAACCGAACCGAAACAATCGTAACACGAACGAACACAAAAACCGTCGGGTATTTGAATAAACTATGTAACTTTGTATGAGGGATCGCGTCCATTGAAAAGCTTCGATATTTCTTAAACAAATTTAACGTATTCGTAACGTGAAAATACTAATATTTTTATTTAGTAAATATGAAACTGTCCTGTTTCGTTTATGAAACAAATTTGTAAAACTGCTTTTTAAAAAGAATAACATTATTTTATATTTTACTGATAGTCGCTACTTCTTCTTCGTTGTTTACTATACGTATTCAAGACGACTTCGTTATTACTTCCCCACAATTTTTTATAAATAAATTATATCCAATGATGTAGCAAAATAAATTCTACGCTACATTTTAAGTTAGACGTAAGTGAATGCAGCTGTGATACTGTGTGGCTACGGTTACTGTGTGGCTACGGTACTAAAGAATATAGCCACCCCCTCTCTTCCCGTGGGTGTCGTAAGAGCCGACTAAGGGATAACACAGTTCCGCTACCACCTTGGAACTGAAAAGGCCGACCGGTGGCGGGATAACCATCCAACTGCTGGCTTTAAAATACACAGGCCGAAGACGGGCAGCAGCATCTTCGGTGCGACAAAGCCAGCCCTGCGGTCACCAACCCGCCTGCCCAGCGTGGTGACTATGGGCAAAACACATGAGTTCACGTTATTTTTGGCGTAAACTTGTGGAGGCCTATGTCCAGCAGTGGACTGTATAGGCTGTAATGATGATAATGATGAATGCAGCTGTGTAAATCGTAACGATTTTGTACAGCAAACGTATAGATAGACGAATAACATTCTATATAACAGTTTTAATTTGTCTGTCCTATTCTCTTATGTCAAACATTGGCTGGTTACAGTTTTCAGCCTCGCTACGATTACGAAAAGCTACAAATGTAAAGACGAACAAATCAAAAAAAAGCAGATGTTAGTACAACTTGTAATAACTAACACAAGATAGCTCGTCTCGAACGTAAAATACCCGATCGTAAAGCGATCTCGTAAAACAGGAATTGTTAAAATTTATGTAACACAATCTACCGCTAGCCTTCGTTTCCAAAGAAAACACATCCAGATTTTTTACTGTCCCCCGGGTATCGTTCAGTTTGCAAGAAAAATTCTAGGAATTACCCTGGTGTAAGCTATCTCAGTTGCAACTTGTATTTAAATTTGACTAATCTCTACTAATATATAAATAATGATACAAAGCTGGAGTTAGCTTGTGTAAATCCAGTAATCTCGGGATTTTGACCAGTCTGATTTTTAGTTTGCGTTTATTACTTTGCTTATAAGTTTAAGGCAATTCCATTGATTGTTGAATAAGGTTCAAAAATTGTCTGACTCATAACGAGTTTTTGACAGATTCTTATATGTTTTGTATATTGACGATATTCGTTCTCGCTGCAAATTGAAACTGAAGTTTCCAAGTTTTACATTTTATCATATTGTACAAACAAGTCCAAACCGTCGACTTGAAATATCGGAAATTTTGCAACAATTCTTTCAATAATGTTAGTAAGGCTTATTGGAAGGTTTAGTGTCACGAATAATATTTTCCAAATTTATTCTTTCAAGTACTGTTCCACGTACGAACACCGCCGTAAACATTTTTATCGCGAGTATAGATTCGCAAATTGTGGCCGTAATATAAATGCGACTGGAAATTCAAACCGATGTTTTTTTTCGTAGCATTTTGGTTTTTTTTTCGTATCATTCTGCTAATCGCTCCGCTGCATGCTTTAAAAATATTCGATACCGAATTTTAACCAAAATGCAGCCATTTTGCATTACGTCGCTTTGGTGTAATTGAAAATGTATTTACGATTCGTGTTTCTTTTTTTTAATTTGTGATCGATGGCCCTTTCACTCGTAATCCTTTGTGTATTTAACTGAATCTATATTATTTAATGGATAGGATTTATATATAGGATATAGATATAGGATTTATTGAATGTTATGTCAATGTTACTTTTTTCCCCCATTTTATTTTACTTGTGCAGCTTACGTAAGTGAAATTACGCGCAATATAAACGCAAGTGATACTGTACTTGTTATTTTTTTACTGTGATTACTTTTTATATGTCACCAATGCCAGAGTGGTTTATTGTGATCCCGAGGAGTTTCGATTCGATTTCGAGATTCGAGCGAGTGTCACAAAATTTTCTATAATTTAATTTGTTTAAACATTTATCGCTTGTTGAAGATTGTGGTAAGTTAAGAAAAGTAAACCAGGATGTCTCGGAGCTTCCGACTTTTAGACGTGTTTATCCGTTTGTCAGCGTTGAAACTGTGTGGTGAATTATATGACGATTCTTATTCTTAATAGAAGTATAACACAATACACAAAGTCATCAGTTATTAGTCAATCAAATGGTTTTTGACCATACTGTCCTTTACATCTGAAATTCTTAGAACTTTATTTTTAAAATAGTTACTGCAGTCGATATTAAATACATGTAGTTTTGAAATAAAATCGCTGCTACCGTCTGTACACTTCCACACAACCTCACTTCACGATGTATAAACACGTTTTTCCAATTACGCCGGCGAACTGCGAAAGCCGTACGTACGCCCGAAAGCTGTAAGCTGTGTTTCATGTTTCAAATTGTTTTAATTCCGCCGAATATGAAGAGAGTCCATTTATTGAAACTATGCTCGCGCAACGTACATAATATACCTTTCATATATATTTGTGAAGGAACGAAATTTTACTTATTGGAAGTATTTGATAAGCAAAAAAAAAACATATTTGCAATTTCAAAATAAACTGTTATAAAGAAGTTTTTGTCTGCATCATCGTGTGTAATTTGTAGACTTTATTATTTCAGCTTATTATGGGTATCTAATGGTGGTTTACAAATTGTGTACAGAACCTCATTAGTTTTTTTTTTTTTTTCATAAGAACCGCTCTAATACATACATCATCTAGTTGCAGTTTCATTGTAGATATATTTTTTTTAGAATATTTTTAGGTAGATTTGTTTTTATTTATACCTATATCTGGTCTTTTTCTTGTATGTAAAGGCATTTGGCCTATATCATCATTATTAATTGCCGTCTATGCGCCGTCATATGCAACTGTTGTATAGTTTTTCCGTTGTGTATTCATTACAACTCTGTCTTATTTAGAAGTAACCTTAGTGCGTGTGAATCCGCGATCTATGTCTGGCATCAATAAGTTCGTATAACTTATTTACATCGGCGTGCGTTTATTAAAATTCCTAAATAAATTACACGCGAACACATTTTAACATTCGTGAGTACTTAATAAGCCAACTTTGCTTTGCAGAATTTATATTCACTACAATTAAATAAAAAGCTTCAGGGAATCATTAATCTTATGAGTACATGAAATACAGGATCATTAAAAATTTGCTAAGGGATAAAATTTATAGGACTCACATTTTATACAATAAAAATTGTTATTTTTTTTTTATTAGGGTTTCTTTATACAATTTAAAATGTTTTTGAATATTTTTTTTTGATATTTTTTGTATTCTTTTATTTTGTCTTGAATATGTTCCGTAAATTCATAGGAAATGCTATAAAAAGAGCCTATATTTGCATGGTTAAAAAAGTGTCAATTTATTACAACATAAATTATCTACTAAAATATTTTACACCCAAAATTGACCCCAACAATGTCTCAGGCGTAACTCTGTTCACACTGATGCTTTTATCGTAAACGGTAAATTCATTCTCACGCATCCCGCCTCCCTTCATACATATAAAACTACGAGATCAGACATATGTGTCTGTACATATATTAATATCCTATAGAGCTATAAAGGCATAAAACTCGTATAAAAGAGCAATTTCTTAACACACCCCGGTTCGTTACTCAAGTTACTCCAGTAATAAACGTCGGGTATTCCATAATTCTAGCGGAGCCGAGTGAAATTCAATTTTTACCGTCGGCCGGCGGGCAATGATGAAAAACAAGAAGGGTTTAATATAATTACTGAGCAGAGTGCATGCGGTAATTGAAATGTCCTCAGAATTCAACCCTGAATCGACATTTTGAGCCTTTGATTCATTAAATATCAATTTGTATTCGGACGTCTTATTTTGGAATTGGATTTAGGTATTGTAGTCTGCGATATTTCAGTGTAACTAATGCTGTGGTCGTGGTAACTATGTTTTATGATTATTTTCAAATTGTCTTTTATTGCCTTTACATCTTTTCTCTTTTTGTATTTTTACTATCATATTTCTGGCGCAATTTTACTCACTACAAGTTATATAACAAAAGATATGAATACAAATTATTTTATATTTTCACATTTCTTATTTTTCTCTTAGATAACTTTCACATAAATTTATTAAATATATTAATGTACTAGCTCTGCCGCGCGGTTTTACACTTGTTAATTTACACACGAAAAAAATAGCCTATAGCCTTCCTTTGTAAATTCCCGGGATTAGCGCATTTAAATAAACAAACACAATTTTTTCAGCTTTATCATGTTAATAACAGAAAATTGGTAAATAAATGTGACTCAATACCAACAAAATTCCACTAAGATGGTCAGAAGCTCAAATATCACAGCAAATTGTAATGTCATAGTTTTGACAGCTCCGCAATGATATCGGTTTGTGAGAAAACCACAATTTTCGAATTCCGAACATTTCGTGCTCTGTTCAATAAATTTATATAATACGTAAGTTCGTTCAATATATATTATATTATATACATAAGTACCTGTAAAAGTTCTTGTGGGCGTAGACTTCTCAAATTCTAAAGAAGGAAAGTTTGAATTATAATTAGCGACTGCCAACCTCTGCAGATTAGTGGATGTAATTAGTACTACTACCAACCAAAATCTTTTAAAGTTCTTTTGAATTCGTTTCATTATCATTCTTATGGGGTCATTATATAATATACGCATCGGTCTAGCCAATACGATTTCTTTCAAGTCTGATCATCAATTAATCAAATATATCTCTCGTCCCTAGAATTAGAATTGAATAACTTATAAAAAAATAATCTATAATTACGTTTAATGGAGGAAACATCTAGTTTTCTAGTTCTTTAGCACATAGACGCTTGCTCACGATTATACTTTTTGTATTTGCATAGTATTTGTAAAATATTAAATACTCATTTTAAAATTTTAATCCATCCACTTTATTTTCAGTCACTTATTAATGCCCTTAAACCATCTCGAATAATTATTACACCACGAACCGCAATCAGAACATATATGTAATGTATATACCAACATATACGGCTCGAATGGCTGCCTGTAGGGACCTTTTGTCGATTAACCGTCCGTTGTAATTTTTAATTAGTTTTTATTTAATACCAGAGCAGCTGATGTCAATGTGACACAAAAAGTTTTTGTGTAACTAAAAATAGACGAATACATGCACATTGTAATTGATTTTTCTTTAAAGCTATACTAAACGAATTCAATATTTTAAACGAAATAAATAAACCGTCGATAAATGTATATGACATATCAACAAACGAGATTAGGTTCAATTACCAACGGTTAGCATTTATGGACTGACAAACGAAAACAATTTTAAAATATACAAATACTAGCTGACCCCGCAAACGTTGTTTTGCCATATATGTTATTAACCCCCTTTATCCCCCCGCTCCCTTATAACTTAGGGGTACGAAAAATAGATATTGGCCGATCCTCAAACCTACCCGATATGCACACAAAATTTCATAAAAATCGGTCCAGTCGCGTCGGAAGACCATGGTAACTATTGTGACAAGTATTTTATATGTAAGATTTTATTTGTTTAAATTTGACGATTATAAATGAAATTTAACAAAACTTAAAACATTGGAACAGTTTATTGTACATGTACATTGTTTTGACAGTTTGTAATCTGACGTTAATCCATAAATACGTCATATTCGTAAAATTGGATGTATAATAGTATGTTTGTATTTCATTAAAATATGTAAATCTTGGTGTACTCGGTGGTTAAGGCTCAAACTCGTGTGGTCTAATTTCGGTCCATTCTAGTTGTGATGATTGTTATACTTAAACCCTTACCTAGACTGCCTAGCTTATTGATCTTTTTGGTGTCTTTCTACAATGGATATTCAATTGATTCAATATGGATTGTCTGTTTGATGATAGTAATAATGATGATTAAAACATGTTGAGCTTTTATCAAATTTCTAACTCTAGTATGCTTATCAGGTAAGAGATATCCATAGTGTTATAATCAACTGTAAAACGATTGTTATACCGTTTGCAAAGAAAGTTGAAATACTATGATATACTAAATCTAGATTAAGATATTAGCTAGTTTTTACTAAATTATTCCAGGATAGTAACTGACGCGAGTAAAACTACGGGCTCATTTAGTAGATTTTAATTTAAAAGACTACGAATATTATAATGGAATTTTGCAAATTAAGCATATTTAAAATTTCGTCACCATTATTCTCATTAGACGAGCGTAAAATTTCAATTTAATTCCAAAATGGATAAGCACTAAACCCGAGTTGGGAGCGGCGCGCCTAACTAAAAGGACTCCATTAGCCCGTCTGTCCGTGAACTAATATGCTTTACTGCGCGCTTCGTTTTTATCTCACTATACGACTAGCTATGATAAAAACTTACGTATGCTGAGATAGTATATTTGATACAAAGTTGAAAAGGTTTTTATGAGATATCTTCTAATTCAATCTAGGAAATCAATTCAAAATCAAAATAGTTTTATTCCAGTAGTATTCAAGGCACTTTCGAATCGTCATTTTACTAATGAGAACTCTAATAATGATAATTATTTTTTAGAGTAAAGCTACCGCTGATTGCCGATCGATCAAATCGAAACTACGCAGTTACTCTTTTTAAAAATATTAAAATATAAACTGTGTGTTTAATATAAAATTGTTAATTTCGCATGAAATACAGCGTCACTAAATCCACACGTCTAAAGGACGAATAATAAGCTTTATCTATTAATTTTTTTTTAATACAAACTTTAAAGTTATGTTGAGACAATTGCAGAATCGTTTGTGGGATTATTTCTGTGTTGACAACTTTAAACACTGCAAGCCAACTTAAACTAACCTTTTGAGTTTTGTGTTTTAATACGGATGACATGTCCCCTAATTGTGTACCAATTGACTCATATAATTTACATTCATTATTCCAATTGGTTACAAAATGTTGACGTCTAACTTGTTTGCACCTTCGACTGCCGAAAGTATATAGAGAATGACTTTACTTACCAATTATGATTATTTAAGTAAGCGATTTTTGACCGCGCGTTATGTTTTGGTAAATATCTCTACTCAAAATTTTTTTTTGATAGCAAATGATACATTGTTAGAAAGGACATAAATGCAGGATATTTTAAAAAAAATAGTTAAAACCCTATCGTGTTTGGTTTTTTTTTTTATATCACTTTAAAGTTTGTAGTTTGGTAAAATTTTGCAAGTCTTAAAAACTTTGAAGGCCCATATTTTCGTATTTTTTCATGTTACACTTACAAATATGGTTTCAAAATGTTGGGAATTTATTCAAAAAAAAGACATAAAAATAATTTGGGTCCGTAACACATTTTTTTTTTTGTCATTTGTGAGTTTGAATGATGAATTCTGGAGATTTTGTAAAAAACAATTAAATGCTGCATGAAAAAAAAATAAAAGGGCAATGACTTTAGTTAAGTGGCCAGATATATTGGCAATGACCCCCCCTTACTCCCCTGACCGTTTGTCCAACACCCCACCAAACACCCTGTATAATAAAACTATTTAACTTATGATATTGATATAGTTGTATCATACTATTATTTTCTCTATTTGAATTTCATACATGTAAATTATTTCAAATGAGGTGCATGGTTATGTGTTGTAATCTTGAAAAGACGCGTCCATGTGGCTGGAAGTAATTTCTATTGTCATTGTACATACTCATTTTGATTATGGAAATTACTACCAGCTTGCCAAGATGATGACGTAAACTGTCGATCAAGTACATTGGGTTAATGTCACAATATTGTTACAATATTTCTTGTTTGTATAGAAAATTATTCATATTAATGTTTAGGTTAATAATGATATTAGGCTATTAGACTAATTGATATGGTAACAATAGTTTGTTTTAAGTTTATATTACTTTTTCGTTTTCGAATATACACAACCTTTTTTATTATTTACACGAGTAACAAAAAGGTCGATTGACATACAGTCACGATAGATTTTACACAAAAAAATTTGTTAAGAGGTTTGGGGTATAAAATTTGAACTTTTAGTACGTGATAATATAACAATAACAATTTCCTTAAAATTTATCTTTACGAAGACACATAAAGCAGTAAAGCGCTTTTACGCTGTTATATATTTCGTTCTCGTATGTAAATATAAATTAAACATAATAGATAAGCACTAAATGTCAAGGACGAGATCGCTGTCTAAGTAAAGAGATTCCATTAAGCCCGTCTTATGTACAAGCTTGTTTTTACAGCCTGTGACGTGCCCTGTCGTGATATAAAACATTCAATTAGTCTGAAATTACTTTGACATTTTGTAATCTATACTGGTATCGATAATAGAAAAGATTAGGTTTTGATTTAATACACTCTGATATTAGTAACTTGATTTAACTAATTCATTTACTTCTAAAAAATATATCACTTCTTCATCTTTGTGGGTAAAACTGTATGTATGTGATGTTAAATATTTTAATTTTATAATAAAAGGCGAGATTCGAATCGAAACCAGTAATCTAAACCAAACACAAACATTCAAAATTATTACACAATACTACGAAATAGTTAATTAAGAGTTGTACAAATCCCCATTCGAGAGAAATAGTAGCGGGAATGTTGATGGTAATTTATCGTCCAACAGCTATTCTGGTTCTGCGAACTTAAATAAACCATCAATTCAATGATTGATAACCAATTAATTCACCATTCCCGATTACTTGGTTCTAAATGTATGGAACGTATGCGCAAATGTCTATTCTGGGTTACTCAACGATTAGTTTTCATAACAAGAGATTAATGAAATAAAATAATTATAAAGGAAAACTTAGTTTCTTAGGATACGCAGATTTACATTTACGGATACGCCTTTATTGCGTACTCTACGACTTGTTTTGAAGTGGCTGTAATAATAATTGTGTTTTCTCGCAAAGGCAAAAAACCGACTTCAATTACATCGACCTGAATCGGTTTTTAGCGCGAACTTGTGGAGGCCTATGTGCAGCAGTGGACTGCGATAGGCTGAAATGATGAAGTGATGAATCGGTACACCCACTAAAAAGTTATAAGGTGTGACACAACGTAGGTCGAAGAAAATATAGTCAAATAAAAACACATTATTAGAGATAACTCTATAAGTGCTTGTCAGATCGCGATTAAATTTAAATGGGACCATATGACAGCAACTTTCAATTTAAACAATCATCAAAATCGATTCATCATCGAAAAAAAAATTCTGTGAAAAAATATAAGTCAGTTTGACATGTTGTCGCATGGTAGAAAGTAAATGCGTAGCGCTGCCACTCAACACTACGCCGCGCTACGCAATGCTACGCTTTGCAGCGCTACACAGCGCTACGTAACACGACGGAATCCGATGTTATCAAATATTCGTATAATATTTATATGATAGTATCGCCTTGGGTCGCGTATAAGCGTCAGATTTCATTGCTTTAATTCACATCACTGAAAGTATTAATCTCCTTATGTCGTACCGCGTGGCATTACTTTGTTTCGCATCGCTTACTTTGTCAACGCTTAACACTATATGTAATTTAAATACTGACTAAATTAAAATAATTTTAGTGAAGAACTTTTCCCTACTTTTCCAATTAATTATTGTCATTGTGTTACGTCATACATACAATTTAAAAATGTGTATATTTGTACGGACATATTAATAATGTTACAAGACGATTAAGCATAGGTACCTGTATTATGTTTTACGTATTATTTTTAAATTGTAGTAGAGCTTAAACTTTTCGAACATCACGTTCTCTCATCGGGCAGTTAAAAAAAATGTTCTTTTAACTTCGCAGAAGGCACGTCCTATTACTAAATATAGGCGGAATTGTTTTACCGGGGGCGCGGAATCTGGTTAAGGATGTAGCTAGTTTTACGCGGAACTTACTCACAAATATTAACATATCATCACGCTTACTTCAGAAGTAATTTAGTTGAAATCAATAAGAATATATATATATATTAATGCAATTTCATTATAATCGATTCACCCCTGAACACGGCATCGGCAACTGGCAAACGCGTTAAGTCCTGTAGAATCAAAAATCTTAAATATATGATAAACTTTTGATTTACTTTAAATATCGATAGCCATAATCGTAATTACTTTGGTATACTTTTTGGTTTGTCCGTCAAGTTTTAAGCATTTTAAAAGGAACCCCGTCGATTGCTTCCGTGGTGGCAAGGATAGACAAAATGTTTTTCATTAAATCGAAATAAAGCGATGTTTTTTTCGGTAGCCTCGGATGGAGAGTTAACGTTCAGCGCCGTCCCTTCAATGACGAGCCGGAGAGGTTGTTTTACCCTGTATATTTCTTTTGTGCAATGGTACTTCGTTGCGATGAAATTTTTTTCTCGTGCAAAAACTGCGACAGATGTGGATTGTTTTATTTAATTAATATTGATATTATTTAACCAAAAAAAAAAAAAAATTACGAACGCTTTTTTTAACGTTACGAACGTTAAGTCGCTTGAAACAGTTAAATAAAAATAAATATTAATTGTTAAAATTTATTTTTGTTTATAACCAAAGTTTTAATTTAATCATTTAGAATTCATAATAGTTCATGATTTAAACGAATATAGTCATCAATAAACGTAAAAGTTCCACAGTAAAATTGAAAATGGAATACACGCGAGAAATCCATTCCGTTTTTTAATATTTAATCCCTATCGAAAACTCAGTGAAACGCTCCTTAACTAAGAACCCTCCAGAGCCGATATGTCGATATTTCGAACACACTCGCATCGTAAAATAACGACTCGTTCCCTCATAAACATACATATCCTACTAAGGACACGTCAAACTACGCTCATATTTCGACCTCGTTTCGAGAATGTCTTCCTTCGCACCAGTATTTTATCTTCAAAAACAAAAGAGGATGGGTTTTGTTTTTTTTTATGTATACAGTTAAGATGTGTTGTTCGTTTTCTTTAAAAAGAGAAATAAAAATACTGGCCTACAAAGGCGCCGGAGGTATTTAATAAAAATTTTAACATTTCTGAATGTACAATGCTTTTCATAAGACCATTTTAAATAATTACCGCATTAGCTGATGTAATAAATAAGGACATTTTTGCTTGAAATAAAAAAATATGGATATAAACAAGAGATAAACAGAATGGTGCTGAGCTACATAAGCCTGAGAAACCTGATAGCGTATAGTAAAAATGATAGAGTTTTTGCCACCACGCATCTCCACTGGTTGTTTACTAGTTAAATGAACTTCATACGTATTATTCTTACACAGATAAATATATTTTATTTGTATTAATGTGATAAATGTCAAGGCTTTTTTTATTGTTTATCTCGAGTATTATTTTAGAATACTCCTAAAATGGGGAATGTATATTGGGGATGTTTATAGTCACGCTACGACATAAGAGCGCGACAGTCACACATAACATATCACTTAACCCAAATTGTCAAATCAAAATAAACATTCATTTACGTAAGCACATACAAAACAAGCAAGATACTTACATCGCCGCTTACTTATACGAGGCCTAAACAAGATTGATTTCGTCAATAACTGGCGGCGCGAACATCAATCAAACTGACGGCCAGACACGAGGGGCTCCCACTTAGAGCCCTTATTTTCGACTACACACACTTATCATAACTCTTTACTATCCCGGAGACGAGATGTGATATAATGATACTACATTAGTTTTTTATATAGAGAGATAAATTTTCAATATAAAAATTGCTCAAAACAATTGGTATTTTTATTTACTTCATGCTTAAGATGAATACAACATACATATTACATCTAATGTCATAAATGATGTCATTAAGATACCTATATATAATATATTTTCAACATTATCCTCCTTTTTGAGCGATTGGTTGAACAATTTGACACTTGTTACAGAACTGTTTAACAATTGATATTTTGACTAATTGAACATCTTCAATTTACGGTAGTAAAAGTAATTATAATTTTAATAATAATTTGTAATATTTTTAATCTCAATTTTTAAACATAAATGAGATTATGTGAGAGATAATTTATGGGTTGTCTGGAAGAAATGGCTAATTAGCCATAAGTTCGCCCATTGTACTTCACTGTCTTTAACTATCTTTATGCTTTGTTTGTAATATATTTGTGGTGTACAATAAAGTATAAAATAAAATAATAATTTAAAATTAATCTATCTAAATTGTGTCTAACAACCGCTCTGGTGTATTTATGCATATGTCGGCTCCTACATACCATTGTTTTGCCCGCATAATTCGATGCCCGCTCGGATAAATAATAGATATTTGTATTTACAAATGTTTCTTCCCCATTTGGATGTCAGTCCTTGTGGGTCTCCCCACCGTGTCTCAGATAGCACGTTAACTGTCTACCCGGTTGTTGTCATATACACCTGATAGCGATCGTTACTCATAGTAGAAAATATATCAGTCAACCCGCAGTAAGGTAGCGTGGTAGGTTAAGCTCCAATCCGTCTTCTATATGAAGAAAAACGCCTATGCCTTGCAGTGGGATGTCACGGGTTCAATGGTGAAATTGTGTCTATATTAAGTCTTTATAAATCATATTTATTCATATTAAACATCGATGTATTTTTAAACGTTTCACAGTAAAACAATATAATTATTCTTAATATAAATATTCGGTACTGTATAAAAATATATCACAAGTTATAAAAATAGGAATCGATTTGTTACGGGTAGCATAATACGTTCGTACGCTTTTTCCAAACATCATGAATCAAACGCCGGACGTCCGTGACTGAAATTATAACTTGATACAATACGACCATTTTGTAGCGTTTTCTATTCGGTTTTCACTACATTGTTACGTTATACCACCGAAACTAATGTTTAGTAATGAGAAAAAAAGTTTTATCTGGAATAAAGCTCTTACAGAAATACATACCTAAAACAACAATAGGTATATGTGATATAACATCTACCTCTAATCCATAACATCTACCTCTATTTACTTATTTATTTCCTTCTTTTTTATTTTAATTTTTTCTCTTTTTCATATCTTTTACGATCGTCCTTAGCCTAAAGGCTTTTTTTTTTCAAAATATTACGCTTAGATATATGTTAAAGTTTATTTCATTTCCAAAGAAAATTATACCCCAGTCAGTTTTGCTATTGCCAAAATTATGCTTTTGTATTCTTCCAATTTAGTGATATTGAAACTATTGTGGGTGTACCGGTCCTCGTTCGTTTATTAGTTCGTATTACTCCGTATAATAACACTGTAACACGTTCTGACGCACATTGATAACAAACAACAGCATATTTTTACATCAGCAAATCGTGCCATAAACGATATACGTACGGATTACAAATAAAAGCTATCGTCATATTTGTTTTTTGTTGTATTTGTATTAAAATTGAACAAACGTGACCCATACTTGTGTGTCTGTGTGTGTGAGTGTATTTTAGATTAATATTTCGCTAAAATATAGTTTGAATATCAATCGATCATAATCTTTTCTTTAAATATGTTAACTTTATTGGTTAATTAAAACTTAAATATTTTTTTTATTGCACTGAACCGTATGTTTCCCAAATAAACAAATAAAGCTTATAAAGAGCCCATTAATAAATAGAAAGTAAAATGTATGCATTTTATTTATTTAATAATAGATAAAATAAGTGAAATAATTACTATTTTACTACATAAGTATTTATAAAATATATGATTTGTAGAAACTTAAGAAAGCAACGTCAAATACTGCATTACAATCAAGTTATATATTTAACCTCCCAGATATTGGCTACGTACAGTATTACACCGCTTAAGACCCGAGCATCCTTTCAGCGCGGAGACGGGCGCCGCGTAAAGTGTCGTTACATAAATTTCTCATTCAGGAATGACATGTTTTTCAATTTTTAATTTTAAAGTGCAGAGGGAAATGCTTTTAGAAAGAATTTTAATTTTAAAGGCCAGTATGCAAACTTAATTAGAAACTGCTGCGAGTTTGTCCCACGTCTTTTAGATCCGCTCTTACGACAGATTAATTCGTTTCGAAAATTTAATACGCAACTTGTTCGTAGAAATAAATGGACGTTAGAAGTTGTGATGAAATAAAGACTGAGTGTTTAAATGATATTCACTCAAACATATTTAGTTTGTTAGTATGTAGACAACATTCACTGGCTTTAAATTGCGCGTGCCTTGTGTTCAAACATTATGCATTGAGCTTATCCTAAAGGCGATTATATACACAACTGACTTCAAATCTAAATCAAATTAAATCAGAAGATCTCAGCTAAATAATACTGTTTCAAGCAGTTTTGTGTTCCTGTGGGGAGTAAGGTGACCAGAGCTTCTAGGGGGAATTAAGGGTAGGGTCGGCAAAACGCTTGTGATGCTTCTGGTGTTGTTGCAGGCGTCTATAAGCTACGGTAATCGCTCACTATCAGGTGTGCCGTACGCTTGTTTGCTGACCTAGCGGTATAAAAAAAAAAGATCGGCAGTCCTGTAATGGTCCGACACTAACAATATATATCCATTACGATGTCGTACGTAAATATATTTTTCTTTGAGAATTTTCCCTCATTTTTCGTCTCGTAAAGTCTATATAAAGATATAGGCGTATATGTACGATACGGTCGAACACAGTTAGTTTGACAATCGGTACAAATGGAATGCTGTATCAGATAGTTTCGTCATATGTTTACAACCGCCCCGTAACTTCTAAAAGCCAAGTCTATTGAAATTGGAACATTCATGAATTTCAAACTGTTCTAAAAGCTTTCGTATAAATGAATTGTAAAGTTATAGAATTGAAAATTGAATTATATATTCATATTAAAGTAATACACAACGACAAATTGCTATCTATATCTTACTGTACATCCTGATAGAGAGATCTATTCTCTGAGTTCTGTTACTTTTTTCTTGAAATTAAACAAAACTTTTCTAAGTGCTAACTTTTGATTGAAAAAGTTGCCCCTAGAGTTCGTTCGATAAATTTTAACTAAGATTGAATTCGTTTTGAGTTGCAAATAAATAAATATCTTATAACATACACACACGGTCGTCTGTTCCAATGGTAAGCAACTTAATGCTTGTGTTATAGGTAACAGCCGACTGTTACAATAATTTTTGTTGGTAAATATACAAAGAAATAATACATATATATAAATGTATAAATCCAAATGTTACACCCAGACTCAGGCGGGAATCGAACCCGCAACCTGCGGAACAGAAAGCAGGGCCACTACAAACTACGCCAACGGGCTAGTCAAAATTTCGTCATGAAGAATACAATTTTAATTTAAAAGAATTATTTTTACACAACAAAGTATGTATTTACCTCATTATTTGTATTTTTTAATCACACGAATTACATTTGAATGTAAAACGAGTATATACGACGATTTATCCCTAAACGGACAAAGGACCCGATATAATGTTCCAATTAATTACTTCGTTTCTGGCTATTACGGCTCAGATGCGTAATTTTAAGTAATTAATAATATGGAACAAAAAGTTTGTCGAGATAATTACGTGCGGGTTTCAGGTGCGGGACGCAGTCTAATGTGTACATAAAAGAACGTTAATTGTTATGGATCTGAGGTGTACAACCGTACACGAGCTATAAAATTCTTATATATAAATATTTTATATTTAGTACTTGTATATTTTTATACAATTTATTATTACTTGTGTACGCTAGTCATGAGATACTTCAATTAGGCCGTATTGAATAAGTTATTCGTGTTAGTCTAGTCATTAAATATGGAAAAGAGATATTACTTTTTAAAATATCCGTAATGCTTTTTGTTAAATTCTAAGTAAATATAAAGATTACATTTTTCTGAGAAACACTATTATCTGCTCTTATATATATTCAAAATATCACAAACAATTTCATAGCTGAAATATTCTGGTTTTTTATGCACGAAAAAAAAATATGTAAAAAAAAACTGTCAACTTAAGTAATCTGCATTAAGTCATGATTAATGTAGAGAATATAAAACTTAAATTTGACCTGACAGTTTCTAGACGCTAGCAAGTGCAGTGATTTTTATTAAATGGCGAGTGTTGCACTGCAATATTATGCAAATGCGGGAACTGCGTGCCGCCGGCGATCCGGCGCCTCGCGCGGTCACACTGATTGCGAACCTATTAAATAAGTTACTATAATACATAAATATCATACCGTGATTTATTCAAATCAAGTATATTTAATTTTAAAAATATTAGTCATATGTATATTTATCAAAAAAATATATGTAACTAATATCAGTCACTGTTACCTATAACACAAGCATGAAGTTACATTAGAGACAGATGGCTGTGTGTGTGTTAGAAAAAAAAATGCTAATAACACAAGCATGAAGTTACTTACCTTAGAGACAGATGGCTGTGAGTGTGTTAAAAAAAAACGCTAATAACACAAGCATGAAGTTACTTACCTTAGAGACAGATGGCTGTGAGTGTGTTAGAAAAAAAAAACGCTATTTAGTAACTATCAAAATACACTTTTTTAATAATACACTATTTTCGTCCACGATCACTATTATATCAGTTATTATTTATGTCAATGTTTTTATAAATAATTATATAAACATAGAAAAATTCTAGAACAAAATTTATGTAAGTAAAAAACTCAATAAAATGAACGTCTCGCTTACAATACGACCACACATGGCAAGTAACGTCTGCACCGACTCTATGAAAATCCGTACCCACTCGTTCTCAGCGCTGTTTGTTTTTATACATAAAACATGTTCATATCTAAGCCATATAAGAGATTTGTGAAGAAACCGGAACTTCATCTTTATATTGTTATCGTGAGATATAAAAGTCGTGTTGACCTACGTATAGTAAGTACGTATATTTTTTTTTTATAAAGTTTTAAATTTACTTTTTAAATTAAATTGTATGCTCTATATTCCTTTGTGTGTATGTATATATTGTTTTTTTGTATATGTATATATAAATATATGTATTATAGACGTACTGATTTGTTTTTTGGCCTTACACTTTTTCTTACAGCACATCTTAAAGTTGGTTAATAAATAAGGTCGTATAGCTTTCAGTTTTCCTTTTGCCATTCTATGTTAAATATTTGATTACTAAAGCTGAAATAAATAAATAAAAAATATGTATCTTTTTATCTTTTTTACTGTAATTGCTTAAAAAGCAGAACTTTTTCATATTATTGTTAAACGGGCACGTACCTATAAGTGTCAATCCTACGGGATGTGCGAGGAGTCCAATCGGCGTGAATTCACTTTAAATATGTCAATTAAGAATGATGCGTTTTACAGATTCAAATATGAAAAATGACAATGTCATTTTTAATACTACACCTATCAGTTATTTTTAGAATAAATTTAAAATCAAAATTTTGTCGAATTATTATTTGGTTTGGAAATAGGAAACATTTCTTTAGTACTCGTATATCAAGCACTGTACACAACTATTTGAAGTATTTTGTATTATACTTAATATCGTCATATCTTCGCGATATCTTGGATATAAACACTGACATTGGCTTAATATAGAACACATGTAACCAATGCTGAATACATAATTATACAAAAAAAAAGACAAATGACAATCAGTAAGTCATTAACCATATAACGGCGTAATGTATGCAAAATAATTATCATTAAATAATGATATACCAATGAAGCTAAGTACTATAATATGTAGTTTATATAATTAATTTTTATACTTTATTGTTTATTTTATCAACATCTTTCTCTATTTTTGAAGGTTGTCTGTAAGAAAGACATCACTATTAGCGATAAGGTCGCCTTTGCACAATTTTTTTAAGTTACAATATTGTTATTTATCCTTATCTAATTTCAAATGTGCAATAAAGTGTCCAAAAAATTATAAAAATAAGCTGACTGACTGAAATGAACTCCATCAATGATCATGAATTCTACAGACGTACAAATACAATGCCGATATGGTCCATCGAGAGCCAATACATCATGCAAATCGAATGTATTTTGTGTTATCAGAACCTCATTTGATACTCAGAATAGAAGCTTTTTATTGCTTTTCGTTGTTATTCGTAAAGAAATATTTTGTATTGTACTTTATAAATAATAAGTAAATAAATATCTTATATCATACACACACGGTCGTCTGTTCCTAAGGTAAGCAACCTAATGTTAGTGTTACAGGTAACAGCCGACTATTACAACTATTTTTTTTATAAATATACATAGAAATAATACATATGTAAATATATAAAATAAAATATTACACCCAGATTCAGGCGGGAATCGGACTCGCAACCCACGGAACAGAAAGCAGGGTACTACAAACTGCGCCAACGTGCTAGTTGACTTTAGGTCTGCTGAAGTTACGCAGGTTAAACTTTCAATTCCTAATATATCGTAATGTAATTGATGAACAGTCTATGTACGTCCATATGTTTATACAAAGAAGTTAGTTGTCTTTGTCGTAAAGTTAAAACAACTAGATGTAAATTTATGAAATTACAAGTATATTTTTTCTTTTGTTCTTTGCTGTTATTGTTGTTTAAGCTCACTCTCCCTCTCTTCCCGTGGGTGTCGTAAGAGGCGACTAACGGATAACACAGTTCCACAACCACCTTGGAACTTAAGAAGCCGATCGATGGCGGGATAACCATCCAACTGCTGGCTTTGAAATACACAGGCCGAAGACGGGCAGCAGCGTCTTTAGTGCGACAAAGCCAGTACTGCGGTCACCAACCCGCCTGCCCAGCGTGGTGACTATGGGCAAAACACATGAGTTCACGTTATTTTTGGCGTCAACTTGTGGAGGCCTATGTCCAGCAGTGGACTGTATAGGCTGTAATGATTTTAAATACTTATAACGGTTGCAATGATGATAGCAAATATTCAAACTAGAATTTTGGGAAACGCCAAAACAAACACCTGATGTGGCGTTTCCCAAAATTTATCCAATAAATGTGTGTCAATAAACAATCGAATAACTGTAAGTCAACTAGAAGTTAACGGATCAACTCGGCTTATTTGTTTCTCGTGTTAATAAAAAATATATAGTCAGGCTGGATTAACGGGGTTAATTGAACTACGGAAAAATACACTGAAAAGAAAAATTGCGAATGCAGGATAAAAAAAAATATATCAACTTTGAAAAATAACAAGTATTTAATTGAAGTTCAACAGCTTATTACTGCTCGTAAAACACGACTAAACATTTTAACCGATGCTTTTAAGCTTAAATTGTGATTTTGTGTGCACAAAAACAAACTGGTAACATTTATTTTATATATGTATATATATAAAAAAAGATGAAGTGTATGCATAACTCCCGAACGGCTGCACGATATTGGCTAATTTTTTCTTCTTTTTACTCATCATTGTAGGATGTGAGGTTTACTCATTTTTTTTTTTTTAAGAAAAAAAAACAAATATATTTAGGAACAAAACATGGCGGTGATACCTTTATCAATATTAAGCATCTACAATTTTTTTGTATGTATCGAAAAGGTGTGTGTCTAAAATTTTTCGAATAACTGTTACCGTCTAATATTTTCATATATTTTTTTTTCGAACTGTTAAATAACTAGTATTTTTAAAAGTCCATAACTGGCCGGCGGCTGTTTGTTTCAGATGTTACGCATCTGCCGCCGAATAAATATTGTTAGTTGCCGTTTTTTCGGCTCCTACTATATACGAGTCTATTATTCTTTGTATTTTTTTTCTAAATAACATATTTTTCACAAAACACGAATTGGAATATATTCGTGTTTACTTCGAAGATTAGGATTTTCCCTTTTCAGTTAGTCTTTACCGATGTCGTAATAGGCTTTAACTCTTACCTTGTTCGGTTGATCGGTTAACCTTATAAAGGTTGAAGAAGATAATACTGTAAATATTGGAAGCTTTTCCATTTTATACCTATAATCCGTAGTAAATTTAAAGTAATTTATTATTTTTTATATGTAAGTTTTTTATATGTTTGTTACCTTTTTTCCTCAGATTTTTTTCATAAATATATTTTAAAAGTAAATAATTTTACTCGTACTTGTACCACTTTCAGCGATTACATTAAAGAGAAGGAGAGAGAGACGAACTCTTGGTTCGTGAAAAGTCATTACATTTACCAAGAATTTTTCCCTGGTGATACTAGATGTTCAGTAAGATTTCTTATTGTTTTACAGTGATAATAATTATCTATATCACAGACATACAAATTACATAAAATTAGGATTAGTCAATTTGAAGACGCGATGCCGCAGGGGTCATAACTGATCGCCTTGCGGGATGTGATCCTCACTCGTCATGTCAAATATTTGTATATGTCATGCATATGTACATTTGGCAATCTTAGACTTTTATTCTTGTGTGTTCTGTTTTCGCACCCCGACTCTGGATTTGTCGTACATACATAGGCCCTTAAGAGTAAATTTTTTTATTTTACTTTACAGATCATAAAACAGAAATACTTAATCTGAGACACGTTGATTGGAAATTTTACCCTTAACTCATGCAACATAGTTGCTATGGGTGTGTCAATGCGTCATAAAGTTGCAAAAAGCCTTACCAAAAAATAATACTATTATATCCTATTATTAAGACAAAAGCTTTCAGTCCGTGGCTTCGCCCGGGATTATTAAACAATTTTAGCCTTTCCTTTTTCTTGTATTAAAGTATATCGCGATATGTACTATGTTTTTGTTAAATATTTACAGTTCATAATATAGCGGTTGCGACAGTAACCACTCAATATATCTTGTCTATTTACTAGCAAGAAAGTAACAACTATTAAAATTAAGTAAATAATACCAAATCCTAAAGCCGCTATGTAATATGTATGTACAGTGTACAGGAAGCCTAGCATCTATTTAACAGGACATTTAGCGCGTTAGTCCACAAACCATTATCAAAAGACAATCCGGTGGAAATCCAACCGGTTTTCCGGTCACCGGGCTTGTTCGTTGGATACCGAAATTACCTACAAAAGTTTAAATCTAGGTACGGTAATGTTGTGTTTACAGTTTATGTTTATTTCTACCTAATTTTATAGTCTCTATCGTGGGTTTATTTTTACAAACAAACACAAGAAGATACGTATATTAATAAATACACATATTTATATCCATATAAATATACGTACAAATAAGGAAGTTATTTAATCATAATCTTCTTGTATCAATAAATATTGCGAATCTTAAGTTTTTTTTTGCACTAAAAAGAAATAAGATAAGAATCTCACATCACTTTTTTGTTTTTTATTTATTTAATGGTTAGCAATGAAATCGTAACCTATACAACAGTCTCGCAAAAATGTTTAATCATTTTGACTGTAAAATCATAAATGCTAAGATAGAAATAGGCACAAATAATAAATCATACACTTAAATAAAAATTAATTCTTTATGTCACCAAATTCTTTACAATTTCTTAAGCCGCCAAACTGCGTGACAGTTTATCGGCGGTATACAATAAGTCCTTTAATTGCAATCTAAACAATTTTCAATCAACTCCATAATCCGACAAAATTCAATACAGTCAGCGACAATGCGAGTTTAAATAAAGTCGAAAAACAATAAACTTTATCATTGAGCGCGTAACACATCCGAACTAAATTGATATTTTTTTAAAAAAAAAACGCTCTCTGGTAATTTAGGCGACTTTTTTAATTGACGCGATGACTCGGCGACACGGAAACAATTTAGGGCGGCTCTGTATCGGCAAATTGAGTCAGTTATTTATGTTGGCCGATCATGGGGCCTTTTGTGATGCGAGAATTTAAATTAACTTAACGTTCAGTGTCTTTTTTTAATCGCTCAGTATTGCATTAATACCGTCTGAGCTTCGCAAGGGTATAAAGGTGAGTTATACTTTTATAACGTCCGTGATGTGTGGATAAAATCGTACAAATTTTATTCTGCTCTTAGAGAACGTTACGAGAACCTTCATACTTTCACTTCTCTATAATATTTTTGGTTGTGGCGATTCTAAATTTTTTTTTTGTTCAATATTAAAATAATTTTTAAGACTTAATTTTTTCGGCGTAATATTTAATTTCTACTTATTTCCAGCCACTATTTAAATTTCATCAAACCTACGTAAACTATTATATCTTGTAAGTACTATGATAGCACAGACCAATAATTTTTGCAGCGTATTTTTACGGAATCAATACACCCGTCGTTATTTTTTTAAAGACCTTGTGTGCTTTTTTTTAATAATTACAAATTTTAATAAATTTATTTTAAAAAAAAGATATCTATATAAGTGTTTAACACTAACATTCAAACGGTAGTTACAGCGGTTATTATTTTGTAATATTTCAAAGTGATCAAATACAATACATAATTCACGAAACAATTCGGCGTATCGAGTACAATCCATTTACCGGTATAACTAGCTCGGACTCGATTATAAACGTTAGCGTTACAGTCGGAATTATATATAACAGGTGCGTTTAGTAGTCATTCATCATCGCGGTAACAAGTTCTAGCGAATCAGTCACGACGTGCGCAATGATATATTGATGTTGGAAAAAGAGTTTCCTTTTTTAAGCGTAGTTGTTTATATTTTTTTATGCTATGCTTATTTTATTTTGGTTTTTAACCGACTTCCAAAAAAGGAGGAGGTTCTCAATTCGACTGTATTTTTTTTTTTTTTTTTATGTATGTTACATCAGAACTTTTGACTGAGTGGACCGATTTCGACAAATTTTCTTTTAATCGAAAGGTGGTGTGTGCCAATTGGTCCCATTTAAATTTATTTGAGATCTAACAACTACTTTTCGAGCTATATCTAATAATGCGTTTTTACTTGACACTTTTTTCGTCGACCTACGTTGTATTATACCGCATAACTTTCTACTGGATGTACCGATTTTGATAATTCTTTTTTTGTTGGAAAGGAGATATCCCAAGTTTAGTACCATGATAAGGAAACCAGGATCTGATGATGGAATCTCAGAGAAATCGAGGGAACTTCTTGAAAATCCGCAATAACTTTTTACTAGGTGTACCGATTTTAATGATTTTTAATTTAATCGAAAGCCGATGATTATCACGTAGTCGCATTTAAATTTCATCGAGATCTGATTACTACTTTTTGAGTAATCTTTGATTATGCGTTGTTACTTGACTATTTTTTCGTCGATCTGCGTTGTATTACTCGTCGATGTAATTGAAGTCGGTTTTTTTTCGTTTGTGAGCAAACACAATTATATAACGTGTTAGAGTATTAAAAATATGGATCAATTATCAAAACATTTATTTTAAGGTTTAGCAACACTATCATTTTTAATATCAGTAAAATCGGTTAATTGCCAGGCCTTTGATAGCTCGTTTGTCATGGCAACACAGTTGACACTTAAGAGGGGAATGGACGTTGACGGGGAATTATTTTATTTTAGCTTTGGCGGTGATAGATTAAAAGCAGAGAGAATATATACTGACTACAGATCAGACGTGAAAGGCGGTCTCGATACTACTTAGTGGCGTTAAGTATTGATGTGTTAATTAATAAACTTTATAATAGTGCATATTGAGTATTTTTCTAACAGTCAGAAGTGACAAAGTTAATCTACGTGCCCGATGCTGCGGTCTCCTCGATCTTGGATGTTAAGGTCAGATCTTGGTGTTATTTGACTTTCATGTGGCTACGTTAACATTTGCCGCCTCAAAATCGATATCGAACCAAAGCGAGGAAAATTCTACTAGCGAGCTACTGCGAAGTCCTTCAAAATTTAAATTGCTCCTGATTATCTCATATGCAGAAGGTACGCGAGCGGTAAACAACAAACTGCACACATGTTTTTGGAAGTTTAGTGAAAGTGATCTATTTAATACATAAACTATAATAATCAGTACCTACACGTAGACTACGCGATGTGTTTCGAAATAGAAATGTACAATTATCGTTGATCTTTGTTTTTAAACTGTTATTATTAATCTTATATGACTTTTTTTATTATTAATTTAAACTACATAGCTATTGGTGTGTTTATATATCTTAATTGAGGTTCCATGTACCTACTTATTGCCGCTGTTTCCGGATTTACTGCCGGTGTCTATTAATGCTGTGTTTAATATTGTGATAGTATATATATTTAGTTTTGTTATATATATATAAAATTTTGTATTTGTTGTTCCTAAGTATATCTTGAATCATTTACTCATTGCATCACTAGTGGAGATAATGGGAAAATCTAAGCGAAAACGGCGGGAATCAAGCGTAGATAGTACTTCTACAGATTCTAGTTTTAGTGATAGTGACGATTATGAACGTAGGTCACGACGTAGAACGAAACGTAATCGAGGTCGTAAGCATAGCCATAAAAGACATGGTAAAAAACAAGCGCATTCTGAGCGTCGCAGACATAAATCTCTCAGTAGGAATGTTAACCGGGGGTCGACTAAAACTCCCCCGTTGACATCGCCGATTCGATTAAATAGGTTAAATATACCCATTGCAGTTAATGATCAAACTGATCTTTGTTTGTCGAACAATAACAGCGCAACAAATAATGTTACTAGATTAAATAACCCTAACAGTAATTCTGCGCCAGTAACTTCAAATTTTTGGGCTCAAAACAATTTTCCGGTGGCGTTCAGTGTTGTTCCAGAATTTGACCCTAGTGAAAATAGTCAAACAATAGAAAATTGGATAAATAAGGTTAACGAATGTGCGCAGATTTATTCTTGGAATGACCGCCAAATATGTCATTATGCTCTTCCTAAATTAAGTGGTTTAGCCAAAAAGTGGTATCAGGGTTTATCCTCAGTCCTGTATAATTGGGATGAGTGGACACAAAAATTAAAATTAGCATTTCCCTCAAACGAAAACTACGGTGATTTATTAACAACAATGTTAAAACTTAGGTGTAGGTTTGGTCAACCTCTAGAACATTATTACTATGACAAAATTGCGCTTATAAATAAATGTGAGATATCTGGTAAAAAGGCAGTCGGTTGCCTTATACATGGTATCGATGACAAGTTTGTACGAATGGGGGCAGGTGCCTGTATGTTTGAGGAACCAGAACAGGTCCTTAACTACTTGCGCACGGTATCTCAACATGAAACCAACACGCCATCCATCAATAATCGCAACCGGAATAGTCATCAACAATCCAGACAGTTTAATAAGGTAGCAAATGAACAAATTAAAGGCAATAATAGCACAGATACAGTTAGATGTTTCAATTGTAATGAAATGGGACACATAAGCTTAAAATGTAATAAACCAATAAAGAGGTGTAACTTTTGTTTAAAATTAGGCCACGAAACTAAAGATTGTCCTAAGAACAGTAATAATACTGGCGACGCTAATAAAAATAATAGTTCGACGGAACGAACTAAGGGTGTCATGCGTATTACCAATAGTGAGTCCGATAATGCAAAATTTTACAAAGACGTCAAAGTGGGTGATATAACATTGCGAGGATACGTTGACCTAGGTAGTAAGTGTACTCTTATACGAGAATCTGACGCAAAACTCTTGCATGATACTTGGGCTACTGATAACTTACCGATTTTGCAGGGTTTTGGCAATTCTTCTGTAAAACCAATTGGTAAAGTAGTAGTCACTTTACAAATAGGCGCCGTTAAGGCTGAAACGGAAATTCTAATCGTAGAAAATCATTATTTAAAAACATCAATTCTGGTTGGGCAGTCATTTACGGAAAAACCTAATGTAATACTTTTGAAAACAAATGATGATTTAGTTTTTATACAAACCCCAGATGTGAATAATAGTGATTTAAAAATTAAAGTGTATGCAGAAAGTGATTACGTTATTGAACCAAAAACTACCATGCCCATTGATGTCACTACAAATAGTAAATACTCGGAAGGGCTATTTGTTCAATATAATCTTCGAACTTTACCTAACAACGAATATATTGTTCTACCTGGTATATTTCAGTTCAAAGCAGGTAAAGGGTATCTAATGCTAGCCAACTTGTCACTTAATGATTTAAAAATTACTAAAGGAGCTTTGTTAGCTCGGGGACAGCAATACCACGAAATAAATAAAGAATATGTAGGTATAACTACAGAAACCAAACAGTATGAACCTTTACCTTTAGCGGATGTAAAAATAAGTACAATAGTGACCGAGGATCAGAAACAAAAATTGTTTAAATTAATCAAAAAATACAGAGATTGCTTTGCAATGAATTTAGGAGAATTAGGTAAAACAAATCTAACTGAAATGGAAATTAACCTAAGTGACAATAGACCTGTAGTATATAATCCATATAGAGTTTCCCAGAGTGAACGTGAATACCTAAATAAGATTATAGAAGATTTACTCTCCAATGGTATCATACGTGAAAGTACTTCTGATTATTCAAGTCCAGTTATTTTAGTCAGTAAGAAAAATGGCGATAAACGCCTATGTGTCGATTATAGAGCCTTAAATAGAAAGACACTTAAAGATAAATATCCTTTGCCTCGCATTGAGGACCAATTAGATAGGTTAGGGGGTAATCAATTCTTTACAAGCCTTGATCTAACATCAGGGTATTACCAGGTGCCCATGTGTGAAAACAGTAAACGGTATACTGCATTTGCAACACCGGATGGTTTGTTTGAGTTTGAGAGAATGCCATTCGGGCTTGCTAATGCACCTAGCGTTTTCCAGCGAATCATTAACTCTATGCTGAAAGGTAAACAAAACCTAGCATTAGCATATATGGATGATCTTTTAGTGACATCACAAACAATAGAAGAAGGCTTAGACAAGTTAGAAAGAGTTTTTCAATTGTTAAGATCAGCTCAACTTAAGTTAAATATAAAAAAGTGCGATTTCTTTCAGACTCGAATAAACTATTTGGGGTATGAGATCAGTGCAGACGGTATACGCCCTGGGGTGGCTAATATTCAGGCGGTAATTGATTTTCCCATACCTAAAAACGTTCACGAGGTTCGACAGTTTGTTGGGCTCACTAGCTATTTCCGACGTTTTATTCACAATTTTTCAGTGATAGCAAAACCTCTGACGAATCTTACAAAAAGGAATGCTGTGTGGTGTTTTGATGAGCCACAGATAAAGGCTTTCAATGAATTAAAATCTAAATTAACCACCAGACCCGTTTTAGCATTATATGATCCCCAGGCCGAATTAGAAATTCATACAGATGCTAGTAAAATCGGTATAGGCGCCATATTAATGCAACGTATAAATTTAGAGACTTTCCACCCTATAGCATATTACAGTCGTCAGACCACATCAGATGAAAGCAAACTACACTCGTATGAGTTAGAGACTCTGGCAGTAGTTTGTGCTTTAATTCGATTCAGAGTCTATGTTTTAGGAAAAACGTTTAAAGTTGTTACGGACTGTGCCGCTATACGTAGCACAATGACTAAAAAGGATTTGATTCCTAGAGTAGCTCGCTGGTACTTAACTATGCAAGAATACGATTTCACAGTAGAGCATAGAGATGGGGCTAAAATGAGTCACGTTGATGCCTTATCGCGCAATCCCAGTACGTCTGAATCGAAGGTCGTGGTAGACGTTGTCGATGTTTTAGCAATAGATGATGATGCGTGGCTGAGTACAGTGCAGGAACAGGACTCAGAGATACAAAGAATAATTAGCATCCTAAATGATCCAGACACTAAAGATATAGTCGATATTCATAAGAACTATACAATAAAAAATGATCGTTTATATAGAGTAGTAATTGATAAAAATAATGAAGTCAATTTAAAGTGGGTAGTTCCGAAATCGGTAAGGTGGCAGGTAGTTCGTATGAATCACGACGATATTGGTCATTTTGGTTTTGAAAAAACTTACAGTAGAGTTAATCAAATTTATTGGTTTAAGAAAATGCGACGATTTATTAAAAAGTATTGCAATTCTTGCTTAAGCTGCGCACATAACAAACTACCGGCCGGTGCTAAAGAAGGGGAGCTCCATCCTATACCTAAAATTAACAAACCATTTGATACGCTCCACACTGACCATTGCGGTCCATTTCCTATAAGTAAAAAGAAAAATTGTCACATTTTAGTAATCATTGATGCCTTTACGAAATTTATATACATAAAACCAGTTAAAAATACTAAGAGTAGCACCACCATTCAAGTATTTACAGAATATTTCTCGCTGTTTGGAGTACCACGCCGTATAATATCAGATCGTGGTACAAGTTTTACTAGCAAAGAGTTTTCAAACTTTATTAATGGTAGAGGTATCAAGCATATTTTGAATGCTGTTGCCTCTCCCAGGGCAAATGGCCAGGTTGAAAGGTACAACCGGACTATAGTCGATGCCATAACTGCTGCTAATCACGGTAAACCTGAAAATGAATGGGATTTATGCTTACCACAAATTCAATGGTCACTAAACAATACTATTAACAAAAGCACCAATCGCACTCCTTCTGAGATGTTGTTTGGTGTTCAAACAACAGGCGTTTCGGACGGTATCATGAACCCTATAGTCGCGGATTCTCATTCCGCGTTAGATCGAGTTAAGATTAGGTCTGATGCAGAGTCCCGAATTCAAATTAATCAGCAAAAACAGAAAGAACGTTTTGATAGGTCTCACAAAAAACCAACACAATATAAATTAGGAGATTTAGTAAGAGTCGAGAGAGATATCCGTTCAGATCCGGGACAGAGTCGCAAATTATTGCCTAAATGTGTAGGGCCATTTCGAATCTCAAAAATTATCGGTAATGATCGCTATGAGATAGAGGATACCCCCATTACTAGAAAAGAAGGTTGTAAACCATATAGGTCGGTTTTTGCTGTTGATAGGCTACACCCTTGGCTAGTTTTTAATGATGCAATGACAAGTGATTCAGAGTAGAAAGTGGATTTGGTTATAACTAAAGTGATGGTAGGTGATATAGACCTTATATACTGTTATAGAATGAATTATTGATGTATGTATGATTTTAAAAATAATGATATCATGGTAATGAAAGACAGTTATTTATGTAATACCATAAAAGTGAATATCTAATTATATGTCAAATTCTATGTACAATTGTATGCTGAGTGAATTGTAGTACCGATGTATTACAGATTACATTACGTATCCTGTATATGATTATACTATATTAAAGAAGTAAATTGAGAAAAAAAAAGAGTAAAGTTAATGTAAATTAATTATAAGATCATTAGATAAAGATATACACTTTTAACATGTAACAATTACGAAAGTTAACCATAAAAGTGATTAATAAAAAGAATGAATGATTGTTTAACATATTGAGAATAATAAAGAGAGATAATTATAATTTATGGATAGTAGTAATATATACTTAAATTATTGTATAGAGGCGGATCATCTTATTTCAATACATTCAATTTACCAGAAATATATAAGAGAGTTGTGACAAGCGGACTTCTAAGAGATGTTAAAAGTGTGAGTCGCTATGGGTGAGAGTGCCTATAGTCGATGTTAGTTTTAAGAGTGAGTCGCTATGGGTGAGAGTGCCTATAGTCGATGTTAGTTTTAAGAGTGAGTCGCTATGGGTGAGAGTGCCTATAGTCGATGTTAGTTTTAAGAGTGAGTCGCTATGGGTGAGAGTGCCTATAGTCGATGTTAGTTTTAAGAGTGAGTCGCTATGGGTGAGAGTGCCTATAGTCGATGTTAGTTTTAAGAGTGAGTCGCTATGGGTGAGAGTGCCTATAGTCGATGTTAGTTTTAAGAGTGAGTCGCTATGGGTGAGAGTGCCTATAGTCGATGTTAGTTTTAAGAGTGAGTCGCTATGGGTGAGAGAGCCTATAGTCGATGTTAGTTCTAAGTGTTATTGGCTATGATTAAGAATGCCGGTTTTTTTTTTTTTTTCTTCTCTTATTTTATTGTCCTTTTTTTGTATTGTGTTGTAAACGCGAGGCCGCGTTTGACGTCAGGATTAGCCGAATGTTAGAGTATTAAAAATATGGATCAATTATCAAAACATTTATTTTAAGGTTTAGCAACACTATCATTTTTAATATCAGTAAAATCGGTTAATTGCCAGGCCTTTGATAGCTCGTTTGTCATGGCAACACAGTTGACACTTAAGAGGGGAATGGACGTTGACGGGGAATTATTTTATTTTAGCTTTGGCGGTGATAGATTAAAAGCAGAGAGAATATATACTGACTACAGATCAGACGTGAAAGGCGGTCTCGATACTACTTAGTGGCGTTAAGTATTGATGTGTTAATTAATAAACTTTATAATAGTGCATATTGAGTATTTTTCTAACAAACGTAACCGTTTTATAACGTAATATATATGTGATGATGCGTTGCCACAGCGGTCACAGAGCCGCCTGTTTCGCTGTAGTGGGTTCTATCTCCCTCAACAATTGTCCAGGCTAAACAGGTGTTTGCCGTGGTTTTTGCGTTTGTGCTTGTGTAATGGATGTGAGAAACACATCGAACCATATCACGGAAGTAAATTCTAAGTATTTTTAGTTTAAAGAAATTTGAACTATCACTTCGTAGTGTTCCGGTTGGACTATTTACCATTAAAACTAATATGTTAGTCTCAATTTTTTTTTAATATCATTCACTCTTATACAACATTTTCATATAATATTTGATGATAGTAATTAAAAAACTAAGTTTATCTTAAGGATATTTCAAAAGATGATCGGGTGAGACGTTGAAAGTGTGAGACAAAACGCAATCAGTAATTTAATATAAACGGTTCCTTAAATTATATAGCGCTTGTAACTCGTTTAATAAATAAAATTACCTAACCCTGACAATTCTTTTGATTATTATACAAGAGTTAAACTCGTCGAAATACAAATATATACGAGTTACATTTTTTATTGTTTTAGGACTCGTAAATAATATAGGCAACGTTTCGAGCATATAATTGATTACTAATATTTTCTTATTTATATAGGGCGGGTATCCTTTGAGTTATGATATGAAATCACAGTAGATAATACCCAACCTTGAGTTACATAAACGGTCACTATATTCATTCTTATCTGCATATAATATATCTTCTATCAAAGGTTTTTCTTTTTCCCCTTAAGTCCTACTAAGTATTCTAGTCTGGACTCAAGTTTCCGTTTCTTGTGCAGACCGATAGATGGCCTTCGGACCTTTACTTGAGTACAAAGCAATTACACTGTGAAGTCGTAAAATTTTCTTGCTAAAAGGAGCAATCAGTTGCTTTGATAACAAATCTGTTAAAAATTAATGTGCTCTCTGAGTGAATAGTAGTAAAAAGCAAAGATATTTTTTAAATAGATATTTGTCCAAATGATTAATAGTCCTAGTGAGGATTTAACCATTTACGTCTAGAAGTCAGATCTTTCGTTACAATTGTGGAAAATTATAAAAATATTGATATTGTGCTCGTGAATATCTCCGAGCAGAGCGGTCGCACGAACAGATATCTGGAGCTCAACGCGTCTCGTGTGATCCATAAACTCCCTAAGCCCCTTCTACGATACACACAAACAGTACGGATGTGATTTTAATTGGAATTTACAATTAATCGCTATAGGAATACATTCTAGTATTTTAGAATACATATAAAATATATTCAGGAAGTAAAAAAAAATAGTAGACGGTAATGTTGAATGTGATCATGCCGCTTCAGAGTCGTTGCTGCGATTACCGCCTCGCTTCCGGATAAATAATATTTATATATTTATTAAGAAAATAAATATTTATATCTGTCAAATATGTAAATCTTTGGCAATACAAATCATCGATAATGCTTATTTTTAAACTTACGAACCATTTAAATCAGAAAGATTGTCAATAAACTGTATTTAAACTATATTACTAAAATATACAATGTTTTAAATTCCTTGTAGAACATTAATATGTACGTTGACAAGTTAATAATTAATTATAAAAATATAATAATAAATAAAAATTAACCTATCAACCGTATGTAAAGAACGTCGAAGTGGCATCGTTCGGGCGGGGACGGAGGATGCAGGGGCCGAGATTAATAAGTTCACCGCGAGTTACAGGAGTTGCCTCGTGAAGACAAGTTCAAACAACTTGACTCACTTCAGCTTTCTGACTTAATACATATGGATCTATTGTAAAAAATTGTGTATTGCGGTTATGTATTAATTATGTACCATTGTTAAGCTAATGGTAACCACCATGCGGTATTTTTAACTTTAAATTTCTTTTCTGCGTTGGATAATATTTTATGGAGAATTATTTCTTGAATAGTTATATATATCCGAATATGTATACGGTAATTATCTAAACATTAACACCGCGTTGGCGCAACGGTCAGAGCACTGATTTGTGGCTGTTGCGCTGGCGGTTGCGTATTCGATCCCCGCACATGACAAACATTTGTATTGGCCATACAGATGTTTGCCATGGTCTGGGTATTTAGGTAGGTTATTTGGATAGTCCTTGTGGGTCTCCCCAGCGTGCGTCGGAGAGCACGTTAAACCGTCGGTCCCGGTAGTTATCACGTACACCTGATAGCGATCGTTACTCATAGTACGGAATATATCTGCCAACCCGCATTAGAGCAGTGTGGTGGATTAAGCTCTGAATCCTTTTCCTACATGGGGAAAGAGGCCTATGCCTAGCAGTGGGATATTACAGGCTAAAGCTTAAGTATCTAAATACTATGTATGTTTTAGACTCATATAATGTTTTATAAGTCTATCTATGTAATATTTTTTAACTTAAATACAAAAGAATGTTTAAATATTATCACGAGTATATATCATCACTAGCCGACCCAACGGACATTAGCCACTCGTAACTGTAAACATTTATAATACGGTTACCGCTACAGCTGTTAAAAGACAGTAAAGAGTTATAATATACGCTTCAAGATCTCTTCATAAAGAGTTATAATAGATGTTAAGTTTTCTAACATTATTGAAGTTTTCAAGGCAATTTTCTTAAGATTTAAAAACTTTAAAAAACGAATGACTTAGGTGAAATCGTTCTCAAATTGAGACATGACCGAAGGAAATACGGATTTATTTTTATTTACTTGTTCTTAGATAAAATACTATCGACACTATATACTGTCTAATGGGACATTTTTTGGACTTTGCCAGCATTGTATTGACATTGCTTAACTCTTTAGATTACTTTACTTAAAATCGTAACTTATCCATTGTGATGATTATAAAGAAGAGTTTTGAAACCTTAGTGCTATGCAACTCATTTGAATGCAGAAGTTACTATAAATGCGATTGGAAAAGTTCTAGACCTTTTTTTATGTATGTGTCGCAAACTATCTCCTGAGATTGTAAACTGTCGAAAACTGTCGCAATCATAATCGACTATAAATCATTCTGACATAACGAATTATTTCATATGCTTTATGAAATGTTTGTTTAATAGTAATTCAATACATAAAATAGTTTATGAATCGTAACGTATTATGACATAGTCAATTTTTATTTTATACGACGCACATTTGTCAGCAACCGATAGCGTTGCACATTTAATACACAGAGCACATAGAAATTTAAAATACCTATTGCTCATGATCAAATGTGATAGGATCTTGTGTAAAATATTACTATATATATATATATCTGATTCTCTTTTTTGTTAGAAAGGAGATATCCCAAGGGTGATACCATAATAAGGAAATCAGAATATGATGATAGAATCCCAGAGAAATGGAGAAGAACTTTCGAAAATCGTAGTGGTGACTAGTGCGTTTGTTAATTTGTTTCGACTACTTATGCTGTATTACTTGTCGATGTAATTGAAGTCGGTTTGTTTTGTTAGCTAGATTATTTAAAATAATTAAATTGTAGAAAAAGAAAAAAAATAGCTTCTATATTGATACTAAAGCATAATAAATACATCAATACCAATCTCCAGTTCCTTATCACGTTGGAAAAAACACGAAGCTTATAACTATCCAGTTAAAATATATATTTTTCTGCGATCAAAACGTAGAATGTTTTTAGTAAATGAAAGAAACATCCCCCGTTATTACAAGGCTCAGGTGCGGTTGACGCTCCAGTTACCGCCTCGGCTCGATGTGTCAGCGACGAATGGTAGTACGAGATACGGTATAAGGGATACATACTAGGGTATTTATTTGACGAAAATTATCAACTAATTATGCAAGATAATACGTATATCAACATATATCTGACATATGCCTGATGTAATTACGCCCAGACAACGGTAATTAATTGATAAATTAAATAAATTAAGGAGATAAGGTTAGTTATGCATAACAGTGTGAGACGCCCTCTGGCCGCTGCACCGAAGATCTATGTAAGGTTGCCGGTGGTGGCTGGATGAGGATTGCGGAAAACCGGGATGTTCGACACGAACTTGGGGAGGCCTATGTCCAGTAGTGGACTGCGATAGACTAAAGTATTAAGTGCTATGCTTAAACCATTCATTGTAAAATTCCATCCATTCCATATTTTTAAACATTACATGTATCTGAGAAAGCTTACATTTCAAGTCTGTTATTTTAGTATGATCAAAATTTGTCAAATATTGCAGGAAAATTGTAACGGATAACAGTAAATTCGTATTCGAAATATTAGCACGAAACTGATTTTCGTGTTAGCAATAAACCGAAATTTTCAAATGGAAATTTATGATACAGGTGTGCATCCATCCTGTCCTAGTTATTGTTGCCAAAATCCATCGCGTTAATATGCAAGCGACGCTTAGATTCACCGCGCGACTCTACAGACTTTCACTAAAAACTTGTATAGAAGTAATAACAACAAGGTTTCGTAACACTGAAACAGAAATTACAGATGCAAATGAACTGAGCTGTAATATTCTGAAAAGATCCCAATGTTAAACAAAGGTATTCTTTATATAGTGGGGTTGAAACTTAATCCACCACGCTATTCTGTTGTGTTGTATTATTAATAATAATAGCTATCGAAACTAACCGCTTATGTATGCTGCGCTATATGTCGAATGACAAAACTTAATACGTCACTACTACAAAAAGTTTGTCGGAAGTCAAGCCTTCGATGTTTTATCACGTTTTTATATAATACGTCGTGTATATTATGGCTTTATCGCAAATAAAAGAAAATACCCTAAAATTAGAATATTACGAGAAATGTTCTTTAAAAATAATTTTCCAGTTGGTATAAACTACTTCAAGCCTAAAAGCCAGTACCTGTACGTATGCAAGGAGTGCTTGACCATTTAAGTTTTAGAAAAAAAAGACATTAGCTTCCCATTAGAGAGAACGATCAAAAAATACAAACCTTTGCGCATCAACTCTTCGCGAAAAAGTAAATGGCCGAACCCGGCGGCTGAAATAAGAAAAAAACGCACTATTTCGCATTTCAACGCTATAAGCTATAAGTGACTATTCTGCATTTTTCGGACGTAAGTTTAAAAAGATAGCTATTTTTGGCCATTCGCTATGCAAAGTTAATGTTTTATTCACCGAATCATTTATTCGAAGACTTCCTAAGGCCAATATTTACCTTTTACCCTACGGTAGGTAATTTTTAAAAGATTAGCTTCAAAGAAGTTTCCGTACCTCCGCCCTTTATTTAATAATGTTTTTTTTTTACGAAAGATAACAAGATTTAACGGTAAAAATTCCTTCATAATTGATGGAAAATCAAACGTTCTTAAGTCATTTTTTTTTGTGTCGCTTTTAATTGGCATAATATGAATATTTTTATGTCCCGGTAAAGAAATCTATATCTAATGTTTTTCTAATTTTCGATGCCCTTTTTTAAATATAACTTTATTTGTTACAAATTACAATTGACAAAATTATACTGACTCTGTTTGTGTAACTTGCCAAACAAAACTCTGAAAGTCTCTAATGACAGTACATAATAAACGACATATAGGATTGAGATTGAGTTTGTTTACTCGGTAGTCCAATTTATTTGTTTTTTAGAAACTTTTTCAAAGTGATCTAGTCAACAAGCGAAACGACGAAGAATTTAATTTGAAACATCTGTAAGCTGATAAAAAATAAAAGGGTTCAACACAAAAGATCCAATAAATAGCGTTATTAAACGGGAAACGACCAACAATAGGATCTGATTGAATTAAACAAATAACAAGACGTCATGAGCGCGAGAAACATCAAGCTTTATTGCTCCGAGGGCGATTTAATAACGCATTAGGCTGATCACATACCGGGCGGTTCTAGGCGTGTGCGTTTCGACGCTCGTTTACATATTTATTTGTTGGATTTTTATTTCACAAAAACTTCCTTATTTATGATCTTTTTTTTTGTTATATACGTATAACGAAAAAAATATAATAAGATACTAATATATTTATTTAAGTATGTATTAATTTATAAAGTGATAAATTATAAAATATACAAAGTTAAAAACAGTGACTATGACTTTACCGTAGAAAGCAATCGTATGTATTTTATTTTATGTTATTTTCACTAAGTTTTTATAAAGCTACAATACTTTATAATTATTTTTATGTACTTCATAAAGCCTCGTAAGTCTTAAAAGTCTAGTTTAGGTCATTAACTACAAAAATCTTTAAACCATATCCTACTATTTTCTCTTAAACTTTTTTTTATTTAATACTATAACACCAAAAAATTTTCCACATATATTTATATATTATCTCTGAAAAATCGAGCGACAAAAATCTCTGCAAATATTCAAAGTGAAAACCCTATAAAAATTTTATGAATAGTTTAAAGTATGTAAAGAAAAATCTAACTTTAAATTGTATACGTATTAGTACATAAGTTAGTTTAAGACAATTTTTATATTGTATAAATTAACTTGTAGGTAATTTTAGAATAAACAGTCTGTAATCTGATTGCAAATAGTCGATTAACTCGATAAGGCCATTAGACAGCTAATACGTATTATGAATATGGTACGGTATGGCATAACTATTAAAACTAATAATCCACCTGTTGCACTCGAGATCATGATAAGGAAATTGACACGTCATTACATGAGATTATAATAAGCTTATTTTGTATATATATTAATTGTAAAGTATCAATAGGTATATAATTTCAATTGAATATTTTGACTATTTTTAATGACTGATAAATTTACATGAAAATTTATACACACACACAGACACACACACACACACATACATCAGCCTATCACAGTCCACTGCTGGACATAGGCCTCCATAAGTTCGCGCCAAAAATGGAGTGAACTCATGTGTGTTGCCCATAGTCACAACGCTGTGCAGGAGGGTTGGGTACTGCAGGGCTGGCTTTGTCGCACCGAAGACGCTGCTGCTCGTCTTCGGTCTGTGTATTTCAAAGCCAGCAGTTGGATGGTTATCGCGCCGTTGGTCGGCTTTTTGAGTTCCAAGGTGGTAGTGGAACTGTATTATCCCTTAGTTGCCTCTTACAACACCCACGGGAAGAGAGGGGATGGCTAAATTCTTTGCTATCGTATCTACACAGCATGAAAATGTATTCTGGCTGTATTCATGAAATGTTACTACCATTTTCTTATATTTTATGTAACAAATTTACAAAGTAATAAACAACGATTTTACGATATAATTTTTATTTTATTTTTACATTTTCCTTGAGATATCTTGTTAATACTAAATTAATTGATTGTCAGACTGCCAATATAACTTTTGATGGAAAACGTCGTGTGTTTAATAAAACGTCTTGTCTGTCTTTGCCCTTAAAATTTTAATTTACGTCATCTTATGCTGAAATATGCAAATATTTAGAAGGCTGGCGTCACGCGGTATTCATTAGCTAATGTTACCAAACGACTTTCAAGGGAGGCTGCTGAGGTGCTGAAGTTTTAAGAGCAAAATGAGCATTTCTCGATTAACACTCACACACTTTTAACACCGCGAATCTTATTGTCTATTAAGGGACTGAACGCGTTTTGTGGTGTTTGGTTTTCTTTTCGTTGCGAAATGGAAGCAGGTGGGGAGAATATCCTGCAAACCACAGATGTAGAAGACAGGAGCCCTTGTCCAACAAGCAGGATTTTTACAGGATTTTTCACTTTAGCTCGGTTTTGTTTAGTTACCTTTTTCAAAACAACATTATTTGATTTCGAAATGAACAATTTAGTTTGCGTGCTATAAATTTATACCTACGGATTTATAAAGTACCAATTATAAAAAAAAATTCGTACTTAATTTAATTCGCCACTGTTTACTAGCAGTTTTAATGTCAATTATTCTACCAAAACCTAATGAACATACATTAAAAATAAGATAATAACTCTTCGCTAAAATACGGACATATTTAGAATAGACACTTTTTAGCATCACAAGTTTCACCCCTTTCTAAGTAATTAGTATATTAATAAATCAAATGTTAATCAATTTAAAACAAAATAAAATCCGTGCTTACATAGCAAATTGTATAAATTTTGTAATATTTTAAGTAAAAACAATTCGCTAAATTACTGTACTAAACAAAATAATTTGATTAAAGTCAACATTAAAAATTAATACTTTGAGATTGCGTTCTCAATCCGATATTAATTTCATTATAAAGTTACATTACGAGCGCGGCGGTGCTCGGTACAATCACATACGAATGTGGAGTAACGGAAATTTTCTGAAATTAAATTAAGACTATATTATAAATTTTATATATAATACATTTCATAGTAAAATATAGTAGAGTTATTTTATATTTTTTGTATCCACACCTGCTAATCCTATTTTATAACAAAACCCTCTAAGTTCGATTCTCATTCACCTTGACATTTCTTTTTAGAGATGTCGAGGAATTCTGCTGTATCCAAAATCCAATATTACTAACAAACTTACAAACTTCTTTATTTTTTCAATGCTGATTGGCAAACGTCATTGTAATGTTCATACATCTCAAGATTTTTATCGTTCGTTTTGAACAATATTATGACACCAAAAAATATATTTTAATTTTCAACCGTACTAGCACTAACTGTGTGGTTACGTCATTAAAGAATATAACCACCCTATCTTTTCCCATGAGTGTTGTAACCATCCAACTGCTGGCTTTGAAATACACAGGCCGAAGTCGGGCAGCAGCGTTTTCAGTGCGACAAAGCCAGCCCTGCGGTCACCAACCCGCCTGCCCAGCGTGGTGACTATGGGCAAAACAAATGAGTTCACGCCATTTTTGGCGCGAACTTGTGGAGGCCTATGTCCAGCAGTGGACTGCGATAGGCTGAAATGATGTTGATGATGATGATGATTATGATTATGAATCGTAATAGCATGGAATAACGAATATCGTCTCACTTAATTACTCAAATCGGACTAAACATAACATTTTAATTTCTAGAATAACGCATTGATACAAAATCCCACGCCTCGTCCATATAACTGTACTCATGTAAATAATATACGCCTCTTTTAAAATTCCGCCCACATGAATTTTTAATACTAGAGTTATTCCCCACGTGTCGCTCCAACGGCTGTTTCGGAAGTCACGTGATTTGCCGTACCCGCTACCCACGGAGTGTATTGTCCGGATATGTTTTATCTTCTGATACCTGGGGTATATCTGATGAAATGAATATATTTGTAAAGTATGTCAAAATTTATCTTAATAGACTGTACAGGATTGCGATTTGATATATCCGCTTTTAAAATGTCATGTTGTCATGTGGATTTGGTTCAAAGGAACTCTGGACAGACCAAGACTTTTTTTTATGTATGACAAAGTCGTCAAACAAGCATTCGGCCCTCCTTATGGTAACTAGTTACTACAGCCTATGGAGGCCTGTATGACCAGAAGCATCGCAATTGCTTGCTGACCCTACCCCGACCCCTCCCCCCCGGAGCTCTGGCTACTTTACTCACAAAAAAAACACAACACACTTGAGTGCAGTTATTGAGCTTTGATCGTTTGTAAGGTTGAGGTACTTCCCCAGTCGCGCTGCTCCAGATTTTGAGCAAAATATTTCCTGTTGTTTCTTGTCTCAATGAACTATGTCTGATCAAATAGTATTAACTTACTATAATACATAATAATTTACTTTGTAACGTTGTGCTGGAACGTTACTCTAATAAATAAGATCTTGTAGTAAAGGTTAAGTTTTTTTCACTTTATTTTTATCATGCTTCTACTTGTGGCGCCATCTATCGGCATGTTTCAACACTTCGTGACTATTGGTGTTTCATATCGGCGTTTTTCTCTAACGGACTTGATAGATGCCGCTGATGTTTTTTGGTAATTATTGATCTTTCTTTAATAAAATCAATTTAATTGTAATTAGAAATTCTAAATTTAATATTCCTGTCTACTCCTTAAATTATAAAATAATTTGGTGTCTAAATTTAAACTTAATAATTTATAAAAATACAGACTACGCTTAACGCATACTTTGCTTTTTCATACTTGACTTTTGCTTGTCAATATTCCCGAGCGCGGGAAGGAGCGCCTTGCTCGCGTGTCTTTGCTTCTTTTTCTTTGCACTTCGTTGCCGCCGAACCTCGAGACCTAACCTCGACCCTAACTCGGCTTAAATCCCGCTGGGGTGAGTTCTCATGATATCTATTATAATTACATATTGCTGGTGTTCTTAACTTAACGAGAAAATTGTAATTATTTATTATTTTGCTAATTGTGACACTGGTTTCTGAATTATTCTTTTCCTGACTCGGAACTTTCTTCGTTCCAGGATTTTTTACTTTAAGATTTATATCTTTAATTATACTTTGCTACAAATCGAGTCACTGCCCTCGATTAATAACGGGCTGACTGATTACCGGCATTTACACCGGTGGAGATCTCCGCCGGTCATCGGACGAAGACGGAACTGAAGACTATCATCGCCGGGAATTAGTCAGGCCAGTGTCCTTCCATATTACTTTCTAAGGTACGTTGTCGCGGCGTGGGCCAGCTAAGGAAATAAAGGCTGAAAATCAGGTGCCTAACGCGCCTGATTCCGAACCTACCCCTGTTTTCTGACCGCGTGCTATTAAAATTTATAACTTTAAAAACTAGTTTATTATTCTATTTCCACAACCTCTAAAATCTACTCAGCGCGGCAACTTCATAGATTTAGTAAATAATAAAAGACATTCAAAATATTTCCATAATATTCATGTATAAAGTAAAATATGAACATTGTTTCAACAGTAGAGGCTACGTGATGACCACATCATTTGTCGGCTGTCAGCGTCCACCGCGGGTCATCTCCGCCGAGAATAATACCGCTACCGTTACACATAATATATTTTATACTTTTTGTATTATTTTGCCGTTTCGCTCGCTCCACATACTTGCTAGATTAGTTTGGTTTTTATTGATCCTTTTCTAGAACTTATCACAGTAAATAAACTATTTATTTACTTTAATTCAGTCTGCATGCCACTGCCACTGTTGGGCACAGGTGTCTTTATACGGGTCTTATAACAAAATATAGTATTTACTTATTACAATGGATCCACCTTTTTTGGATTTCATCGCGGTTTATCATGTTTTTAGATGCCCGACGTTTCAGATACTTTACAGCAACCAATGTCACGGAAGGACCATGTCCTCCCGTGACCATGAAAACACATTACCTACATTTAAAATGGTTAACAATATTGTTTTCTTGTTTCCAGGTAAGCGACTAATGAGACTTCTTCACTTTCCGGTTAAGATCTGTGAGTAACGTCTACCTCGCTCTGCAATGTTAAACAATAGATATACAAAACAAGGTGATCAATACGTATTGATCTAAACTACAGTCCGTATTATTATATATTATATTGTATACTAGGTTTCTACCGTGACTCCGCCCCGTTGACTGCATGATTTTGACTGTAGCGTCTTCTCATGTTGAAATTATAGCCTTTATAAAATAAATAAATACCTTCTGTCACTCAGTCATAGTACAGCATTCTACTGGATAAGAAAGTTTTTTTAAAGTAGTTTTTGAGTTAGTAAAATTTAATCAAATCTTTCCGCTATGTAAATAAATATAGATATAAATATTAGGCAATGAACGTGGATATATAATTATAAAGTAACTAGCTTTTACCCGCGGCTTCGCTCGCATTATTTTTTTAGTAAAAGTACCCTATGTTACTCCTAATACCTCCAAGAGTATATCTACAAAGTTTCATGATGATCGGTTGAGTAGTTTTCGCGTGAAAGCGTAACAAACAAACTTACATTCACATTTATCATATTAGTAGGGATTACTTACCTATTTACATAATGTGTTTTATTTACGTTATAGTTAAATACACACACAAGCATTACGTTGAAAGGTATAAGTGATATATAAGTAAGGTATAAATATTGAAAAATTTGTTTACGATTTTTTAACTGAGCCCCAGACAGGCGCTGCCTTACGCGAAAGTAAACAATAACAAACATTCTATTAATAGGCTTGTTTGTTGATCCCGCTGTTACGCTCTTAAGCCGTAATCGATCTTTGTTGTAGCACATGGCGATAGAATAATTTCGCCTTTGTATCTCTGTGTTTGCTTCAATATAACTCGTAACATAAATTTCGCGTTGTGGATGTTTTGCATACAGTTATAACGCGTTGTGAGTTTATTTTGTTTTTCAATTAACTTTTTTCGATGCTTAAGCGTTATGAACGTCAGCCTATGGTTTTCTATTGCTATATGTAAGGCTCTTCAATGGATTTATAATAATCGTAGTCCTGCGTTACTAAAAAAAATCATTGATTGGTTTAAGGTTGTCTGTTGCCCCGTTTCAGCGCCTTAGAACCCTATCCTTGTCTTATATTTTTCCACTTTAGATTCCCGACACCTTGAGCTAAATCGGTTACTCTAGCTCTTATGAGGATGTCCTCAATTTTTCACTGAAAAGTCATCATCACATATTGTACCATAGGTCATCACTAGCAACTGTTTACTCATAGTCTTCAAACACTCAATTTTTGATGAGAAGACAATGCAAAAGTTATCCAGCTGTGATATATTCGTTGGTTGACCTTTTTATCGAAATTATATAGCCTCTGTTTATTTCATACAATATACTTTTCAAATGCTAAAAAATTTCTCATGGGTCATCAGGTGCATAACACACATACATACATACATAGCATTTTTTTAATAGCATACGCTTCAGCCTATAATGTGTCTGGGCATAGGCCTTTTTCTCCATGTAGGCGAAGAATCAGAGCTTAATCCTCCATGGTGCTCCAATGCGGGTTGGCGGTTATATTCCCTACTATGAGTAACGATCGCTATCAGGTGTACATGATAACAATCGGGACCGACAGCTTAACGTGCTCTCCGAGCACGGTGGGGAGACCCACAACCAGACCGGGAATATTTTTATAGACACAACTATCCACACCAAGCGGGAATCGAATCCGCGACCGTCGGTGTTTAGGCGCCGACATGGCACACGCACCTTTACATTACACCGCACATTAGAGCGGTAACATGCTTCATAACAACAATCTTATAAAACGGACGATCATTATAATAATTATTAAAATGTAAAGTCATAAAAATTTTCATTAAGTTTCATTAATCTAGATTTTTACTAAACAAATGTTAAGTTCTATAAGTTTTTTAAGATAACCATGTCCTTGAAAATGATGCATCGATTCAACACCCACTAATGAAATCGATCATCGCGAAACGTAGTAGACAACTCCGAGCACGCCCTTGAGATATCGATACAAATGTAGGGCAGTGATAGGTGTCCTAAATAAATACTTTCAATCATTTCAACCGATCCTCCGACACACGGTGTCAGACTTGCGAAGTGTTAGTGTGTTGTTGTTTGAATAAAATTGTGTATAAAATATTTGTTTTCTATGACGTTTTGTTATTGTTCGGTAGTGGATTCCGGTCAATCTATTGACCTTTCATTGTTTTAAATTGAATTTGAAATTCTTAAACTAATAAATAAATTAATAATAAATCAATATTATACCAAATTTTAAATTATTAAATTATATTCTGCTTTTTTAAACATTGAGTGGAAATTCAATTTGATGAACATGGCGAAAACGGCAATTTGAGAAAAGGCGTATAATAGAATATATTACTTTTAAAACGTATATTTATTAATGAAACGAAAAAACTTTTATTTTAAATTAATTACAATTTTATAATTTTTAATGGGCCGTGAAAACAGTACAGGTTTTAAAACAGAACCGCCATAATAAATAGTACAACCAAAACAATGTCTGAAAAAGAGTAATAACTTTTTTCGGGAGCTCCGTCCAAAATATTTAACTTTACAATTGCTTTACAGCGCTTGAAATTTTAACGTTCATGTTGTGATCAAAAAACGTCTAAAAATTCAGCTGTGAGTCATTAAAATATACACGCAGATGTGCATATTCTAAAAACAAGAATGAATACTTCTCTAATACATTTACTCTATACACAAAATCTTAACTACTTTAGAACCTTTAAAAAAAATATGTAATTTTGGGTATCATTTAATAAAATAATATACTTAAAATAGAATTATTGTCGTGTTAGAAGAAGCTTAATTGTGTTTGTTTCATACTATCGTAAAGCATGACAAAAGATAACATTAGCTCAATATAAATTGTCCAAAGGATAGGCACAGATTAATGATGGTTCAAAGAAAGCACGACGATTGTATTGTAGAACTGTTCGCTCTACTCTGTGACCAGAAAAAACCTCTGAAACGGGAACGGGCGATGGGTGAGTAAAGAAACTTAATTAAACAGAGTTTTCTCTCCGTCTTTATTATCTTCGTATTTAAAGATTTTTTTTTTTTTTCAAATCAAATATAACTTGTACTCGATCAGAGTTTCTAAATGTTGATTTTTACTTCCTATCTTCGACTGAAGTTTACATTTTTAATAAAATTTGTTTCTGTGCTTCAAAGTCAATTTGTTTCCTTTTTTCGATTTCTGTTACTCGACACAATTATTGAGTAAGTATCGGTGGCGGTGTACCATATTTAGGATGGAGTGGGTTTAATTATGACTTAGTCTATTTTCAATATTTTAGGAAAAATCTAGATTTTCATCGAAACCATTTAAACATACGTACTTAGCTACGTTTTAATTGTATCTGTTAGGACGATTGTAGCTGTACTTTCTTATCGTGACCTTCTTTCCTCAAAACATTATCAAAATCATACCATATCATAACAATTGTATCACGGACGTATGATTTATTTAATTGGAAATGATATGAAGGATATTATAATATATACAATCATAGTTATACCAAAATAAAATGACGTGAAGTTTATTTAAAGTCAATTTGTCAAGCCACAATTCCCGCACTCTTATTATCAGCTGTTTCACCTAATTGTTGCGGGCAAAACTTATCATCGCGATAGCGACTGCGACATGATAACGCGGCTACAGTCGTCCGCGGAGTAGTGCGGCCTGCTTACACTCAGGACTATAATTTATTTTCATTAAAAACGAAACGGTTAACGCTGTTATATTTAATCTGTGTCACTTTTCGCGCTCGTTTTGTTATTTTTATTTACATACACTGGCAGACGGAAATCGTAATAATATTTGCGAAAAACAAACCCTGTCGAGAATTTAATTTTAACTTTTTTTTTCGGTGAAATCGTACCATCTATTTTTGTAATTACGAAATGTGCGAGTTTTTATTTTTTCGGTGACATTGTACGTTCTGTTTTTGATATGACAAAATGTGCGAATCAAGTTAAGTGTTGTGCACTATGTCGGTTATCGAGTTATCGAGGCGCGCGTGACCGCCACTGCAACAGTGCAACATGAGGGGGTTCTGGGGCGAGATCCTGTACGCGGCGGCGAGCCACCCGTTTCCGTCGGTGCCCGGCGATCTAATATCGCCCTTCGATTTGGATCGGAATGACGACTGTTAGTATTCTGTTTACGAATATTACCGCTTCTGTTATTGCGAACGCGATTGCGGTTCGATGCGATCTCTTTGTGTCCGTCGTGAGGGAAACGTATTAATTTCTAATTGTATTTAGAATTGAATGTTTCGTAAGCGTCTGATTAATTATTATTTATACTAAAATACAGTTATTATAAAAATTCTATGTTACAAAAATATTTAGTATTTCCAGTGCATTCATTATTTCTTTGTGGAAATTTTTAGATATGTAATCTATCAGTGATTGATTGTTTTTGATGACTGGACGCGTTTATATTTATTTGTATTAGGAGTTGTTTGATAGATAATTTATTTTTTTTAACGTTTTTGGTTTTTAATAAAAAATTATAGTAATTTTAAATTGTCCCATGTTTTAATTTCTCATTTTGTGATACGATATTCTCATTTACTTACTCTATTTCAAAGTTTCTCCTTAATGTCTATATATATATACACACATTTAATAGAAACTTTAAACTACATTACATATACATTTAAGACTAACTTATATATATATAACAAAGACGTGAGATATTCTCTTTTTCTGAAAACGTTTTAATTTATTTGTTTTTTCCGTCACTTATTTTTTTATTATTTGCGTGCATTCGCAGTGACAATAGTACGTTATCAGTAAGATACAACTGATAAGACCGAGCTATACCAAACTGGTCGCATTGTCTTTACTTGCATTTATTGAGGCTGTTAACACTGACTTATCCAAATGGATGTCAATTTTTGTATACGATACGATTCAGCCTGTAACATCCCAGTGCTGGGCATAGACCTCTTACTCCATGTAGAAGAAAGATTGGAGCTTAATCCACTACGCTGCTCCACTCTTGTTGGCGATATGTTTCCTACTAAGAGTAACGATCGCTATCAGAAATAAATATTTGTACAAATAAAAATAATAGATATTTGTCCCGAGCGGGAATCGAACCCGCAAAGCGTTGATTTTTTAGGCGACTACACGCACCACCGAAGGTACCGAGCGGTAGCAATTTTTCTATAGGTTACTTTAAAGATCTGTTTCAGGTTGTTGTGTGTAGGTAGGCTTTTGTAAAATACAATTAAGTAACTTTTTTATTGAATGTTGTTTTGTAATGATTTAGAATCATTAATGTATCGAGTCAGTCTGATCTCTCTGTCACATTATCTACATGATGATAATCAATTATCAATTGATTTGCGTTATTTTAAAAAAACATTATTATATTTTTTATTATTATATTTTCATATTATTGTCTATATTCTTATTGCAATATATAACAATAAATCTTCTTAGATGTTAAATTACATTCACTGTTTAGAATATCGTCTTCAACACGGTTCTAATTAATGTGCTGACATGTCTTTTTTTTTAATTTAACAAATATTTCATCTAAAACTATTATTAAAAGGTCTTAGCACATTATAACAGGAGAAACAGTTTCATGAAACGTAATTATAACTAATTTAATAATACAATAATAAAAATTAGCATAAAATTCTCCGTACTATTGTCCTCGTGTAATTAATTAAAGTGGATATATAATATAATTAGAACGCTATTGACTAATTTGCTTATAGTCAAGATAATTACAGAAAACATATCTCGAATTAGGCTGTTATTATTATTGTTATTGATTAATGATACTTAGACATTAAAATTAAGTTTGAACGTAGTTTTATGTAACAACCAGCAGTTCCCCTCGTTTTACACGCGTTTATTTGAGGGATAAAATAGCCAATAGCCTTTCTTGGTGAATAGTCTATCCAACACAAAAACAATTTTTCAATACAAACCAATAGTTCCTGAGATTAAATAAACAAATAATAATTTCAGCTTTATAATATACGTATAAATTGGTGGGGATAGCATATATTTATATTAGTCGTAGGTACGGATGTTGGTTTTTAGGCGTTTGTGTTTATGTGTTTATTCCTAATCTCCAACACAAGTTTTTTTTTTTTTTATAATACAAGGTGTAAAATCGATAGTCAAAATCAACACCTTTATTCAAATAGGCTTCAAAAGCATCTTCGAATGATCGTTTTACAAATGAAAATTTTAATTAAAATATAAATAAAAGTATGCGATTTTATAATACATGCGAATACCATAACCCAAAAAGGAGACGTTTACTTTGCGCAGTCGGAAACTTGAAGTTACATTTTTGTTATTCCTTCTCATGTTTATACTGCAATTATTACTATTTATATCAAAACAATATTATTGTGAATATACATAATATTGTTTTAAATATACTGTGACGCAATTGTTATTATGTCTACCTTATGTAAGACATCTTGCAGGGAGAGTTGAGCTCCAAGATCATGAATCCCGTTAAAACCCTTTTTTGTAAAATAAATAATCTCCAAATCTGTAGTTTGTGTCTTCATAGACATTAGCCGAGCAATGGGACATTGATGTTTCACCTGTTACGATACTATTTCTGTTAAACTATTACTATCTACGGCGATAAACGAACAGTTCGATTTAGTGTCCACAAACAACACGTTACGAAAACTGATAGCGCCGCGTTATCGCTCCAATGTCTCTTATCTCCAAACAGTAGATATAATACGCGACCTTCTCCCAACGCAATGTACCGCTAATAAAACCAGCCGACCGTATCAGTACCATTTCTAACACAGATGAGCTATCATACTCCTCGAGCGTATCTTATCGATAACAAGAAATATCGATACACATTGAAATCACGCGCGCCGGTCGATCGTTTCTATTGGATCGGTGTTTATCTAATCTTAACTTCAGTCAAAGTTTTACAATCGTTTCGAATGGAACGTTTCAATACAGAATAGAATTGTTAAAATGTTTTTGTGCTTCGAACGGTAGTGGGAATACCCTCTGTGTTTGTTTGTTGTGCGTTTTGTGTCGATATGCATTTGCCGTCGGTGTCGTGGTCTCAGACGGCGGAGTGTTTGCGCGAGTGTGCCTGGCAGACTGTGTACTGTGCGGCGAGCGCGTGCGAGCGTTTGTCCGCCGGCCATCATTTGTTGTCACAGCCGTACCCGCCCATCGATGTCGTCATCGCTGCTCCTGCTTACGCTCGAAGATGTTAGTACCTTGATGTGTATACTAATATTAAAATGTAGAGCTGTTTTCGACTTCGACGTATCTCAATCTAATTTCAAGTACTCGCGCTTCGATAAGAAGCCTTTTCATTGAGATTTTTTAAGCGTATAAATCGTGACAAATAATACTCAATGAGGAAACTTAAATTTGGGTAAAACCGAACAGGATCTCATGCATTATAAGAAGACTACATACATACTAATATATTTTTAAACCTGTAAATCGTTTTAAAGAAGACTCGATGGGGAAACTTAACTGCGGGTAATACCGAATAGTTTGCATAGTATCTTAAGGAACGATGATTTCTAATACGTACTCACCGACTTTGAGCCCTTCCTTTCTTCATAGACTTCCGTTTTGTGTATCAATGGTGTTAAGTTACACTCGAGAACTCCTTGAAAGTATTTAATACCTAAACCTAATCGTTAGAAATTAGCACCTCGTAATATTCAGATATGTGCATACATGAATTTATAGAATTGAAAGGAAACATTTAATAATAAAATCCATGATACTGATTTTTATAATATTTTTTTTCCTTTGAAAATTACTAAACCTAGGAGTAATGTAGACTTTTAAACATTGTGAGATGCTGCAAGACGCAATGGACAAATGCAATCAGTATTATGAAACACCTTGCGGGTAAAAACCCAAGGGATGACTAGTCAAAAATAATTTACAGCATTCTTACAAACCAACATATTCAGACTAACATTCTAATTTCTTACAAAAAAAATTTTAACAACGCAAATTCAAACAATGAAATATAAACAGCTGTATTAATACATGTACATAAATAATAATGTAAACGAAATAAATCGTGAATCATTATGTAAAATTTGCATTATATTTAATAAATATATGTAGTATTAGGAAAAAACTAATTCATCACTAAAAAATGGATAAAACTTAAACAATTGATATATATTGCTAATAAAACAATCTGTAAATTACGTATATAAATAATACACAACGACCAAACGTTAATTTTATATTATGAATAATAAATTGCTTCGTAAACATAACAATCTAAATTACCAATTATACGAATAATTAAAATCATGGTTGCACTCGTTTCAGCGCTCGATTCATTTTAATGCAATCATGCTCTATTTAAACATCGGAATAATCAATCAAAATAGCAAACAATTAATCGAACAATTGAAAGGCAATCGGCACTTGTTTATTTGTAAAAGTATAAGCGGAGATGAGGTGGTGTGCGCACAGCTAACGAACTGGATAGAATCACTTAATGCTGTTAAAACTCCATATTAACCGCCCTTGAGATAAATCGTGCTATGTGTCGCTTCGAATATTATTTTAAATTTATGTTTAATTTGGTTGCTAATGCTTGAAATGTTTTCTCTGACGTACTATTCAAAATCTTACTGTGATTTTTGTATCATAATTTCCATGTAACTTAGAGTATATTTTCTTTTATACATTTGACTGTGAAATGTGACATCAACAAGAAAATTGTTTTAACAATTTCAAAGATGAACATCGTCTATCAAATGTCTTAAATGTTTGCTTTGTTTTAGCAAAAATGTTTTCGAAGCTACGCAATTGCTAAACGCGGACATCAATCATTTACAACTGTACAACAATTTATATTAAAACCGAGGCAAAGTACTTTAGAAATAATACAAAATGAAATCCCCGTTAAAAATATCTCTTTAATAGCGAATTCCACAAATATTTCATTTTCCAACTTTTCAAATAATCCTACCCAATTAACAATAAACCTGACGTTGATAACAATGGTATAAATTTCTACAGTCTTAATGAAATTCATAATAATTCTGCAAAACAGCGGAATTCACAATTTTACAATTTGAATTTTTAATCCAACTGTTATGTTTAAAAAAAATGAAATAGCCTTTACTGTCGCACACGTCGTTTGTCTGTTTTAAATTTCAGTGTTTACGATTCTTTTTGCTCGCCTCTCCTTTTTTTGTGTTTTAAAATATTTTGGTACAAAATATTCTTTTGATTTAACACATTCGCTTTTTGGACGCGCTCAGTGACAAATGCTAAAGTTGGGTAACCATCAAGAATCACCATTTATGGTAATTAAGTACAGTCCCCACTTTACATCTCTTCTTTAATAAAATACAGACGTTAGCTTTCCGAAATTAAAGTTCCTTAACATTGTGTACCTGGTTTCTAGTTTATAAAAAATAATTTCTATACTTATTTACATTAGTATTCTTTAATTGTAATAAAACGTATGTAACCTATCAAATAAAAAGATGAGGTCATAGATGCCACTGCTCAGCTATGGAATTGAAACTACATAGACATACAATTGATATAAAGTTACTGAAGATGCATTTAATACTATAATGAATGAGTGAGTTAAGGCTGTCGGAGGCTTTTTAAGTTTTTCGGGAAATGCAAATATTTGCATATTTTATATTTTGGAAAACATACTTGAAAATTAAATTGTGAAAGAATCTTAAGCAATTTAACAAATAACTATTCATTGGAATCGTATTACACAAATGTATAATAATAATAATAAAAATTGCAATTTTTAACTACCCATTTGATTGATTAATTATTAAATCAATTAAAATATATATATTATGTAAATTTGTACCCAAGTTACTCATATGGAAGTTCTAATTGCTTTATTTAATTTAGTAATTCGTTATTAAAAAGTACAATTTGAACGTAGAATGTGCTAAACTAATCATACAGTTGGCCACGTGCCACGGCTCGCCCGCGGTGGACTGAGGCCAGCTGCTGTAATTTACACGACCTAAAACCAACTTGACCCTAAGGCTCATTCGCAGCTTCTAAATCCTTTTAAAACGGTATTTAAAATTTGTATCTTATATTCGTATACCTATTCTTTTTATATTTCAACGAGATTTTTAGTGAGATTATTTTGCTATTCTTTGGTGTGTTGTACTTGTTTGATTCGTAAAATATTTATGGTTATTTTTATTTTTGGTTACATTTATTTATGATTTCATATAATTACAAAACTTGTGTTATTTATTTTGCTTGTTTAAAAATTAAAAAAAATACATACTGTTTAAACGTTTCATTTTAATTGATTTTCATTCAATTCAAAGCAATATACTTCAGTCCGATATAACAAATCTAAATTTGCATTTAAATAATTCTAATTGGAACGAAATTGTACTGATACTACAAGTTCGTGGCAAAAATTTATTTAGTGCACTGCACATAGTTTCAAAAAAATTACTATAAGTTGTATTTTTAATCGCAGTGTTTTAAAAGAACATTTAAATATCTATTATATTTATAGTTCTTCGTTGGTGCATATTTAGTTACGACTTACTTAATATACAATCAAATTGAACTAGATAGGAAAGTGTACTGCTACAGTCCTATAATCTTATTATATACTAGCTGTAGCCGCGACATTGTCCGCGTGGAATTTAACAAAAAAGTTATTGTTCCGTTCGCAGAGTTATAAAATGTATAAATTTTTAAAATTAAAGTTACCTAAATTACTCTTTATTACATCAGCTATCTGCCAATAAAAGTCTCGACAAAATTGGTCCAGCCGTTTCAGAGATTAGCCGGAACAAACAGACAGACAGACAAAAATTGTAAAAAAAATGTTATTTTGGTATAGGCGCTGTGTACACATCCATATGCATTTAGTAAAAAGCGGTTATTTTAATTTTACAAATGGTTACTTCAATTTTATTTATTTGTATAGTTATTCTGCTCTGTGCGTAAAATGTTTGAATACCTTTAATAGGTAGAACTTGCTGGATCACTTAAAGAAATGTTCAATATGTAAAATAACTGTTATTTGTGTAAAAAATGATTTCCTAGTTAAAGTCAACTAAACATGCTCTAAAAAAGACCCTGAAGTGCTTACTTACTACGTATTATTAAAGAAATGTCACATATTTTATTACCTATAAATTTTTCATTACCACGCAGTTGCAACTGACTTATTTTTTGATTCCTTTCCTTTTTTTATGTATTTGAGCTATCATACAATTTCAATACCTATTATAATAAATTAGAGATGCAAAATTGTCTGCTCAAGTAAACCTTTACATTTTATAGTGCAATTTACACCAGTGCAGTGCAGTGTGCTGCCAACTGCGAATTCGGTTGTTAAGTCTCTTGTTATTACACAAAATTTTAAGAAGTTGATGTTAATGCTCTGTAATTTGGCACAGACGCGACGTGAAAATAACCAATGGAAATATTATGATACATACACATATGTTACAAGAAATTAACTCTTTATATGTTTTAAATACTTATCTTGATTCATAATAACAACAACAACATCAGATAAATGGCATTTTGTTTATATTAATTACTATTATAAAATTAAAGCCTTAACCTAAAACACGATTAACTACAATACTTAACGATATTGTCAAAACGTTGACAATTATATGTAATCGTAACAAAGGACGCGCAAACCCATATAACCACAAACCCATATAATGCACAATTTAATTATCTTCAGAACAGTACAGTGTAGTTTCCAGAATGTTAGGTCCACAAATAGACCGAAACGCCAAAAGCGCATCATACGGACTTAACTAAATTAATGTCAACGAAACACGATGCTAACGATTCAATCAACGTAAGGGTGTGGAACACTGAAAATAAGTTTATTATTTATTTATTCTAATAATGACAAAACTTATAAATGACTGAAGTCAATAGGACTCGAATGTCTTATTACTAAACCACTACACTACTTAACTGTATTTTGGGGTTGGGAGTATTCCCTACCATGAGTAACGATCGCTATCTTGTCTGTGATAACATATCTTCGAGCAATACCTTCTCGTGACATAGGTTTTTTAAGCCACACTTTTTTAACATTAAAAGGTGGCAAACAAGCGTGCGCGGTAAGCGGTTACCTTAGCCTACAAACGCCTGCCCTATCAACAGCAGTATAATCGCGTTGACCACTCTATTACCAACTCTCGTCAAGATCTCTGGCTACCTTACAAAAATTTCCTGCTCAAAATATGGAGCAGGCCGAATATGGTAGTACCCCGACCCTACAGAAGATAAAAGCTAAATGATACTGCTTTCAAGCTGTGTTGTGTTGCGATTGGTAAGTCAGGTGACCAAGGCTCCTGGGGGAGTTGGGGTTAGGGTCGACGATGCGCTTCCAATGCTTCTGGTGCTGCAGGCGTCTATTAGCTACGGTAATCGCTTACCATCAGGTAAGCCGTACGCTTGTTGGCCGACCCAGTTGTATAAAAAAAAACAACACAACTTGAGAGAAGTACTATTTATCAGTGATTTTCTGTAATTTTGATGTAGGGTACTTCCTTAGTCGGGCCTATTTTAAACAAGATTTTTCCAGCTGTACGTAAGACCCTTGGAGACGCTAATATGAATAAATTTTCCTCTCTACAGTGTAGATGAATATCTCATCTAAAACGTAGATATTGATATATAAATTTTATTTATTTATTTATTAATTTCAATCATAACTTACAACTATCATTACAGGTACTACCCAATTCGATAGTAAAGCACACATAAATTAATTTACATAACAAATAACATATAACGCTATCCTTGTGAATTCATTCACTGTACACGTAAAAAATTATAATATTGTACTAAAATATAAATAAAAAAAATCAAGTGCGTATAATTTTATACTAGAAATTTGAGAAGACGTTAAAATATAACAGTTATTTGTTACCGTTATCTGTTTTCGAGAACGAGATAGATTAATTTTATCACTGTACCGAATATTGTCAATGGTTTTAACCTTGTTGAGTTCGCGTTGAAGAGATCGATATTGGTTATTTGATCGTGAAAATGTGTTTTATAATACTGAAATATTGTTTTAAAATAATTTTCGAAAGTTAACTTACACTTACTTGTACCGCAATCAGTCGAATTACTTTCAAAATTCACTTGATATTTTATCATTGAGTTTAACACTATAAAATCTACTTCTTAAGACAGAATTTCAAAGCTAACTAATTCCTTGGACTAGGAAAAACTATTTAACGAATTATATTCGGCCATTAATGTGTAAAAATAAATAATTTTAAATTAAATTAAATCATTCTTTATTTATATTATAAATATTTTCCCTCATATAAAACAATCTCGAATAACTGTAATCTAAATGACTAGGTATTATGCACTGCTTCAAATCATAAAATAAATTAGTATAATCCTAAACGTTACGTAAAAAAATAAAATGCTTCATAAGACCACTAATTCACATCGAACATAGTACTAGTAGTAAAGCTTACATTATTTCAAAGAACTGTTATTAAGAGCGCTATTAGTACATTTATTTTATTACTAACCTATTACCGTAATATATTAACTAGCGATGCATTTTATACGCCGGTAATACAAATAAAACTTACAAACGTCAAAGGAAACACAACTTTAAGTCATAGCTGTATAGAAACAAAATCGAGTGATTACAGCTAGTAGGTAAACAGAATAGGTAATATGAGTTAATGCTACGAGGCTCGTAGACCGCTATGGGCTACGATTCTACGCGCTACGATATTAAATTCTACACGCAATCTTGTTAATCTTTCATTAGTTGGCCTACTTGCATACAAACGTAATCTTTAAGAATATGTTGTAAGTGCTTACTAATGGTTGATTACGTACAATAATGTTCTTGTTTTGATTAATATAAATAACTATTTTTTTATACAACTGGCTCAGCAAAGTAGCGCGTCCTACTTGATTATGAGCTATTACCGTAATTCTAATTTTTTTTTTTTTTTTTTTTTTTTATAACGATATATATCCACGGGCTTATAATGCCCATGCTCTTGTTATTCCAATTATTTGTTTGTTACTCTCGATACCTTGGCACCTACATATGCAACTTAGAGACTAATTAAACTAAGCTTAGTATCACTAATCCTACGTGAGTCCACCGACCAAAATTTAAGGTTATGCTAACTTAATTTACTTATATATATATAATTACTACTATTTATTATTACTTTTTCCTTTTCTTCACTTTTATCTTACAATTATCCAGGGGTAGAAGCTGTGTACATTTCTTGACATTTTTGTATTTATACTGTTGTTTTTATTATCTAAGTTTATATTTACACTTATATGCTAGTTATCATATATGTACACTTATTTCCTAGTTACCTTATATATACACTTATGGCCTACTGGCCTACTTACAATATACACTTAGCCTAGGTTACTGTTAGTAAGTTTTTTTTTTTTTTTCGTTTTTTGTTTCTTTTTTATATATATTCTTATATATTTATCACCATATATGTATTTTTTTAAATTAATATTATATAATTAATCTTAATTAATTTGTTACACATGTTAAGTATAAATAATTTGTACACGTTATGTTATATGTAATTAATCCTATTTAATTTAGTAATTATTATTTATATTTATATAATTAATCGTATTTAATCTAGCACTTAGTACTTATGTTTATATACACACTATTTATTTATTCAACAAGTGTCTTCACACGTCAATAGTTTTCAACATGTCGAGCACACTCTCAGTGACGGCGGCATCTCTGTGATGAATCGCCATCTTGAGACTGTGCTCGAGTATTTTCTTATCCGCGGTCTCCGCTGCCCTCGCCACAAAGCGACCAATTGCGTCGTCACGGTCGTCGGTGTAATAGACACAGGTGTTGGTGTGTCTAGTCACCGCGACTACAGCGTGCGAAACGCTGTCGTGGATCCTGAGCCTCCTCGCCTTCGTCTGGAGGACAATGACGTCCTCGTAGGTCTGGCCCTGCGCCTCGTGGATGGTTAAGACGCGCGATCCCTCCCCGGATCCGTATCCCTGGTCAGTCAGCAACCTCTTCTCCTCTTGCGTAAAGACCAGGTATAAGGTTCGGTCTCTTCTTGCAGGAATACGCGCGCCCGTGAGGCTCTCCACTCGCAAAGATCGGATCTTTGGGCTTGAGCTGTATACGTCTTTATAAACTTCGCTGATGGCAAGGGCTACGTCTTTGGGATTTCGATGCGTGCATGACAACTCGCACGAGATGGTTGTTATCCGGGTTGGTCTGCAGTACCGCATTTCGAACAGGTTGTCCCTGTCGATGTACGGCAGCTGGTTTATGTCTCCGATAAGGACTACCTTCTGAGCTCCCGATAGTCGGGCGGCCATTACTATGGCTCCGAAGTGGTTCATGAGGGCCTCGTCCACCGTTAGGCGGTTGATTTTTGAGCCCTCGTTGAACCCATTAACTAGAACGGAGGCCATAGTGCGCACCTTTTGCTTGGCTTTGTTGCCGTAGCGGTGCGCCAGTTTTTCTTTTAAGTCTTTGGCCGCCTCGACTGTGGTCGTAATCACGACCTCCGTGTCCTCATCGAAGTCCCCGACTATGCGAGTTGTCTTGCCGCATCCCGGTACCCCGTTTATCCACTCCAGTGATGGTAGTTCCCAGGGCACGGTCGGTAAGCCGTCCCGGTCGCCCGAGATGGTTTTCGCCATCCGTAGCATCCGGTCCCCCAGCATTACTTTCGTGCATCTGGCCACTACCACCACTGGGTCCCCTTCAGGTGTTTCGAAGGTTTGTGGCTCCTCGTCATTCCCCTCCGACTCGACTGCGCTCACGAAGCCTGCTGTGCTGTTAAATGCTGCCATATACCTACCCGACATCTTGCCCTTGAGTATTTGTCGGGTTTCACTGTTGTATATGGCCGCTTCGGCTTCCTCGAGTTCCACCTCCAGTAATCTTTGGTGATCGTACTGGTAGGCCTGCATGATCTTTTTGCAGGTGGCCAGGCTTACCTCGCGGTTTGCCTTTATTATCGCCAGGAACTCGATTAGGGCGTTCTCCGCATGTTGTAGCGGTGTGGAGGCAGGTCGAAGTCTCGGCGGTGTTACATGTCCCATGTCGGCCTTAGTACGAGCGGCCGGTGACGCCTCCGGGTGCCTCGGACTATTGTCTCTGGTGAACCTGCTCAGCGCCGCCGATTGCCGCTCACCCTGTCCAGCCTTTTTGGGAGAGAGGTGATGCGGGAGCTTACCTGGTTTTGGGGAGATGGTTGCGTGGATAAAGGTCGCCAATGGCATCGAGCTCGGCTTAGGTTCAGGTGTGGCCTTTGCCTTAATTCGCTCTGCCTTCTGGGTCTCGATCCGTTGTTGTAGGCGCTCCGAGCCGCAGAGCGTGGACTCGTCGTTGGCCGGAGATGCAGGAGGTGTTGGTGTTATGGATTTCGGTCTTAGATATCCGAGATCCTCCCCCCTGTCTTCGTAGACTATGACCTCACTGTACTTGGAGGCCATTAGGCAACCGTACCTATCAGATACGTCACCTCTATCATATCCGACCCTCATCGAATCCACGCTAATTCTTTTGGGGATTCCACCGGGGGTCTCGCTCAACCGGCGTAGCCACACACTAGACTGCGTAAAGGGGGACGTCTCTCCCCACTCGAACAGCACGATGGATTTGTTATTCAAACGCACCAGACGGTAGGTCGAGTCGCCCTTCTGTTCTTGCGATAGCGCTGTGATTTTAGTGCGCTTTATACTTGTCTTTTGCGTGCTACCCTTTAACAGTAAAGCGAGCCCCGGCGAAATCGCCAGCCGATCGCGTCCTTCGGAACGACAGAAACTTATTCCCATCCTCTCTACTTCGCTGTCCATGAACAGAGCCACGCATCTGGTTTTAATTCCCACTACTTCGCTTCCGTTCCCTTCCATAAGCGAGGATTGTGTCATCCCGCTGTGGGTCGGTTGCGGAGGTGCGTTTTGGTCGGCTCTATTCCTGAACAGTTTCTGCAGCGAGGAGGGCATGACCTTTGTTATTTGACCCAGAAGGGTGCGGCCAGGAGAAATCCGCGGAGCCGTTGAGCTGTTTCTCTGAGTGGCTTGTTGGACACAGTTTTGTTGTGTTTGTAGTTGTGCGTTGTGTGTTTGGGTGTGTGTTGCGTGGACGACGGTGTTAGCGCTCTGCGTGGGTATTACAGCAGGTGGTGGAGCGGTCGTGCTGTTCCTTTTTGCGGCTATATTGACGGCCTTTCTCGCGAATGTGAGGAAGGCAGTTCTGTTTTTTTCACTCTCCAGGATGGTATGGAGCGATGTCTGCTCAAGTTTGATCTGGAGTTTGAGTTCTAGATCTAGCCTATCCTTACTGAATCTCGGGCAGTCCAGTATAACATGCAGAACTGTCTCCTCACAATTCGGATCGCAGATACATGAAGGACTGTCAGTGAGGTGGAATCTGTGGAGATACGCCGCAAATCCTCCGTGGCCGGTCAGAATTTTTGTGTCGACAGCTGTTGGTGCCGATTTCCTTACCAGCCTGCAAGCGGTCTTTACATCCGGTAGGAATATTTTCGTGACCGAGCCCGTCTCCGAAGAATTATATCTTTCCTGCCACATCCTGACAGTCTCTTCCCTGATCTGCCTTCTGACATACGAGATGGGTACTCTGTCGTAGTCAGGTGCCGTCTTTTTTGTTAAGGCCGCCTTTTTGGCCAACCCGTCCGCTCTCTCATTGCCCGGTGTTCCAACATGGGCCCTCAACCAAAAGAACCGCACTGTCTTATTCTCCTCCCGGAGCTGTCTGATTCGACTCTTCATTTCCAGGGCCAGAGGGTGAGTCACTGAGGGGCTCCTCAGCAGATCTAAAGATGACCTCGAGTCGCTCAAGATGTTAATGGAGCATGACTTTGAGGTTTTTGCCATGTCCACGGCTCTGAAGAGTGCGTACATCTCCGATTGAAAGACAGTGTTGTGCGGCTCTAACCGGAAAGTAGAGTATCTTACTTCCCTGCCTTGGTTCCAGCATGTGAGGGCGGCTCCTACTTTACCCTCTATTTTGCTTCCGTCGGTAAAGATGAAAGGCCCGACGATGTTGTGTTCTTCAAGGACTTCGGGGTTCAGATTCTCTAAGCGCTCGTACTCTGTTGTCATGAGTAGGGAAGGGTGGGGATTTTGCATTGGTCCCACCCAGCGCTCTAGCTCTCTTCCCGGTGGAAGAAGATCCGTGCTGTGACCTTTTTTGGTTTTGAATAGTATGGCCGCCTCTCGGACGCGAAGGTCTGTGGTAAGGTGTCGTAATTCTAATTGACGCCTGCAACACCAGAGGCAACGCAAGTGTGTTGCCCGTAATCCACCCCAGGAGCTCTGGTCACCTTACTCATCACAGGGACATAAGCACAACACTGCTTGAAAGCAGTATTATGAAGCTGTAATCTTCTATAAGGTCGAGGTACTTCCCCAGTCGTTCTGCTTCAGATTTTGAGCAGGATGTCCTGCAGTGTCCTAGCTCAGTTAATCTTTAATATAATGATAACTTTTCCTACGCTATTTATATTTGATAAAGAGGTAATTTTTGTTTTAAAACTTTAATAATAGAAGTGTTTCCTACTATACAATTTTAATTCGATATTTGCAATTTATTTAGTAGTATAGCAATGAGTGTACGCATATAAGGTAGTTAAGCGGTTGCTGGTACAAGATCTGATAATATAGGAATGGATTATTATAGAATTTAGATAAGTTACAATGTCAATAACTTCAAACAAGATGACTCATTTACATATCTGCTTGGTTTACTACGATAAAATATGGTGGAAATGATTAAATATACGAAAGTACCTACTATGTTTATACAAATATAAACCAATAAGTATGTTTGACATACTTATTGGTTAAAAACAAACAATCATAAAATCGAGTGGACAAATGATAGCTTTAAGAATTCGAGATTCAAAAGTAAAAAGTTGTTGAAGTAATAACAATAAATATTGGTTTGTTAGGTAAATTGAGTTAAGCGAATGAAAAAAAAAAGTTAGGCTGTTTGACAAATATTACTTTTTCTTTTCTTAAATAATGTTATTTTCAGTTTATTATGGTTAGGTGTTAAGTAGTTAAATTAATAAGAATATTACTGACTTGAATGTGAAATTACTGAATTCAAAGTGGATTGGGAAGATTTCAATAAAGCAGATATTAAAAAAACAATATATAAAAATATATATATAGAGATATAACGTAACCTAAATAGATTTAAATAAATTCTACCTACTTAATTTATTCGTATAAATGCGAAACATTTGAGGATATATGAATGGATGGAAATTTGTTACTGTTTCATGCAAGAACTATGAAACCGATTGTTATGAAACTTGTTACGTAGATAGCTCAAAATTTAGAATAGAACACACAGGTTATTTTTTATCCAGACAGAGAAAATTACGCGAGTGGAACCGCGAGTTGCGACTCGTTGTATAAATCAAAGAAAACTAACTTTAGTTTGAATATAAAGTATACATCAAATCAAGGTCCGTTCTGTTTGTTAGCTCAGAAATAATCTATCGTTCCGGAGCCTGATTTACGGTTTTCGAGTAAAAGCAAAACGGGTGAATCGAACACCAAATGTTGCACATTTCCGGTCTTTTGATTAATTTTTACCGATTCGATTCAAACCTCCGCGAGCTCGGTGATTGATGCATTTTTATTCATGTTCGATGACAAATGTCTGATAATGATGATAACGGTTTTGTATGGATTTTTGTTTCTGTGCATGTTGTGGGGATTTTCGACAGTTTGAGAATCTTGATACACCTACTATACATACTTATATTTATTAATTACATTTTATTAATTAAGTACTGTGCTATAACGTAGGGGGGAGCGGCAACGACCTTGCCATGCTTTTTTTTATATCACTAGGTCGGCAAACAAGCGTACGGCTCACCTGACGGTAAGAGATTACCGTAGCTTATAGACGCCTACAATACCAGAATCATCGAAAGCGCGTTGCCGACCCAATCCCCAATCCCCCTAGGAGCTCTGGTCACCTTACTCACCAACAGGAACACAATACTGCTTGAAAACAGTATTATTTAGCTGTGGTCTATGGTGTATCTGATGCTTCTGGTATTCCAGGCGTCTATAAGCTACGGTAATCGCTTGACGTCTGGCCCTTGCGGACTCTTGATCTATTCGTTTAGAAAAAAAAAACGTAGAAATCTATATTTATATTTATTATTATTTATTAATAATATATTCACAATAAATACAATACAACATTACAGAAAAACAAAACCCACAGAGGTTTATAAAATCAATACAGAAGTATCCATGTTATATGCTATACAAAAACTAACTCTAGCCTACCTAAAACAACAACTATTCTAAAAATAGAATGTAATCTATTTGAATCATATATCGAATAAGCCCTCGCCGCATATACAACCACCTAGATCTATATCCACTAGCGACATACGAGTACACATATCAGTCTAATCACGGCCGTATCTAGAATGGCTATAAGGCCGGAATAGCATTACACTGCGGCAACAAACTCAATTCTAGACTGATGAGGTAAACGATAGTACGTGAACAGGAAATAAGGCGGTGTGGATCACCTCGGCGCGGTACCGAAGTGTTGTGTAAGGGTTTTTAGAACTTTGACTAGAAAATCACGTGATACTACTGCTATAATATATAAGAGGTATTTTTTATATAATAATAATTTTTATTATACGTTACGATACAATTCAGCCTGTAACATCCCACGGCTGGGCATATGCCTCTTTGTTCATGTGGGAAAATTTAAGAGAAGGATCGCAGCTTATTTTACCACGCTGCTCGACTGCGGTTCGGCGGATATATTCCCTACTTTGGGTAACGAGCGCTATCAATTGTTTATGATAACGACCGGGACCGACTTTATTGTACACCAAAATAAAAATGATACGTATGACAAGAACGTAGTGTAGATAATATTATTAAGGTACAAAGGGCGGCCTTATCGCTCAAAAGCGATCCCTCCCGTGCAACTTTTTTTTTTGTGAAATTTAAGCAATAGATTGTTATCAGAGGAAATCTTTATAAGCTAGTAGCGTAGATAATGCTAACGTGCCCCTTTGAATGTGTCATACACAATATATGAATTAACTATCCATGAATAATTAGAGATTGAGTACAAAAAATTTTTTCCCTACGTAACGCTGTGTGTAGTTTTGTATGAGAAGTGGGTGTTATCTTTAACAACTTTTTTAATTTAATAGATTTCTATCAAGTTATCTTATAACTTTTCTATTAAACTGACTTTATATATTTTTAAATCTTGTCAATTTTACCATAAACAAAAACACCATAATCTTAAGTGATAAGTATCTTCCTACAACCGCTTAAATCGGCTTAGACTTTCTTAACTGACCTTTTAAATGAACAATCTGAGAAAAGTCGGAAAATCATAGCGTTAATTCCGTCGAAAACTCATTTGTTGGCATAACACTCTTAATTTTGAGCTACGTAAATAGATGTTATTGTTACTGTACTTGACTTATTAAAGACCGGTTCCTATATTATAAACACGATTGTTTTGTATTTTTTAACCCACTTCAAAAAAGGAGGAGGTTACCCAAATCGACCGTATATTTTTTTATGTGTGTTCGGGGATAACTTCGTCGTTTATGAACTGATTTTTATAATTCTTTTTTGTTCGAAAGGAGATATCCTAAGTGTGGTACCATGATAAGGAAACCAGGATGATCGAATCTTAGAGAAATCGAGGGAAACCTTTGAAAATCGTAGTGACGACTAGTGCGTTTGTTATTTTTTTTCGTCGACTTATGTTGTATTACTTGTCGATCTAATTGATGGCAAATGGCGGCTTTTTTCGTTTGCGAGCAAACACAATTATGATAGGTATCATTTACCTTTATATATTATTTAATTGCCTGGAGGGGAGAGATCTCTGAGGATCTCTGTTGTAGCGATAAAGTCGCCTCTTGTGCACCTTACCTTTTTATTTTGACTAGCCCGCTGGCGCAGTTTGTAATTGACCTGCTTCCTGCTCCGATGTGGGTGTATTCTTTGTATTTACTTATATACGTATTGTTTTTATGTAGGTATATGGTTATCAAATAAAATTTAGCTATGGTAGTCGGCTGTTAAATAGCGATAGCTGTTAGAGAAGCGTAAAAACAGACAACCGCGTGTGTATGTTACGAGTATAAGATATTTACTTATTTGTTTACAATGTCTACATGTTTTTACTTATGATATACATGACTAGTATATATATATATATATATATATATATATATATATATATATATATTAATGTACATCTAAGACTATATTAAATATACATAAAGTGAGCTGATGAAATTTAGCAGCTAAATCGTATCTTCCCTGAATTCTCATTATTTGAAGAGACTACATATTCCGGGAGAAACAAAAAACTGAGCCCTTAATTAAAAGTGATTGCTTGGATAGTTTCTTAAAGAAGTGACTGCTACAGTTGTATTGTTTATAGACACGGTTATCTGATATATTTTTCATGTGTCACACTTGCGCTTCTGATTGCTATATTCAATCCACTTAAGATACATTAAGTATATACACATATTTACGTTATATTAAGTTTTGTTAAATGTGGCATACATTGAAAAGATTAATTCAAACCAAATCGGGCTACGCTTTCGCGTATTCTGAGAAAGATTCTTTCTCAAGTTCCAAAATCATTTCAAAGGTCTTTAAAGAACATGGTCATCTTCTTATATATAAAACTGTCTTGTCACAATGTTAGTTACCATACTTCTCCGAAACGGCTGGACCGATTCGGACATCATCTATTTTTCATACCCCTAAGATATAAGGGGGGTTGGATTAAAGGGGTTAATAACACATATGGCAAAACAACGTTTGCGGGGTCAGCTAGTCGATCGACAGATTTTTATGAAATTTCGTGTGGATACCGGGTAGGTCTGAAAATCGGCCAACATCTATTTTTCATTTCCCTAAGTTATAAGGGGGCTTATAACATACTAGCTTTTACCCGTGGCTTTGCTCGCATTGAATATTTTTTATAAAAAAGTTTCTTATGTTACTTCCAATACCTCCAAGAATATATGTACAAAGTTTCATGGTGATCGGTTAAGTAGTTTTCGCGTGAAAGCGTAACAAACAAACTTACATTCACATTTATAATATTAGTAGGGATATGGTAAAACAACGTTTGCGGGTTCAGCTAGTATTATTATAAAATATTCTTAATAAAATTTTAAATACGAATTAACTTAATCTAGATACGCAGAAGCATTGTAAACCAAGCGTAATATCACATTGTATCATGCTCAGTCGACGATGGCCAGTTATTCAAATACGCAAATGCATCGTATAATTGAACGGTTTTCAGTCCACAATTTGATGTCGATTTTAGCCGGATAGATTATGCGAATAGTTAATTGCTGATTTATATTATTGTATTGTGCGTATGTTTTTGATGTGAAATATCTATAGCCGAGGGTAAAACCTGATTGTTGGCGTGGCGACACAGGCCGTGGCAAGGCTTCGTCACGCTATATAATTGAATATATGTACTACACTATATAAAAATTGAGTTGTCGCGAGTTTAAATAAATTGTTGAATTTAAATTTATGTAAAGAAAATAAATGCTTATTAAATAAACTGTCATCATTTTCTGGAGAAAATTCGTAATATTGTATTTTTTCATCATGCCATATTTAGTTACTGTCATAATATGTACTTTTATGCCTATTAGTTGTACAAAATAATTTCGATTTTTTTTTCACATCTGCCAGCCGTCACGTCTCGGTTAATTTTTTTTTTTCGATTATACAACTAGATTTTTTTATTGATGTAGAGCAGTGCAGAAAATATCTCGCTTAAAATTGCTACTAGTCCGAGTGAGGAAATGCAGCTTAATAATACTGCTTTATGCGATTACAGAGTTATGTAGTCAGGGCTCGTGAGGAGCTTACCGTGTGTAGGTGTTTGTAGGTAGTGAAAGTTTCCAGAAGCGCTTACCATCAGGTGGAGTTATTTACCAACTTTGTAGTGTGTAGTATACTGTTTGTTTATGTATTACAGATTGACCATTAACAACGTCTTAAAATATAAATAAATATCTCCTTCTCTATTGTTATCTAATTATTATTATATAATGGAGAAGAAGCAGAGAGACTTCTGATTTTATAACAATAAAATAAGAAAATTCTCTTTCCTTTTGACGTCGCATACTGGTTTATGTCAAACAAACAATTTTATTGTTTGTGTCACACGCAGTGTTTCCTTTGTCCCGTTTTTTTTTTTTTTTTTGTCGTATTCAAACAATTAAACGCTTTCTTTACGTAATTGTTCCTCGAAAACTCTATGTAAGACATAAAGGACCGCCACTAAAACATCACATCCATAGATATCGTCCTTTCGAAGGCAAACAGCGCGAAAACCTCTCAGGACCTCGCCTATAGAAAACAGAGTAACAATGTATTTTGTTGTTATTAGTCTTAATTGTTGTTTTTATACTTTTTTCAAATATGCCCGCGAATGTGTTAGACTCGTTTGGTATTAATTATGCACTACACATTGTTATAATTTTAAATTTATGTAAGATATATGTATTTGTTATTCCGAAATATAACGTTCTAAATATAAAAAAAAAAAAAAAAAACGAAGACTATAATATATAAATCCTAACTCTCGATAACTGAAATGAAATAAGAAATACACTTATTGTATTAGTATTATATAACAAAACAAAAAAAAGTAAGAAGGAAATGTTAGCGTAATTTATTGCCAACAAATGTAATATCTTCACAAGTAAAATCGTTAGTCGAAACAAAATCTAAACAAATAAATCTACCCGAAGTCTGCAGTGGCGGAGACAGCTCCAAGCCGGTCCCCGGCTCGAGTTATGTATTAATAAAACTTACCGCGTCGCGCTAGTTTCCTCGTTTCTGTTTGAAATGCATTAAACTGATTGCTCTCTGTTCCTTCTTGTTTTTATTTTTTTCTCGCTGTAAGCGAAATTAACTTTGCTCTTTCAAATAAAACTCCAGTCGTCTTGTCTCTACAGCTCTTTGTATCTCGTCCGCTAGGAATACCGTTATAAGGCGCCCGTGAGCTGTTTTGTTTCGTCCTTTTATCTTGATGGAAGTAACTAGCTTATACCCGCGGCCTCGGCTTAACTGTGCATTTATTTTCTATGGGCTGAATCGGTGAACTTCGTACTGTATTCTTTTATGTACATATCGATTTCTTTAAGTTTTCTTTTATGCAAACTACAGTAAAATCGTTCAGAAGTTATGCACATACATTTCAGCGATAATTTTTATTTAAATATATATATACAAGGTGGTCGTGACAATACGACAATAATTAATACTGAGTATAGCTAGTAACATTCTCAATTAGCCTGCAAAAATTAAATTAACTAATATCTCATAGTTTAGTCACAAAACACTTTTCTTTTTTTATAACTAAAACATCACCCCATATCTGTTATTAAGCTGTCATGTCCGACACAAGTTACGTATTTGAAACAATTTAAATAAAAATTGTAAATAATGTAATTTCACTAATCATGCTACAATTTAACGCAAAATAAACCTTATACCGTTGTTCATAAGACACTAGAATTATTATGTGGAGAGGTAAAAATTGATTTGCGCTTTCTTTCTGAAATATTTCCATCGATTTCTTTCGTATTTCGCACATCGTAATTCGTAATCGAAAGTAGGTCAGTGTGTCGCCGACTGCCGTTAGCCTGTGACGTGTTAAGGTATTTGATACCTCAGCGCTCGCGCAACTTTCGATCTAGTGACGCCATTGTTTATAGGTACTCAAGTATATTTTTTGTTACTGTGAGATATTAGAGTGAGATTAAGTGAAGACACATTATTTAGGATATTTATTAGGTAAACTGTGCGAAATTAGACGCTAATTTGTGTGCAAATAGTAATATTTTTAATAAAAATGCCTCGCTATAATTATACGGCTTCAGAGTACACCGATATGATATTAATTTATGGAGAATGTCACACAAACGCTGCTTTAGCGATTCGTTCATATCAAGAGAGGTATGGGCAGCTCGCCATTTTCGTGTGCCCCACTCGTGTCCACAATATTTTGAAACTAGACAAACGTAAGCCTTTTAAATACAAAAAAGTACAGGCATTGTTAACAAGAGATATGTCTACGAAAACATGAAGAAATCCCCGACTTCCTCTTCAACGTAATGTGGACGGATAAAAGTACTTTTACAAAGAACGGTTTATGGAACCGTCACAACTTAAGGCACTGGAGCACTGAAAATCCGCGACTGACGAGAGACAGCTCGCATCAGTACAGATTTGCCATCGATGTGTGGGCTGGTATACGAATTGGATGGTGCACCTGCACACTCCGTGATTTCTGCGAGAGCACGTTTAACCGAGATGTTTGGAGAGCGATGGATCGGCCGTTATGGCCCCATGAGGTGGCCACCGAGGTCACCAGACCTCACACCACTCGACTTTTTTTTATGGAGTTATGGTAAAAATGATGTTTACGCCACGGATGTAACTGATGTGGAGGACTTCAAAAATCGTATAATACGATCTTTTGAAAAATTAAAAAGTATGGCAGTTAATGGTGATCTGTTATCAAAAGTGAGAAATAATATTTTACGTAGATACATTTCGTGTGTTCGAGTTCATGGTGGACATATTAAGAATTTTAAAATTTAATATCTTTTAATGTATTTTGTATGTGTTAATTATTCTGACAATCAAAAACAAATAATTGAATTATAATAGTGTGAAAGTATTGCGATGTATTGTGTTACAGCGGCGAGAGGCTACCTGCCCGCCCGCCTTTAGTCAGAGGTCAGTGACTCTAAATTACAAATGGCGTACTATGTATTTTATTAATTTGTGATATAGTTTGTTCGAAAATTTCATTTTTTCAAAAACGGTTCAAAATATTTTCTGATAGTTTTATGATATTTCTATATACCAATACGACCTGTGTTTTCATTTATTGTCGTATGGTCGTGTACACCTTGTATAACTAATCTTTAACTATGTCTTCATATGTTTCTACAATACATTCTAATAAAATTGAAAATTAAACATTCCTTAGAGATATGATTTTTTTTTTAGTGATAATTATAAATTAAGTTTCGAATACTCCAAATTAATAGAAGCCAAATAAAAGACACGCTTTAAAGGCAATTAAATTCTTATTCAAAATAAAATTTCTGTAAATACCTAGAGTTGAATTAAAAATAAGAATCAAATGATTTTAGATACATATATTTTAGGCTTTCTAAGCTTTTCTCATTTTTTGTTACAAGCCGGTAATCTCTGAAACAAAAATAATTACCCTGCCGAGATAAAATGATCACTATCAGCAAATCGTTGTAACAGGCGTAACAGACAAATTCACGTCGTCTGTGAAGCACAGTGGGGAACTAATAAAGATAAAGCTAAGGGATGCCATCTCTCGGTATTTTCCCAGATTTGTCCCAGTTAACCGGATAGTCAAGGACATAATTATACACAAAAGAACCTTATATATAGAAACTTGATGTCTTATTTAAACGTCCCTACTAATATTATAAATGTGAATGTAAGTTTGTTTGTTACGCTTTCACGCGAAAACTACTCAACCGATCATCATGAAACTTTGTACACATATTCTTGGAGGTATTAGAAGTAACATAGGATACTTATTATTTAAAAAAATTCAATTCGAGCGAAGCCACGGATAAAAGCAAGTTTGTCATAAGTCGTTGAACCTGCGACCGCTACATCTATCTTTGCATCTATTTACAATATCCAGAAACTTTCATATTCGCAATAATATTAAAATCTTATTTATTAATCTTTTTGTGTGGTATTTTTAGCCTCTTTAGTTAGAACAAATACTACTACCTTAGCTGTAGAAGATTCAAAAATTTTGATCCTATAATAATAATTTCTGTGATGGAAATTCTACTTCAACATAATACACAAGAAATATTAATTTGAGAATTGTTTTTGATTAAAATCTTTCTTTATAAAAAGTATATTATCGGTGCTCAATCAAACATGCGTCACAATTTCGTGACTCATTGAATAAAACTGCTAACAAATTAATTGAATAAGTAAAATGAAAAGAAGAAAAAATTTCTTTATACAACTGATAAAAACGAAATTCCATTGTCAAATGAAAGCCACTGATTAAGTTTATTTAATTATGAAAAATACTCGGCAATTGTTTGAAACGTTAGATCTCTTTGAACGGTTGTATTAAAACGTTCTCATTTAGTTCATTTGCAACAATCTCTTTAACGTTTCTGTTGCCCTGGTTGTAGTCGTAATTGTATTTCGTGGATTACAAAAAAATATAAAGGAAAGTTTTAGACGTTAAAATTATGTTCCCAAATTGATGACGCTTTGACGCAGTGGCTGCTGGACTGTCTATCGTAGATTCGATCCCCTCTGGTAAACATTTGTGTAGGCTATACAGATTTTTGTCACGATCTGAGCGCACTAATACTTTTTTATTGTGTTTCCAAATACTTTAGCACAGGAAACATTTTTTAATTAAAATCGATAAAAGACTACAGTAAAAGTATTTTATTTAATGCTTACATGGCAAAGGAATAACGTCTGAGATTAGTAAAAAAATTAACTACGTAACGATTTCTACCATACTGCCCCATGCACTTACCTAAATATCGACGTTTGTTCGTTAGACAAGTTGCGTTCTAAAATAACTTAATAAGTAAAAAATAAGATACTCAACCGTAAATAAAACTTCTATCTAATTTTAAAGGTCTTATTATGTAGTCAGCTCGTAATGGTCCTCGAGTCGTTCGAGAAGTATAATTGGCGACACGGAGGGCTCTCACGAAGGTCGACCGACACTGGGTACTCGTCAATGTCCTGAACGGTCATCGGACTTAAATGAAAGCTGATGAATGATTATATGAAATTTCTATAGAAGAGAAGAATTTTCTAGACGTGTTTCTTAATACGTTGTGTGAAATGTGTGTACGGGTGTACAATTAGGTTAAGCTTGCTTCTTGATTTGTATGCTATATATAAAAAATCAATCGAACACAAGCAACAGTTTAGGTACAAGATAGGTTTTTAATTTTACGATACTGTTTTCGATGTTTATAAAGTTTCTCCCTACAGTTATCTACCAAAACCTTAAAGTCCTACTTGCGTTCTTACTTTTAATACGTTGTACGTCAAAACTCTTTTATTACAATCATCAAAATAATATTTTCGTAATGTTTTCACATACGTTTAATACACTCTTGACGATGTAGCAAAAAAAACCACAAAATGATCATATTACAGCTGTTTAATTTATTTAAAATAACGTTTAATTAATATCTTTTTTTCGTTAATTAAAAGTTCTCGAAATTCGAAGAGTTTATTGTTTCACAATGATAACGCTATAATTTTGTTCCAGTGTTCCCGAATGTCCCGGCGGCGCCCGGGATGCCCTGCGCGGGCGAGGATCGTGAGTATTCCTTTGTTTTAATTTAATTGCATCGCAAACAGAACGCCGTAATGAGGGCCATTACTCACTCATTGAAGAAACGAAAATTGTTCAACGGAATTGCACTGTAAATACGACCTTTTCAACTCTTTCGAAATGGTGCTAAAAGTATTTAATATATATAATTTATTGTGTTGCTTTTTACAGTACAATAATTTAATTTAATATTATTATTTTACTGGGCTAATTATTAAGTCTATCGCATTTAGATTTATTAGAAATACAGAATCTATGCTGTGAAATTATAACAAAAGAAAATAATTAATATCTGAACAACTATTTTTATACTATTAAAAATAATTCGATGAAAATTCTAGCAAATAGACAGGTATAATATTTATTACAAATAATTTACTAATGTAATTTAGTTACATGGAGCACTTGTTTCTTTTTTAAGTTTTTTCTAATTTGCTGTATATGTACTATGTTAGTATAGTTTCAGTCCAAATTTCGTACGACTATTTCCTTAAAAGCATTTGACGCTACTAAGCTCTTAAATTTTCTACGAAATTATTTGAAAAAGAGATTATATACAGAAAAATATACTCAACACACGTAGGCGGTAAAATTTTCACAAAAACCACCTTGAACGTAAACGTTTCATATTTCGTATCATAACGCTCGAAAAGTACTCAAACAATCTCCACGAGAGGCGAGAGCGCTCGCCGCATTACCATATGAATATAGCTCTACAAGCCGCGCATTGTCCCTACACATAATTTGCTTGCTAACAATATCACGATTCAACACGTGAGCCTTCAAACGTCGTGCCCAACAAGGGCTACTTTCCTCTGAACGAAATCAACTGAAATTGTTCAAGTCATTTATTATTTAAAGGAATGTGCACGAGATACCTTTCTAGGTCAAAGTCAACGCTCCGTAGTACAGTGGATCGCTTACATATTAATAATCGTATGTAGATTCTACGCAGCCTAACGTATTCCATTATATAAGACGCAAGGCGATTTACTTACATTTGCAAACTTTGGAGACTTATTATATAAGAAGATATATGTATCATTGAGTAGGTCTTATTGTTGCCATGAATATGAGCGGTTGGTTGTTTAACGTGCAAATCTCTACATGTCCTTTTTTTCATGTTTTAAAACTTTATGCGTCTAAATAAATAACATTATAAATAAAATTCTGATTAATGCATACGTAGTGTTGCTACCGCTCTACATCATTGACGGAAAAGACACCAGTTAAAAAAAAGTTTCTAGTGTCTGGACCCATATTTAATTTTTATTTTCACGATATTAAAAATTCAAATGTTTCTCTCTTACGTTTCAACAGTTACAGCTCTAGCACTAATGAACCGTCCAACTTATTTATTAAATTCGATTTCATTGCAACCTTTTGAGTTCAAAAAGGAATAAATATACTATTATACAGTCGTGTTTTGTAATAATTTAATTGACAACTAATAATAACTCAGATTTGTGTTTAGTCCGAATTGGATTGGCAATCGTGGAAATTCGTTAAGGCGATAAGATAGCGATAAGGATTAGAGACAGACAGTTGGGACCATGCCTCGCTACGCCCATGTCTTGTACGCCGGGTATTGTGGAGCTTTTGAAAGGTGTTACCATTTTTTTAATGAAATCGTTATTAGAATATCGACTCAAATATGTTATGTAGACATTCTTAAAAAGTTAATCGAATGGTTTTTATTATATAATTATTCTTTTTGAAAATCGTAATGAAATCATATTATTTTGACCTAATTTATAATATTTTTTATCAGGTAGATTATGTCACTGAGACAGTTTGACGAATAAAAATAAACCATCTTTTTATTTTGCAATTCTATTCACGGTGATATTAGGTCCTTTTTTCTGGTTAAAAGTTTCTTAGTTCAATATTTCAAATCAATAAATATTTTTCCTGTCTTTGAGCGAAATTCATGATTAAAAAGACGGTCACCGGACTGAAGGTAAAATAATCTTCTTATCTCGATTGCAGGCAGCATTTACAGAAGAGGCGCTCGTCGGTGGCGAAAGCTCTACCGGGTCAACGGTCACATATTTCAAGCGAAGCGATTTAATAGAGTAAGGACTTTTTTATCTTTATTACGTTGAAAAAACAGTTTTATGCTAACTTTTCTGAATATATAGAAGTGTGAGAATAGAATGCCAAATAATTAATTTTTAAGACTACAGCTATGTGCCGTGCGAGGCGCATTTTTTCGTTCTTAATTTTTTGTGTGTTTTAAAACAAACTGAAAAAGTGTCATAAATTTTTAACTACAACAATTACAACCATGTCTGTCTTTAACCTCTCATTCTTTCCGATCGATTTCACAACGAATAAACCAAGTAAACTATCGATATAACATACTTATATGTAATATCTGAACGTCACCTTTTCTGTAGAAAGCACTAGAATATTAAATGTAAGTTGCAAAAACAAAAATACGATCAAAGTTTTAATTTTTCATAGCGAGCCTTCTGTGCCTTCTGCCAAGACCGCATATGGGGTCTGGGTCGGCAAGGTTTCAAGTGCATCCAATGCAAGCTACTGGTGCACAAAAAGTGCCACAAGCTGGTACAGAAGCCTTGCTCCAACGAGCATGTCGACCCCATCGAGGTCAAAGATGACGCCAACGGAGAGAGCACTCTTGGAAGAGCGTCTTCTGTTAGGTAAGACCATATTTTTTACTTTTTTCTAAGGTTACTTTACCTTAGAAAAAAGTCGTTTGATTGTCTGTGTTTCTATATATCATAAATACTGAACTTGAATCAAATTATGACTATACTATACTATTAAACACATAAGAAAAGAAAATTTAAAAGAAGTGAAAAATAACGTGAAAAACAGAATCAAGCAAAATAAATTTGAACTAGATTGATCACAATTTTTTTTTACTCTAGGTCTCGAGCGGAGCCCGAGCCTCCGCTGCCGGAGACTCCGCCGGCGCCGCCTTCAGCCCCAGTGAGAAACGAGGACCTCGAACCTGGCTCGCAACGCCAGTACTCTCTAGATGACTTCGAGCTGATCAGGGTCATCGGTCGCGGGTCTTATGCCAAGGTATCATGATACTTTTTAGTCACTGGATATGCTTTGGATCCTTTGTTGATTTATAGTTAAATGTCTCATTAACGACAAATATTGAACTCTTAAATTTTTAAAGATGGTAAAAATATTCTCTTAAATTAGATGTAAATGTCATTACACCTAGAATTGTAGTCAATTCGAGATCGTGTCAAAATTCAACAATGGGTTCACCAACCAATTTCACCTCCCACAAGTTTCCAACAAATTTTAATTTGTAACCTATTTGAGATTAATCCAATTTCTTCAAAATCCGTAAGGCTACCTAAAGTTACTATATACTCCTATATTAAATATTTCTGCGTAAAATTGCGTCTGTTAAGATGGCTTTTTTATTTTAACCTTTTTTGTTCGGTTTTAACTGTTTTTGTTGATTAAGTCATTGTTCACTTTTTAGTAAATTAAGCGAAGACACCACATACAATGCAAAGCGCACAATATAAGTAATTATGTAGCTATAAATTTATCTTTATGTCACTCAGGTGTTAATGGTGGAACTGAAGCGCACAAAACGCGTGTACGCAATGAAGGTGATCAAGAAGGCGCTGGTGACTGACGATGAAGACATCGACTGGGTCCAGACGGAGAAACACGTGTTCGAGACCGCGTCCAACCACCCCTTCCTTGTGGGCCTCCACTCCTGCTTCCAGACGCCCAGCCGCCTATTCTTTGTTATCGAGTTCGTGAGGGGCGGAGACCTCATGTGAGTTAACTAAGAAAGATGTTATTTTATATAAGCAGGCGTCTTGCAGAGCTAAGATTGCTTTTTTCTCTGTTACATCCCAAAAATGCGTATAAGCTCCCTTAACATGTGTGTTATCAGCAAAACTTATTGTTCCTCTGATGGCAATTAAAATTTAGACCTTATTTATCGGAAATTACAGATTTTTAAATTTTCCGTGACCCAATGCAAAATTTACTTCTATTTTAGTTACGAACTGACTTCACTTTACTGGTCGAAAAAATTAATGACTTCCAAATGTGAGCGTAATAGAGCGTATAGCACTAAGTTCATTGAGAATGCTCCAAATCTACCCATTAGACTCACTAACGTATCCAAAAAGAAAATCACAAAAAATACTATGCCTCACAACATAGGTTCCACATGCAGCGTCAAAGACGTTTGCCAGAAGAACACGCGCGCTTCTACGCGGCCGAGATATCCCTCGCGCTGCACTTCCTCCACGAGAGGGGCGTCATCTACCGGGACCTGAAGCTGGACAACGTGTTGCTGGACCACGAGGGACACATCAAGCTCACCGATTACGGAATGTGCAAGGTAGCTATGTGACTACAATGTGGGCACATTGTGAACACAATACACGGAATGTGACTACAATGCATCCTCAATGTGAACAAAACGTTCGCACAATGTGAACAATAAACAGTGTGCCCACAATTCAGACTAAAATTGACTAAAATTCTTCCACAATTTTACTACAATTAATTCACAATGTGAACGCAATGTGACCATATACATCCTCACTTTATCCAAAATGTGACCACGTTTAACAATAATTCCAGGAGGGAGTTCGACCCGGTGATACGACATCCACGTTCTGCGGTACGCCAAACTACATAGCACCGGAAATCCTGCGCGGTGAGGAGTACGGCTTTTCCGTGGACTGGTGGGCGCTCGGAGTGCTCACTTACGAGATGCTCGCCGGCCGCTCGCCCTTTGACATCGCTCACGCGGCCGATAACCCCGACCAGAACACCGAGGACTATCTCTTCCAGGTACATACACTCGACATCGGAATACATTTTATTAAATTAAAACATGTTCTAAATTTAAAAATTCGTTATCAGAACGAAACGTTTTCTGAATATATCAACTGGGCACTACTTTATGATACATTAAGAGCATATAAATGTTCAGTAACTGGACAAAGACCTTTATAATAATGCAGCACTAATAATACAAAATGAGTCAAGATGCACGAAATATTTGAACTGATAATTTAAAATCATAAATTCCAGGTTATCCTAGAGAAAACGATTCGTATCCCGCGCTCGCTGTCGGTGAAGGCGGCGTCAGTGCTTAAGGGCTTCTTGAACAAGAACCCCGTGGAGCGGCTCGGCTGCGGCGAGGCGGGCTTCCTCGACATCGTCAACCACCCCTTCTTCAAGAGCATCGAGTGGGAGATGGTATGGGTTTCTTATTTTTTTACTGGCAAACCCCCCTTATAATAAATATTGTGTGGGCTGTGATAGACCTCAGTAAAACGCCTGGGCGTTAACTTAAAAAAAACTAAAAATACCTAAAAAAACTGTGATTCTAATAGTAATCTCTTGTGTAGGAATTACATATAATAAATAACCTATACGACTAACAGCGTCGACCTGTAATCGGATATGATACAAAAGATAACACTAAAGGTACCGTTAACTATAATTATTTTAATTTTGAGTGATAATTAGATATTTTCGTGAATTGTTTACAGTTGGAGCAGAAGCAGGTGGTTCCGCCGTTCAAGCCGCGGCTGGAGGGCGAGCGCGACCTCGCCAACTTCCCGCCCGAGTTCACCGACGAGCCTGTGCACCTCACGCCCGACAACGAGTGTGTACACACACATGCGCACACACACATATGCACATACACACACACACATACACACACACACACACACACACACACATATGCACATACACACACGTTCTCAAACCCACATTTAGTGCACGCATACACACGCTCGCATTCGCTTACACATACACGCTCACACGTGTCGGTACACATGCGCAAACGCGTGAAAATACGCGCACGAATGTTCACCGGCGTGCAGACACGCAGAACAAGCACACGCTTTGTCACGAGCACACATGTTGTTACGAACACACGCTATCACGAGCACACATCCTAATACAAATGCACAAACAAGTACACGTACCCGTGCAAGTTCAAACACGCGCGCACACACAATACACACGTACACAACAAAAATAAAGTCACATTCAGACATAAGCTCAAGATACAATCTGTTCCAGCACGGTGATCGCCGACATCGACCAGTCGGAGTTCGAGGGCTTCGAGTACGTGAACCCGCTGCTCATGTCGCTGGAGGACTGCGTGTGACAGCACGCCTGCCGCCTGCACCCGCACCTGCACCCGCACCTGCACCCGCACCCGCCGCACCTGCAGGTTTTTATTTTTATTGTAATTGTAAAACTTATATTTGTTTTTTTTTTGTCTTTATCCATTGTACGAAGAATCGTTTTTTTTTTATCGGTCATTCGATACTTGAAATAAAGAATTATTTTTTTTTTTTTTTTTGTTATATTATACGACTAGGTCAACAAATAAGCACACGGCCACACCTTATTCACCACAGGAACATAAAACTGCTTGACAGCAGTATTATATAACTGTAATCTTCTGTAAGGTCTTGGTACTCCCCAGTCGAGCTGCTCCAGATTTTGATCGGGATGTGACCTACATTAGTGGAAAAAAGTTCCTCTTTGGAATTTGAATTGATGAATGAGATATCTCACAATCTCATCATACTCATAATACAAAATTCCTTTCTAAACGAAATCAATTTGCATTTCATCTGTTTTCCCTCAACGTTTAATAACTTGTAATATATATTTCCAGGCGTACGGCTACGCTCCGGACTCGTCATCTTCAGACTACGACTCGGTGTGCTCGGAGCTGCCTCGCAAACCAACGCTGCTACAGCACATGTTCTGCTTGCCGCTCAACTGACGCTAGTGCGACACGTGCGACACAAACGACACATGTCACGTGCGACACAAACGACACATGTCACGTGCGACACATACGACACATGTCACGTGCGACACAAACGACGCGTGTGACACGTGCCACACGAGCGACATGTGTCGCACGTGGCACACGTTTCGTCACACTTACAGAAACACTTCCGATGCACGTTGTAAACAAACTATAACTCGGTTCAGTTACGAAATATTAATATACATACGTGCGGCCTTGAAGACTAAACCTCTATACACATTATTCGAAATTTCTATCAGAAAATTATATCTCAGTGGCAATTTACACATTTTATTCTAGTCTTCACATGCAATAGCTGCTTGTCACATTGTCATAAAAGTATGCCAAAAATTCAATTTTCATTACAAATTTCATTCTTGCTAGCGAGATAATTTGTATACAACGTGCACTGAGGGAAGTCTGTTCACTTCTCGTGTCGACCTCATCACAGTCGCACCGCTATTGAACGGATACTTAGTTAAGTGGACTCGTGTTTATCTGTTACACACTAATCGGTGATTATTTTTTACTATTTATCTTATATCGCTTTAGTGTACCGCACATTCCGAAATGTGAATAAATATTTAACTGTAAGTCGGTGTTCTGTTAATCCACGAAAGTATTATCTGTGTTAATGGATAGTTTTATTCGATGTTCGTTTTGAGTTTTAATTTACGTTCGACGTGTAAATAACGAGAATTCTACAAATAAGTGTAATAACGAAAGCAATCCAACAGTTCTTCCATGAAAATATAGTGAAATACGAAGGAATTGATTCGATTGGTTCGCGGAGATAAGAGATACGAGGTGTGCGGGAAGGCAGGCGGTTATCTAAATTGTACATACTATTCTCAACCTTAATTTGTTGTAATAAATACGATATTAGATGTTAAAACTTTCGCTGTTTGTACGCGCGTTGTATTCGTTTGTGTTATTAGAGAAAAACGGTTAAAACGCTTATGTACATAAAACTATGTAATGTACTACTATACGGAGTAAATAATGTATAAAATTTTGATTATCTGTAGTGTATGACACAGTAACGAAATTGTTTGTTTAAACATTTAAATTATCGTGATGCGTGCTCGTTGCTAATTTTACAAACTTATTTACAAACAAATAAAATATTAATTAAATGTAATCTGGCTTTCACCTCTGTGCCAACTGTGATCAAGAAAGAAATATATTTTTCGTAAACGCATCACGTCTCCCGTTTGATAAACTTAAAAGATTATTTTAAGCAATAAATTGAATTGTAGATAACTAAATTAGAGACAGACCAGCAGGAGATTTTGGAAACAATCGCTATCACGAACGAATCGCTACTACTATAAATAATTACTGAAACAGTGTGATCAGCGAGAAAAAAATTGTTTCTGTTATTTATTTCTTAAAAAACATTGAATATAGCAACACCAGGCAAATAGTTGTTACCTATTTGCCTATATATATAATGGAAAGACTGTTATTCTGATAGTTTACCGATAGCGACGGTCTTCAAAAGCCTCCTTCGCTAAACGAAAGGCACGCGAGGAATTAAACGTAGAAATATCGCCCCGAAAGGAGCTCGTAGAGAAACCGATAGTACTTCCCTAGAGTAGAATAAGCTAGTGTAGCCTCACTTCAAACGTGGATTGTGAGGCGGCGTGTACATTGCAGGTCGTTGTTCAACTTAACCCTTCTATGGGGACCATCCATAAATAACGTCACACGAATTTTACGACTTTTTGACCCCTTCCCCGTCCTTGTCATAGCTGGTCACATTTATGAACAGCTCCCTACCTAGTGTTATGTCACATATTTTGTAATTTTACTCCTTTAAATTTTTATTTATTAAGTAAAAATATTAGTCTCAACATTATTTTTAATTTTATTGAAGTAATTATATTATATTTAAATTTTAACTGAGGTAGGGAACAGCAGGAATTTCCTGCTCAAAATATGGAGCATCCCGACTGGGGTAATACCTCGACCTTACAGAAGATCACAGCTAAATAATACTGTTTTCAAGTAGTATTGTATTCCTGTTGGTGAGTAAGGTGACCAGAGCTCCTGGGGGGGAATTGGGTCGGCAACGCGCTTGCGATGCTTCTGGTGTTGCAGGCGTCTATAAGCTTCGGTAATCTCTTACCATCAGGTGAGCCGTATGCTTGTTTACCGACCTAGTGATATTAAAAAATGTCAAAAAATTTGGGACTCCTCGCCTCTTGTCACATATAGTCACACTTTGTTGAAACCCCCTCCCCCCTTAACGTTTGACGTAATTTATAGATGTCCCCTATTATATTGTCCTATCAGACCGTCAAAACGATTCAATATCGTGACATAAGCGTGTCGTGACATTGTATCGGTTAAACGCGTGTTATTGAATTGAATTACTCGTAAGTTTGTTAGAGATATGTAAAGCGTGTTGATGATGTCAGAGTACGGAACACTTAAAGATTCCTAAAATATTTTTAAATAGCACGTTTCATTATCATGCTAATGTACAATGTAGAACGGTTAGCGGCATGAAAATTTAAAATTAATAATAAAATAAAATATTTTTAATAGCGACGAGACGTCGGAGTTCTGTGTAACACACTCTAGAAATCCTATTGCAACGTGAAATAATTCTTATAATGTTAATGTAAAATATATTCCCTATCGTAGATCCTATTCTCCTCTCGAAAGCTAAATCACTCGATTAGGTAGCCAACGAATTTTATATAACGTTTAAACGAACGATGTTATCGTATATCGTAAAGAGCACTGACACAAATTTAAATCGTGTACATTATTATAAATTCTCGTAATATAAATCGGTTATCGAATATTATACCAAATTATTGTTAACGTAGATGAAAAGACTTTATATATTAAAAAAGTATTATCGAACGGTCGCGGCGAGGTCGCGGCGTCCAAACAATTCTAAATAGTGCGTAGAGACTATCTATTAGATATTTTGCACCGATATTATAGTGATGTTCCACACGCGCGTCGATTCTTTTCGCTCGATATTGTTCTGTGTCTCCGGCGCGTGACGTGCGGTGTCGATGTCGATGTCGATGTCGATGTCGATGTCGATGTCAATGTCGATGTCGATGTCGATGTCGATCTCGATCTCGATGTCGATGTCGATGTCGGTGCCAATGTCGGTATCGACAGCATCTTTCATAGGTTTCGAGTTCGCGACACGGACGCTCGAGCTGCGTGGGCAAGGGTTTGGCGTTATTTTAATTTTTAAGTATTTAATTAATATTTTGATACTTTTAGATGTTAACCTTTTAGTTTTATTATAATTAATCATTCCACTGTAAAACAAGTGCGGCGTCGTATTGATGCATTTTCTACTACTAAAGTGACATCACATAGCGACGAATGTTAGTTAATTGGTGGCAATATTTGCGGTTTATTGCATTTCCTTAAATATATTAAATACTGTGTATTGTTTTCTTAGTTTAATTTCGTTTGTAATTCACGGCCAAACATTTTTAATCTGTGTAAACTGTAGCACTCACTAACTGCATGACGAGTAATGTCTACTGTATCTATACTGTAAAATTAAGTGAAGATTTTAGGGGGATTGATCTCAGAGTATTTCAAATAAACTTTATAATAGTCAATTTAAAGTATTTAACTACGAAACATCGAAACAATTCCGAATTCGATAAAAATATTCGATATGAAATATTCATGTAATTTATTAAATAAATTCTAAAATCCCCCCCAAATGTAATGTTTCGCCACTTAAGTGCGTTCAGAACAAATATTGTATTTTAGTTTAGTTTTAAGTTATCTCGCATAAAGGTATCGTTGAGTTTATGTAACATTTACGAGCTGTTAAGCTGAGTTAGGTGTCGTATTTAATTTCCGTTTGTATGTCTATTGTAAAACACCAATAAAATTATGTAACTTGTTACGATTTCTCTGTGAAATGCTTGGTGCGTGTTTGCGACGTATTGTCAAATTAGACTGGAGAATTTGTGGTACTGTACTATTCTATGCTTAACTGAAAATAAAGAATGATTAATCTGAGCTGTATTTTTTCTTTGTAGTAGAATTTACTTTAAAACATCTAGAAGTAAGAGAATAGATTTAATATTTTCATTAGGAAAATTTAGTTGATAAATTTAAATTTTGGAGCCTGCCGACCTGTCGATTATTCTTGTAGTTGTAACAAAATAATTAATCATCTAAAAAATCCGTGGTTTACTCCAATTGATGTCAATTTTATTCATCTTGTTGTGAATAAAATTAAATACGTAAATTAAAAAAAAACAGTAAGCGGTTGCGGGTTCGATCCCCACACGTGACAAACATTTATATTGGCCATACAGGTGTTTGCCGTGGTGTCGGTGTTTGTGCAGTCCTTGTTGGTCTCCCCACCGTGCCTCGGAGAGCACGTTAAGCCGTCGGTCCTGGTTGTTATCATGTACACCTGATAGCGATTGTTACTCATAGTAGGGAATATATCCGCCAACCTGCATTGGAGCTGCGTGGTGGATTAAGCTCTGTTCCTTCTCCTACATGGGGAAAAAGGCCTATGCCCAGTAGTGGGATATTACAGGCTGAAGCGTACCGTAAAACCTTACAAGATTGCCCAGCAAGGTACTTTTCACAAATATTTAAAAAACCGCCAAAAGTAAGTAACTAATTTTTCCTTACTCACTTCAGTTGGCTATTAAACTGTGTTGAAGTTGGTGGTATATTTTGCGGGCCAAAATTCGTGTGAAAAACTTTTTTACCATTGTTAGTTTATAATAAATATACAGGAAAGATCGAATATCCGATGCGAAATCTCTCTTAAATTCAAAAATATGATGGTGGGCAATGTCAAATTAGTTTTTCTAAAGTAGTTGCTACAACTTTACCCACTAAAATATTATCTTGATGGTTGTCACCTCAATGTTAAAATTGGATTCGAGATGAGTAGATAATTATTATTTTTTTACATTAATTTCGAAACTACCTAAGTACATACCTAAATAGTGATTTTATAAGCCTTTGTTTTCATTAATTTTGTTATTCAATATTGTAATCAATACATAAGCTAAAAATGAAAATTTTGTTGAAAAAGTACATTGAATGTATTTGCAACATAATCAGGGTGATTTTTGATACGAGTATTTGTTGATTTTGCTGAATTTACTTATTTTTAATTTATCTCAGGATGCATAATACTACACCTAAAAACACAAGAAAGAAAAGAAGAATATTAGGCATACCGAAATTATTCAGAGCAAATGTTAGATTTAGCGATTGACATGGTAGAAAATAACAGGATGTCAAATCGGGAGGCAGAAAAGAGTTTCGGGATCCCTCGATGAACGGTATTAAATAAAGTTAAGAAAATTCACTTAAAATCACTTGGAGAACAAACCAAGCTCACTGACGAAGAGAAAGAAAAATGGCAAACGTGTTGTTAGCTCCAGCAGATTATGGCAGCCTTATGACTAAAATGGATGAAAAAATGTTAGTCTATAAATATGTTGCAAAATTCACGGACTGATATATTCGATGGAAAATTACCCAGAAATACGTGCATGTACTTTAGGCTACTGCAAATTGTATGATAGTTCAAATATTTTTAGAGCTACCCAAACCCCACTCATTTTCCCAGGTGTTCATAAAATAAGCAATAGAATTATAATAGTAGGTTAGACGGGAACCCAGCTAGTGTGTGAATGTGGAAAGTATGAAAGAAAGAAATTAGTATGCAGAATGAAAGTGCGAGAAGAATAAACGCGAGAACTGGTATGGATGAGTAGTTTAAGCACAGACTCCGACCCCATGTCGGAGGTATATTGAAAAAAAAATGAAAAAAAATATTTTTTTAGATTAATTTTTAAGAGCGATATAAGTCATAGTAACACCAAGTACGTCACCGTACTGATTAATAATAAAAAATGTGACAACCCTTGTTCATCGATTTATTTTTATGAAAATCACAAAAAAAATTGACTTTGCCCACTCAAATTTAACAGATAATATAAATATTTAAACTTTTAGTATTAAGGTCCTATAATAGACTAAGCATTTATCTAGAATTATCCCTAAATATGCTGTTCTTAAGGTAGAAAATCCTAAGTTACAAAGGTTTCCGCAAATTGGGCAAACTTGTAAAAAGTACTATATATTTGGCCCGGTGTCCAAATAGAGGTTTATGGCACACAAATATTCATTATCTTCATATTATCATAGATACTCTGTTGTACGGTTTTACGGTATGTAAATCAATAAACTTGTAATTTATATACCATATTTTTTTTTATTTTACAGTGAAGTTCATAAATCATCATAAATGTAATATTTATAGAAAGCAAAGATGATGCTAGATATATTTACAAGAGTAAATAATTAAATTACAAAACAAAGCCGCTAATAATATAGAAATAAAACTAGTAATTCAATCAAGAAATAAATTTATTTGAATATAAGTACATGCAGTAAATAAAATACAATTAAATACATAGCCTTTGATAATTCTAAACACATCGAAATTTGACGATAAACTATGTTTTCAATAATATAATCAGAACATAAGACTTTTGTGTTTAAATGATATTTTCTTCAAATCGTATTTAGACTAATATTTATAAATAGTTATTGACTTTAAAGGAAGGAACAATGGGCACCAAGAGTGACTTTACAGTGATTTAACACTTAATTGTGTTTTCTAAAAATATAATTCTATAAATGCAATTTCGCACATAGTTTCCTTCGACACTAGTTAATACTGGCAGATCTAAAACTAATAAAACATCAAAACACACACTTTTATCAAATGTTTTATGACACACCTATTAGGTGAAATTTTATAATAGAAGTCGTGATATTAATATTTTGAATACATAACTTTAATGAATAAGAACAAGTAAACAATCTATTGTGTTAGTTATTGACAGTAAAATAATGATTACGAAATGTTTCGAATGAAACAGATTTTGTAAATAATTGAATGTTAACTTCTTTTCTGAACAGATTTTTTTTTTGTAAATCTATTCTCAAATCTATTTTAGGAATAATTTGTAAAGACATCGAAACATCATTTTCCCTCTTTTAACATATAGAAAAATCAGATCTTAGTAAAGTTATAGTAAATTCATAATTTTTTTTCTTTTTTTTTTTTGAGGATATTCTTCAATACCTCTGTGTAACATTATTCATTCAATAACAAAACACAAAACAATATTGATTAATTTAAATATTTTCAGATAAACTAGGAATGTATCAAATACGCGTATAAATATAATAAAATAGACGTTTTCTTTCTATATTAATTCTGCTTACTTATAGTGATAGAGCATTTTTATGAAATTTAACAATAACTCATTAAACACAGCCAAAACGTAACATATTTCAACTAAAACAATTCAATGACTAACAACCAAAATAAAATAAAAAAATCTTCTATTTATCTGCATTAAACTACATAATACTCAGTTTTTTGTATTTAATTAATTATAAGTAAATATGATCATCAACCTAAACGCTATAACTTTTACAAAAAAAAAATCACAAGTTGATAAATAAAATATAGCACGTTATAGTAAAAATATATTTGTGTGAATATCACGCTTCAGAAGCGTCTAACCCTTGTGCTTCATATTGAAATGTAAAACAATAATTTTTAGATAAATTTATAATATTTATTTAGATCTCAATCGCTTTTCTCACACATACTTCGTTTCTACACATATTCTTTTTAGTTTTTACTTGTCGCCATTTTCGTGTGTTAACTTTTGTTTCTTTGGCGGTGGTGCGGACTTGAACAAGGCGCCTGAGTGGAGCTCGGACATTAAAAATGGAACCTGAAATAGAAATATTTTATGAAATGATGATTTCAGTATGTACCTCATATATGATTATGACTAATATTCTTAACCTCTGAGTTGTAGGAATATACTTTATAGTCTGTGATACAAATTAATACCATAAGTGTAGTAACCCTATCTTTATATATATATTTCTTGTGTGTGTGTGTGTATGTCACTGAACTCCTCCTAGACGGTTGGACCGATTTTGATGAAATTTTTTGTGTTAGTTCAAGGGGATTCGAGGATGGTTTAGATTCACAATTTGGTGGTTGTGGAAAATGTTTATTTAACTAATTTTTCATTTATAAGTATAGTTCGCGTCATGTAAAAAGAACGCTGGCCTTGAAGTTGCGCAGAAGCGATTTATCGGTCTAGTTGGTGGTATGGGGTAGCGGAACGGGAGTGTTTATCACGTGTCGCATGCTTGCCGGTGTGCTATTGGTTGGACAGTTCGACGTCGACACAAAATACTATCGTGCACAAAAGTTTTAAATTACGAAATAGTTTTACATAGAGAAGTGAGAAAAATTATTTATAACATATAATTCGCGTCATGTAAAAAGAACGCTGGTTGTCAAAATGCGCAAAGGCGATTTACAGTGTTGTCAACTCTTGAAAAAACATTTTCGTACGGTCCATTTTTTGGAACAGTCTTATTTGGTAAACAAACCACTGTCAATCGTAATTCACGTTTTTTCCGCATTTATCACTCACTTTCACAACACATTAGCATACGGACACTTGTAAAACACCATTTACTATTTATTTTACTAAAAAGCAACTATCAATTTATCATTTTAAACACATAAAAACTATTAAGATACTAATATCGAGAGTACAGATAATTAATATATTTGAATACGACATTTCAATAACTAAAAAATTTGTTATTGCTTTTGTTTGAAAAAAAAAATTGTAATTTTGTAAAGTGATAATTATTATAAGTATAATAAATATAAATAAGTATTTAGTCCGAATTATTCACACTGGTATTTCTAGTATTTTTTAATGTACCTACCAATAACCATTATACGAAGCAGCGAGTGAAAGCCTAATTAAAAAATAAAACAGTAGTACTTTTGTGCGCGAGTATACCCATGTGCAAACGCACCCCCTCCCGTTTCTTTCAGCGTTCTTTTTACATGACGCGAACTATAGTTGTTAATTTTGGAATGTTTTACATTGGATCCGGTAGACTGCGCTACCATCGCAGCATCAAATATTAAATATTATTCTGTTTTAATTTCAGTTTGTCCCGACAGTTGGTGCTGCGATCAAATTGAGAAAAATATTTGAAATTTTGTGTTATGGCAAAACAACGTTTGCGGGGTCAGCTAGTAAAATATTAAATATATAAATAAAATAAACGCTTTACACTCAACAAACCCAATAGGATTATTTCCTGTGTCCGGAAACACACAATACACAAGCACAAACGCCCAGCGCGGTAAACATCTGTGTGGCTAATGCAAACGTTTGTCATGTGCGGGAATCGAACCCGTAACCGCCAGCGAAACACCCACAAACCAGTGCTGGAACCGTTGCACCAACGCGTCGTCAAATATATTTATAGTTCATAATTAATAAATTTACATGGACATAGATGTATTTGTGATGTTTGAGTGAGCGTGTTTATTTCGTGCATATCAGTGTGCATAAGCATGTCAGTAAATACATGCGTGTGGGTACAAGCGATTGTTTGAGATTGCGTGTATATATTTCCTCTTGGGTGTGTGGACGTGTGCTGCAAGAAATTGCGTGCGTATGAGTATTTGCGTAGTTTGTGCGTGCATGTTGGAACACGAACGCACGGAGAGGTGCTTGTGCGTGCGTGCGCCTGTCTGTGTGTGAGTGTTCGACCGTGTGTCACCTTGTGCTCGAGACGTGTGTGTGAGTGTGTGAATGTTCGACCGTGTGTCACCTTGTGCTCGAGACGTGCGTGTGAGTGTGTGAGTGTTCGACCGTGTGTCACCTTGTGCTCGAGACGTGTGTGTGAGTGTGTGAGTGTTCGACCGTGTGTCACCTTGTGCTCGAGACGTGTGTGTGAGTGTTCGACCGTGTGTCACCTTGTGCTCGAGACGTGTGTGTGAGTGTGTGAGTGTTCGACCGTGTGTCACCTTGTACTCGAGACGTGCGTGTGAGTGTGTGAGTGTTCGACCGTGTGTCACCTTGTGCTCGAGACGTGTGTGTGAGTGTGTGAGTGTTCGACCGTGTGTCACCTTGTGCTCGAGACGTGTGTGTGAGTGTGTGTGAGTGTTCGACCGTGTGTCACCTTGTGCTCGAGACGTGTGTGTGAGTGTGTGAGTGTTCGACCGTGTGTCACCTTGTGCTCGAGACGTGTGTGTGAGTGTGTGAGTGTTCGACCGTGTGTCACCTTGTGCTCGAGACGTGTGTGTGAGTGTTCGACCGTGTGTCACCTTGTGCTCGAGACGTGTGTGTGAGTGTGTGAGTGTTCGACCGTGTGTCACCTTGTGCTCGAGACGTGTGTGTGAGTGTGTGAGTGTTCGACCGTGTGTCACCTTGTGCTCGAGACGCAGCTGGTGCGCGGCGGGCAGCCCAACGCAGGCGCGCAGCAGGTCGGTGAGCGCGGCGCGCTGCGTGTGTGTGAGTGTGTGAGTGTTCGACCGTGTGTCACCTTGTGCTCGAGACGCAGCTGGTGCGCGGCGGGCAGCCCGACGCAGGCGCGCAGCAGGTCGGTGAGCGCGGCGCGCTGCGTGTGTGTGAGTGTGTGAGTGTTCGACCGTGTGTCACCTTGTGCTCGAGACGTGTGTGTGAGTGTGTGAGTGTTCGACCGTGTGTCACCTTGTGCTCGAGACGTGTGTGTGAGTGTGTGAGTGTTCGACCGTGTGTCACCTTGTGCTCGAGACGTGTGTGAGTGTGTGAGTGTTCGACCGTGTGTCACCTTGTGCTCGAGACGCAGCTGGTGCACGGCGGGCAGCCCGACGCAGGCGCGCAGCAGGTCGGTGAGCGCGGCGCGCTGCGTGTGTGTGAGTGTGTGAGTGTTCGACCGTGTGTCACCTTGTGCTCGAGACGTGTGTGTGAGTGTGTGAGTGTTCGACCGTGTGTCACCTTGTGCTCGAGACGCAGCTGGTGCGCGGCGGGCAGCCCGACGCAGGCGCGCAGCAGGTCGGTGAGCGCGGCGCGCTGCGTGTGTGTGAGTGTGTGAGTGTTCGACCGTGTGTCACCTTGTGCTCGAGACGTGTGTGTGAGTGTGTGAGTGTTCGACCGTGTGTCACCTTGTGCTCGAGACGCAGCTGGTGCGCGGCGGGCAGCCCGACGCAGGCGCGCAGCAGGTCGGTGAGCGCGGCGCGCTGCGTGTGTGTGAGTGTGTGAGTGTTCGACCGTGTGTCACCTTGTGCTCGAGACGCAGCTGGTGCGCGGCGGGCAGCCCGACGCAGGCGCGCAGCAGGTCGGTGAGCGCGGCGCGCTGCGTGTGTGTGAGTGTGTGAGTGTTCGACCGTGTGTCACCTTGTGCTCGAGACGCAGCTGGTGCGCGGCGGGCAGCCCGACGCAGGCGCGCAGCAGGTCGGTGAGCGCGGCGCGCTGCGTGTGTGTGAGTGTGTGAGTGTTCGACCGTGTGTCACCTTGTGCTCGAGACGCAGCTGGTGCGCGGCGGGCAGCCCGACGCAGGCGCGCAGCAGGTCGGTGAGCGCGGCGCGCTGCGCGCCCAGAGCGTTGACGACGGGCGCGCCGGGCGGCACCAGCGGCGCCTTCAGCAGGTAGCCCAGCGACGACAGCACGGGGTGCAGCGGCGCCCAGGCTGAGGACGGTGGGACACGGCGCTTAGTGAGGTACACTATCTCATTAAATAAAGTTTTATTGCAGTAAAAAAGAAAAGAGGTTAAATTTTGACAAAACTTTAGTCTTAGTTTAGAAACGAGTGAAGAATTAGTCACTGTCAAAGACAACGATCAGGCGCAGCCAGTGGCGAACGCTGCGAGCGACTAAAGACCTTTACCCACGACGCCGCGCCGTTTACTCATATTTGTAATCTTTCTTTCTTCTTTCATTATATACAATACCATACAAAATACAGTCTACGTAATTATTTATTACAATAATAAAACACTTAAAATCTAATATAGACTTGTGGTGGTGCTGGGCAGTAGTATTTCAGAAGTCCTGCCGACATACCTGAGGACTCGTCCTTGCGGAAGGCCATCCTGCAGAAAAGGTCGGTGAGCAGCACGAGGTCGAGTATAAGAGGTACGGCCAGTAAGGAGTCCTCGCACGTATTATGAACCACGAGCGTGTTGGTGCCGTGCAGGAGGATCTCTGATGTGTACTCGTCCATGGCACGTTTGGAGTCACCTAAAACGAGTATTTTACAAACTTTTATTTAACTTACAATATATGGAAGTTCGGGTGAAATATAGCAACTCAATTTTGAAGCAGATATCTTCAACCAATTGAGCTTAAATTTTGTATACAAGTTCAATTTTGATGGTAATGCATGGTTAATTTTGTGATGTCATTCTAAATCCAACATGGCGGCGTATCCAAGATGGCTGACTAGTTATTTTTAATGCACTCCTACAATATGGGTATCAAATGAAAGGGTTTGCTAAGAATAATTTGAATAAAATGACATCAGTCTAAATCCAATATGGTGGAGTAACTATTTTAGTTTAGCTATAACAGTTTTTTTTTTAAATAATGAGAAACTTTCCAGCAATAACTAGAAAGTCAAAAATAAATTAAAAGTAAAAAACCTTTTTAAAAAACAAGCTTTTATTTAAATGCCTTAAAACGAAAAAAAAAAGGTTTACGTTAAAACTTTTACTATCTTGTCGCGAGATTTACTTGTCCAGATAAACAAGTAAATTAAAATTGATGCGATTGATTTTAACTATTAAAATTTTCAGACTAAGGAAATACAAGTACTCAAATCTCGTACTACTCTCTGGTACTATTTTGTTTTTTTTTTTAATTTGAATCCTGTCTTGGACACCGCTCAAACTCAATGGACAGATTTAGAAGACAGTCTCTTGGACACCGCTCAAACTTAATGGACAGATTTAGAAGACAGTCTCTTGGACACCGCTCAAACTTAATGGACAGATTTAGAAGACAGTCTCTTGGACACCGCTCAAACTTAATGGACAGATTTAGAAGACAGTCTCTTGGACACCGCTCGAACTTAATGGACAGATTTAGAAGACAGTCTCTTGGACACCGCTCAAACTTAATGGACAGATTTAGAAGACAGTCTCCTGGACATCGCTCAAACTTAATGGACAGATTTAGAAGACAGTCTCTTGGACACCGCTCAAACTTAATGGACAGATTTAGAAGACAGTCTCTTGGACACCGCTCAAACTTAATGGACAGATTTAGAAGACAGTCTCCTGGACATCGCTCAAACTCAATGGACAGATTTAGAAGACGATCAACTGGCTTTCACTAATTTTATGAGAGCGGGTAAGGGCCAGACCGTTTATAGACTACAACTCCGTAGAAAAATAATAAAAGACAAAAATTTATTTAATAATATTACAAAAACGGAGTTACATGCGTTGTAAAATTTTAATAACACTACAGATGAACACGAAACTTAAAGCGGTTTTCTTTAAATTTCCAGATAATTAAAAAAAAAATAACTTATTGAAATATTACAAAAATTAAACTTTTATATGAAAGTACACAAAAAGTTATAGTAAATATATTTACAATTCGTACTGACCGACATATGGCACGTACTTGATGACGACCACGTGGTCGGGTTTCTCTCCCGGCGAGTACAGCACGGAGTTACTGGCGACCATGTCGTCCACCACGTTGCTCTTCGTTATCTGTTATTGAAGTTATTTTATTATTGGTACATTATTTAAAAAAAAACGAGCGATTAATTTTCTTTCATTTTATTCATTGAGGTAGTGTTGCAGGAAATATCCTGCTTAAAATCTGACCACCCCACAAGCAGCCCGACTGGGGCAGTATCTCGACCTTATAAAAGATCGCAGATAAAAATACTGCTTTCAAAGTTCGTTTCCGTGGTGTTCCTGTGGTGAGTAAAGTGGACAGAGCTCCTGGGGCGGTCGGGGGTATGGTCGGCAAAGTGCTTGCGATTCTTCTGGTGTTACAGGCGTCTATAGCCTACGGTAATGCTTTACAGATGAGCTCTAATGTTATTTACATAGTTTAATAAAAATGTATACATTTTATTGTTACTAATTGGAACGAAGTTCCTTACGGCAGGCTTGACATTTGACTGGGCGACCGAACTGAAAAAAATGTGATACTAAAACCGTAAGAAAAATATATAACGGAAGTGACGTAATATCAGTCACAAGAATGTATAATATGACGTTTGTAAAATATTACTAGTAAACTTTTTTTAAATTATTTATGTCATTTTATACTGTCGATAAAAATAAATAAAGACATGTTTTTTTTTATTTCACTTAATAGTTTCAGTTATTATTATTATTATTTTGTTTGATTTATTTTATTTTACGGTATTTGTTATTTTCTAAAATACTAAATTTCCTAAATACTTTTATGTACTTAATTAAAAAACAATCAACAAAATTAAAGAAAATCAAGAACTAGAAAATATATATAAAATTCAACATATTTTTTTTCAAATTGTGTTGCTTCTATACTATCCGAAGGAACTTCGTTCCTACCTGGTGTCCCATGACACCACATATTTTTTATTATTATTTATTACCTCCTTTGAGCGGAACTGCCTCGGTGCAGACAGATTCTTGCCGTCGTTATTTCCAAGATGGTTGTAACTCACAATGGACACTGGCTTTAAACCTGATCACAAAAATTGACTCTATATTATACTAAATTAGTATAGTTATATCATAGGTTATCTTAGGAAAAAGAACAAACATAAATAATAAAATAAAAAAATAAAAATATTAATAAGTGTAAATAGCAATTCATATGGTGCTAAATAATTCCATAATCACCACTGCTATAGAACGCGTAATTTTTTATAGTTTGAATTCTAGTACGCATGCAAAGTCGGAGCTTGATTTGTACGTTTGATTCATAAAGCATATATAAAATAATACTTTATGTACCTTCGAACTTCAACTTGGTCAATTTTAGGCACATTACTTCGTTACAGCAGTATACCATTCACAATACCCATGTTTTGTTTTATTTTTAAGTAATATACTTTTTGCTAGCATACAATTAAAATATGGAACACTTCGAGCAAAAATCAGATGTTGACTAGTTTTTTTTTTTTGTTTCTTTTTTTACTAACCGACTTCAAAAAAAGGAGCAGGTTACTCAATTCGACCGTATGTTTTTTTATATGTATGTTCGGGGATAACTCCGTCGTTTATGGACCGATTTCGATAATTCTGTTTTTGTTGGAAAGGAGATATCCCTAGTTTGGTACCATGATAAGGAAGCCAGGATCTGATGATGGGATCCCAGAAAAATCGAGGGAAACTCTCGAAAATCCGCACAACTTTTTACTGGGTGTACCGATTTTGATGATTTTTAATTTAATCGAAAGCCGATGTTTATCATGTGGTCATATTTAAATTTCATCGAGATTTGATTACAACTTTTGGAGTAATCTTTGATAATGCGTATTTACTTGAGATTTCTACCTACGTTGTATTACTTGTCGATATAATTGAAATCGGTTTTTCTTCGTTTGCCTGCAAACACAATTATATACAACTAGGTCGGCAAACAAGCGTATGGTGAGCCAGGTCAGGTGAGCCTGATGGTAAGCGATTACCGTAGCTTATAGTTGTCTGCAACAACAGAATCATCACAAGCGCGTTGCCAACCCTATACCCAATTCCCTCCAGGAACTAATATAGATTTTTGTTTATTATTACAAATTATTTTTATAATACTTCATGATTTTTATTCCCTTTTTCAGCCTTTTCAAACATACAAGTCATAAGAATTTACTCAATATTCTTACCAGCAGAAACCAAAAAGTCCACTAAAACTGACTTCAACTTTGTCTGGCCAGATTTGAAGTCATCGCCTGCCACAAACACGCCCATTTTCTCAGCTCTCTCGATCACACCGTCAACTAACGTGTTTTGGGGCGAGCCGTTGACGTAGCAACACTGAAACGTTTATTTTGTACTCTATTAAAATTAAATAATGGCGGAAAATTTGTTCAGTGGCCATGAATAAAATCTGAATTTTTTATCGCAAAAGAGAAAAAAATTAATGATACTAGGTAAATTCAACCAAACCAAACCAGTTTCCTGTGACAGTTATTACATTTCACAACATGTAAATTAATGAAAAGTCAATTCAGACTGTCGTTTTTGCTCTTATTTGCCGGATTTAACCCAAACACAACTTGATGCAAGATGACTTTCTAAAAATTTATATTACGTATAGACATTCTGCGTCAAAAAAGTACATCGCCAAACCGTTAACCGTTAGATGAGAAATCTCGGAAATAAAAAAGATATAATGAAGTTATTTTAAGAAACATAGATCTATGAAAACAAGCTTGGCAGAATTATTTGTTATTGACATAGTATATTATTTGGTCAAAGGTTGTTGTCTCTATAGGTAGGGTCAAAGGTTTTTCAGAATAAACCATCGTAGTTTTGGCGTGAAAATCATGAAAGATGAAGCAAAAATAGAAAGTGCAAAATTTAGTTAAATTAGTTTTTTTTTTTCTTTTTTTTTTTGCTGCCTTCTCAGAAACATTGTCACTTACCCCTTCATCAACAGCGGCCATTGCGAAAATAGTAGAGGGCGATATCTCGAGATTATTCTTGCGGAGAGCCTGCTCCAAGTTTTCAGACGTATCATGAACTCCTTTTGTTACTTCACAGAACCTATAGGAACAATAACTTTTTTAAGTACATATAAAACCTTACAAGTTATATTTACAAAGTACTAAGGTAGTATTTTTTTAAGACCCAAAACTGAATATTTACGCCGTACGTTGTTGGTCTTTCTGAATTCCCAATATTTAGGCTCTACATTACAGTGCACCCGTTTTTATCAGACTTCGAAAAAAGGAGGAGGTTTACAGTTAGACTGTATTTTTGGGTTACCTCATAACTTTTATTGGGTGTAACGATTTTGTTTTTTTTTTTTTTTTATTCGAAAACTAGTGCTTGTCATGCGGTCCCATTTAAATTTGATCAAGACCTGACGGGTGATTTATGAGTTATTCCTAATAATGCGTATTTAATTATTTCTAATAATCTCAACATTATCCAGTCGTATTGGAAAACATGACTGAACATTGACTTTAGAAGCATATTTAAAAATAATAATTATAATAAGATTTATTTATTTTCTCACCACAATATTGCTACAAGACATTAGATAGGTACATAATAACATGAGCACTAATATTGTGGGAGACTGGTGCCTAAGATAGGCTCGAGGCCTGTGTTTCAGGACACCAGGTCTCCACCCCTTAATAAAGTACATTTCAATTATCATCATACGGGCATTAACAATTTTGTTGTAAACAATATTATATGAGATGAGAGAAAATGTGTAGGAAACGGGATTTTTCACCAGTGAAATAATATCATAAAAGTTATAAATAAACTATGTGCTGATAAAAGGAGTTCCGGTTCATTTTGACATAAGTTATTTATGACTAACGCCACGTTAAATTAGTAGATTATGCAATTAATCCCACTTATATTTTTTTTTTACTAAATATACCAAAAAAAACTATACCTACTCGTAAATACAATAACATTATGTAACTATTAAAAAGCAGATATTTTAAATCAAACTAACGTAAGTAGAGTTCCTACAGTAGTATTGTAGGATTTGCAGAAATTTTCATAGCAATTAAATAATTTTTCAATATGTTTATATTTCGATATATATCGAAATATTCCATGTTCTTAGTGTACATTTAAGGTTATACGAATTTATGTTTCATTATTATGGGGTGACAATTTAAATAAAAACTCCTACCTGTCATTACACAGATTAAATTATAGTAAGCAATTAAACCGAGAACTGTCATAACCACTCGAATAGTTGGGTATTCCAATTATTTACAGGAATATTATATACTGTAAGTATATATATGCTACATGCACCGATTTACATTAATATCATTGTAACTGGCAACGCAACCAATTATAATTAATCGTTCAGATTATATGTTCTATGCTAACGAGTACTTTCAAGGTCGCGTCACATACCAATTACCATCAAAGCAATTTATTACTGATAACATAAACATACTATTATTCCTACAACTTTGTCCCTGTTGATACCAAAATAAACTCACTTATTCTTCTGACCAATATGGTATGAAATAATGTATTAAATGTACATTTATATGGTCAATTTCGATTCCAATCTTTTTGGACCTTTTTAACCGTTTGTATGTTTGACGCCGCGTTGGCGCAGCGGTCACAGTCATGGATTGTATATACCTGTTGCGCAGGCGGTTGCGGGTTAGATGACATGACAAACATTTGTATTGGCCATACAGGTGTTTGCCGTGGTCTGGGTGTTTGTGCAGTCCTTGTGGGTCTCCCCACCGTGCCTCGGAGAGCACGTTAAGCCGTCGGTCCCGGTTGTTATCATGTACACCTGATAGCAATCGTTACTCATAGTAGAGAATATATCTGCCAACCCGCATTGGAGCAGCGTGGTGGATTAAGCTCTGATCCTTCTCCTACATGGGGAAAGAGGCCTATGCCCAGTAGTGGGATATTACAGGCTGAAGCGAATGTTCCACTGTATATTTTGTTAATTTATTTGTCCTTTTCTGGATTGTTTATTTTTTTTGTCAGATAATTATGTTAGTTTTGTTCGTAAAAAGTGTCGAAAACAAACATTATTTCATTTTATTACTTATCAACATGATATCGATACGCTTTAGATTGGCATCCACCGTGCTACCTACGTCACTAACTACCGTTCAAGCGCGGTATGTTTCCCTTCAACTCGATTGCATTAACACTGAAACTACGTAAATAAATAATATTTGATGCAGAGTAAAATTAACTCAACTACCATGTAATATGCATCAAAATTGAATAATGAATAGACCTTTAGGTAGCACGTTACCTTCTATTTATAGGGTGAAGTTCATTGTCAAAGCAAAACCTCGTCACCTCTTTCTGATAGTAATCCATGAACTTGACAAATATACAAAATAACTGGTTGTAAGTAATATTATAAATGCGGAAGTAGTTCTGTCTATTTGTCACGATTTCACGCCTAAACCATTTAATCGATTTTAGTGAAATTGAGTACGAAGTTTTATCGGGAAAAATAGTCTCGAAGGGGTTGAAATAGGAAATGCAAACTAGTATGCAAGCTAGTCATTGTCAACGGTAAAATCATGAAACTTTGTATTTAGACAATACTTGCAATAAGTCTATTTCACGTCACCAAAAAAAATAAAACGCAGGCAAAAAATAGTAAACATTATGAACAAGTATAACTTTTAATAAAATTAACATATGTTTTTAGAACATTATGAAATATCACAGTTTAATTACAACTCATTTGCGAGAGCCCAATAATTGCTTGTACACGTTTGTTCCTGTTACATTCTGATCCTCATCAGTTTATAACATGTCCAACAGAATATGCGAATGTCTATTCATTACCTTTGTCAAGTAGAGTTAGGTTTTGTATACTATTTCGCCGTATTATTGTGAACAACGAGGATCCCCATATCTGGTTACCTCACTCACCACTGGAACACAACAAACTTGGGAGCAGTATTATTTATATGTGGTTGTCTATCATGACTAGCCTGTTGGCGCAATTTGTGATTACCCTGCTTTCTGCTCTGGGGGTTGCGGGTTCGATTCCAGTCTGAGTCTGGGTGTAATATTTGGATATATATATCTATGTATTTATTATTCTTATATATAAAATTCTCGTGGCACAATGTTAGATAAAATACTCCTCCGAAACGACCGGACCGATTTTTATGAAATTTTGCGTGCATATCGGGTAAGTCTGAGAATCGGCCAACATTTATTTTTTATACCCCTAAGGTAAAGGGTAAGGGGTTGTATATCACATATATGGCAAAATAACGTTTGAGGGGTCAGCTAAAAAAAATAAAATAAAATAAAAACAATTTAGTTAGGGTACTTCCTCAGTCGGGCTTCTCTAAATTTTGAGTATGATATCTGCTGCTGCACCTTATCTCAATATAAAGCGTTGGACGCAAAGGCGTTTATAGAAAGCAATTTACCTTTCAGTGTTGGCTGTCCACAGCACGATAATCCTGTCCAGCTTGTTCTTGTCGCGGAAGTCCTTGATGTCGGCTCGGATTTGAAGATACTGCTCGTATCTTGTTCCACGGATGAGGTTCACAGCGCGGTCCACCTTCATATAAATTTATTTAATTAGGCATTGCCATGAAGCTATATATTATACGATTACTGTATTTATATATTAATGTGTATGTAAATGTTTATATTTATTTATTATTGCGTACGTATGTGTATAGTGTATGTGTATACAATTGTTATATATTCTATTTTTTTTCTTTTACTTATTTATATTTATATACCACCTGCCCATCTGAAAAGCATTATCCCTTTCATTATCAGGTTGTCTGGAAGAGATTGCTTTTTTGCAAAAAGATCGCCTGGTTGTACAATTTGTTACTATAATTGCTTGTAATGTAAATTTTGTGCTTTATTTCAATGTGCAATAAGGTATATTATTATTATTATTATTATACTGAATGTCACTCCGCCCGCCCAATACATAATAGATACATATATTATAATAACTACTTATATAAATTATATAGTAAATTTACTTATACTTACATATATAAATATAAGCGGGTGGAGGAATACGCCCCGGCCCATCAAACGGCCGGGTTATTATTATTATTATTATTAATACTGTAAGCATAGTGTAGTCGAAGTTACACGTTACCGTGTAAGTAAGTTTTGTTAGTATCGAAATTTTGGTATCATTCGCTAGAAAATCGAAAAACTCGAAGCATCGTCCAACAAAAACTCGTCCCAAATAACAATCAATAACGTTGTCGATAATTACAACTTCAACAACGAAGGTTTTAATATGTAAGAAAATCTCGCTGGGTCGTACTGACAACGAACAGTAATCATAAACGCGGTTAAAACAAAAATGTATGACTTGATACTATAACAATAAAAAGGCTTAAGAATTAATTGTATCGCATTAATTTATAAATCTGAGGGTATTATTCAATATTTTGATTTTATTTTCTTTTTTCTCAATTGAATTAAATATCCTTGATATAGTTCATGAGGGTACATTGCATACATTGGCCGTAGTCTTCTCTAGTTCACTTGACAGGAACACGCAGAGTTGCCTAAATTCTGCGCCACCCTCTCGACCTCACTGGCTAGGCCCACAAGAACGACGAGTCGATACGTGTGGAGCCAGTTCGGCTGCAGAGTCTTTCGCATTTTAGAGCTATGCTACAAATGCTTTACGGAGACCCCATTCCGGGTTTCAAATGAAATTTTCCTTCTCCAGGACCCTGGTGATTTTGAGCCAGGTTTATCCCTAGGTCGCCTTTTACGACCCCCACGGGAAGAAAGGGAGTGGTGCTATTCTACTCGGCCGACACCACACGGCTTTTCATGAGGGTAGATCCAATAGTAATAAACGTAAAACAATCAAACAAAATTTGAACACGGGTAAAACCGACCTACGCGGTTTTTCAATTGAATATAATATAAAATATAAGAATGTATCAATCTTTCAATTACCAAACGCAACCACAGACTTCCGAAGCAACAGGAAAATGCTATTTAAATACGTGTAATTGATTTTATATGAAGGACAAGAACATTTTTGTAATTTCAAAAATTTTCAGTCAGCTATTGCCATTAATAGTTGAGAACGGCTCGGCCCAGTGAAGTATTTTAGTTTTAATAAAATATAATTATAGGATAATATATTAAAGGAAAAAGATAAAAGCAGTGTCTCTATTAGGAATGTGTTGATAAATAGTCGATTTTATTTTCGGTGCAATTTTTGGCTGATCATTTTGTTTAGGCCGCCTTTTGCATAATTCCGTTAAATTGTCGAATAGCCGGAATATATTTTGGCTGACCCTTTTTTTTTTAGTTATCCACTATTGTAATGAAAATCGATAATATTTTCACATCCCTAGTACGTATGCTCGGCTTGCGTCACCTCTCGCAGTGTCAGCCCGGTCCGTGGCCCTTTTGGCCCTAGGGTAAATACACACATGCTCAAACCCGTAAACAATGACGACAATATTTAGCGTATTGGTGCGAAAAAGCACCTAAACACCGTCGGTCGCAGGCTCATATCCCGATCGAGGTAGAAATTTGTATAAATACCTGTTTCTAGAAAGAGTCCAATAGAAAAAGAAACCTAAAAAATCAATACATATAATAAAAATGTAACGGGTCGCTGTTTGTACATTTAAGATATATGAGAAAAAATATTATGGGGCCTTTATCAACGCAAATAGCACTCAAAACAATGATTGTTAGAATTTTTGTCTGTTTGTCTGTGCGTTTGTGTACGCTAATCTCAGAAACGGCTTATCCGATTTAGATGTAGTACTAATATATTACGACAAGCATAGCTTAAAATTTAGTGTTTGTTTCAAGTCAATCGATTCATAAATAAAACAGTCATGCCAATTTAAAGAATCACGTTGAAGTTATAAATAAATCATTGAAAGAAACGTTTAAAGCGATCAACTATCATAGGATGAGCTCGGGTTATGTGATACATGTTTATAAAACAGTATCAAACTCATTTGTAACCTAACGCAGCTGTACTGAACAATCGATAAATGTTTACGAGTTTCACATAGTAACTGCTCGTAAACCTTGACTAACCTGTGGTATTATAATATTGAACACGGGCATTTTGAGCCCGTGGATGTTAATTGTTAAATAAAAAAAAAAACTTGATTAAAGGCTTAAATGGCTGTCAACCATTTGTAGACAAAAATTAAAAACAAAATTATATTAATTTGTAATTTGACCAGCCCGTTGGCGCAGTTGACATTTACCCTGTTGTTCGCTTCAGGGTTTACACGTCCGATTCACACCTCTAAAATACATGTAATATTTGGAAAATGTATTAAATATTATTTATTAATGTAAATATACATATATCCGTTACTGGTTAAAGGAACAAAGGGTTGTCTAATTAGAACGAGATGAGAAATATCGTCGTCACACTTTCACAAAACTAAATATAATTAAATTACGTTTAAGCTACCGAGGCCTATCCATTTTATTATGTACATTTATGATACAACACGTCAAAGGAATAATTTCAACTTGGCTGTCATAAGCTTTGTGAAATGTTCTACTTACTAAACGTAACACGTTGTTAATTGTAAATTTCTATTAGACTTTTTTTTTATTTATAACAAGCTTATTGCATGTAACAACACTTATCCAACTGAAATCAACTAAAATGTATACTTGATCTACTGCAAGCCTACTACAATATATTGCAAAACGGTTAAAAACAGGGAACTGCGAGTGTACGTGTTGTGTCGATAAATTAAAAAATATCCCTTTGTCATGGCGAAGGCTTATACATATACAAGAAGAGTCGGGACTTGATCTCCCATTTCGGGTTTTGCGTACCGTGAATAAATATTATTATCAGTTGTATTCGATAACAGCTGGGAAAGACAGACTAAGAGTCTCTCCGGGGCATAACGGAAAAACCCATAACGATCCCCGGTTTATAGGTCTACGTGCACTGAACGATAAATGCACATCCAAAACCGTGATCCTCAGCATTAGGTAAAATGTCACAACTCTTTCTACCTCGAATAACGATCGCTACTCGTAGTAAAACCAAGTACCAAGGGGTAAAAATATGTAGCATGATGGAGGGAATTAATACAAGTATGTTTACTTTGCATGCAAAAAGAAATACATATATATGAACATAGTAAAAATTTACTATTACTAAGGATCTAGAACCGACCAGGCGTAAGTGCTCTCCGAGGCACAGCAGGAAGATCCACAGACACACTAAATGACACGCTTAAATGTCTGAGTGGGAAACGAAGAGTCAATCGTATAGAAACCAGGCTATAAATAAACTAGGTCAATCAAAAAACCGTTTGAATTAGTAATAAATAATGAATCTAGAAAACATAGGTATAGAAATCAAAGTTTACATGAGTGCAACAGATTCATTTATTTGAGCCCAAATTCAATATTTTACGATATTCTATTTACTTCTACTTGTCCTTAAATAAAAACTGACTTTAAAATTTCAGTTGTAAGCTTCAATAAAAAAGTTGGTCTACATAAAAAAAAATATCAAAATCAATAATTGTGTTTGTAAACGAACAAACGGACTTCAATTTTGTTCGACAAGTATTAATTACAACGTAGCTAGTCAAAAAAGAATCAATTAAATACGCATTATTAGTGATTAAAAAAGTATTCGTCAATCTCTATCAAGGAAAAAAAAAGAATAATCAAAATCGATACAACCTACAAAAAGTTTTGAGCACACATAAAAATCAGTCACATCATCATCAGTCATCAAGTCAGTCATCATCAGTCATCAAGTCAGCACACATAAAAAATCAGTCAAATTAAGAAACTCCTCCTTTTTTGAAGTCGTTTAGAATTTACCTTGACTAAATACTTGAAAAATAATTTTTAATCACTCTTTTACGGCCTAATTTTTTGATGATGTGATTTATGATGACAAAAATCGACAATAAGCTTAAGCAGGCGTAGCGAGGGAGGGCGTCATCATGCCCCGGGCACTACTCACAAAGGGGCGCCAAATGTTCCGTAAAAAAAAAATTTACTGAATATATTATATGGTTTTCGAATGGGGAGCTAAAAAGGTATTGTGCCCCGGGATCGAGTTAAGCTCGCTACGTCACTACGTAAGAGTTACTCATTTCGGTCATATGTCCTGCAGAAAAAACAGCGCTACTGAAGCCACGTCATCTTTCGTCATTTGATATAATATTGTACCGAAGATAACCCTATAGTTATTATTAATAAATTCAATATAAGTCTAAGCAGAAATACAAGTTACGAATTTAACTTTTATAAAAATTTGTGGCTTCCATTTCAAAACTCCCGGATAAAATAAAATCGTGTTTCTAAAACCGACCATTTTATGTGAGGACTATTGTAATTCAGTCAAGCAATTATGGACTATATTTCTACCACGTAAAAACGGGAATCCGATAACAAAAATATTTTTTACGTAATGTTTGCAAGTACGTACTTGTGCCGTCGGGTGTCCGCTAACACGTTGCTATGACGTACCTCGCAATTTGCACGTGTTTATCGATCTTCAATTTAAATGAGATTTCATACAATGCAAACAAGACATTTGGCTACAAGCTTTTTGGCTATGTTGTATAACAGTCATGTCGAAATACAATACAATTTATATACATTGTAAGACACGCGCTTTTAGAGTATGCTTGTAATTATATGTTTAACTGAAGTACGGCACAGCAGGACTTTTCCTACTCAAAATATGGAGCAGCCCGACTGGGGTAGTACCTCGACCTTACAGAAGATCAGAGCTAAATAACACTCTTTTCAAGCAGTGTTGTGTTCCAGTTGGCGAGTAAGGTGACTAGAGCTGGGGGGAACTGGGGATGGGATCGACAACGCGCTTGCGATGCTTCTGGTGTTGTAGACGTCTATAAGCTACGGTAATAGCTTACCATCAGGTGAGCCGTACGCTTGTTTGCCGATGTAGTTACATAAAACAATATATATTTATGGAATGCAAATATACAGTTTGTTTGTTTCCTAACTGCGTTCCTTAAAATGAGAGGTCTGTAGGTGTAACGATCGATGTAGCGTCTAGCGATCACGTTCAACGTGAAATAACAGTTCCTAGCCCATTTTTAAATTTGACGTTGTTTAAATAGCTGTGTTAGGGCCAATTTAGCGGTTTAAAATAACATTTATTTTGTTCATAAGTTATTGATAAACTATCAGAGAACTCATGTAAAAATAAATTTATCACGGATAAAGTAGTTTGAGCGTGAACCTTTGTAAACAGTGATCTCTTCTAAAAAGTTCTTAAATAAAAAAGCAAGGTCTATCCATTTATATTATACATATATTAATCCTATATCTACTAGGACAGGGAAATAATTTATATAACAAATAAAAAAAAGTGTAATAGATTTAATCATATAAAAATCAATACCCTCTTGAGTTCGTTTAAATTACGTGTTTCTACGTCATGTGCCTCGACGCGGGCTTATAAATTCGGGTTTGTTGCATCAGCCGCTTGCCAGAACTAACCTAAAAAAATCTCTGCCATATCCCGTATATCCAAGATATATAATAGTATTTGTGAGAAGGTGGATGTTTTTGATGATAAATTACTTGCCTTTAAAAAAGTTGTTTTGGGATTGTTGAAGGATTAATTACTTAGTACCTGGGTGACCGAGCTCAGCTCGGTATTCTTAGTAAATCGTGAAGGATTAGTAGTAGAAGAGAGAGTTAAAATGATTCGCTGCCGGTTTGGATGACGTGTTTTTTAACCGACTTCAAAAAAGGCGGAGGTTACTCAATTCGGCTGAAGGAAACTCAATATATATATATATCCCACCTTCGGTGCAACAAAGTCACAATTCAGGACACTTTTTTTGTTGTCTTTTAATAGGACTTTTTGATAATTTAATATAAGATTTTTAAACCATAGCAAAGAAAGTAAACTATTAATTTTATAAACATTTCAAACCTATTATAAGTAGTAATCCAGAAATGAGGAAGTAAAAGCGAAAAAAAAAAATTAAAAGTCCTCTCCTGTAAAATTAAGAAATGAGCTGTTGTGACTTTGTTGCACCGAAGGTACGAGATATATATATATATATATATATATATATATATATATATATATATATATATATATATATATATATATATATCACTACATAGTATAAAACAAAGTCGCTTTCTCTGTCTCTATATCCCTATGTCTCTATGTCCCTATGTATGCTTAAATCTTTAAAACTACAAAACAGATTTTGATGCAGTTTTTTTAATAGATAGAGTGATTGAAGAGGAAGGTTTATATGTATAATAACATGCATTAAATAGTGGAGAAATACTGTTATTTTTGAGGTTTCTAATGTGATGTCGTAGATAATTACATTTTTCCGCTTACATTGCAAACGCAGCCTGAACCCTACGAGATTTATCAAAATAATGTACTAAGTATTATACACATTGAAAAGTTCTACAGAAAACTCCGCTATGTCTCTTATGGATATCCCACAATAACATTTTTTTGTCATTTACTTTTTACGACAAATAATGGCTAATTTTCAAATCGATTTTAACCACTACAGCATTATTCCTTATCTAATTAAATACCTTAAATACATTGTTGATTTAATATTGATCTATATGGGGCCCTTTACAGCATATGATTTAAATGAATATTTTTGAAGATTTTATAGATTTAAAAATTGCGATACGTACCGTTTGCGGCAGTTCCGGCCGGCTTTTACTCTAAAGTTAATGCGTGCGGGCTACGGGCAGTAATGAATAAATCGAAACTACTGGATCGATTTTAATCATTTTTCAGTGAATAACATAGGCTATAATTATATTTTAAACCCGTGCGAAGCCGGAGCGGGTCGCTAGTATATATATATTTTAATGTATGTTCGGGGATAACTTCGTCGTTTATGAAAAGATTTTGATAATTCTTTTATTTGGTGGAAAGGAGATATCCCTGGTTTGGTAGCATGATAAGGAAACCAGGATCTGATGATGGGATCCTAGGGAAATCGAAACTTTACATTAACTACATAATACTTAACATACTACTGGGTGTACTGATTTTGATGTTTTTAACCTAATCGAAAGCCGATGTTTATCATGTGGTCATATTTTATCGAGATCTGAATACAACTTATGGAGTAATCTTTGATAATGCGTATTTCATGACTATTTTTTCATGTACCTATATTGTATTACTGGTCGATGTAATTGAAATCGATTTTTTTTAGTTTGCCTGCAAACACAATTATTAATAATGAATTAACGCAAAATAAAAATAAAAAATAACGATACATTAAAAATTGATACAAAATACACAATTACAAGATTGATAGTAATTGCTTCTCAAAAACTGACAGGCGCTCCAACAAATCGTGTTTTTTTTTTGAAAATTATGTTTAAATACGAATTACATATTTATAAAATATGAATAATATTTTTTTACCGACAATAATAAAAAATATAAAAAATCAATAATAATAAATAATTAAAAAATAATAATGATAAAATATGAATAATATTTTTCGATTTTACCGACATAATAATAAAAAATAAGAACAGCCTATTTAAATAAAAAATAACGAGTGCAATTAGAAAAAGAAAAAGAAAAAATAATTGAATAGGGACATGGGGATTTGAACCATGTTCTTCTCGGTTGATCCCGGCCGACGGATTTCCCACCGAGCTATTGCACCTAAATTGACAAATGCGAAATTTACCTTCGCATTCTAACGATATTTTTTTCACTCCCTAAAAACAGGGATAAAACGACATTATCTGAAAATGAATTCTAGCTAGATAGACTTATCTCCCCCGAAACCCCCTATATACTAAATTTTATGAAAATCGTTGGAGCCGTTTCCGAGATCCAGATTATATATATATATACAAGAATTGCTCGTTTAATAGTATAAGATAAATGATTTTGTTTTTGTTGGTTTTTGTGTTTGCTGATTATGCTTGTTTTTAACTTTACTACATCTATTTTTAATTATACTCATCTATATTTCGGTTTGTAGATATAATGTTTTTAATACTAATTTTTTAAATACTAGTGTTACATCTCTTTTTGTGCTTGTTGTGGCAACTTAAAATGGTGCGCATTGCTTTTGTTTGCATTGCACGCAGCTCAAATGTAGTATAATTTTTATGTGAAAATTGTAATGTAGCAACTAGTGTTTGTCCAAATGAAATAAATAAATACTATTGCGATACTGTAATGTAAATGTATGTTATATATATTAATAGGCCTCCACAAGTTCGCGCCAAAAATGGCGTAAACTCGTGTGTTTTGTCCATAATCACCACGCTGGGCATGCAGGTTGGTGACCGCAGGGCTGGCTTTGTCGCACCTAAGATGCTGCTGCCCATCTTCGGCCTGTGTGTTTCAAAGCCAGCGGTTAGATGGTTATCCCGCCTGCATCGGTCGGCTTCTTAAGTTCCAAGGTGGTAGCGGTACTGTGTTATCCCTTAGTCGCCTCTTACGACACCCACGGGAAGAGAGGGGGTGGCTATATTCTTTACGGCCTTAACTACACAGCAGATATTAATAGCGGATGAAAAGGAAAATTCCTCACACGTACGGTACGATTCCTACCTGTGTGTGTACGTACGATGACGTAATTAATCTGAAGTTTGGTACGAGTTGTGGTAGATAAAATTAAAATAATCGCTTTTTACTAAATACATATGAAGGTATACACGGTAAATATATCAGAATAACATTTTTTTAAATTTTTGTCTGTCTGTCTGTTTGTTCCGGCTAGATCGATTTTGACGGAACTTTCACTGACAGATATCTGATTTAATAAAGAGTAACTTAGGCTACTTTTATTTCAATTTTTTTTATAACTGCGAACTGAACAGTAACTAATTCCACGCGAACGAAGTCGCGGGCACACCGAGTTTGCCATATAAAAAGACTCCGTTATATACTTCATTATATAAAATATATTATTCCTTTTTTCAGTTGAATATAAGAATAATAAGATTTCGAATAACAACGTTATAAAAACAATTCTATAGTCACCGATATTAATAATAAATACAACATAATTTGCGTTCACTTGCATAGTTAATAATATGGCGTGCCAAACATTATTGAGTATATTAGTATTTCAGAGTATTATTATTAGTGTATTATTTGCATTCGTTGCCAACACTTAGTTAATACAGGAAAATAAGAGACAGGAACAAAATACGACTCATAATTATTCTGCCATGCTTTGGTAAAAGTCAGTCCAACCCAGTTTTAGTAAAATCTTGTATATTATATCATTCATTTAGTTTAATCAAATACAAAACTTTGAATTAAATTTTCTAAGATTTCGATTTTTATGGCAGTATGGAAACCTGTACCTAACCAAAATGGCATGGCATTTCTCGCGAAAGCAAAATATTTTTGCTTTTTTATCTCCTAGACATCATCACGATTTATTTTAAACGAACTTTAGTTCGTGGTTTAAAATCTTTACTGGGCGGAAAGAATGAGTGAATTACTGTTTAAGTATAATTTAGATAAAAATCAAATGTTAATAAAAATATATAAAATGTTAAAAATTACATAATTTTACGAAAAATGATTTTAGTTTCTTGCTCAAATTAAAAATAAAACAATTCAAAAAATAATGTTAATTTCTTTTTAAGACAATCTAAGGCGATTGTACGAAAAGTCTTGGATGATTAACTACCCAAAGCTGCATTTTTTCAAGTCTCGTCGTTCCTCAACCTTAGCAAACCGGATCCATGTTTTTACTGGAGCACAATATTGACAACTTCAAGAATTTTAATTAGGTATACTTGAACAGGACTCTTTTCCCAGAACGCAAATTTAAGAATATTCCAAAATTGTGTACACGAAATGTAATGTAATATTATATATATTTAGATAAATAGTGTATTTTTTGGCGTATTTCAATAATTATAATATATTTTTCCTGTGAATCTGTCAATAACTTAATCGCTAGATCCGTCCTATATATGACATCATTCCTGTAGCATTACTTGTCCTATAAATTTCCAATGCTGGTGTTTAGTCCTTACTGTACATTTTTTGTGTAAATATTTTTAAATCAATAAAATTAAGTTGTAAATAAATCATGTCATCTAGTATAATCAATTTGTAATGTTTTAGTTACTAACAGCTGTAGTTTTAGTTTAAATGTGTGTGTTGTGTTAGGGTAAGGTGTAACAATTAACTATTTTGCCTGTTTCCAAAATTAAATTGAGACTGTTATCTCAACCGCACCGATCAATCTCCTTCGTGTATTCTACACTATACTTGACATTGGCGGAATCAACCATACTTCACTGGCACAACTGAAAACCAATCAATCAATCAACCTTACCAATAACGCGCGACCATGGTTGCTGCAAAGTATCCGAAACGTCGGGCATCTAAAAAACCTAATAAGCCGCGATAAAATCAGAAAAAGTTGTTTCAATATAATGTACCAATAACCAGTAAAAAGTCCATTAAACATAATAATTTTATTCGTAACGAACCTCTTTCCGGTAACCCTCTGGTACCGGATTGTTAAAGAGGAATATGAAGTTAAATAAAATAATTGTTACTAATAGTTGTCACCCAGAGGTCGATATTCAACCATCATTAAAAATTTAAATTTAAAAAAAAAACAAATAATTATGAAAATAAAGAACATTTTTTAAAAAATTTCAATTTTACTACAGACTGACAATCAACAAAAGATTATATAAATACGTCAGAGCGGGTGTGTGGGTGTCAAATACGTAGTAGTGTGTGTAATGTTTTTTTTTTTTTTATTGATTTAATATATTTATATGCATAATTTAATATATATATTAGCATTCTGCACTCCTTCTCTATATAAACTATAAGTGTACGAAATTTCATACTCCTCCCGTCCGTGCAATTTTCGTGAAAAGGGGTACAAAATTTTTGCTTCACGTATCAATATATTGATAATCACTTACCTGGTTCGCTGCAATGAAGTCAGGATCATAAATGGCCGGTCTTGGACGCATCGTTGACATTTCCTTGCGGAGCTTCTGCTGGAGGTCGTAGTCGATGACCTTGGCGCGGACCATGGCATCCGCCAGGTTCATGGGGCTTATGTCCCATCCATCGATTACTATCGACACACATGTTTTTGATAAGTATAAACGTATATCGTCGTTTGAATTATGTTATTTTTTAAGGTGTTGATATTTTGATACCATTAGTAGATATTATAGGTTATCAAAAATATCTTCCAGTAATATCTAGTCAAATGAAGAACAAAGTAGCATTAAATATTATTGTGTTTGAAACGAAAAAAAAACCGACTTCAATTACTCCGACAAATAATAGATACGACATATGAAGACAGAAAAATTGTAAGTAAATACGCGTTTTAAGAGATAACCCAAAAAGTAGGTACTTGTCAGATCTCGATTAAATTTAAATTGGACCACATGACAAGTACCACTTTTTCGATCAAAATGAATCATCGAAATCGATCCACCCAGTTAAAAGTTATGAGCTAACATACATGAATTGGTTGAACCAAAATACAGTCGAATCGAAAACCTCCTCTTTTTATGGAAGTCGGTTAAAAAGAATTTTCTCTTAGAAAACACTAACTTGTATTATCTGATAACAAAATTACGATATATAATGAACAAAAAACTCGTCAGCTTCGGTTAAGATTATTGTGTTTAAGGAAAAACTCTGAGAGCTGAGATTGGTTAAAATACAACGGTTTTCAACCGACTACCAAATAAGGAGGAGGAGGTTTCAATTCGAAACAATAATTATTTCTTGTGCCGCACATGTTTTTGTACGTACTACTTTGTAAATTATTTTCTGTTAATAATCCTGACGAGCTTTAGTTAATAAGCTTGTTAAAATAAATCGAATTTCGAGTTTGGTTTTTTGAAGTTGTACTTCTTTGGTGCGTTAGGGGAAAATGGTGAGAGTAAGTTATTACGATACGCGAGCACACCGTCACGATAAAAACCAACACCCTGAAGTTAGCTAGTCAACGGAGAAGTTAGCAACGTGAAGTTAGCTAGCCAATGAAATATAACTTCTTACGTGCGTACACACACACTTTTGTTTTAATTTTTTTTCCCCATTATTAATTCTAAACACCGAAATTCTCAAGACCTGCTCAATTTTATCATAAAATTAAATCTACAATATCGTGTATTCTTGACGTCACAAATTTTAGTAAACTTTTAATAAAAACTGACTTTTTACTCATTCAGAAATATTCGTTACATTTTAGCCAATAGGTATACGTAAACGTATATGTTAAGTATACATTAATTGACAATAAATATTTTAAATTTAATGAAAGAGATACATACAGTTGTCAACTCGAATGAAAACTATTTTAATAACAAACTTTTATACCAATACCCTTTTCATTGTCATAAATACAATCGTACTCCATTTTACTATTTGGATCAATACCTGCGTATCAGAATCAGGACAGCGGCTACTAGGTCAGGGATACTGGACACTCTATGTTATGGAACAATACTTTCCATAAACAGATACCATACATAATACCTTCGAACTACTAGGTTACTAATTATTAACTACCTAATATTGTAGCAATATTTGTAAGTAAGAAACCTCAAAAAAGACGCTAATATTTTAAAGGAAGTTTTAGGCACTTTATATTTCATAGCAAATACCTGGTAGAAAAGTTTTAACCGACGGAATCCAATCGTAAAATAAGCTAGATATATAGAGCATATGAGGTGAGGAATAGCAGGAAATATCCTGCTCAAAATCTGGAGCAGCCCGACTGAGTCCAACTTACAGAAGATCGCAGCCAAACACTGCAAGCCTTAACACTGCCCTCAAGTAATGGTGTTTCTGTGGTGATTAAGATAGCCAGAGCTCCTGGGAATGTGCAGTATAGAAACTTTGAGGTAGAATCGGCAAAGAGCTCGTGGTGCTTCTTTTGTTTTAGCAGACCTTACTGTTTGTTAATCTAGTGGTATGAAAATTTCACTTACCCAAATCATCAGGATGCACCATGGGTAAGAGTTTTGACATAGTAACAAATACATCGCCACCCTTTTCATCGATACCGAGGCGAACCGTCGATGCCTGCGTAATCGAACCAAACCTAAAATAAACCCGTTATTATATATAAAATGCCTTAGTATCAGTGTTATTTACAGCTTGTTATGAGTGATTGAGGTACAACGGTATAGATAGTTCGTAATAATCTTAATATTATAATTTATTTAACCGCCTTTCAAGAACTACATTGGTCCAAGATCCCTGGACAAACCTTACCTCTATACAATAGGGTTATTATTATTGAGTACAGTGATCATACACACAATCTGAGGCCATTGGCAAGTTCTCAAATACCAGGTGTTAAAGGTGTGTTAAAATTGTACTAACTTTACTTATTTCTTAACGGCTGATTCTTACATATGTTGTAGAGAATATTGTAAACAATATGAAATTCTTACTGCGTGACACCTTCTGTTGGTAGTATTAGTTGCCAGTAAAGTTTGTGTTGTAGATAAATAGATAAAAAGTAAAAAATTTATAAATTAGTTGTTAAATAATAATGTTATTTTTCATTTATGTATATGTCATATTATGTATTTAGTGGCATCCAAACTTGCTGCTCGCGGTAGATGCACAAATTTTCCCCTATTCACATCCAGGTCTGACTAGTACGATTAAAGAATCCAAAGAATGCATATTTTTAATAATGCTATAGTGTTATGATATATAACTAACCAGTTAGAATTCATCTGTCCATTTTTAGTATTCCATGTGAGCTGGTGCTTGTTAGCCAGGACAGCAGCTGTAAATGTGGATCCATTGTTGCCTCCCCAACCGACTAACATCACCCCCACTTTTCCAACTTTACGTCCAGTTCGGATGCATAGTGAAGTTCTAAATGGCTCTGCCTAAATAACAAAATGAAAGCAGAATACAAACATGGTTGTAAATTAGGATTACAAGTAGAAATTATAAGCAATTTTGTCCAGACAACGGACAAAATTTTAAATATGTTTCTATATTTATTAATATGAAATCAGGCAGTATTTCAAAACCAAAAGACAATTTGGAAAAAGTAGCCCTGTCTCATAAGTCTTTCAAAAATTAAACTAATATTTTTTTTTTGTCAGTTTTCATAGAATTATATTTCTCCAACCGATGGTGGGATAATCATCCAACTGCTGGCTTTAAAATACACAGGCAACACACATGAGTTCACGCCAGTTTTGGCGCGAAATTGTGGAGGCCTATATTTTTTATAATAATATTATTTATATTAAGAAAGAAGGCTGTTATTATTATTAGGCTGTATTTAATATTGTCTATCTCAACACATTGCCTTACATGAAATGTTTTTCCTAGAAAATATTTGTTTATTACTCTTTGAAGAAGATAATAACAGTAACAGTTTTGTACTTATATAATAAAATAATTATGTATAATTTACTGACATAGTTACATGTCTAACATTTTAAAATGTTAGGGTAGAGTATATAGGGTAGTCTGAATAAAAATCGAGGTTTAAATTTACTCATCATCAAAACAATTAAATAAAGGTTTTGTTATCATTTGAATATTTTTTATTTAGTTTTATATATAAAATAATATATTAAATACTTTAGATATTTTCCGCATTACGTTTTTGTTTCCTCCTCGATATAACACAAAAAAATAAAAAATTTATAATAAAGAATCGCAGTTATATTTAACAATACATAATTCTAATGATATTTATTTTTTTATTTCAAACATCAAGAAGGTACATTCTACAAGTTTCCACGATCAATAAGACCCGGCGGACAGTATTTATATAAATACATTAATGTTTCACTTACCACTATATCCTTTTCCGTTTTTGTTACCAATGTTTCATTATATTCGTATTCGGAAAATATGTAATCATCTGTATATTTTACATTTGGTGATGAAACAATTATGTTTTCAGATTTTCTACTCATTCTGGTTAAGTATGTAGGGTTAATAGTATATTACTCTCGTTAACTTTTAACGTTTTACTTCCCCAATTGATTTTTAATCGATGCTTAAATTTTTTATATTTTATTTATTAAAAATAGATAATTATGGTAGTTTCTACAAATGTCTTGCAAACGCATTAAATAGTAATACGTACAACTCCACAACAATCTACCGACTGAGCAAAGAGCGACTGAGTCAAAGATAGACTTGGGTAACTCATGAGTGAATGATACAAATGAAACAATTATCTTTTCAAGTTAGCTAGTCTCTCATCAGCTCACTTGCGTTTCAAATATATCTCCAGCTCACTAGGCTTATGATTCATTTTCGAGAGACTGACGTACTGAGCGGGAGTAAAAGAGACTGAGCTAGTGAACCACTCGATCGGACGATGGCGTTTATCATGCGAAAGAGAGAGATAGTTAGCTATGGCTCTGAATCTTTTCGATTCATATTTCACAGACGATTGACGTCTTGCTTTGAACAAGCGAAAAAGTATTTTTTACGACCACATAAGGTTGCATTTTGGTTGCATTATAAAATTATTTCACTGAGCTAAACGAGCTGAAGAGCTAAATGAGTGATATATATCCTAAAATCAAAATGATATATCTCTCTTTTCTTTTCAGTGATATAAACTTCGCATGGCAAGTCAAAGAGTAAAAAAGGTGTGAAACTCGCCTACATTATCGTAATTCAAAAATAGTCACACAAACTAACGCCATCTCTTGGACGAGGAGGGTGAGTTCGGTGTGATATATTAATGTGTCGAAAATAGATGGCAGTAGCAGCAGTAGCGTCGAGAATTTTTGCAAATATAATTAATTTAAATAATCATTCAAACATGTTTTGTATGATTCATAGGCATAAAAAGATATATTATAAAATATAAATATACTTTAATTTATCTCCAATATTTTTCGCCGTGGCAATATTATTGAGGCACATCGTTCGTTAGTCGGCCATATTTAAATTTTGAATTACTCCTCGTTTTTCTGTTTAGTAACTAATACTTAATCTGTGGTACTCTCTACCGAGAGGCTCCAAGGATGGACCTACCCCACCCCAGCCTGCAAAATAATGATACTTGTAATAAAAAAAATACTAATCGATAGATTTGCAATAGCTCAATTCAACTACGTTGTCCTTTTAAATTGCTCACCTTAAATTATTTAATTAAAAGTCAAAAAAGTGTTGAAAAATATTTATTTATCAATAATTTCAAACTCCTATATCTTTTGATGTATATGTTGCAGTCAAAACTCTTAACCAGTCAAAAGCACTATTGACTAGCAAAATCAGTCAGAAGTACTTTTGACCGTTTGCTTTAGTCAATAATACTTTTGACTAAAATAACAGTTAAAAGTACTTTTGCCCAATGGAGCTGGTTAAAAGTACTTTTGACTAAATGATTCCGTCAAAAGTGGTTTTGACTGGTTGTATCAGTCAAAACTCTTAAAAAGTTAAGGTACTCGATAAAAATAACGACAAACGCACATAATTATTATAAACTTTTATATTACTCATTATTAGTGGAGAACGTGCTGATATTAGAACAAAAATGAGTGACTACGAAAAGAAAGAAGAATTTTTTTTTTGCAAAGAATTTTAGCGTTGGAAGATATGAAAGATAGTCATTTCAATGTGATGATAAAAGAAAATTTTGAAAAGTTTGCAATGGATGTGGAAGACGCAAAATTTAATGAAAAGGAAACACCATTACAGTACAGTAGACTACAACGCTTTAACACATTGAAGTTTGTGGTATAAAAAAATTAGTTACAAACACAGAACCTGTCAAATATTTTTGCCGGCTGAGGAAATCAACGACATTATTGATGCTGCTCGTATTTCTATACGGCATGGTGGTCGCGATAGACTTAAGAATGAAACGGCAAAAAAGTACGCTAATGTTACAAAAGAAATAATTAATATATATTTATCAATGTGCAAAGTATGCCAAAGGAAGAAAAGCAAGAAAAGGATGGGTCTGGTTTAGAAACCGATCCTGCACACTGAAATGAGCAGTCGCCGCCAAGTCGATCTGATTGACATGCAGTCGCAAGAAGATCGCGGGCATAAATTTATTATAGTTTATCAGGATCATTTGACTTAATTTATTCACATCTAACGAGTTAATAGTACTTTTGACTGACGCTTTTTTGCAGTTAAAACTACTTTTGACGGAGAGCGTCAGTCAAAAGTATTTTTAACCGCGAATTTGCAGTCAAAAGTACTAATAACCAATAATTTTCAGTCAAAACCACTTTTGACCAACTTGTCCAGTCAAAAGTACTTTTGACTGATTTCGCTAGTCAATAGTGCTTTTGACTGGTTAAGAGTTCTGACTGCAACATATACAATATTTTAAATTGCTGAAAGTGTTAAAAAACTGCTCAAGTTGCATTTTTAATTGCTCAAGTATAGTTTGGAACAGATCCACTTTCCTTAATTTTTTAATTAAAAATAAATAGATTGAATAAATAAAATAATGATATTTGTAAAAAAAAATGTTAATCGATAGATTTTCAATAGCTCAAAGAGCAAAGTAAGAGGGCTAAAGGGCTCAGGGAGCAAAAGGCAAAAGTAATTTTTTAAGGCGCTCAAATGCGTTGTTACATTCCGGTGTCCATTCGAATTTAACATTTTTTCGATATAATTTATTTCATTCATCATCATCATTGGCCTCAATCCGTCTGTTGCAGACGATTTAAACAGTGTCAGCTTGAGTTAATTACACAGCTCTTTTCGTGACTAAATAAGCCGATACGTTAAAAAAAATCTGTGCTCTTAAAAAAGTATCTAATAAAAATGGCGTCGCAAGTGACATGGACACATGGACACGGGATTTGATAAATAAATTACTAACAGAAAACGAAAAACATGCGTGCTTGTGGGATCCATACAGTGAAACTTATAAAAACAAACTCCTTAAACATCCTTATTATAATCATACATCCTTATTATAACTCCTTAGACATCACAGATTAAGTATTAGTTACTACGTAAGTAGACATTGAAAAAGATAAATGTAATTTAATTTTCCACTCCTGTTAAAAAAGGACGGAATTTATTTATTTATTTATTTATTTATTTATTTAATTTTGAGGAGGAACAACAGCTAAAATACTTTCACAAATACAAAATTTACATAGAGACATAAAGCCAATAATAGTTCCCCACATATAGAAACAGAAACTACCACAGAAATACATCACTAACCACATATCACATTTTATCTCTAAGACATATCAATGTATCTTTAATAGTGTTGTTATCACAATACCAACAAAATTAAAGAGAGTTAAAGAATGAGTCGCTAATCAACTTTCTAACAGACGCACAGCTAGTGTCAAAGAGGTCTATATCAAATTTATTCGCAAACATATTGAATTTATTACCTGCTCGCCAGAGAAAAGTATTTTGTTTATAGTTTGAGGAAACGGAGGATAGGTAAATTAAAGGATTTTTTCGCAATGTTTTTGATGGAATATTAAATGTAATTTGTGACAAAAGTTCAGGACAGTCTATTCGATTTGAAGTAATATGAAACAGATAAGCTAAGTCAGCGATTTCTCTTCTTAGTTCAAGAGGAAGAATATGGTATTTTTTACATAGGTTTACATAGTTACGAGAATCATACGGTTGATTTGATTTAAAACAAATGTATTTTAGGAATTTCTATTGAATATTTTCGAGGCGTGCAATATAAGTCCCATACCTAGGATTCCAAATTTGCGAGGCGTACTCCAAGTGACTACGTACAAGTGAACAATATAATATTTTTAATGTTTTGATTCTAATAAAGTCCACCGAAGTACGCATCACAAAGCCCAAAGCCACTAATGGCTTTACTAACTACACTATCAATGTGGGCATTGAAGAGGAGTTTGGTGTCATGTATTACACCCAGATCTCTAATTGTAGAACTCCTAGGGAGCTTTTCACCTTTTAAAATGTAATTGTGTGATATAATGTTACGCTTTCTTGTAAACGTGACGACGCTACACTTAGCTGCGTTAAGGTCCAAAAAATTAGTATTACAATAGTGTTCTAATCTATATAGGTCAGCTTGAAGCTTTTCAGCATCCGCACTATTTCCTATTTTCGCAAAAATCTTCATGTCATCAGCAAAACAAAGTTTATGGGATGAATGAAGACATGAACTAACGTCGTTTACACTGATCACAAACAGAAGCGGACCTAACAACGATCCCTGAGGGACTCCACTAGGAATGGTTACCCAACTAGATATGTAATTGTTAATGACTACTGCCTGAGAACGGTTATCAATATAGGAAGAAAACCACCTTAATAGATCACCCCTAATGCCTACTTGACTTAACTTTTTTAATAGGGTTCCGTAATGGATACGATCAAACGCTTTGCTGTAGTCAGTGTAAACTACGTCAACCTGGACACCATCCTCCATAGCATCGGTTATAAAGGAGTTAAGCAGTATCAGGTTCGTTACAGTAGAGCGGCCCTGTAGAAAGCCATGTTGGTAAGGGCTGAAAATAGATCGCAGAGCCTCCGATAATTGACTGTGAACTATTTTTTCAAGCATTTTAGCTAGTATACACAACTTGGAGATCGGCCTATAATTCGTTATTTTCTGCTTATCACCCTTTTTATGAATAGCACATATATAAGCACTTTTCCAAATAGCTGGAACTACACATTCGTCAAGGGATCGCTTAAACAACAGAAAAATTGGTAGTGTCAGGGACTTGGAGCAGTTCTTTAAGAAATGAGCAGGTAATTTGTCCGGGCCTGCCGATTTAGAAGTATCTAAGCCAAGCAGTAATTTTTCAACCATATCGGATGTTACACATATTCCAGATATATCCGATACGCTTGTGCTTGAAGTGACGGGGGAATGATAATCACAAGAAGTACCTGGTGTTAAAAAATTTGAATAGAAATAAGAAGAAAAGGCGTTGCATATAGACTCGCCAGTGTGATATATATTATTATTATATTCTAGCATATTAGGAATGGCGGATGATTTTGATTTAGATTTATAATAAGACCAAAAATATTTTGGGTTTTCCATAATTGAATTTTCAATAGATCGAATGTAACGATCAAAGCAATCTTTTTCCATATGTTTAGCAGTAACTCGTAATAATTTAAAGGATTCCTCGTCACACCTGTTTCCGTACGCTTTAAACTTCCGATGGTATTTGGCTTTTTCTTTAAGGACTTTAACTAGTGACCGCGAATACCATTTGGGGTATTTTTTGTCACCAGACCATTTTGTAGGTATGTATTTTTCGCGTACTGAGTCAATTACAGCATAAAAATACGCAATGGATTCGTTAAACGTCATTGATGAGAAAGTTTGGTGCCAATTGACACTAGATAATTCCGAGTTAATTTCGTCATACTTAGCACGAAAATATAAATACTTTTTATAACTACCATGTCCCAGTGCAGACTCACAGACCGACGCCAAATCGATTGTCAATGCACCGTGGTGATGATCGATAGGTACAAGGGCCTCACTAGAAGCATCTAGTACTGTGACAGAGATACTACATAATACTAAGTCTAGTATTTTTCCAAATTTGTTTAAAATTCCATTGTATTGTTTCAAGTTTAAGGAATGTATTTCGTCTATAAATAATGTCTCACTTTCAGTAGAATAATTACTGGGAACAAGAGAATGATCACCATCCGCTGACGGAATCCAAGCTATTCCGCTAAGGTTAAAGTCACCTACTATAAGATACCGGTCATTAGGAAATTTTGTAATTAATCGGTTTACGGAACAGAAATAATTTTGTAACTGTTGAGAAAACGACAGTCCCAAGTTTTGGTTGCAAAGGTATAATATACCTACGTGAAGGTTACCCTGAGCAGCACCACGTATCTTTAACGGGATTGTTATCCAAAGGTCTTCCGCACTAGAGTGAAATTCAGGTTTAGGACTAGCCCGCAGGCCGTGGCGGACGGCAATCAATACCCCACCCCCCCTGGTTTGATCCAGCGACTTATAATCACGATCCCGACGAAAAATAATATAGCGCCCATCAAATAATTCCGTATCCAATACATTGTCCAGGAGCCAAGTTTCTGTGATCATTATAACATCATAGGAACTTAAACATAAATTACGGTAAAAAATAGAAGTTTTTGTGCGAAGTCCCCTGATGTTTTGATAATAAATTTTAAGTGAATTTGTGTAATTCATATTATTAAGCGTAATATCTAAGATACCCTTGTAAAGTAATAGCAATTGTATACAAACTTATAGTGAATTAGTAAATTATACGGTGATGTGTGGGTAGATAAAAAATAAACAATGAGAATAAAATATTCAACTTTTAAGTTAGCAGATACGTATAGCGGGTAGTAAGTTGGCTGCATAAAGTAGGATAAGCGAATTAATAAGTATGAGTGCGATAGACGTATACTTTGCAATTCCGTTTTTAATGATAGTATAGGACAATAGCCGTGCGTCCGACAGACAACTAAGCATGCAATTCTCAAACTATGATAAAAAATTATATTCATACTAATAAAGATGAGTATAACATAAAAAATGATTGTGATGACAAACAATATTGAAAAATTATGCAAATAATTTCCTGATGCGAAATATGAATAGAAAATCTTATATATAATTAAACAATGCAAACTACATACTAAACTATCTTGTTTAAATCCGCTTCCTTGGAAATAATTTGGACCGGGGATTTATCGTTCCTTCGTATGTGAATTTTACAGAATTTAACCCAGACATATTGGTAGCCCTTTTGTTTAGTTAGCTCTTTATAGCAAATGTAAGCCAGCCTTATCATCGCAAATCGCGGATCGCAATCGCAGTCGGTTCGAAGTTCCATTGAGTGTCGTGCGGGATTTGAACAAAAATTTTACCCTCTTGTTTCGCATTTGTTATTATTATTTGTACTTTTGAAGGTGTCAAGGACGTTTTGAATAACGATAGCACCTGGGGCCGTGAAAATAACGATAGCGCCTGGGGCCGTGAAAATAACGATAGCGCTATTTATAACGAAGCGCTATTTATAACGAAGCGCTATTTATAACGAAGCGCTATTTATAACGATGCACTATTTATAACGAAACGCTATTTATAACGATGCGCTATTTATAACGAAGCGCTATTTATAACGAAGCGCTATTTATAACGAAGTGCTATTTATAACGAAGCACTATTTATAACGATACGCTATTTATAACGATGCGCTATTTATAACGATGCGCTATTTATAACGATGCGCTATTTATAACGAAGCGCTATTTATAACGAAGCGCTATTTATAACGAAGCGCTATTTATAACTAAGCGCTATTTATAACGAAGCGCTATTTATAACGATGCGCTATTTATAACGAAGCGCTATTTATAACGATACGCTATTTATAACGATGCGCTATTTATAACGAAGCGCTATTTATAACGATGCGCTATTTATAACGATACGCTATTTATAGCGATGCGTTATTTATAACGAAGCGCTATTTATAACGATGCGCTATTTATAACGAAGCGCTATTTATAGCGATGCGCTATTTATAACGATGCGCTATTTATAACGAAGCGCTATTTATAACGATGCGCTATTTATAACGAAGCGCTATTTATAACGATGCGCTATTTATAACGAAGCGCTATTTATAACGATGCGCTATTTATAACGATGCGCTATTTATAACGACGCGCTATTTATAACGATGCGCTATTTATTACGATGCGCTATTTATAACGAAGCGCTATTTATAACGATGCGCTCGTACTACGTCAGTCACGTAATTTTAAATAAAGTATAGTTGAAACAAAAACTCAGAAGTTAGCCATGGGCTGGTACAATAGAATAAATATTATATTTAGGTATTTAGTCTACTTATTGAGAGACGTTCATCCTTGTTGAGAATTATTTAAAGAACATTATAAAAATCCGGCTATTATGTACAATATAAGTAATTTTTTTTATCGGAGGTTAAATTTTTGTTATTTTTGACTTTACCTTAATTCCGGTGCTGTGGTAAGTGTACTCATGCTCCGTACTGCGACTATCACGCGTTATTTTCGAACAAATTTACGTAAAAAGGATCTTTACTGCAAGATCAAAATACGATACGAACTGACCTTTAACGACTGACAAATCGACACTTTTAAACAAAATAACGCGTCAGACATAATATTCTAATAAAATTAGTGACATTGCGTGCTAGAATATTGGTTTAGAAATTCGAGAAATACCCAAAACCGAATCGGAGCACCCCACTGTCCACGCGGTCTTGGTCTGTCCTACCCCTAGAGTGTTTTTTTTTTGTGCCGCGGAGGCGCGGAGGGAGGGCAGCCCTCGCCGCCGAGCGCCGGAGCCAAGCTCTAACCCTAAAGGTGGTAGGTTAATTTTAACCTCAAAACTTCAACTACGATATCTCTGTAACAGCGGGGTTTGACAAAAATTTAACCTCCGATAAAAAAATCTACCTATATTGTACATAATAACGCGATTTTTTTTTAATTTAATTTCACAAGGCATGTATTTATATTTTTTTTTTCTTTAATAATTAACGAAGTCTATCATATCGTACTTTTTATCTATTTATTATTGATTTTTCCTCCTTAATTTGTGCACACTTCTAACCGTTGCTACTGTATCGTGTCCAGTACTCAAAGGTTATCTGGAAGAAATCGCTATTTAGCGATAAGATCGTCTTTGTACATCTTGTATTGTATCTTTCTTTATATGTGTCTGTATTTTGGTGTACATTAAGAATAAATAAAATAAATAAATAAATAAGCATTATTATCTTTTAAGCTTATATTACCAGCACAAAATTAAATTTTTGCTTAGTCTCTTGAGTGCTTACCAAAATTTAAATTAAAATAAGTCACTCATTGCTGCTTTTACATATATTCGGCTGTACAAAAAAAAAAAAAACTATATACTGTTCAGAGACAAAATAGATAGACAGATAAAAATTGCAAACTGATTTAGAAATATTTGCTGACTATATGTTGCTGCCCAACTACTAGCTAACCAATAATATTTTTTTTCTAACAAAGATACAAATACCTTGCAAACTGTTTAAATCACACCCTTAATAAAATAGACGTAATAATTAACTCTTTTTATTCCTTTCATTGCATTTAGAATTCATTATTATGTGTCTTTAGTATCACTTTTATGTAAAAAGCAATATTTTAAGAATATTAAAAATTTTCAGGACCTTTACATCCTTTTCCCAAATGGGAATATCCTCATACAGAGAAGTTTAACCAATAGAAATCTGCACTTGACAATACAATTCAAGAAAAATTAAAAAAATAATAGTTACAATTCCATTCGTATATGCCACAAACATTTCGAGGAGTACTTCAAATCATCAAGCAGACGATTGACGAGGAATACTGTCCCTACATTGAACTTAAGTAAGCATAATAACTTGTGAGAGACATAGAGTTGATTTGGTTGATTTTATTTGCAATCTTTGTATTAAGGTGATCGTATACAATTGGTGCCTGGATTAAATCGATTATTAAATGGAAAATTTTCAAATTTTGATAGGAATGACCATGTTAAAAAACAAGCATCCGATTATAATAATAAAAGACGAAAATAAACAACAGTTTTATAAATTCTATATGGTACTGGTGTTTTATTTTTAAACCCTCGATTTTCTGTTAATATTAGGTAAAATTGAATTAATTTGAAATCAAAATTTTAATACGTAACACAGAAAAATATTAAATATTCTTAATGTACATACTTGTTACTTTTTGATGAAAATTAATGATAAATAGATATAAAATACTTTTTACACTATTTCCACCATATTATTAATACAAACTGTTTATATTAATAAATAAGTGGAAAAATTGAAAAGTACATACAGTTATTTGAATAATAATCATTCTGGTAAAAAATGAAATAAACAGCGCCATCTGTAGTATTATTATAGAAATAAAATTGTATGTGCACGCCATCTGTTAGTGGGGGAAGTCGTGATACATCAATTTTAATTTCTGAGTGGCGTATCTATACCAGTATATAAGTGTATAATCTATGAAGTACTCTGTGACTGAGTGACGTGAGTATCTGTCTGACTCATTTACAAAGTACTTTGTGGTCTGACTGTCTGCAAAGACCATAGAGCAACACGGAGGGGAGTAGCCATTGAGTTTGTTATCGATACAAAACTGTCTGTCATTTTTGCGGGGAGAAATTACACATTCCCATACAAAAATAATCGTCTGTCGCTACGAAATTTACACGTACTAAATCAAAATCACACTTACATTTTTCACACACACATAGATACATTCTGTGTCATTACAGTATAATAACACGCCGAAACTACACTGACAACTTGCTTACAGCCGTGGTTGTAACAACTGTCGATATGCATTATCGATAAATTCAAGCACTTGGTTAGGGAAATAAGGTTTTTAAAGTGATACAAAGGTAAGATGTTATTATAAAAATAGACTTAATTTATTATATACTACAAATAAAACATCTTCATGTAAAATAAACGATTATAAAGAGTAAATAAAGATTTGATTGTTTGTTTGTTAGCATTGAATGAAAATTGAATGAGGCTCCGAAACTACTGGACCGATTCAAAAAATTATTTCACCGTTGAGAAGCTACACTATCCTTGAGTGGCATAGGTTATACTATATTTTCAAAAATATTAGGGATCCTTACTAAAACTCCAATAATGTAACCCAATGGATAAAAAAATAACCTAAAAAATTCCTTACATTGCGTGCGCTGCAAAAACTAATGATAATAGAAATATATGATGTAGTAAGACTTTGTAGAACACATCATTATCTACAATAATTGTATTTGCTCGCAAACGAAAAAAAAACTGACTTCAATTACATCGACAAGTAAATACAATATACGTAATATATAAGCGTTATCAAAGATTACTCAAAAAGTTGTTATCAGATCTCGATGAAATTTGAACGCGACCACATGATAAACATCAGCTTTCTATTAAATTAAAAATCATCAAAATCGGTCCACCCAGTCAAAAGTTCTGAAGTAACATACATAAAAAAATACAGTCGAATTGAGAATCTCCTCCCTTTTTGGAAGTCGGTTAAAAAGTATCGCGACAGCATATTTCTAACTTTGCCGTTTTTATCGATAACCATCTACAAACAAACCGGTAACAACACTATCGCTCGGCGACAGTGACTTCTCGGAAATAGACTCCGATCAGTCGCTCGACCGATCCGCATATTGTATGAGGGCGAGCGGCCTGTGTTGGTAAACAAATCGAGTCAACACGACCGATAATATTTGTAATTTTTAAGTTTAAAAAAGGTTTAAAAGAAGTATATAAGTAATAATGTGATTAAAAAATACTTACGTATGAAAAGTAACGCCATGTTTTAGTAAATTTGACGTGGCAGATCTTTTTTTGCAGCAAAAAATAGAACAATTTGGTATCTTTTGAAGGACGTTGATTCAATCGCGCAACTAGATTTAGTCTAGTGATTAGTGCGGCTGCAACTAGTTTTATTGTATGCATATGGCCATTTGGCCTTATACCTTGACAGAGGGGAACGCCTGTACATTGCTACTCCCCTCCGTTTTGCTCTTTGGCAAAGACCATGCAAAGCATAGAGTCAAAGAGTATATAAGTCATAGAGTAACTTATTATAGAGGGAAGACTGTCTGAGGAAGTAAGGAATGAGATTGAATGAAAAAAGCGCGGGAAACGTCGAAAGAGCGGGAGTGTTTTTTTGTATTTTAAAATTTTAAAAAAATCTTTTATGGTTCAGATAGGTGTAAAGTAGTGTAAATATTTGTTATTTTAGTTCTTTTTAGTTTTGAATTTGTAATTAGTGTAAATATTTCTTCGTAGGGTAAGTTTTTAATTCTTTTATTTTGTTCTCTCCATGGGAGACGAACCTCCCGATCCTGGGGGCACAGTCCCGCAGGTATCACATTATGTAACTATCGATCATTGCGAATCATCCATGGATACGGATGTTAGCTCTGTAAATAATACGAAACTACCGCGAAAGCGTACAAATGTTTTAAGAATTTGTAAACACTGTAATAAAAAACGAAAGCGTCATGGCAAGATAATTAAAGAGAGCGACTGTTCTTGTGTAAATGATGAAAATAATTGTGATCCTTCCATAGATATTACCTTGACCACTAGTGGTCAAGGTGATATGTCTGATACAAAAATCCCAACTACTACAACTCGCCTTTACCAAGCCTCAGATATTGGACCATATGTTGTCCATATACAAAAACAACAAGTGTCTCCAGATGAAAATGTCACACTTCACCCTGTCTCTTTTGGTCGATTTCTTAAAAATAATTCATTTAAAAATATTCTAAATGGAAGTTTGAAGAGAATTGGCAGAAATAGGCTCTCTCTTACATTTACAAATTTTTCAGACGCTAATAACTTTACCAGCGATACTAAGCTTTCGAGTAATAAATTCAAAGCCTTTATTCCATCATTTAATGTTTCTAGAATGGGTATTATAAGAGGGATTCCCAAAGAATGGTCTACAGAAGAGGTGATCCAGAATGTTTCTGTTCCCCCAGGTTGTGGTAGTGTTTTAAAAGCAAGGCGACTAAAAAAGAAAACATTTATTGATAATAAAGCCAGTTTTATTGATACGGAAACAGTTGTCCTGACTTTCGATGGCCAAATTCTTCCTAAAAGAGTTTTCATATGTTTTAATTCTTTTCCTGTAGACTTATATATTTACCCTACTATACAATGTTTTAAATGTTGTCGATATGGACATGTCAAAGATATGTGTAGATCAACTCCTCGCTGCTTTAAATGTGGTAAGGACGGTCATTTTGGAAGCAGCTGTACATCAGAAGATGAGGCATTTTGCTGTATTTGTCATGGCTCCCACTATGCAACAAATAAAATATGTAAAGAATTTTTAAGACAAAAAAATATCAAAGAACATATGGCTAAAAATAGTATTTCTTATGCAGAGGCATCCAAAATCTTCCCCACAATAACCAAGTCATATTCTGATGTTGTAGCAACTTCCCCAAACACTCCTTCAACCTCTGTCATCAACAAAACTCATATAAATAATAATAAAGATTTTCAAAATGTTTCCTATAAGAAAACTGTATTTTTAAAACCTCGTCAACATTTAACATCAAACACAGGATACGATGTAAAGGCTCATAATGCTATCATAAATGAATTTGATTTGCCTACCCCTAAAAATGGTTGTGCATTTAACAATGAAACAAATGATTCATCTAAACAATCTATTGTCGAACTTATAATTACTTTATTAAATATTTTAAATCAAAATCAACCGTCCAACGTAGCCCAACCAATAATGGAAATTATAAATAATTATATTAGTCATAATGGACAGTTACGCCAAGGCAATTCAGTGGAATTGTCGTAGTATAAATAGTAAGAAAAGTGATCTTATCCATATTATTAATAAGTATCATCCCACCATAGTATGTCTTCAAGAAACTTGGCTAAAACCTAAATCCATCTTTAAAATTCAAGGATATTCTTGTATTAGAGAAGATAGATCTGATGGCTATGGTGGTGTTGCAATATTAGTAAAACATCCTCTTTCTTTTTCTCTTGTAAATATTACTTCTCATGATAAAAATTTCTCAATCATTGCTATCATTGTATATAACATTTGCTTTGTCTCTATATATATTCCTTATCCTTCTTCTCAAATTTTAAAAGAAGTTAAAAATATTTTAGTATCTCTTCCCAAACCTATACTTGTTTTAGGTGACTTTAATGCTCAACACCAGTCATGGGGTAGTTCAAATAATAATAACTATGGACATGAAGTGTTGGACATTGTAGATTCACTTAATCTTTGTATTTTAAATAATTGCACTCCTACACGAAGAACCAATATTAATGAAGGTAAAAGTGCTCCTGACCTTTCCATTTCTTCACCTAGTTTAGCCTCATTATTGATTTGGCAAACCTTAAACTCCACTTATGGTAGTGATCACTTCCCCATTTTAATAAATTTACCTTTTAAAAATTTTAATAAAACTAAAACTTCTTTCCGAATTAAATATCAGTTGGCTAGCGCAGACTGGGATTTATACAAAGCTACCCTAGATAATAAGATCTTAACTCTTTCTATCTTAAGCCAAGGTGATGTGTATCGGAGTTCTGAAGCTTTTGCACATGCTATTATTGAGACTGCTGACGAAGTTTTTCCATCAAAGAAGCCTTCTTCAAATAATATTCCATTGCCTCCCTGGTGGGATAGTGAGTGTTCCTGGGCTGTCAAAAAAAGGAAGGAAGCGGAATTAAATTATAATTTATTAAGTTCAGAAGAAAATTTTGAAATATTAAATAATGTTATTATTACCACTAAAAAATTATTCAAAAGAAAGAAATGGGAAGGATGGAAAAGTTTCTGTGAAACTATCTCACCTGAAGTTAAACCATCTTTTGTTTGGCAAAATATTAAACGTTTCAGATCAGCTTTCAAGAATTCATCCCCCAGTCTACCGTCTACTTTGTCTAATCAATTTTTGGATAATTTGGCTCCTTCCTTTGTTCCTCAACCAGAACTAATTTATAGCCCGATTTCTTCTTCACATAGAGCTCATGATAACACATTTAGCGGTGGGCGTTATTTAACGTAATCGGTTTCAGTAACTAGTTACGAAGCTAATAACTATATACGTAGTTTCGCCGATACGAATGTAACGATTATTTTACGTACGCAGTTTTTTTGCGTACGCAGTTTTATCAAAAACTTGACACAACGACCGGCGCATAAGCGTTTTGCCTAATAACGTAACAGGTTACTAATATTAATCATTACAATACGCAGATACGCTTACGCGTAGGATAAAAAGAGATGGCTATAAGTACTATAGATGCATCTTTGTTTTCGAATATGCTCATGGGATTTTGTACGCAATTGACTATGAGCTTAAGTTTATTTTAATACGCACAGTTTTTTTTAAAGAAATTTTAATTTCGGTCGTGTTTCTTTTTAAATATTTTCGAATTTACTATTTAGCATTAAGTTAAGACAGTTGACGAGTGATTAATTATTAACGATTAATGTTATTGTCTCGTGTTGAAGTATATACTAAAATAGTATGGGTTTTTTGTTGTATTTTTAATTATATGTATGTATGTATGTATTTCGAAAAATAATTAAAAACTGTACATAAAAAATCAAATGAACTTCTAAATACGCCTGCATCGATTATTATGACTATACAAAAATCAAAAAGTAATTTAAATAACATGTTTTGCAGCCAGTCGTAAGCCTGGATAAAATATGAAGGGAATTTAATTTAATTATACTATCCATCAATATTAACGCACGTAACGGCATTCGTATGTATTACAAGTTATAACACATAACTACTTCATAACCATAATACAAACAAAAGTAATATGACGTCGCCGTCCCGTACTGATACTGTATACAAAAATAACTAGTTTCGAAAAATAAGCAGTTTCGAAACTAGTTACGCGTATCCACGAAACTACGTATAACCGATTACACATAAAAGACGTTACGACCCACGACTAAACACATTTATTAAAAATGTCAATGACATCGGTGACAGTTTCACTTATTCCACAGGTTATATTTGCAATTATACCTCCGACGTTCTTAATGCCCCCTTTACACTACCTGAATTGAAAGGAGTTTTAACAAATGTTAAGGATTCTACACCCGGGAAAGATGGTATCATGTATTCTTTTTTTACTCATATGAGCGATACATGCCTTCTATATTTTTTGAATATTTTAAACTCTGTTATGGAATCTGGAAAAATTCCACCGCATTGGAAAGAGCAGGAGATAATTCCTATATTAAAGCCCAATAAACCTGCTGATAATCCTTCATCATATAGACCCATAGCACCTTCTTCTGTTGTTCTAAAAATTGCTGAACATTTAATTAAAAATAGGTTAGAGTGGTTTATAGAAAGTAATAAATTGTTATCAGAAAATCAATTTGGTTTTCGCAGAGGCAGAAGCACCATAGACAGTCTGGCGATATTCACTACAGATATTCGTCTGGCATTTTCTAATAATAATTCTGTTTTGGCAGCTTTTTTAGATATAAGCTCTGCTTATGACAATGTTTCCCTCCCAATTCTAAAACATAAACTCAATCAATTAAAAGTTCCATTTATGTTAATACATTTTATCTTGAACATTTTATTAGAGCGTTCAATTACCCTGCGAGATTCTAATGAACCTGCTAGAATAGTTTGGAAAGGTATCCCGCAGGGATCAGTCCTAAGTTCGATTTTATATAATATTTATACATATGATTTAGAGTATTCATTGGGCAACGATGTTAAGGTACTACAGTATGCAGATGATTTGTTAATTTATAATGTAAATAAGTCCATTGATAATGCTAAATTTGCTCTGGATTCTTCCCTTCATCAATTAAAGAACTGGCTTTTCCAAAATAATTTAGAACTTACACCATCAAAAAGCACAATAGTATTATTTTCTAGATGCCGATTACCCCCTCCCGTCCTCATTAAATACAATAATATTATAATTCCAGTGAAAAATAATGTTAAATTTTTAGGTGTTTATCTCGATGCAAGACTCACTGGACTTCCCCATACGGAATATGTGGTGGCTAAGTGCGAGCGGTTGTTAAACATAATAAGATGTCTTTCGGGAGTGTGGTGGGGAGCGCATCCTTTGTCTTTAAAATTAATATATAATGCTATTATTAGAAGTGTACTAGATTATGGTACCTTTCTTCTTGAACCCGGTTGTTCTTCTGGTTTTTCCAAAATGAATAGCATACAAGCTAAAGCTCTTCGAATTATTACTGGGGCTATGAAGACTACGCCTATTAATGCCCTGCAAGTTGAATGTTGTGAACCACCTTTACAGTTACGCAGACAATATCTAGCAGACAAATTCTTCTTCCGCTTTGTACAGAACTCTAATCATCCACTTTTTAATAAACTCAAATTATTGTCAGAATTAGTTAACACCTCCGCTTATTGGAGACATAAGTCCTTACCCTGTTTAATAATTAGTTTTCGAAAATTTATGTCCATTCAATCATCTGTTTATCGTTGTCCTTCACTTCCTTTGTTCTCCTGTAGTTTTGAAAGTTTGACTATCTCACCTAATATTTGTTTGAACTTGGGCATCAACAGAAATATCGTTAGTGCTAATTATGAATTTAATTCTGTGATAGACGATAATTTCCACAATTGGCATCACATTTACACTGATGCTTCGAAACATACTTCTCATGTTGGAATTGGTGTTTATCACAAACAATTGAATATAGTCCAAAAAATTAAGTTTCCTCCTGAAACATCTGTTTTTACAGGGGAATGTTTTGGTATCCTCAAAGCATTAGAATACATTTTGTTAATGAAATTAGAAAAAACCCTTATATTATCTGATTCTAAAAGCACTTTAATGGCGATTCAAAGATATCCATTTCAATCTAAACCCATGTATCTATATGTAATATTTAATATATATATATGTAATATTTAATATTAGAACTGCTTTACATAATTGTGTTTTAAGAGGATATGTCGTGATGTTTGCCTGGATTCCAGGACACGTAGATATTGTTGGTAATGTTGTAGCTGATCGTCTAGCTAATGAGGCCGTGGTGTGCGGTGACATTCATCCTTACATTAATTACTGCCATGATTTGACTACGCTGCCTAGGCTCTATCTCAAGAAAACTTGGGATGAAGCTTGGGAAACTAGTGGGAGGATCAAGGGGAAATTTTTTAAGTCTTTACAACCTAATATTCCTAGTAAGCCATGGTTTTCATCTCTGAGGTTTGGTAAACAAGTTACTTCATCAATTATTCGAATGAGATTGGGTCATGCATGCACACCTGTACATTTGGCCAGGTTTAATTTAATTGATTCAGATTTGTGTGCTTGTGGGGATGTGGGTGATCTTAATCATATTTTCTTTACCTGCCCTTTGAATGACGTTTTTTCCTTTTATAATCATCTGGTCTCCATCCGTGTACCATTTCCTACTTCTATCAAATCTCTTCTTTCATGTTCTAATCCTGATATATATACAGCTTTATCTATTTTCCTGTTAGATAATAATTTGAAATTATAAATCCGTATACTTATCCTATCATAGTAATCCTATCTGATCCTTTTCCAATTCCGTGAGTAATATCCTTTCAAATCTTGATAAACGTTTCCCTGCTTTTGTTAGTGGCATATGCGCAAACCGCGCGATGCCAAAATTAAAAAAAAAAAAAAAAAAAAAAAAAAAAAAAAAAAAAAAAAAAAAAATGAGATTGAACTGAAACAAATCTGATTGACATTTGAAGTTGACTTTTGATGCAAATTGTGTATTTAAGGGTAGGATATCTCCAATACAAAATTAGGCTTATTACACGATCAGAATGTACAAAAAAGGAATTCATTTCCAATATTAAAAAACTACATATATAAATAGTAATATTTTATCTTAAAAAGCATAGATATAGTAAAAAAAAGTAGATAATGCGCGGCCTTTGTTGTTAGTGAAGCCACAAAACTCGGCTCCTTCAAGTAAATACACGCGCTCACGCACACATATGCATCAAACTACGCTCATTTTCGTTAGTATGTCACGAGGCTTCATACAGTAACTTTGCTTATAAAATGCCGTCTTGTGTGATTAAATGGTGCAAAAACAATACCAAAGTAAACAAAAAATCTGAAGGAATATCGTTTCACACGTAAGTACATATAAAACTTTAAATTTATTGTTATTCCAAAATAATATTGAGGTTATTCGGAACTTATAATTTCAATGTCACGAAATGACGTACCACGGGAGTGTTGCCAGTAGTTTTTTTTTTCAATACCCCCAAAATGTGGGTAAGTAAATTGTACGTAACCAGAAAAATAATTAAGTAAAAAGTAGACATAGTTATTGTTTTTTTTCTCGTGTCATTTTATGTTACATAAATTGAAAATAAAAAAATCAAAATATATTTATGAATTATTAACTCGTTTGTTTTATGTTTTAACTTTTTACAATTTTTGAGTAAACTAGGTACCCATATTTTACTATCAAATTTCATGGTTTTAGGTTTCCAACGAATATTTTAATAAGAGGTGAATGGGTAGCGGCTGTAAGACTGAGAAAATGACCACGATTATGCTGGCCATGCGCATAAAGTCAATTTTATACGATTAGTGATTGAAAAATATTTGAACATAAGACTACATCATATTAGTAAAATGCAAACAATGACGATGACTCTGAGTTCTAAGCGACAAAAATTTAAAAAACTTATCCAACATAAAGGATTCTAGGTTTAAGAAAAATAGTTAAAAAAACCGACTGCAAACTGAAAAGAGATAAACAGAGGGGATAGGAAGTGTCCATTCATACGATTATCTTACGAATATATTTTTTTATTATTCTACCGATTTTTTGTTTTATTTTTAGTAAATTTATTTAAAACTATAAACAGGTTTTTATTTTCACATACCCATTTTACCTATATTAAATTAATTGTTTAATAAAAATTTTAGGGACTTTTTTTAAAAGGTGTCAACACTTCACTCACTCACACATCTTTAAAAAAGTGGCTTCACTTTTCTGTTCTAGGTGCGTTATCTACCTTTTTTTACTTGATCTATGTTAAAAAGTTGTTAATTTTATACGTCAACTAAATTAGAATCCTATCATAGTGCATGTTAAGGTTAATGATATATTCTATTTTTACAGAGGTTATCACTAAAGGTCTAAAGCGGAAATGGTGAAGATTGATTAAAATGTTTAGTGAATGACATAAAATTCTTATTTGCATATTGCGATCATTGTAACGTGATATGTCAAATTAATAAACAAACTGTCCTGAATCTGTCAGACTTTTTTGTTAAACATAATTAGTAATTACATGTATACTCTGTACTCTGCATAATTATTATTGAAAAAAGTGTATTAAAACATTTATAACTCGTAACCAAGTAATAAACTGAAATATACTTTTAAGGTTCATCAAAGGTATCATCTCTATATCTGAGAATAATGGCAGGTAAATACGCGAATTGTGTATAATGGTGTTTAAACCGGCTGTAAAATATTTATATGAATCACCGGTGTTAATTTATGGATTTACCTGGTACTGTTTAGATAATCAAGATGCATCAATGGCCAACAACGAACTTGATATGATACACAAAATGGAAACAACTGAGGATGGGAGAGAGAACAACTCATCGCCTCCTCCACCAGTGACCCCCCCTCCAGGCGAGGAAAGCACCCAGGAGCTGATCGTGGTCAACGAAAACACTGAGATCCTCGACCTTAACCACGGCAGAATTGGAAAAATTGAAAACTTAGAGCCATTGAGAAATTTAGAAAGGTAAATTTGATATTGGCCTGATACCTTTTATAAAACACTTTTACAGATTTTTATGATGATTTAGTTTATACAACGTTGACTCATTTTTCGAAATAGCACTTACATCATTTTTTTCTCTTTTCTTAAGAATATGTAAAAAAAAAAGTGCAAACTGTACTGATTTACTTTTGAAATTTCTTATAAGAGCTCAACTTAAAGATTTCTCATGAAATTACAGTAATATTGATATCATGTCTTATTTGGTTCTTGATAAAAAGAACAGAAACTCAATAACTTTGTACTAAGATCATTTATTTGTGTAAATAATTCAATTGCTACAAAAAGTTTTCACATACATATCTAAATATTATTGTTTTTTTATTAATATTTTGTAATATATCGTAAAAATTGAAGGTTATATCTGAGATGGAATTTTATAAAGAAGATTGAGGGTCTCGACACACTTTCTAAGTTGGTAGAGCTGGAACTCTACGACAATCAAATTGTTGTCATTGAGAATTTGGATAGTTTGGTCAATTTGGAGTGAGTATTATACAAATTTTACAGCGAACTGGTATTTTCTAATGAGTCATCCTATACCTTCTTTGTTGATTTTTTTTTTAGATTTCAATTTCATAACAAACAGGTCTTTTTTAAATGAGTCACCTGATTGGTGTATTCCTATGGCTTTTTTTTTAAATTTTGTAGTGTTAAAAACGAGTAGAATGCTTTGAATAAAATTTAATCTCAATTTGTTATAAGTTTTATTCATCATCATCATTACAGCCTATACAGTTCACTGCTGGACATAGGCCTCCACAAGTTAACGCCGAAAATTACGTGAACTCATGTGTTTTGCCTATAGTCACCACGCTGGGCAGGCGGGTTGGTGACCGCAGGGCTGGCTTTGTGGCACCGAAGACGCTGCTGCCCGTCTTTGGCCTGTGTATTTCAAAGCCAGCAGTTGGATGGTTATCCTGCCATCGGTCGGCTTCTTAAGTTCCAAGGTGGTTGTGGAACCTTGTTATCCCTTAGTCGCCTCTTACGACACCCACGGGAAGAGAGGGGGTGGCTAAATTCTTTAGTGTCGTAGCCACACAGCACATAATATAAGTTTTATTAGCTAATAGTAATAATTGTATTATTGAAGTTAACTGTTAATACAATCATTTTGGTATTTATGTTCTCTCTAAAACTATTTGTAACTGTTTTATTATATAAAATTATAAAACAATATTTTTATCTAGTATTTGGATTGTTTGAAACTAAGAGAAAAATTAAATTTTAACATTATTTATACAAACATTAATTAATATATATTATATATATATATATATATATATATATATATATATATATATATATATATAATCATTATATTTCAGGATCCTTGATCTGTCATTCAACAGAATTAAAGAAATCACTGGTTTAGAAAATCTTCTTAACTTACGAAAACTTTATTTAAGCTCAAATAAAATTACCGAAATTAAAAATGTTAATCATTTTCCAAAACTGGAGACACTTGAGCTGGGAGATAATCGTATAAGAGTGAGTGTTTATACATTTCTTTGATGATTTTTTTTTTTCAATTACTTAGTGTAGTCTTTAAATATTTTAGTTACAAAATCACTAAAGAGCTAGTTATTTTATAATTTGTTTTTTTCCATACTTTTTTTCTATGTATTTTAAAGTAGTATTATATTCTTTAATATTGCAGGAAATAAAAAACCTTGATGGATTAAAAACATTAAAAGAACTTTATCTAGGTAAAAATAAAATAACTAAAATTCAAAACCTGGATGACCTTTCAAATCTAGAAATACTTGTGCTTCAAAGTAATCGCATCACAAAATTAGAGAATCTCGAACATTTAACTAACTTGGAACATTTGTACGTCTCTGAGAATGGTCTGACTACTATAGAAAATCTAGAAAATCAAGTCAAACTACAGACATTAGATTTGGCTGTTAATAGAATTACAGCCATTGAAAATGTAAGCCATATGAGTGATTTGGAAGAATTATGGGTAAGTTTGCGGAATATTCTTTTAGAAATCCTGTGTAGTCTAACTCCCACTGTTCTATACATCTTTCATTTACTCATCATCATCATTACAGCCTATACAGTCCACTGCTGGACATAGGCCTCCACAAGTTTACGCCAAAAATAACGTGAACTCATGTGTTTTGCCCATAGTCACCACGCTGGGCAGGCCGGTTGGTGACCGCAGGGCTGGCTTTGTCGCACCGAAGACGCTGCTGCTCGTCTTCGGCCTGTGTACAACAATTTACAATACTCCTCCGAAACAGCTGGACCGAATTGCACACCAATATGCTCACAAAATTTTTATGAATATTTGCATATTGGGTGGGGATGAGAATCAGCCAACATCTATTTTTCATACCCCTAAGTTATAAGGGTAGGGGGATTAAGGGGGTTAATAACATATATGGCAAAACAACGTTTGCGGGGTCAGCTAGAATATATATGCATATAAATTGATTTTTAGTTTTGCCTATGCTTTATTCTGCTATAACTTCATTCCATTCTTTAATTTAGACAAACAAGATTAATTTACAAATGTTTAAAAAAATAATAATGTCTTATTCATTTGACCTTCATATCAAATTGTTCTCATATACAACATTTGTACAGTCATAGTGATATAAAATGTACTACGTGTTTGAGTAATCATTTTGTAACTCGTTTTCTGTAGTCTGTTGTTATTATTTATTCTACACTAATTCACAATGTATTTTTGACATCGCACGATGTGTTTGACGACGCGTTGACGCAGCGATCACGCGGTCGCGCGGTCGAAACCCGCTCATGGCAGACATTTGTATTATAGATGTTAGTCGCTGTTGGACCCCCGGACACAGGAGAAAATCCTACTTTGGGCCGTTGACTGGGAAGCGTTTGTTTATTTATTTGATGAAAAAAGTGCCTCGCTTAAGTCGTGTTTCAATGTTTGTTTGTTGATTGTATATATAGTATTTTTTTTGTTTTCAGCTAAATGATAACCAAGTATCAGAATGGTCATCAGTCGATTATCTGCAACAGAATAAGAAGTTGGCAACTATATATTTAGAAAGGAATCCGATCGCCTCGGATCCCGCTTACCGACGAAAATTGAAACTCACTCTACCCTCACTGCAGCAAATTGATGCAACCTTGTGTAGATAAAAAATTTATTTAAACACGTAGTTTGGTTAACTCTACATTGTAAATTGTTGTATGTGTATGTGTTATTTGTCAAAATTATTAGTGTGTCATGTTTTGACCGATATTTGTGTAATTTTTGGTCATTATATTTTGTAGTTTACTTTGATGTATTAGTATCATCTATCATATAAAATAGTTGATGTAAGATTCATTAGTTTTATATGTTACTGTAAAATTTTTAACATTGTGAGTTTGACAATTTATGCATTTAAACTACAATTATTTGTAAACAGTCTGAGACACATTGAAGGAGTGAATAAGGGTGTTGAAGTAACAACCAGCACACAAATATGTATTCAAATTTAACTATAACAACATAACTTTCATTAGTAGGTTGTTTGCTAGATTTATTACAAGCCATCAATGTTCACAATAATGCAGTGACATTATGCATTAGATGATTAGAGTCATAACTATTTTAAGTGTATGTATGTTTGTAAAACTCGTTTATTATTATTTTATAGTTACACTCAGAGACGTCATTTGCACATTTCAAACTCATCATTCATCATATAACTATATGTACAATGTACAAAATCACAAATGCCTTGCCTTAAAATGTATCTTTACCCGACGGAACAAATTATTTCTCATCAAAGTCCGTCCATACTTCTCCATAAGTACATAAACATTTTGAAAAATTACAATTGTATAGTACATGCCTTTACATCATTTAAAGTTACCCAGAGTTCCTATACAAGCGTTTTTAAGGAAAAAGTTTGATAACACTAATACTTTTTAAAATAAAAAAATATGTATTAAAAAGAATAAAGTAGTTCTGTTTTTTTCCAAAAAATTACTACTTTTAAATATAGTAATAATCATAAAATTAACTATACATTCATATACATTAAGAAAACGTTTAATTAATTGCATTTTCGTGTTATTATTTTCACAAATTAATTGTACATTAAATGTAATTTAATGATATTGACCATATATTTGTAATACTACTTTTACGAACAATTATATAGGTACATATTAGATTTTTCAACAAATACTGCAGACTTGCATTTTCAGGCAGTCTCGGAGTCCAGCGGCAACATTGTCCACAAGATGGATGTTCGAGATCAGCCCCTCAGTGTCTTTAGTAAAGTTAACTTCCAAGTGTAAATATATTGTTGTATGTTATATATTTGTAATAAAAAAAAGTATAAAAACCACATATTTTTTATTTTACCTACTCCATTTTTAAACAAGAAACTTAATTTAGAAAAAACCGAATTATTACGCAATAATAGTAATTAAGAAAATTTACTCTTTTTATTTTACTCTGTTATTCAATGTCGGCAGTGCTAGTCGATAACTGCTTTTTGATTGCGAATATATTCCAGAAATTACTTTCTGTAATTATTTATGAAATACTGCTTTATAGATGAAATAGAGTATTTCTTAATACTTGTGTTTGCTAGCAAACGAAAAAAAAAGCGACTGCAATTACATCTAAAATTAATAGAATGTAGATACAAGAAAAAATTGTCAAGTAAATCGCGTTATCAAAGATTAGGCAAAAAATAGTCATCCGATCAAATTTAAATGGAACAACATGACAAGCATCACTTTTCGATTAAAACAAGAATCATCAAAATCGGTACACCCAGTGAAAAGTTATACGGTAATTGCGGTATAATACAACATAGATCGACGAAAAAGTAGTCAAGTAAATACGCTTTACTAGATATAACTCGAAAAGTACTTCTAGTCAGATCTCAATTAAATTTAAATGGGACTACATAGCAAGCACCAATTTAACAAATAATAATCATCGAAATCGGTCCACCCAATCAAGTTCTGTAACATACATTAAAAAAATCGATTCGGAAGTCGGAAGGTTAAATATAAAGTACCTACAGGCTACAACGTTACGTTCAACTACGGTACGGTAATGCAATTTTTGGGTTCCGTCTAATTAGTTCATGTTCGGTCTTTATCAGCTTCCGCATTTTCCTCTTTTTCTAGGCACAATTTTGTCTATAACAAAACAGTATAAAAACTTAAAAAACAAACAGTTTGAACTTTGAAGTTGGCGCTACAGCTTTACGTCAACTCGAACAGTAAGTAACCATAGATTATACACTTATATTCTGGTCTTATAGTAACTAAGTATTACTGTATGATTACTGTGCTCTGTGACTCAAACTCAAGTTGTCATTAGTCAAGTGACATTTTCCCAGATTAGAATTCGCTGTTTTACTGCAATTTAACGATAATACGCTGTTTTAATTCCGTTTAAAAAGTTAATTATGTTATTTTATATAATACAATTGCATTGTGATATACTTCGCCACTGAAGTTAGGAAGTTTACATTTTATATTATATAATAAATAGAATAGAAACAGTACAATAAATTCGTTGTAACTTAGCCGTCCACGCGGAATTGTTTGTTCATTGTAATGGAAAACCTTGATCAGAGTAACAATAAAAACGTGTCGCTGAGTTTAATTGCCGAATATGGCTCGGAATCCGACTCGGAAGACACGAGATCGAATGACAATATGGGAAATGAAGATTCGGATGCTGTGGAACTCAGTGAGATGGTGCTAAAGAATAATATTATCAATGCCTGTGCGCACGGTCCACTATCGGAAGGTAGTGAGAGTGATGTCGGGGTTACAAGACACATGATAATTGATAGCTCAGAGAGTGGAATCGTGGAATACGATGTAACCGAGTACAGAGATTTGGACAGTGATTCTGACTCCAGTTCAGATGACTCTAGTGACAGTGATGTAGATTCTGTAAAAGATATTGAAGAATTATCTAGCGGGTAAGTCATTTTTTATCAGCTTCAATTAAAATATTAATTTTATTAAAGCACAAAATATACACTAAAACATCATACTACTTGTCTATCAGTCATGTCAGAATAGAAACTGTTCTTTTATGTGATAGTGTACGGGTAAAACATCAATGGTCACCTTGTCTAGCTGGTCGGTTTTCTGGTCCACAAGACTCACATTAGCAACGTTGTAGAAGTCAGCAGTTTGTTGACCCGGTTAGTGTACCTTGTACTTAAACTCACTGACAAGTACTCCCTGAAAATGATACAAGTATATACGCTGACCTCGGCACACTCTGGCAATGAAGTCGAAGCCTTATATAAAGACATTACAAGGGCCATACATGGCACTACTTTGACCTTCTACTGCGTTGTTATGGGAGACTTCAATTCTAAAGTAGGAGTACAAGACCGCGACGGATCGAGCATCGGATCACACGGATTGTGGCACAGGATTTGCAGGGGGCAGATGCATGTCAACTTTCTCGAATCGAAGCAGCTCTTCTTGATGAACTTATTTTTTGAGAAGAAGCCCTCAAAGGAGGTGAACATGGCATAGCCCCGATACTGTGATGAGGAACGAGATAGATTTCATCATGGTGGTTAACAGATTTAACACCGGCAGCGACCACCGGCTAGTACGGGGCGCTCTGAATATATGGCTCCGAAAAGAGCGGGCCCGCTTGATGAAATCTACTCTCCTACCTGCGTTGCCCCAAATACTATGTGGCTCCAAGCAATTCCAATTGGAACTCCAAAACCGATTCGATTCGCTGGAAACTACCGATAACGTGAAGACGGTGTGTTCACTGGGTCGCAGACACTTTCCACCAACAAAGTCAACGAAGCAGACCAAACTTTCTCCCAAAGCCTTGGATCTGATTTGGAAGAGGCGCGAGTTGCCGGCTGCTTCGCCAAAAGAGAGGGCTCTTTCCAAGAGAATACGGAAACTTGTACGCCGTGACCTCGCTGCTCAAATACGAGAGAGATTGCTACTCTGATTGAGCAGAATAGGGGGTCCAAAATTTTCCAAAGACCATTGGGGAGAAGCCTTCTGTAGTGTATCCCAGAGTTCGATTCGATTTTTTCGATTTATTAGTGCAGCGCTTGGGCAGCTTAAAAACGGAAGGGCCTGGGGGGCTTGCGGAGTTACCACTGAGCTCCTTAAAGCCGCAGGGCGACCTGGCCTAAAAGCCTTAGCAAGACCCTTTAACGCCGTCATCCACCGAGGTACCACGCCGGAGGCGTGGTCCAGGAGTGTGGTGGTGCTGTTCTTTAAGGAGGTGATAAGTCTCTGTTGAAGAATTACAGACCGATCTCACTTCTGAGCCACGTCTATAAGCTGTTTTCGATGGTTGTTACGAATCGTATCGCCAAAAGACTCGACGAATTCCAACCACCAGGCAGGCTGGGTTTCGAAATGGCTACAGCACCGTAGACCACATCCATACTGTTCGGCAGATTATTCAAAAGACAGAAGAATGTAATCAACCGCTGTGTATGGCATTTGTGGACTACGAAAAAGCCTTCGACTCTGTCGAGACCTGCAGGCCTAGCATGCGCGCCACGACAAAATTTTGTCTACCCCTTTTCTCGTATTATCTCTCTATGTCTACAGTAGCTAACATGCGTGCACGCGATACTCTTCTCGTTACGTCAAGAAGAGATAATCATTAAATTTTAGTGATCTGTGATATTTATCTCTACGGAAGCTAACATGACATCGTAATTTTGTCGAATTTTGTCGTTTTAGGAAGAGAAACTTCTCGTCTTCAATATTATCGACGAGAAAGACGATAAATAAAAAATAAATAAAACCGGGTGCCTATTTTTTGTATACCATGGCGTTTCCCTATTATAATTATATAATTTCGGTATACGAAGAGCGGGAAATGCGAAAAGTCGAGTGAAGTGTGCCATATAATGACACAAAAAACGTATTTGCGCCCTGTTGCTTCTTATTCTAAATAATAATAATAATAATACTTTATTTCAGACCAAAGTATAAGTCCATATTGGGTTAGTACAACAAGACAAGACAACATTCAGAATAAAAAACAAAACAAAATTATATTAAAAAAATCAATAACTAAAAATAAAATTAAATAGAATAAAAGTAAAATCAATAATCAAAAAAAAAAATCTATAATTCAAAAAATTTTAAAAATTAAAAAAAAAAAAAAAAACTGCGTGATAGAATTACAATTATCTAATGTGCGACAAAATATAAAGCACAACACGAGCATATTGTTTTACATATATAATTAAATTCATTTACTTACGCCGTTTTATTTTCCATATTAGATTTTTTAAATTAGATATACACTTTTTATCTTAGCCAAAAAGCCGAGAACATTGTTAAATAAAACATGTGTCACTCGTTTGAAATTGGTCAATAACCTTGTAAATTCAACTTTACGACATAAGATATAAGAATGATATTCAGTTGGGATTATGGTTGATAATGTTTCTCTACTCGACAAGGCGAAGTCTTCGGAAGAGAATTTTGTCTCTCGTAGTGCGCATGTTAGGGTAATCGAGAAAATACTCGATGTAGACATTAACTCTCTCTCTCGTCAAGAGATATCTCGTTGTATGCATGCTAGGCCGGCTGGGCTGTCCTGGACTCTCTGCAGAGATGTCATATCGACTGGCAATATATCGAGATACTGAAATGTATGTACGACGCGGCGACGATGACCGTTCATGTCCAGGACCATAGAATAAGACCTATTTCCCTCCAGCGTGGGGTAAGACAGGGAGATGTAATATTACCGAAACTGTTTACCACTGCGCTGGAGGATGTCTTTAAGAACTCGGATTAGGGGAAACGAGGCATCAACGTCAACGGTGAATTCATCTCTCACCTTCGTTTCGCCGACGATATTTTCATCTTTGCGGAGACGTTGGATGAGTTAGGCCAAACGCGTCCTCCCAGCGTGTCGGTCTCTGTATGAACTTGGACAAAACGAAAGTTATGTTTAACAACCAAGTCATACCGATACCGGTATCGGGCGATGGTACCCTTCTCAAAGTTGTTCAGGATTATTTTCCTAGACCTAGGCCATACTATCCAACTAGGCCGCAGGAGGATTCAGTTGGGCTGGGCGGCGTTTGGCAGGCTTCGTCGAGTCTTCACTTCGAAGATTCCGCATTGCTTGAAGACAAAAGTCTTCGAGAAATGCCTCCTGCCTGTGTTAACATACGGAGCCGAGACGGGGACACTGATGAAGGGACTAGTCCACAAGCTTAAAGTAGCTCAACGAGCAATGGAACGGGCTATGCTTGGGGTTTCTCTCAAAGATAGGATTAAAAATGAGATTATCCACGAGAGAACGAAAGTAACCGACATAGCCCACAGAGTTAGCAAGTTTAAGTGGCAGTGGGCTGGTCATCTGTGTCACAGGACTGATGGCCGTTGGAGCAGACGGTCCTGGAGTGGAGACCGCGTCTTGGCAAATGCAGTGTAGGACGTCCTCCGGCCCGTTGGACCGACGATCTACGTAAGATGCCAGTGTAGGCTGGATGAAGATTGCGGAAAACCGGGACGTCTGGCGCGAACTTGGGGAGGCCTATGTCCAGCAATGGACTGCAATAGGCTGAGCTGAACATCTTGTCTTTTACACATTTATAACGAGAAATGATACTTCTTCTTCTTCTTTTTTAAAGACTATGGCTCCATCAGCTTTTCGCCGATGATTTTGCCAATGACAAGTACCTACTGAAAGTGTATAAGTCCGGAAACGGTCCGTTTTTGACAGTACAATAGTGGGATAAGCCGCTTAAACTGCAGTTAGTTGAAAATATTTGACATGACTATTTAACTTTAATTTATTGGTAAATTATAATTTTATATCATTGATTCTAATAAACTTAGCTAAGACAACACAAAAAGAAGATGGCACTAAAGTTAGAAGAAAACAAACATTGACCGGCCGCGGAATGTTTTTGGGAAGCATATCATATAGTGATACAGTTAATTTCAGACAATTAAAAAATAAATGATCGAGAGATCCTTCCTCCAAGCCACATTCACATAAGGAACTATCACGAATGCGTAACTTAGCTAAGAACACAGGTGTGCAGGAGAAACCCAATCGTATACGGATAATTATCGACGTAGTTATTTTACCTAGGTCGGAGTATTTAAAAAACCATGGCTTGACAGGGATACACGGCTGGATATTGCCATAATATTTACCTGTAACTAGTCTTGAAGATTGCCATAATCTATCCCAAGATTTATCCAGGCATTGTTTAGCCAAACTTCTAAAGTCTCGGGTAAAGCATTTATTATATTTATCGCAGCCTAGGTGAATGGCGTCTTTTGCACATATGTCTGCCATCTCATTACCTGTTATACCGCTGTGGCTCGGTATCCAAGCAAGCGCTACTTCAATATTCGACTGATGACATTTGAACAGTGTTTCTTTTATCTTTAGAGTAATGGGAAGATTATTTTTAGCATGAAATGGACTTTTCAATAAATCCTGGAGGCAGCTTCGAGAGTCAGTGAATACTACAGATTTATTAAGACCATGAGATTCAATATACAAGACAGCTTCCAAAATGGCAATACATTCACCTGAGAAAGTTGAGGAGAGAGGAGGCAGTTTGTAATTCAAGATAATATTGTATTTAGGAATCCAGACAGCAGAACCAACGTTTAACTCGGGGTTAATTTTAGATGAGTCAGTGAAGAAATGTAACCATTCTGACCAGTCCGAATCGATTATTCTATTAAACTCAAGTGCGGCGCCAGGTGATTCTTTAGTAATTCCTAGGTTCAGGATAATTCTAGGATGATATATCAAGGAATCGTAGCTATACGTGAATAGTGTATTTTTGTCAAACTGATATATACCATTGATGTTGATTTTAAGAAAAGATTTAGTAAGGGGGGGTTTATCTTTATAGGTCCAAAAATTTGAATTATTAATAAGCTGATTGAGATCATGGAGCTTATTAATTAAAGGGTGAGAAAAGTTTTGTACGGCATTAATAAGGAACCTGTCACATAAGAACTGTCTGCGGAGATGTAAAGGAGGATCAACCAATTCCACTTGAAGGGCATTAGTAGGAGACATTTTCATTGCTCCAGCTATAATTCGTAGGCATTTCGCTTGTAATCTAGTCCAATATGAGAGAGCAACCCTATTACATGGTTCCAAAACGAAACTTGCATAGTCAAAATGGCTACGTATAATCGCATTGTACAACAACTTCTGCGAATAAGGGTGCGATCCCCATCTAACGCCCGAGAGAGATCTTAGAATATTAATATTTTTTTCACATTTGTTAGAAATATAATTTAGATGTTGAACGCCCGACATTTTGGAGTCCAGTATGACTCCCAAAAATTTTACGTGATTCTGAATGGCAATAGGTTGACTATTGATGTGAAGAGACATGCTATCTGGGACAGAGCGTTTTCGAGTGAAAACGATGCCAGAGCATTTGGGGCAGACAAGGTAAGACCATGATCATTTAACCAATTATTTAAGTAGTACAGGGCAGAATTAAGTCTAGAAGTGGCCTCGGAAAAAGTTGAAGAACAAGAATAAAGAGCAATGTCATCAGCATATTGTAGAATATTGCAAAAACAGAGGACCGATTTGTCAAGGTCGTAAGTATACAAATTGTACAAAAGGGGGCTCAGAACGGAGCCCTGAGGAAGCCCTTTCCAGACTATTCTTTTTGGAAGTAATAAACCTTGGACGCGAACCGTGATGTATCGGGCAGAGTAAAGATTAAAAACAATATTGATCATTTTCATCGGCAAGTTTAAGTTAAACATATTCTGACGGAGAATATGGAGCTCAACGTTATCGTATGCAGATGAGATATCAAGGAAGGCACCAATAACATGTTTCCCAGAGCTAAGGGCACGCCAAACATCGGTGGTAAAGATGCTGAGGCTATCTAAAGAGCCCATACCCTTCCTAAAGCCAAATTGGTATTTAGACAATAGGCCTCGACTCTCTATAAGCCACTCTAATCTATTTTTAATAAGGTGTTCCATAATTTTAGTCATAACAGATGAAAGAGCAATTGGTCTATATGAAGAAGGATTCCTGGGGTCTTTATTAGGTTTTAGGATAGGAATGATAATATGAGTTTTCCACGAATCAGGGACAATTCCGGAGCTATAGATTAAATTAAAGATATCAAGCAGATATAGTTTAACAGAAGTGGGGGATTTCATAATAAAGGAGTATGGGATACCATCGATCCCAGGCGAAGAATCCTTAAGTCCATCAAGGGCAGAAAGTAGTTCATTTAAAGAGAAGGAATCGTTGAATCTTTCGGAAGCCATGCAAGAGGGAGGACATAAAAAAATGTTTTCAGAAGGAACATAGGGAGGAGCTAGATTATTAACAAAGTTAGGCAACCAGTAAGAGGAATCATTAGAAGAGACGATACGATCATCCTGAAAAATTTGTCTGAAAGATTTTATTTTTCTCCACACAAGCGAGGCAGGAGCTCGCGGTGACAAAGACTCGCAGAAGTTACGCCACCCACTAGTCTTTTTCTTTGAGAGTAAGCGCTTAGTCTTAGCAGTTGTTTTCTGTAAATTTAGGTAATTAATCATCGATAAATCAGAAAGATAGGTAACCTCAGCAGCCTTGCGTTTCCGAATACTATCTGTGCATTCAGAGTCCCACCATGGGGGCGAAGGTATTTTATCTAGAAAAGAATTTTTAAGTGGAATCGATTCATCAGCTGCAGAGGTTAGACACAAAATAAACAGATCATAACACAGTAAAAAATTATTGTCAGAGACCGGAGGAAGGGTAGCAATTTTAGAATCAAGAAAATATGAGAATTTACGCCAATCAGCTTTCTGAGTTCGGTATTTTAAGAGAGGAGGGAGAGGAGCCGATTTATTAGGAGCGGAATCAAAATTTATTAATATGGGAAAGTGATCACTACCGAATGAGTTCGGTAAGACCATCCACACGAAGGACATGACTAAACTCGGAGATGACGCGGAGAGGTCAACTGCACTAGGTTTTTCACTCGGGGCACCTCTTCTTGTCGGAGTACCATCATTTAAGACACATAAATTGAGATTATCAAAAAATGACAACAGTGATGAGGAATTTGAGTCACATTTACCGCAACCCCAGAGTGTGTGATGAACATTAAAATCTCCTAAGATGACAAGAGGAGACGAAAATGTGGATAAGATATTGTTTAATTCTGAAATTAATGCTGAACTAGGGTGTGGTAAATAGATTGAAAAAAATAATACATTAAATATTTTAGCACCAATTACTTGAAAACCAGGACCATGGTAAGGGATATGAATTTGCGAGAAGGTAACAGTTCTATCAATCAGAAGAGCGGACCCTCCATAGCCATCATCTCTGTCATCACGTAAGCACAAGTAGCCAGGTACTCTAAATATAGAATGAGGCTGAAGCCTAGATTCTGAAAGAGCAAATATTGCAGGTTTATATTTATTGATTAAATAAATTAGTTCATGTTTTTTATTTCGAATACTTCTACAATTCCATTGAATGATCGTGCGACCCAGCATTTTTATTAACTAAAGTAGATATAAAAGTTTGCAATAAACTTAGGACATTGTTCGGTAAAGCGTCTCCAAACTTAGAGATCATGTTGACAAGAGCGCAGACCAAAATCTCAATTAAATTATCGTTAGGAGTTAAATTTGGGGTCGGCTCAATCATTTGGGGATTAGGAAAAGCACAACCGTTAGGCATGGTAGATTTAGGAGAGTTGGTGAGGGAGGAATGAGCATAAACATCATAAGAGGGGCGCAAAGGGGTACTAGGACGAGGAGTACTGAACACCGTTTTACGGTAGGAGGTAGAGGGAATGGTAGGAGAGCTTTGGGATTGGTGAGTGATTTGAGGAGAAGGGTCTGTAGGAGAGCTTTGGGATCGGTAAGTGACTTGAGGAGAGGGCTCTAGCCTAGGCGACGCTTGAGAAGCTGCAGCATAGGATAGCCGGGGCAGATGAGGGACACGTGATGAAGCCTCTGTGTAACCAATACTCTCTTTGGTCATAATTAGTTTAATTTGCTTTTGCCTTTCATGCTCCGGACATTTTGAAGATTCTGTAGCCTTATGATTGCCTCTGCAGAAAAGACAAGAGACATTTTCATCTGAGACAGAGCAGGTTTCGCCAGAGTGAGGTTGAGCACATTTGTAGCATCGGGGGGTGGAACGGCACTGGCCCTTAGTGTGACCGAAACGGCAACAAGCAAAGCATTGGATGATCGGTAATTGGTACAAAGAAGCAGGAAGGGATGCGTGAAAACAAAAAACTCTCTCAGGTAAATTCTGTCCAAGAAAGGTTAGGGCAACTGTAGTAGTAGGTATCCATTCAGGTTTTCCATCGGTAATTCTTTTTTTATTTAGGCGACGAGCTTTGATGACTTTACCGCAGTTATGAGGGTATTCCATTCCCTCAACCATATCTGATAAAGACCATTCAATGGGGACAGAGCGGACCACGCCAGTCCTCGTGACTTGATATTGTGGGATAGAAGCCTCGTAGTTATTTGCGGATAGAATAGGATTATGGACAAATAAATTTGCTAGATCAGCCGACAAAAAATCTACAGAAATCCTATTTCTGCCTAGGTTTTTAATGCCTCCGTTAACAATTCCATTTATGGAGTTCTTATGAAGGAACTGTGCGAAATTGAGAAGGCGAATGGATGGACCAGATTTTTGCACAGATTCCAATTTAGAAATATGAACAGAAAAGGGACCTTTATCATCCTGATTATAAGCAACTTTATTACCTGTGAAATCTGGATCAGTATAAGTGTCTTGCACAGAGGCAGACGGAGGAGAGGCTTTCTTTACACTTTCAGGATCAGGATCCATTGACAAGTGCCTTTTATTGCCGCCAACGCCGCCACCTCCCCCATCAGGAGGAGGTGAAGCGTCCCACTCCATATTAGGAACTACCACTTATTACATAAAATAAAAACAGCACTACTATTCAAAACAAACCGGCACAGTATACAAAATTCAACAATAAACACAAAAATTTTCACCAAATAATAGGAAAGATACACTAGCACGTGTTGACTCTCACCTACCCTCTTTAATTCGAGAAATGATACAATTTTATGGGTAATAACACTGAAAGGCAGATTTCTCTGCTACACAAATCAGTGTTTTTTTTACAGGCGATACATAAGTATTATTGAAGCCAACTTGAGTGAAGTAATTTTCTATTAGATGATATTTACAAATAACTGCACAAATAAATTAAAATAACCATTTATATTTTTATATTTATGTTTATAGAGATGAATTAGATGGCAGCAACCGTGGCAAGCTTGAACCTCCGAAGGTGCATGGCGAGCTCGGGCTGGACGATTTGCCACCCATAGAAGATCTTGCCATTAGTCTTCCAGCACAAGAAACCACAAAAATTGGAACTATTATCAGTGTAGTTGATAGATTAGGTATTTAATTTACTATTATATGATTAATATTATACAAGTTTTATGATATTGACAAAGTCTGGTAGTAAATTAATTTTATTAAACATTTTACCATATAAAAGTACATTACGCATAAGTGCTCACTTGCATACATAAGAGTATTATTTTTTAGTTTTTATTTACATTTACATAATTTTTTATATTGGTTTGATAAAATTAATTATTTCTTAAATGAAACTGCCCTTTCCCATGACATGGCAACTTTAAAAAAAAAATCACTTGGCCATTAACTGTAAAATATTGTTGTTAAATCTGTACTAGTTTATGTTTTTAAGTGGTCCTAATTTAATACCTTTAAATGAGTATCTTTTGTATCTCACTTCAGCCACGATGACATTACAATCCACTGCTGGACATAGTGATCACAGGGCTGGCTTTGTCGCACTGAAGACGCTGCTGCCCGTCTTCGGCCTGTGTATTTCAAAGCCAGCAGTTGGATAGTTGTCCTGCCATCAGTCAGCTTTTTAAGTTTCAAGGTTGCCACCTGTGGAACTGTGTTATCCTTTAGTCGCCTCTTACGACACCCACGGGAAGAGAGAGGGTGGCTATATTCTTTACTGCTGTAACCACTCAGCATATACGTTTATATATGTACTAGCTGACCCCGCAAATGTTGTTTTGCCATATATGTTATTACCCCCTTAGGGGGGAACCCTTTATAACTTAGGGGTATGAAAAATAGACATTGGCCGATTCTTAGACATCCATTTCAGAGGAGTATTTTAACTAACATTGTGACACGAGAATTTTATGTATACGATATAATCTGAATCTCGGAAACGGCTCTAACGATTTTCATGATATTTAGTATACAAGGGGTTTCGGGGGCGATAAATCGATCTAGCTAGGATCCATTTTTAGGAAATGTTATTTTATCCGTGTTTTAGGAAATGACAAACTGCTACAATATCATTAGTATACGGAGGTAAATTTTGCCACTATCTATTGCCATTGCCACCATCTACAAGGTTCTAATAGCTCAGGTGGGACATCGGCCCATACCTAAATGAGAAGCCCCTAATTCAAATCCACATTTTTTTATCTAATTGCACTCATGATTTTTTATTTTAATAACCAGTTCATATTTTTATATTATTATGCCAGTAAGATCGAAAAATATTATTTAAATATTTCATCAATTTCCATAAAACACGATTTATTAAAAATACTGAGATAAGCTCAGTCATCCAAGTACTAAATAATTAAAGGGGAGAATGGTGACTAATTACTACTTAAATAGCAGAGTTTAAGAAGTATTCAAAAATAACAAAATGTATATAGGTAAAACTATGATGATATTCTTATTTTTATAATTTCTATAATTATTGCTGCTTTGTTTGGTAACTTTCATTTTAAGGAAAAATTTAGTTATTTACCAATAAATAATAGAAATTAGAAAGTAACTCATTAGAATGTCAATCTTAATAAATATTCAACATGCCTAGAGCATGCTTGTGTTTATAATTAATTATCTATTGCAAGTTTGTCTGTATTTCATTTATTTTTATCCTTGTGCATAATTTAGTTTATCATTTAACTCCCAAAATTGAAAAAAATTAATAAATTTTAAATTATTACAATAGGAATACAACTTAACTTATGTAGGGCACGGCAGCAAATATCCTGCTCATAATCTGGAACAACACAACTGGGGAAGTACCTTGACCTTACAGAAGATACACACAGCTAAATAGTACTGCTTTTAAACTGTATCGTGTTCCTATTGTAAGGTGACCAGAAAATTGTGTTGTTCGTGGATTGGGGGTAGGATCAGCAAAGCATTTGCGATGCTTCCGGTGTTTCAGTTGTCTACAGGCTACGGTAATTGCTTACCTTTAGGTGCGACATACGCTTGTTTGCTGATTTAGTTGTACAAAAAAAAAAAAAAAAAAACTATTAATAATATAAATGAAATGTTATTTTTCCAGTTATAGTACGAGCAATATCTGACTCTACAGTGGTAGATTTGGATAGCATTCTTTTTCTAGACAATGGAGCCAGAGCCTTAGGAAAAGTTTTTGATGTTTTTGGACCTGTAAGTATTACTTAATCCATTTTATTTTGCCATTGTTGAAAACAAAAATAAGGTTAATGTCTTTTCAATACAACATTGTTTTTGAGACGATGTCATAAATTTATTAAAGTATTTAAGATTTGCCAGGGCTAATATTTCATTTTTAAGTAAAATTTAAATATCTGTTTTGTTTGTTAAATATCTGTTTGTCACATTCATTATTACTATGAAAAGTTTGAAGTAATCTTATTACAATTTATTTTTAGGTGACATAATATGTATGTTTACTTAAAAATATTATTTTAATCATTCATGCTGTGTGGTTATGGCAGTAAAGAATATAGCCACCCTCTCTCTTCCCGTGGGTGTCGTAAGAGGCGACTAAGGGATAACACAGTTTCAGTACCATCTTGGAACATAAAGAGCCGATCGATGGCGGGATAACCATCGAACTGCTGGCTTTGAAATACACAGGCCAAATACGGGCAGCACGTCTTCGGTGCGACAAAGCCAGCCCCGCGGTCACCAACCCGCCTGCCCAACGTGGTGACTATGGGCAAAACACATGAGTTCACACCATTTTTGGCGCGAACTTGTGGAGGCCTATGTCCAGCAGTAGACTGTATTAGGCTGAAGCGATAAGATGTTCAGTCTGAACTCATTTTTTTAAATTTAATTTAATTAAATAAAAAAATAAATTTCATTTAATTTTTTATTTAATAAAATAAAGCCTATTATTAACAATAAAAGAAATGCCTACAATGACATAGAATGCGCGCTCGCAGGTGACGGAGCCGCACTACTGCGTGCGCTTCAACTCGGCGGAGCACGCGCGCGCGCGCGGCGCGGCGGAGGGCGCGGCCGTGTTCGTGGCGCCGCGCAGCCGCCACACCAGCTACGTCTTCCTCTCTGCGCTGATGAAGTGAGTCGCCTCGTGCTACTAGCTCGTCGTTACGGCGGAGGGCGCGGCCGTGTTCGTGGCGCCGCGCAGCCGCCACACCAGCTACGTCTTCCTCTCTGCGCTGATGAAGTGAGTCGCCTCGTGCTACTAGCTCGTCGTTACGGCGGAGGGCGCGGCCGTGTTCGTGGCGCCGCGCAGCCGCCACACCAGCTACGTCTTCCTCTCTGCGCTGATGAAGTGAGTCGCCTCGTGCTACTAGCTCGTCGTTACGGCGGAGGGCGCGGCCGTGTTCGTGGCGCCGCGCAGCCGCCACACCAGCTACGTCTTCCTCTCTGCGCTGATGAAGTGAGTCGCCTCGTGCTACTAGCTCGTCGTTACGGCGGAGGGCGCGGCCGTGTTCGTGGCGCCGCGCAGCCGCCACACCAGCTACGTCTTCCTCTCTGCGCTGATGAAGTGAGTCGCCTCGTGCTACTAGCTCGTCGTTACGGCGGAGGGCGCGGCCGTGTTCGTGGCGCCGCGCAGCCGCCACACCAGCTACGTCTTCCTCTCTGCGCTGATGAAGTGAGTCGCCTCGTGCTACTAGCTCGTCGTTACGGCGGAGGGCGCGGCCGTGTTCGTGGCGCCGCGCAGCCGCCACACCAGCTACGTCTTCCTCTCTGCGCTGATGAAGTGAGTCGCCTCGTGCTACTAGCTCGTCGTTACGGCGGAGGGCGCGGCCGTGTTCGTGGCGCCGCGCAGCCGCCACACCAGCTACGTCTTCCTCTCTGCGCTGATGAAGTGAGTCGCCTCGTGCTACTAGCTCGTCGTTACGGCGGAGGGCGCGGCCGTGTTCGTGGCGCCGCGCAGCCGCCACACCAGCTACGTCTTCCTCTCTGCGCTGATGAAGTGAGTCGCCTCGTGCTACTAGCTCGTCGTTACGGCGGAGGGCGCGGCCGTGTTCGTGGCGCCGCGCAGCCGCCACACCAGCTACGTCTTCCTCTCTGCGCTGATGAAGTGAGTCGCCTCGTGCTACTAGCTCGTCGTTACGGCGGAGGGCGCGGCCGTGTTCGTGGCGCCGCGCAGCCGCCACACCAGCTACGTCTTCCTCTCTGCGCTGATGAAGTGAGTCGCCTCGTGCTACTAGCTCGTCGTTACGGCGGAGGGCGCGGCCGTGTTCGTGGCGCCGCGCAGCCGCCACACCAGCTACGTCTTCCTCTCTGCGCTGATGAAGTGAGTCGCCTCGTGCTACTAGCTCGTCGTTACGGCGGAGGGCGCGGCCGTGTTCGTGGCGCCGCGCAGCCGCCACACCAGCTACGTCTTCCTCTCTGCGCTGATGAAGTGAGTCGCCTCGTGCTACTAGCTCGTCGTTACGGCGGAGGGCGCGGCCGTGTTCGTGGCGCCGCGCAGCCGCCACACCAGCTACGTCTTCCTCTCTGCGCTGATGAAGTGAGTCGCCTCGTGCTACTAGCTCGTCGTTACGGCGGAGGGCGCGGCCGTGTTCGTGGCGCCGCGCAGCCGCCACACCAGCTACGTCTTCCTCTCTGCGCTGATGAAGTGAGTCGCCTCGTGCTACTAGCTCGTCGTTACGGCGGAGGGCGCGGCCGTGTTCGTGGCGCCGCGCAGCCGCCACACCAGCTACGTCTTCCTCTCTGCGCTGATGAAGTGAGTCGCCTCGTGCTACTAGCTCGTCGTTACGGCGGAGGGCGCGGCCGTGTTCGTGGCGCCGCGCAGCCGCCACACCAGCTACGTCTTCCTCTCTGCGCTGATGAAGTGAGTCGCCTCGTGCTACTAGCTCGTCGTTACGGCGGAGGGCGCGGCCGTGTTCGTGGCGCCGCGCAGCCGCCACACCAGCTACGTCTTCCTCTCTGCGCTGATGAAGTGAGTCGCCTCGTGCTACTAGCTCGTCGTTACGGCGGAGGGCGCGGCCGTGTTCGTGGCGCCGCGCAGCCGCCACACCAGCTACGTCTTCCTCTCTGCGCTGATGAAGTGAGTCGCCTCGTGCTACTAGCTCGTCGTTACGGCGGAGGGCGCGGCCGTGTTCGTGGCGCCGCGCAGCCGCCACACCAGCTACGTCTTCCTCTCTGCGCTGATGAAGTGAGTCGCTCCACAACCAGCTCAGGGCCAGCGTCCGGCTTACCCGATGCTAAGTCATTACCGTAGCTTATATACGCCTGCAAACACCGGCATCGCGTTGCCTACCTTGTGGGGAAAGTGCTATAAAATGTTCGGAGTGCGACCAAATTGAATATGTTTATCACATACCCGTGAAATTTGTGCTGGTCGAACTGGAAAGACAGACTTTCATAACTGTTAATGATATTTATCTACTCAATATAGATATAATATATCAGATCAGTAGAATCAGAAAATAATTAAAGACTTTTTCTTAATTAATTTTAATTAACTATATGTTTGTTTATTAATAATGTCCTAATTCACTTTCCGGTTTGGATGTCTGTCCTTATTGGTCTCTCCACCGTACCTGATGGTAATTGTTGCTCACTGTAGAAAATATATAGTAGATTAAGCTCGGATCCTTCTACATGGAGAAAGAGAAAATTTAAACATATTTTAGTGCTGGTTTTATAGTATTGTTTTTGGTTTGCTGTGGGTAATCACGTTTGGTTTTTTTTTTTTTGTTTTGTTAGTCTGTCAGCGTTTCTACAAAGTGGGCACATTCAATAAAGACCGGCATTAAAATACATATATATTTTAATGACTACTAGTTCAAAGAGTATAAGTATAAGTATAGCAGGATAAGTATTGTGAGTCGGCCCCCAATGAAAACTTCTATCCAAATTCATGTTATAGTATCAACTAGATGTGCGTATGCAATTTATATGAATTTTAGTGCCGTATTCCGCTTTAATCTAGAAATATGGCTATATGTATGATTATCCGTCAAACAGCGATATATTAAAAAATAATTGAGCTAAAGAGATAAATCCAAAATGAGGTTGTAGGAAACGTTAGAGTATATTCCGTATTTTTTTTTTAGATTATTTAAATAATTACAAGCATCGATTATTAATAAGTAAATATTTCATCTTTAATTTTTTCAGTGTTCTTGGTGACCTACAATCACCGAAAAAATATATGTTATAGTACTTGACAAGCCCTACTTACTCATCAAAGTTATATTGAAAAAAAGTTGGTGCAACATATATATATATATTATGTATGTTCGGGTATAATTTCGTCGTTTATGAACCGATTTTGATATTTCTTTTTTTGTTGGAAAGAAGATATCCCAAGTGTGGTACCATGATAAGGAAACCAGGATCTAATGATGGAATCCCAGAGAAATCGAGGAAAACCCTCGAAATTCGTTTGTTTGTTAATTTTTATCGTCTACTTACGTTGTATTACTTGTCGATGTATTTGAAGTCAGTTTTTTTTGTTTGCGAGCAAACACAATTATTAGAGATGGACATCTCTTTATTCATATAGTTTTTACTAAAAGCTTTTCATTTTACATCCCATACTTTTATACTTACTGTTTCAATTATTCTCTTTTTCAGAGCAAAGGGTTCTGATGCGTCATGGCTGAACGATATAGAGCCTCCACCAAACCACATCGACTATTCGGATGACGAGGAAGAACGCAAAGCAAACAAGGCTAAAAAAGACCATCAAAAACAAAATAAACAGCAAGATTCATCTGACACTGGAGAGCATTCTAAAACCCCTCCTAGAAAAATGCTAGAAGCGAGACGAAATCGACCTTCAGAATCGAGTAGTAGATTTGGTGGTTCGAGTCGAGGTCGCGGTTCAGCTCCAGGTTTCCGAAGATATCCCAATCAATTTGCGAGGGCTCAAAAACCTTGGACCGACCAAGAGATGAGAACCCCCCCACCACATCCCAATGTAGACCCTGGTGGTGCTTACATTACCCCTCCAACCTTTAACCCCATGTTTGCCCCTTTCATCCCCACACCACCCCCGTATATGATGAATAGGCTCCCGTTTAATAGAAACCCTAGGATGCAAGGGTTACCTCCAATGAATATGCCCCCTTTCAATCAAAATCTCCCAGTTTTCGGTTCTAATTACTGTAATATGCCCGGACAGTTACCTCAATGGGTCCACGGTCCCCCGCCGCCGCCTCCAAGCACGTAATTATATTTGAAAACATCTTGAGATCTTACAAATTAATACATTTAGTCAATAGCTAGTGCTGTGCTTAACAAAACTAGTTTGCTTATCCAAATATCTATATTTATAACGAATAAAATGTAATACGGAGTTCAATAAGGTTTTTATTTGAGTATATTTTTATACAGTAATAAAAAAAATTAGAAATAGACTATGTTTTGTATATGTATTGATTTTTTTTCTTTTTTAAGTGAGAAAACAGTTTTGGTTAAGCGTGAATTTGCATTAATGTTATTGTATATGCACTTGAGTTTTATGTTTTAAAGTATTTGTGTTGTATAGAGAAAATGTCTAGACAGAAATTTTGTCCTTACAACTAAAAACTACTGGCAGCAAATAAAAAATACGGGAAATTCGAATTATATAATAGTTACAGACTGCCATAATGTATTGAACAAGTGTTAGTTCATGTTCCAATGATATTCATCTGAAATAAGTCTTATTTTAACAAAACTCTGTAAAACTATTGTATGTAGTTATAATTTTTTTTTTAATTAAAAGGCATCTTGTTTATCTTGCGAGTATTATTTTCTCTTACCCAATTTTTTCAGCAAATAAAATTGAACCCTTTCTGCCGTAAATCTTTTAGCCACTATTACTTTTCTATTTTATTTTGATAAATAAAAACAATATTAAAAGTGTTGTAATTATATTTAATCTAAAATAAATATTTTACTCCCAAACTTCAAACAATGTAAAAATTGTATTAAAAATAAAACAAATAAAAGGAAAAATTAAAGAAGAATTATTTTGTGATTTCTTTATTAAATATTTCATTGTTAGAAATTAACTAACGATCGAATTTCATAAATGTTAAAATAATAAAAAAAAAAGTTTATAATAATAAAGACTACAGCTAAAAAATACTGCTCTTGGACTATGCAGAACTAAACATACGTTATTACTTCTGCTGCCCTTATATTGACGATAGTCAACGAAACTGGTTAAAATAATTAAAAAAAAATTTTGCACTCACATGATCACAACGTAAAATGATAGCCATTTCACAATACAAGACTATAAAAATCATCTCACATTACAACTAAACATTTTTTTTTTCAATTTGTTGTCTGAATAATATAATATTTGATTTCATTGTTATAAAACACCTCGAGTATAATTGCTTTAAAAAAAACTTAATCTCGTCGAACGGAACATTCGGTTGATGATATAAAATACGTATAATATATGTAAATTACAAAAGTTTTGACGAGATAAAAAAACAATTTAAAAAGGATACTTTCAATTTGATAGCAGTGGTGCCATAAAACAATTGTCATTTTATTAAATGGCAGTGAATAAAATAAAATTTGAAAATAGAATAAAATGAATTATTTATAAAATGCGCGGTATTGTTTTTTCTTTTGGTAGAGGAAAAATTAAAATAAATGCAAATGACATTTATTCGATTAAGTATATGATCGGACCACTGCTGACATTACAATAAAAAATAACACACAATAAATGCAATCAACCGGGCAATCACGCTTCTAACATTCCATAAATAATTATTTTCGTTTATTGCCAAACCATAAGACCTTTGTTCACCAATCAACATCTGGTAATACTTAAAAATCTATACAGTTTTGTACCACAGCGTATATTCGTAGAATAGTCTACGGAGTTACATATATCTATTTTTTGTCACCGTTGATATTTTAGAAGTAGCGCCAAGTTCACTAGTTTAATAACATTAAGATAAAAAGGCACGTTTATTCATAAAACATGTTTTGAAGAAATTTGAACAATATGGACACATTGCCAGATCTTACATTAATTTAATGAGTTTGAGATTTCGTTTTACACATAAAACAGATGTTGATTGTTAATCAAGCGGCAACAGGAAACACACTAAACTTAACGACAACACAAAGCCAATAGGGCCCTTGTAATTTAAATTTAAAATCAAATCTAACCTACAAATGTGGGATATAAGTTCACATTGATTGGGAGTAAATGATCGCATTAACTTATCTTTAGTTACAAAAATACAGATTCATTTCGTTAAATTAACACACAGTAATCTTAGCTTGCCTTTTGAGACTCATGACAATAAATGCCTCTTGGGCTTCTTACATCCGTAAGTCGATGAATCGGTCCTAAATAAAACATAAAAACCGATGAAATCATTCAGAGAACGGTACACACAACAGAGCAGTCTTCCATTAAATACGTAATAAAATATCGTTTAAAGAAAGCGTACCTCAAAACGATCCGACGATACATCACTAGTAGTGAACTACGATTTAAGAATAATTTGATCTCATAATACAAACTTAAAGGCTAAACAAATTATATTTAATCAGCTACGATTAGTTGAAGGGTTACATTTTTCGTATCGATTACACGTTAGGAACTATACTACTGTACAGATATTTGAAGAAAATAATTTCTTAAAAATATTCATAGTAGCGAGTTAATACTTTGAAGACGTCCACTATAATGCGACACTCCGACTGACACGAAGCGTAAACGAACATAGAATATAATAATTAAAGGAACATAATTTTTCAGCGACAGAATGAAATAATCCCGAACTTGGCTGTCTCACAGCCGGCGGCACGTTACGACTACTTCTACACGACACAGGCAAAATGATTAAAGAAATATATGTCATTATATATTACGTCCATAAAACGTTCTGCTAAAAATAATTAGCTAACATCGTATCACTTGTTCGTGTGGTGTTGCCGAGTTTATAATATTTAGAATATTTTTTATTTTTATTTTTTAATCTAAGACACTACGCTCTACGATCTAATATTCACAGAGATTGATACATTTAGACATGGAAAGGCGAAACAGCGTGTGCTTACTACACGATAACTCGAATATTTCAATGGATTAATTTTAACATATTTTATTATTAGCAAAATAATTCCAAAAGTATCCGTCGCTCTCGGCGCGGTCGGACGGTGATTTATCGACGTCGGATAAACCGCCTCCGTGTGATTAAACACGCTTATTAAAACTTATATTAGAAATATTTATTATAATAGACAGCCAATCAGACGCTACTTATGAATAATTATTATAACTACTCAAATATATTTTTCGATCCTAAAATAACGATTTGTCTGTAGTTTTTGGGGGAAACGAAACATTGACGAATTGTCAACCGAATCACGTCTTATTATCGATGTGACGCTACCCACGCGAGCGTAAATATTGTATAGAATTCATAAAATTAGGCTTGATATTACAAATCAAGCTCAATGAGATCCGTAGCCCGCCAATACACTGCGGTGCTCCGTGGGCAACAGCTTAACATAAGTACGAAATACGCTGAAGGCAACACAGTACAATTTTATATATCTACGTTTCACCATTACAATATTTAGTAAATATTTGTTACTCCTCTATGTAGAGTTTCGGAAAATATTATAAATCTATACGTGATTATTATATAATGATACATTGTACATGAAAACCTCTATAAATATTGCATTCACGTCTCACTAATAGATACTACTCGTCCGCGGAAACTACGCCCTCCCACTTCACAATTAGTACTACATTACCGTCAATAATCGTTCAAAGTGTACAAAAAGGCAGTTACTTCACGGTTTTCATGTAAAATGTCGTTAATTGTGACATTTGTTCTGAATGATTGTGTCTGAATGAGTATATCTGTTGTCCGACGTCGAGGAACATGACATTCGGCTGCGACGTTAGGAAAATACCTCTACATACATATAAAATCCTTAAACTATAACTATGTTTAATATGGCTCAGATTATACATATTGGAGCGACACGCTATAGCGCGCCCATGTTTGAGAGTTGTGACGTCACTCGAAGCCAAGACAGCTATTTTGAAGCTGGCCTATGTTTAATTATTATTTGAAGTCTCAACACGGTCGCAGCATAGACCGTCGCGTTATCTATCTGTGAAAAAATCACATCGATGTCATGTTCCGCCAAGTCGTTTGTAAAGCTTTAGCAATTACAATTAAATCTCCAGTTCAATAAATTACATCACCAATTTAAATGCATGTTCAACAGTCACTCTGTTTCGTTTGTTTCACTTAGTCGCGATCATTGTAGTAGCATTACAAAACCATTAGGCCGCCGTGACGTAACATCGAGGAACATCGCCGCAGTATGTAAAGTTTACGCGTTACTCAGTAAAAAGCATTAACACTAACAGTTAGGAAGACATCATAATTCTAATTCCCACACATATGTTCCGTGATTGCGATAAAGATTTTCTAAGACACTTAGTCTCGAAACGATGGCACAAGCAATTTCTTATTAAACGATCAAAATCTACCATCCATTTAAGCGCTATTTATCTCACAAATTACATCGGGATATGCTACGACCTCGTTTCCACACGAATGCTACCACAATAATATGTTCTTAGCGTCTACCCCAGAAGTACAAGAGCGGATAGTAAAGAGTTTCATCCATCTCGTTAGAGCCGTTTTAGGAAGACTTTCTCCTATACGAATAGGACATTTTGTTCGAACAACAAAACGGACAAAATCGGAAACTGGCATAGATTGTACGTCACTAGTTTTATCTTAGAGACGTAGCGAAACCGCTCGAGTGAACGACCATTTATAGCTCTAAGTATATATTTATTAGGATAAATCACCGAAATACACGCATTAGCAGAACAAGTAAAATACTTTAAATAATATAACTGAAGCGCGTACTGTAGCATTACTTATAACTCGACCAAATAAAAATGTCACCCGTCTTTTAACAAGACGCGTATTAGAGCGCGTGCTTCAACACTTACTCGACTACATGAAATTGTTTCTCTAGTCTGTCGAGTTAGATTTTTGATGATGTGATTAAAACATTTTAGTATGAAATTTATGACACAAAATGCAAACATTTTTTTTAACTGTCGTAAATTGCTAAATTTTACGAATTTCCAAAATCCGGCTCGACAGACTAACTACAACTATATTTTACAAGAATATTTTATTCTTTCTTGGGAGACGTGATTTTTTATGATGTAATTTTTAGAGAAATAAATGGATTTTTTTTTACAAGGTTCAAATACTAATAAACAATGTGTAAAAATTATTTTTATTAATTTCTATTGCTATCTCTTCTAAAAACAGTTTTACTTTTAACGCATTTTAGACACCGCTAGAAGTATGTAAGACCTTAAGTTTTTTACGTTACGTTCTGATAAAAACAAGAAACTCGAAGTAATGCTACATTACAAGGCTTTACTAATTAAATTATTTTCGAGAGTTTGGGCTTGCACTAAGCAACAAGATTTTATATCAATAAACGAAACATTGGAACGAAACAAAACATTGGAATGTAACACGCAAATCATAGGGTTCACGCCGGTTTACTTCCTCGTATGTCTAAGGAAAATTTTGAGTAATCTCGTTTTTCTCACCGACTACGTGATCCGGCCACGGCACCGCCCTAGGTATAAGAAAGCGAACCGATCGCGAACACGTCGGAAGGTTCACCGAGCGATTTTCTCAATCTATTTCCACTTGAAGGGTATCAAGAGGACGGGGTAGACCCTAAGGTTCTCGCATTATGTGTTTTCGACGGGACGTATGGTGCAATCACCCACCGTGGTGATGGGGGTGATGGTGACGGAGCTGGGCGCTGAAGGTGTGGTGGAAACGGGGACAGTGGTCAGCGAGTGACCATCGGGGACATCAGCGCGCTCTTCTTCAGCTGGCGGTAGTTTTACGATCTGGCAGTCACCTACTGTCATGATATGAGCTTCAGGCTCTTCGTCACGATCTTCGTCTGACGATGACGAGTCAGATACATCAATGGTGCGTTCATGCTCAGACCTGCCCCCCTCCCCGTGCTCCCCGTCTCCGTGCTCTACGTCTCCGTGCTCAGTTGCGTCCGTGTGCTCCGAGGGGTCAATATCCACGTTTCTATCGGGGTCAACGCTCGTTACACCATATGAGTACGCGAGCGGGTTGTACATCATCTCGGTAAGGTAAGAGAAGTCCCCGAAAGGTAGATTCGTCGCGTTGTAGTTCTCGTTCGGGCGACCGTCTGGAAAACGTAGAGATTATAAAATCAAAATCAAAATAAAAAACAACTTTATTCAAATAGGCTTCAAAAACACTTTCGAATCATATATGTTATAGTATTCGATTTTAATTACTTGAGACAAAATTTCATATAAGTACTTAGAGTAAATATAAAAATGTATCGCAAGTATCAAAATCTATAATTATTATCAAAAACAACCATAAATCGATTATAATTGAGCATAATTAAACCGTATCCCAGTACTTGTCCCCTTAATGCACATGCTTCTATGTGGAATATGTACCTTGTTTTTTATATTTATCTGTTATCAAACGTAATACTATTTTCACGTATTTATAGACATGCATTATTATATTTAATTTATTATCTTAAGTGTATACTGTTATCAGTTAGTCACGAGCAAAGCAGGCATGTTATTGTTGTTAGTTTAAATATACGATTTTTGTAATAATATTAATTTGATTGCGTGTAGATTTACTTTGAAATAGAACACCGCCACCAATAATAATAAATAATAAATCTTGTGCAAAATAAAAGAAATAAATTAAAATAATATTAACATTTCCCTTAAATACATATAAAAACATAGAGTTCCTATGATCAGTCACTATACAAATACCGATTAGTACCGACAGTATCCCATAGTAAACTTAGGTACAATTTAGTTATTCCATGCTATTCAATGTATAATACTAACAAAACTTGCTCATTTCCGCGGCTAGCCCGTACTGCATCGGTATTGACATATCCATACCTAGGGAAAGACTTGATTAGCTTAGCGTTTCGTGTTCGGCGTAGCTAAGTTATATTAATGGAAATTAATTTTATTTATTTCACTTAAAAACTAAAGTATCAATATAATTTAGTTTTTAGAAGTACCCAAGATAATTTTTTTATACAGATTTTAACATAAATATCAATTTTGACTAGCTAACTAATTCGCGTTAAAATAAAATTAAGATCGGAATATTTTCTCCCTATTATAAATTATTTGTCTTTAAAAAAAACAGTTCATTAAAATATCTAAAAAGATAGAACTGTATGGACCTACCACAACATTGAGGGTATACATAAAATCGTGGTATGTCCATATGATTCTACACCCATATTGAGTACTTATAAGTTATGTAAAAAATTGTATAAACTTCTCTACGCCAAAACACATATCGCGTTCAGTCCGTTACATATCAAATTTGTTTGTAGTTTTAATCGAAATGTCTTTGTTACTAAATTATTAATTTTTAATATTATTTCACTCTAAAGTAATCTATCTTTATAACCATAAAACTTTAATGTGAATAGACAAACAAATATCAAACGAATAGACTGAAAGCGATATAAAAATAAATTAATAAAAAAATAAAACAAAAAAGCATATGCTATGAGGCAGTCTGCACACACACATACGCAAACAAGAAACGATAAACTCTGTTAAAAAAATAAATAACCTCCGAGGCAAATTATAAAAAGGTATTTAAAAAAAATTCAACCTTTTATATATGTAGCATAGGATTAATAATAGCTTGCTTGATTACGATGTGTTAGGTCGTTGTTCATATATTTTATATAAGACAATTGATCATAGGTAAAAAATGTTAAGTCATTGACGTCTTCAACGTTCAGTTCTAATTGCTTTCGTTTGGGTTTTTCTTCAGTTTTTAGAGATCTATATTTAAATTTGCATTATAACGATGATTAAAATAATCAGTTTTATAAAAAAAATAATAGGTTAGTAACTTAATTTATTTAAAACATAAAGGAAGCGATAAAAAAATATATAACGAAATATAAAATATTGGTGGTAAAAATACATTATTTTACGTTCCATTGGCGGAATCAACCGTGCTTCATTGACAACTAAAAGCTTTTAAAAACTTATCTATCATTAAAATTATTTAAGATAATGATAACAATAATAATACTCTTGTCACGCTTAAAAGTTTAAATTTTTAATTATATTTCTTTAAGTATTCCCAAAGTATGCTATTGTCTATGCTATTTTCTTAAAATATTCTTTAAAATTATTTCAGACAGTAATTGTTCCTGTTTCTATTCATAAGAGTACCGTATTGATGATCTGTCTGATTCTAATTTATAGCTACATAATTACATAGTTACTCTTATTTCAGTTTTAGTCACAAGCCACTGCTACTTGTAACTGTTTGTTGTTAATTATATTTTATAATTTACAAGTTCTAGACATGATGAGTGGTGACATAAAAGACGTGTGACATTTACGGTTCTTGTTGGACTCTTGTGGAGTCATATTGTGATATGTATAATAGACTATAACATATCTAAATAAGTATTTTTATAGCATTAATTAGTTTTCTGTAATCACATGTATCTTCTATCGCTATGGAATATTTTAAAACTGTCTAAGTTTAAATATAGAACATGATACACGCAGATAGCACTCATTTGACGTTTATAACTCTTTTTGGACTCCTATGAGCAATAGCGTTATGTATTATAGCCTATAAAATACCACAATATTTTTTGTAGTGTATTGTAGATTACTGGTAAGTAAAACTCTATTTTTTGCGTCTGTTTGTGTGAATTTTTGTTTAAACGGATAGCGTTACAGAATTATAAAAAAAAAACTTGACAAGATTTCTAGAAAGGCAATTAATAAGAAACCATAGAATGATCAAAATCACGTTTCGTAGTTTTGATTCTATAATTATATACCTAAAATACTATAATTGCAAGGATATGATAGGTGTTACACGTTTCTGTTTTAATATTTAGACGTAGCATTTATACAGGATGGCCGATCACTTGACGTCATAAAAAAAAATTTAGGTCCGGTATGTTGTGGGGTATCCGAATCACCCCCATGTATGTTACGCGATTTTTTATAGTTTAGGAGTTATGAATTTTTTTCGATTTTATGAGAAATTTCGACTTGACCATCTTAAAAAATTTCTAACAAAAAAAGAACATTTTTTTTAGAGTTTTATTTTTTGCAACTGAATTCGCATAAGTTGTACTTTTATGCATAAAATAATCAGCTTCGTAGCTTTGATGAAAGTTATGAAAATGTTGGTCTAAAGTCAAAAATCTACGTTCCGTGAATTAGGACTTAAATTTTCTACTTTAAATTAAAAATCTAAACAGGTGACCTTATGATTTCTTAGTTAGTCTTAAAAATGCGCCAGACTCTCAGCTTTCATAATAATAATAAAAAATCCGTACTTAATATGGAAAATTTGGCTAAAATCGGTCTTCAAAGACAGCAAGGTGGAGAATTCTTAAAATTTGCCTATTGATTAAAAAAAGTTTTTTATCATTCCTAAGGCTAATTAATGATTAGAAAATGCTGGAAACCTATTGTGTTGGTTGGATAAGAAAAGTTTTAGGCTTTTAAGTAAGAACAAGATCATAATGTTAAAATCATTTAATATTTTTAAAATTTATAATAAATGTTCAACGTGGCCACCTCCAGAAACAATACAAATTCTATACCGTCGTAAAAAACGGCAAATTTTACCTGCAATAACAATGGGCTGAAAGGATAAGAAACTATATTGCTATCTCCCTCACTCTCGGTGGCATAAGAGGCCGATCGCAACCGATCAAAGCTAGTTCGTTAGTTACTGATCTCAGTTGTGCTCACATTGTGTTTACTGCTACTTGTGTCACCATTCGTTATTTCATTGCTGCTGAAGGTGGCCACGTTGAACATTTATTATAAATTTTAAAAATATTAAATGATTTTAACATTATGATCTTGTTCTTACTTAAAAGCCTAAAACTTTTCTTATCCAACCAACACAATAGGTTTCCAGCATTTTCTAATCATTAATTAGCCTTAGGAATGATAAAAAACTTTTTTTAATCAATAGGCAAATTTTAAGAATTCTCCACCTTGCTGTCTTTGAAGACCGATTTTAGCCAAATTTTCCATATTAAGTACGGATTTTTTATTATTATTATGAAAGCTGAGAGTCTGGCGCATTTTTAAGACTAACTAAGAAATCATAAGGTCACCTGTTTAGATTTTTAATTTAAAGTAGAAAATTTAAGTCCTAATTCACGGAACGTAGATTTTTGACTTTAGACCAACATTTTCATAACTTTCATCAAAGCTACGAAGCTGATTATTTTATGCATAAAAGTACAACTTATGCGAATTCAGTTGCAAAAAATAAAACTCTAAAAAAAAATTTTCTTTTTTTTTTTTAGAAATTTTTTAAGATGGTCAAGTCGAAATTTCTCATAAAATCGAAAAAAATTCATAACTCCTAAACTATAAAAAATCGCGTAACATACATGGGGGTGATTCGGATACCCCACAACATACCGGACCTAAATTTTTTTTTATGACGTCAAGTGATCGGCCACCCTGTATATAGCTACTAGCTGATCCCGCAAACGTTTCTTTGCCATATATGTCATTAACCCGCTTAATCCCCCCCCCCTATAACTTAGGGGTATGAAAAATAGATGTTGGCCGATTTTCAGACCTACCCGATATGCCCACAAAATTTTATTAAATCGGTCGAGCCGTTTCAGAGGAGTTCAATGTTCAACACCATGACACGAGAATTTTATATATTAGATTATATATATCTTCTATAATATAAAAATGAGTCGCTGAATGTGTTGCTAAGCGCAAAACTCGAGAACGGTTGGACCGATTTCGCTAATTCTTTTTTTTTAATATTCCTTGAAGTACGAGGATGGTTCTTACGGAGAGAAAAATTCTAAAAAAAAAAAAAAATTAAAATTTCCTGAAAAAGTCTAAAAACAACACTTTTCTATACTCCCATACAAAAGATTTGTGATAATACTTAAAAGTCAATTTGAACTTTAATACCATACGATAAAGTTTGTGTTAGGCGATACGAAGTTCGGCGGGTCAGCTAGTATATTATATTTATCAGCCACACAGATGTGCGGTAGTGTGGTGCGGACTCACCGGCGCGCGGCAGGAAGTAGTTCTTGGGCGGGCGGCCGCGCTTGCGCTTGAGCAGCAGCTGGTGGGAGGCCAGCGCGCCGCCCGCCACCGCGCCGCCCGTCAGCACGCAGCCCTCCATGTCTGCGGGCACACGCACACTCACTACTACCTACGTGGCCGCTGGCGAGCGATTACTGCAGCTCATGGGCGTCTGCCTCGGAGAACACGTTAAGCCGTCGGTCCCGGTTGTCATCATGTACACCTGATAGCGATCTGTTTTACGGCTTTCTATTTGAGTCTTTTTTTTTTAAAGAATAAAAAGGAAATCTGAACTTGATTTAGTAAAGGGGTCACTTTATTAATTTGAAACAATGGAAATAGAAATGGCAAGTGGTCTCAACCGAAGTTGACTGGAGACTGAGCCCTGAAGACTCGAGATTAATAAGCTTCTAATTCAAAGTGCTTACGAGGCACCAATGTAAGGGTTATTACATACATAACATGTATATAACAGATCGCTACTCATAGTAGGGAATATATCCGCTAACCCGCATTGGAGCAGCGTGGTGGATTAGGCTCTGATCCTTTTCCTACATGGGGAAAGACGCCTATGCCCAGTAGTGGGATATTACAGGCTGAAACGTATAGGCGTCTGACACCAGGAGCTCCGCAAACGCGTTGCCCTACCCCAACTGATAATCTGACCCTACCCCCAAATCGCTCTCCAGCGCTCTGGTCACCTCACTCACCACGGGTACATAAAATTCCTTATATATAACTATGTGGTGTTCTATAAGGTCGTAATACTTCCCCAGTCTCCCCAGTGCTCCAGATTTTGAGCAGATTAATTCCTGCTGTGATCTGCCTTAGTTGTAGTCACTACACCGTCTCACTTTATTTAATATATGCAATTATTGAGGTTGTGTATCGGTCCAGTTGTTAGATATGTTGTGCTCTGTAATGAAGGCTAAATAAATAATTCGTGAGGTAGAAGAAGTCATTCTAAAGTAGAAATTATTGTAATGCAAAGGCTTACTGTAAGACTTCTTACAAAAGACCTTTTCAAAACACAATTATAATAATCTAGGAATATAAGTCAAAATTAATGTTCCTACCGGTCAGTCAACACGTAATTACTATCATACTTGAAGCTCGTCAGCACAAGTGCAGTAGACTAACCGAGAGATATTCAAATGTACCTTGAACCACAACTATGACACTTAAAGCTCCCCAATAGAAGAATTACTGATCTTGAAAAGAGTAGTGGTAAGAGGAAGGGGAAAAGATAGAAAAAGTATATGAAATAAAAGTACAAAAGAATTACGAGAACTAGTATGAAATAGTTACAGTAGAAAATTGTCCCACCCACGTTGAAGGAAAGTAGAAAAAAAAGTACTGACCTAAAGATGTCTTAGGCGGTCGTCCACGTCGCTTCTTGATCTTAGGCGTTAATGGTAGCGGAGTCTTGCGGGGGCGACCACGTCCTCTACGGGGCGGGTCGGTGGGGTCGTCCCGGGGCTCCGGGGCGGGGCCCCGGGGGGGCAACATGACGTCACCACTGGCCGTGAATACAAGGTGGCCGGACTCCCGGTGAGTTGTACGCACCATCCCAGACATAACTTCTGACGTGTCCCGCTTCACATCGCTCATGTCGACCGTGGGGTCCTCCTGGACAATTATTTGTTTTGATTGCACCTGACGTTACGGAATAACGTTTTATTAGTATACTCTGTGCATCGATTGCTGGTTTAAATTTGGAATAAGTTTTGTTTTTAATTTCGTTTAATTTATATTTAATATTATATAAAATATTAAAATAAAATTTTGCAATAACTTAAACAAAGTCTTTAACTATAATTTAATTACTTCATTAATAAAACTTTACTTATGTAGAGGATAAATAAACATATTTGTAATAAGCAATTGTGTTAGTAAATAGCATAGAAATTTTGTTAATTTGAAAAATATTATTTTACTTTTTTTATCGATGCAAAAAGTATACGAGCTTCATATGCAAGCGTGCGTTTATAAAAATGTTTGTTTGTTAGAAAGCATAAATAAATACATTCATCATGCTTATATATATGGTCATCTGTTCCTAAGGCAAGCAATTTAAAATCCATAATTTAGGTAAAAGCATACTGGCATATATTTATATATGCCAGTATGCTTTTACAGTGTGTGATACTTTTATAGTGTGTGAAACTTTATTTAAGTATGTACTTATTAGTATATTAGTATAATTTGTAATATTTCTTTGACGTATATTTTATCTGTGAATTGGTTGCTATGGAGCTGTTTTTTTTCATATTAACGGATTGTGAGAATTATATTGTAATTTAAATATTCAAATAATAATGATTAATAAGAACTGGTGAAACAATAGCTTTAAATGTTGTTTCTCTTTTCAGGTGACATTGTAATTAATTTAATATTTAATAATGTTTTGTAAAACTAAGTTATAATTGTGATCAAATAAAAACCTCTCTTTTCAGAGTAACTCAATTATTGTTTTACTGTTCACCATAATATCCAAGGATAATTATAAATTAAAACATTATACATATATTATACATAGTACATATATATATGAATATGTCACCCAGACTCAAAGCGAGAATCGCACCCTTGAAGCAGAAAGCAGAATCACTGGCAACTGTGCTAGTGATTTTTTGTTGTAATTTTAATTAAAAGAGGATAAATTAAGTTTGAAAATATAGGCTTGATGTATTCGAATGTGCAAACAAGTTTCCTGACGTCACATTAACGTCAAATAACTCGGCCCAAATTTACTGCTAGTCTATTTTTTTTTTTTACAAACGCGTTGATAAATATGATGATTTTACGAAAAGCGCTCTTCGAAATGTGAAAATCATAAAGGAAGACTCTGATATCTCGTCTATATCAAGATCGATATTGTACAAAGCACCAAAAATATATATATATATTTCTGTTAAGGAATGTCTGCTATTTATTTCGTATAGCAACACTACAACAGCACGCGACCGTTCCTTGTTCGTCGGTCGCCGGTGTGAAGTTGTCTATATAATCTGTGATAGTGTCTATGAACAGTGAAGTGAGTGACAGAACGATATATATAAAGCGGCCATTATGTAAAATGGACCTTTTTCGCCTTTTTTCCCCTTTCCTCTATCATTGTTAACAAATCAAGCATTGTAAAATTATTAATATAAGAATTCAGTTTGATTATTTTGTTTAATCAAATTGCAAGCCGAACTCATTGATTCGACAATTTCTAATAATAAAAGGGATAGTAAGAATATTTTAATAGAAAGACCAGATAGTTTTATGGCGACGACAATGTTTAGACGCAGTAAAGGCCGAACAAAACCTAACTACTTTATATTATTTAGATGAAACGTGGAGAAATGGCGGTCATACAAAATTAAAAGCCTGGGTTGACAATAAAGTGCCTACATCGAGATCTGCATTCTTAGGTGGTCTATTAAGAGGATTGAAAAATCCTTCAGGAAATATATATTGTGTCTAATTTTTTATTTTCCTGTTTTATATTTTTTATAAATAAATCTGCAGATATCCTAATAAAAACACACTATAATATGCGTTATTTCACTGACATATGCTTTTTACTATTATTAAAACAAAAACGAAATAGCAAACGGATTATAATTGTACATATCGGCAGTATTATTAATCGGCGGATTTGTGGAAGGAGGATTAATATATTTTAAATCTAATAAAACCGTAAAAGCTAATAATGCTGTAATAAGGGTGAAAATGACAACACAGCCTGTAATGTCACAAGTTACTTGTTACAAATGAATTGTAAGTGTAAACACAGTGATATTATATATAATTAAGCTGCTTGGACAGAATCATACCGTTAGTATGAACACGACTTGAGACATCATGTAACCATCTTTGCTCGAATATATATATTAGTGGTGCAGTAGCACCTGAAGCCGCACAAGTAAGAGATATCAAACAAGCAAGTCGGTTAGTGTAAACGCACGCGTTACGTCACATAATTCACACAAGCGAGTCTGTGTGTAAGCAGTGAGTGACGTCACACGTCACAAGCGACAGAAAGCGAGTCTGTTAGTGTGTAAGCAGTGAGTGACGTCACAAGTGGCAGAAGCGAGTGGGTTAGTGCGCTCCGTGTCGCCAAGTAGGCGCGGCGCCGCCCGGACGGCTGGAGCGCAAGTCGCGCGGGAGGCGGGGACGGTACGCACCCGCTCGCAAATCTTGGTGTGCACGCGCAGCTTGTCGGAGCGCGCGAAGGAGCGCCCGCAGCCGCCGCACGTGAAGGGCCGCTCGCCCGTGTGCGTGAGCCGGTGCCGCGACAGGTGCGACGAGCGCGCGAACCTGCACACATGCCTATGTAAACCACGTTGTCTTGCCGTTTTTGAATGCCGAAATTCATTGCTGACATGCCGGTAGCAGTGCCACCTCCCGGGTCCAATTGTTTTTAAAACCATTCATAAAACCATTGAAATATACGTACAAAATTTTAACCAAATCGGTTCAGCAGTTTAGTAGTTCAGTGATAAACACGAGCACAGAAAAAAAATATATATTAAGATAACCCGGCCAAACTTCGTAACATGAGATTTATATATATATATATATAGATGTCGAAAGAGGAGTCATAAGTGCAACTATCCGTAACACCAGCTCCCTCTATTGGGACTCGACAGAGTCCTACCTCAGTGAAACTGAGCTTGCTATGCTTTCTGGTGTTACTACAGGCGTCTAGTAAGTAAAATATATTATGTGATATGTTTCACCATTGTAGTTCGTGCAATGTTGTATTTTGCCAATTAAGTTTTAAAATAATTTTACAAAATACTGCATATTTCTATTTTAAACTTAAATACTCAAATTTTCAATTCAACTTTTAATTCATCTTTACCTGGTTTAATATTTTCAATTTGTATTTTATGGATGACCCTTATAGAGAAAGTGTAAACGTTTAAAAGTTTATGGGTTTGTACGCAAATGTAAATACTTTAAAATTATAAAAGCAAGCGACTCTTTTAATATTTTCTTTGCTTGGGCAGAAAAACCTTCTAAATATAGATAATAGCACTAGTTAGTGGTTGGTGATCCCTCCCCAATCATAAATCCAAGCTAGTGTATCCACACAAAACTGCAAACAACATAATATTATGGTACCTGTCGAATAAAATATAGCCTATTTACCTGACATCGCATATGTCGCACACGTGTGGTCGTCCGTCCTGCGACTCGTTAACCGCTGAGTCCGATATTGAACCGCTTGAATCTGTTTCTTCATCATCTTCTAATCCATGCTTGTTTAGTTTTTCTGTAGTTAAGTAAGTCACATTTTTACTTTCACTGAACTGTATTAAAAATACAAATTTTGATCCCACTGTAGTAAACGTTAGTGTATGTGTAACATACGTGAAAAACGATTTATGATAAATGTCATTGAAAATTTATATTTTGTAATTAGTAAATCGTTCAAAACTAGTTAAAAGCAATTACAAAATGTTAGCAAATTTATTTGGAAATTGCAACTAAAATTGTCAATTAATACCAAATAAATCTGCGTCAAAATATTACACTGATACAAGTAAAGCATATATGTTATATATCATCATGGATAATATAATTATTTATAGTTTAATACTAAATCCTATCATTACGTTTTAATTTCCAATAAGCAAGTTTCATGAACTGATCTAACATGACGCATAGCATATATATAGTATGTATGAGTGATATCAGCGGAGCTCTAGCACCTCACCGTCTGAGTCATCATGTTCATTGTTGGTGGGTTTCTGCAGTACGGCCAGCTGCACTACTTTGATGCCGCCGGACTTCAGGTCCTCGGTTTTGGAGTCATTGCTGCCGTGGTTAGAGTTTGTGGCACCTAGAAAATATTAATAATCATTAATCTTTTTTTAGTAGTAGTCAATATACGCCTGCAACACCAGAAGCATCGCAAACGCTTTGCTACCCCCGACCCACCCACCAAAAGCTTTGACTACCTTACTAACCATACGAGCACAACACTACTTGAGATCAAGTATTATTTATTATATATAATTTTGGGGAAAGAGGTCTATACCAGTGGGATATTACAGGCTAAAGTGTAAGCATAGGTATTTATGGTCTAAAACAATGAATCCCAGTCTTAATTACATCCAGAAGAATGTGCGTACTATTCTGGAAAATACGTATAAGTCTGATACAAATACCCAGATAACGATTATCGTCTATATGGCTAATATTTGTTGCAAATAGCGATTCTACGACAATTACAGTCACACACTAGTCACACAAACAATAGTCAACAATTTATTAATTCATATAAAATATGCCTGAGAAAGTTCAATGCGTAGAACACATTGGATCACTAAAATTGCTCATATTTAAGATTCATCACAGAAAACGACATAACAGAAGAATAAGTAACAAAGGTATATCTTAAGCTACAGTGAAGCATCTATTGGGTCGAGGCAAAAGGGCCATATGGAACTACAACTCTTTTCTTTCACAGGAATGTCTGACACAATTCTAGATGCGTACAATACAAAATATTTTACGGAAAGTAGTAAAATTAATATAAATATTTATGACTTAGTAGCAGCTGCTTTTCTGATTCGTTCTTGCAATTTAATTTTAATATGAATTAATTATAATATACGGTAGAGTAAATGTCACGCTGTATAACATATTACGTTTAAAGAAAAGCGACGTTTTCGAGTGCGACACGCGATTCGTTTTTCAATTTATTATCTGCTTACATTAAACTTTATTAAGTAAAGATAAAACGTTAATTAATTTGAAATTTGAAAGCTTGATAAAATTTGAAGATCGTCTTAATGAAAAAACTTTTTAATCTTTACATCTAAACATAATGTAGAACAACAAAAATTCTTACATAAATTTAAGTTTTTAAATGATGAATATAAGCGAGATAGCGTATAGCGTAGTTCTGCATTGTTTAAGTTATATATAAAAGACATTGTTTTATTTCAAGTTTTAAAAGTATGACACTGTTATCCATTTTATTGCAAGTATCTACTTACAAGCGGAGACTCGCTATTAAATTGTGAGCCGTGAAAGGAAATTACACTAAATTATTGTCTTGAGAGCGTTCTATTGTTGTTTCGCCTGGCAAAGTAAATGCGTCATTTTTAATAACGATTCCGTTTTTTTTTCATTCGAGTTTTATTTTAAAATATTTATTATTTTTATCTTTATAACTACCTAAATAATTTTAAAAAATGACTAATAATTAACTATTATATACTTTTTAATTGTGCTCGTATGTCGGAATACTAAAGATTTATAATTCTGTTTTGTTATAGAGGAATTAAATTAAAATTTAATTTTTATTAAAACTTAAAATCCACACAAATTTTAATAATAATTTATATAATGGTAAAAAATTGTTGTTTTGCAGTTTCTAATATGATAATTTTTTGAGGTTAAAGCACCGATTATAAGCTTTATTTTTATATATGCATTTAGGCAAATGATGATCGTAAGTGGATGCAGTAAGTAGCATTAGCAATTAGCATTATCATACGAAAGACCTGAGTAGTGACGTCCTCCGATTGCAAAACCGTAACCGGTACAATATCGGTATTACCAGTACTAAATGTTAGAGATTGATATTGCTAACTATTCAATAAAAAATAACGAATAATCAATATTTTATATTACAGTATAAAAATATTGCAGCACAATTTTTTATAAGATTAAAATGCATTACAAAAAAATAATCAAATTTATGATATGCAATCACGTTGTACTAGGAGTTCATAAAACACTAAAAACTCTCGTCATATAAGATCGTGTAAGAGTCACTTTAGTTGAGCTTGCTAAAATATAAAAAAATACTTTAATTAAGTGTTCTATGATTATTGTTTTGATCTATTACGTTAATCTTATCCGTACGATACTAACTCTGAATTAAGATAAGGATTAATCTATAATTTACAAAGTTATATCTGCATTGCTTAGTTTTTAGATACCATGTTCTTTATTATTAAAATTTATTACAGCATAAAATAAATTGGAAAACATTAAATTACTTCGGTAATCTCAAACATTACCATAAATATCTACAGACGTACACACTAATTAGCAACGATTTCTGTTAATATAATTTATATTATATTAATTATTCAAATACGTAACAAGAAAAAAAAAACATTATTTATTACAATAAAAATATAACACCTTAATTAGATGATAACTGCATGTTTATATATATATTGTATATCAATTTAGGAGATAAGATATTTTCGTTTTCCTTTATGAATAATTTGTGTCGTATTCAATATTAAACTGTGTTTCAATATACCCGTTCTTGTACACAGCGAGCTTCTCATACATATTTATGAGGATAAGTCGTTTTTAAATAAAGTTTTTTTTTATATATATACATATTTTTTGTGTTGATATTGTTTTCATGGATTTTTCTCTTGTAGAGGAATGCCGTTTATCGTCGACGACATTTTTGTAATAACCGAAAGCCTAATCCGAAATATTAAAAAATATTGTACATTTAAACGTTGACCCAAAAATTACCTGTTATGATCGAAAAACCTTCATTTAAAATGAATTTTTTAAACGGCAATAAAAGACCTTAATTTAAAAATTATTTATTTTTTAAGCCGCGTTATATTTTGGGATGATGATAAATTTTAATATTTATGTAATAAAAAATTAAAAAACCTGTCAAATATAAAACTTGTTTAGAACGTTATAATGTAATTTAGTACGTAATATTAATATAAAATATATTTGGGAAACCACAAATATAATTAGAGAGATAATTATAAAATATAAATTAATAAAATAAAATAAAATAGAGAAAAAAATTCAAGCTACGCATTGTAGGTATCTACTGAAGTGTTTTTATACGTTTAGCTCTCTTGTCTGGGTATTTTAAAAATGTATTTTTTATTGTTTTATAAAACAAGTATTCGCTTTTTATTAATTAGTATAAAGCGTTAAAAGTAATTACTCCGTAACAAACGGCAGCTTACTATCGGAGCTTTTAACGAATGTCTTTCTAAGTAAAATAACATTTAAATATTAATCAAAGTCAAAAAAATGTAAAATGTAATGATAATCTCTATCTCTTTATTTCATGCTAAATGGAGATAAAAACTTATTTACGATAATGTCTGAGACAATCGCAACATACTTTATTTTTTGAATTTTTAATTTAAACTATATTTATGTAAAAAAACGTATTAAAAAAAAAACAATTTTAAAACCGGTTAAGTGCGATTCGTACTCGCACACGGATGTACGTTCATAGTTGAATATTACTTACCACCGTGAAATGTTATGTAGATTAATTTTTTTTTAGAAACCCCTTTATTTTTTAACTACCTTTTACGACAGCCGCTCTGTGTCCTAGCGTACTCATTGGTAAAATCGCTAAACAACTCCACTGTAATATGGAGCTTTTTATTAAAATTATTCTTACAGAATGTCCTCCGAAACTTGGTTTTCTACTATATTAAAGACAAATTTAACATTTAACAATCAACTTTATCGACTGGTACCGGCACCGAGTATTCTATTCACTGATTAATATAGTAATAGTATATTTTATATATTTAACCTCCGACAAAACTCTTATACCTTATTTTTTGAAAATTCATTTAATAAATGTATTACAATAAAGCATTGTTCTAATTTCGTATTTATTTAACGTAATGATATTAAAAATATATCATTCGAAATTCCATTACGTGATGAAGTCGTAATTTTATTATAATCCAAGTCGCCGTCTCGGCAAATTAACGCGAGCGCTCGATGTAAAATATAAATAATGTTTGCTCGAAATATTTCATTTTAAAACAACAATGAAATAAACGCTTAAAAAAACGCTTGATATTTGAGAACGCGTCGGATACAATTCGAATAGATTTTATGAAAAATATTTGTTCTTTTTTTTCTGTTTACAATTTAAACGTGTCTCTTATAATATTTTTAACCTCGTATTTTTTCACATACTTATTAATATCAAACGCTTTAAATACCGATGTACAGATTATCTTTTTTTCTTTTTTTAATTTAATTAAATATTATTTTATTTATGATCCAGTTTACGTGCAATAAAATAAATTTATTATACCTCTTTGTTGGGTCAAAGAACTAATTAAGTTCTTAATTTTTTTTATAATTGGATTAATTTCACGATGACTCGTGACTAACGACTAGATTAAATATTCTCTCGTTACTCTATTGAGTTCTTTAGATAGAAAGGTCTCCATGAAAGCGCATGCACTTTTACTTAACTTATTGATCGACCATTAAGGAAACTCTTCGCTAAGAGCAGTGTTTTTATTTTAAAATAATTAGAATTTAGACTGAGAAACAGACTCAATTAAGGGAACATAACATTAATTTAGCTTTATTTTTTTTAATTTGTGGAGCTTTCTTTTTTTAAATTACAATGATTTTCATATAAAAGTTAATGCCGTCCTAAACTACCAGTCAAGTATCAAAACTTGGTCTAACACATCTAAAAGCATCCTGTCCGTATTTAATCAAGTTGATAATAAGAAAGTGTGACTAAATCTAGAAAAAATCGTAATAATTTGTACTCTAGCATTGGTACCCCGATTGTAGCCCTATTCGACGATATAAAATCGAAAGTTAAAAATAAAAAAAATAAATGAATCTATTATTAAATATTATCTTTGGTTCGATGATATCAATATTACCTAAAACAGTTCGGACGACAAAATCTGTGAAATGTGAATCCGACAAAAAAATGGGTCATTATATTTTTATAACTTCTAAGGAAGGAATAAGGAATTGACCCCTTGTAAAAGATTCCAGTTCAAAAAATGATATTAAACAGTTTTGTTCGACAGCTATTTAGATATTTTTGGTTTACTTACCCGGTGACATAATTTTGGCGGGGCCCTCTTCAGTCTTATTTTCTTCTTGGAAGCGTACAGTCATAGCCTTCTTCTTGGCTCGTAACTTGTCATCTTCTGGAGACATGATTGAGGAACGTTTTTTCGGTCTGTCGTCTTCTAGATCACGTTTAAGCTCAGAGGCTGCAGTTGCTGTGGATCAAATTGTGATTGCAGAGTATGAAATATGGGTAATCGCATTAAGTAACTCCTAAAATTTATTCTGGAAAGTTTTTGTGGCAGTACTATCGAATGTTACGAAATTACATAAGAAAATACTCTATCCAACCCTAGAATTGAAGTTGCTTCTTAAACATTTGGATAAACGGTTGGTTCGTTAAAAATATAATGAAAGATGGATCCTTTAAACTGTACAATTTTAGTGATGATCTTTCTGTCTATCAACTGTACAATTTTAGTGAAAATCATTAAGTGACGCTAAACTTATGATATAATTCTTATAATCAGTATTTCCTAAAAGATAACGTAGTAAAGAAAATTAGGCCGTTGGATTGCATATTTTTAATAATATATACCTTTATTTAAAATATATCATACCACCTTAATGCGCCAAGACAAATTAAGGCCTATCCTTAATTCCCGTCAAAAAAAAAACCAATAATAAACATTATTAAACGAAATTTTAAAAAGATAATGACCTTTTTACTATTTAGCGGATCTAACCTTAAATGAAGTAAATAGTGGCAGACACAATCAAAATACTCAAATATCCAGCTTCATTGAACTTTTCGCAGACGGGAAGACGAAGTTATGAACCCGAACGAACCCTCCAGTCAATAACACTAAAGGTAACGCCTTTCGTTTACCTTATTTATTTATATAAATTATTGAATTTTATATTAATTTTAACGTAATATTATTTAAAGACTTGAAAAGGGCGACGTTTTCGATTATCTTTTTTTATGTAACGTAATATCTTTGCCAATTTTTAAGTATTTATTGCAAACATGATAAGCCGTTCCCTTTTAAATTCGAGTATAATTTCATTACATGTTTATTATCTCTTTATTTTGTATTTATGAGTACTTCTATCGATTTCATATACAGGAACTGTAGTAACATTACGAAAGTCACATAAAACATACAAAAAAAAAAATACAATAATATCAAAACATAATTTTCTTTTCGTATATGTTATATATGTTGCAGTCAAAACTCTTAACCAGTCAAAAGCACTACTGACTAGCAAAATCAGTCAGAAGTACTTTTGACCGTTTGCTTTAGTCAATAATACTTTTGACTAAAATAACAGTTAAAAGTACTTTTGCCCAATGGAGCTGGTTAAAAGTACTTTTGACTAAATGGTTCCGTCAAAAGTGGTTTTGACTGGTTGTATCAGTCAAAACTCTTAAAAAGTTAAGGTGATCGATAAAAATAACGACAAACGCACATATAAACTTTTTTTTATAATACTCATTATTAGTGGAGAACGTGCTGATATTAGAACAAAAATGAGTGACTACGAAAAGAAAGAAGGCTTTTTGCAAAGAATTTTAGCGATGGAAGATATGAAAGATAGTCATTTCAATGTGATGACAAAAGAAATATTTAAAAAGTTTGCAATGGATGTGGAAGACGCGAAATTTAATGAAAAGGAAACACCATTACAGTACAGTAGACTACAGCGCTTTAACACATTGAAGTTTGTGATATAAAAAAATTAGTTACAAACACAGAACCTGTCAAATATTTTTGCCGGCTGAGGAAATCTACAACATTATTGATGCTGCTCATATTTCTATAGGGCATGGTGGTCGCGATAGACTTAAGAATGAAACGGCAAAAAAGTACGCTAATATTACAAAAGAAATGATTAATATATATTTATCAATGTGCGAAGGATGAGTCAGGCTTAGAAACCGATCCTGCACACTGAAATGAACAGCCGCTGCCAAGTCTATCTGATTGACATGCAGTCCCAAGAAGATCGTGGGCATAAATTTATTATGGTTTATCAGGATCATTTGACTAAATTTATTCACATCTAACGAGTTAATAGTGCTTTTGACTGACGCTTTTTTGCAGTTTAAAATACTTTTGACGGAGAGCGTCAGTCAAAACTATTTTTAACCGTGAATTTGCAGTCAAAAGTACTAATAACCAATAATTTTCAGTCATAACCACTTTTGACCAACTTGTCCAGTCAAAAGTACTTTTGACTGATTTCGCTAGTCAATAGTACTTTTGACTGGTTAAGAGTTCTGACTGCAACATATACACGAATTAAAAAGATTATTCACATAGTAAATATTACGAGGGCGAGGATTTGAGTCATTAAAACATTAAAATATTCCAAGAATTATTACAAGTGGTTTTATGTCACACGCTTTCCAAATATTTCGAAATGTCGCTAGGAGTAGGAACTCGGGTTGAACACGAATGTTCTCTTATTACAACTACATGAATGGCTATTTATAATAATAAACCTTATTGAATTATTATTATCTATACATATAATAATAATGGTAGGAAAGTCAAAAGTGTACATTTAATATTTTTTAAAAGAATACTTGGGGTGTGATCTACAATCCATACGGAAGCCAAAAATATAGTTTTTAGAATTTTTGTCTGTTTGTCTGTATAAATATCCGGGATAAACTCAAAAAGTACCGCATGGATTTACTTCAAATTTGGCACGAATATTATTAAGAAGTCGGGTCAACATATAGGTTACATATTATCACCCTATCACCTACGGGGAACGAGCAGTGAACCTTTATTTCTTCAACGCATTCTGTAACCACGTGTAAACTAACGAAGCATATTTGAATGTTTTGTCATTATGTTATCAAACAAGCTATGCCAGCTGCACACTATAAATAAAGACATTCTGTAGTATATATAGTACCAGCATTGCAACCGTGCGAAGCCGGGGCGGGCCGCTAGTACATAATAAATGACTTCGAAGCTACGGTTGCAAACGCGTTGAACATACGTTCAATTGAAATCAAATAGGTATCTAAAGTCAAGTAGGCTTTTATGGGCACTTTCGAATCATTTATTTATCAGCATTTTTTTATTAAGCGATTGATTCATATGGGAGTTTGAAATTCATTGTTGATAGCTGCGAACGCTTGCTCCTTTTAGTTGGTATATAAAATGTAATTTTTATAAATAATATAAAACACTTTTTAAATAATTCGAAAGTAATTTTTATTCCATATTTAGACTTTACAAGTCTTCAGCATCCGAAATATTTTAAATGTCGATATTGGTACAGAGTACGTAGAGAGTTTCGAGATAATAATTTTTTAAATATTTCCGAACTCGTTTACAATAGTCGTCATTCAAGAAAATAATATGACCAACATTTTTAACGAAGAAAAACGTAATAAAAATTGTATTATTACCTCGAAGGCGGAGCACTATAATTACAAATATTGATAAAAACAAAAATAGCTCTTGTGTCAACGATATTCTGTTGACAACCTTCGACGAATAAAATTGCTATAGGCTTTTTAATACCGTAATACGATACATATATTAATATATATATGTTCGTTATTATTATTAGCATTGTGAAGAATAGGTTCTTAATTAGCTTCGACGTTGAAATATCGAAGCTCGCATGTTTGTATTTTAAAAGCTTATAGTAGCAAATTATGTACTTCGTGATTTTTTTTTCAATCGATTCCAAAAAGGGTTGATATACTTGACTTCGATTTTTTATTGATTGATAGATTGATTTTGAATTTGATTTTTTTTTCACATTATACAATATTTACAATTTAAAAACAAAATTACAATAATACATTTTTTTTAAATCAAAACAAATTATTTATTTATTCAATTAGGCCTTAAAAGTACTTTTGAATTATATTTATATTAAAATTGTATTTAATTGGTAAATAATGTTCGGACAATGGAATCGTTCTGATTTTTTCTTATTGTGGTAGAACCTTGGTGTAGATAATTACAGTATACGGTCGGTCGGCCATGGTAGTACCACACATTCGTAGGAAAGCAACGCTATGTAGAGTAAAAAAAAAAGTATGTTTCATAAGTTGAGAGCCGGAAGTCAATACCCCTGTTTATCACACTATCTTTAATTTCTTTTTTTTCATTACACTAAAAAAGCCAGCATCGAAATTGTGGTTCCTTTGATAGTAGAAATATTGAAAATGTAGTGTTAGAAAAAAATAATTAGAACTTCTTAGAACAGTCGGAAGAGTACTAGCAAAAAATTGGTGTTAAACTTTATTATAATAAATAACTCAAGACCGAGCGATAACCTACCTACCTCTTCCAATTTTAATACTTTTTTGCAAATATAAAAAAAAAACTAAATTATTTCTTTAACATGCCTATTATGGCAGATACTGAGAACAAATAATATTTTTTTAAACAAATCATAGATTGTTATGAACCCTTATTTTTGATCTTAAATCAGAGTCAAGGAGCTGACGCTATTATGTACTGATTGAATGATTCACCTATGAGACAATATGTCTAAGTACAAACCAGCTAATACCCAGAACCTAATTAAAATCTGTAACAAAACACCAAAAGACTCAAGTCATTGATAAAATTACGTCATCACGTACTCGTCTTAGAAAATATATTCAGTTGTACCGTGGATTTAGTTAACTTTATTTTGAAACTAAACAATAGATAATAAAAACAAAATAGGAAAATAAAACCTGCCCTTAATAGCAATAATGTTGACTTACTCAACAATGCAATATTTACATAAGTTCAGATCTCCCACCACTAATTCAAATTCTCTATTACTATATTTTAGAATATTGCAGACTAGCTGCTCCTTGCGTTAAAGGTAGCCTATGTGTTTTTGTGGATCTTCAGCTATCTATCTAATAATGAAGTTTCAATGTAATCAGTTCAGAAGATTTTGCGTGCAAGAGTACTATCAAGCATCTAACCATCCTGATAAATTTTAGTTTTTATAATATAAGTTGGGGGAGGGGGGGTATATCCTGCAGTGGACTGCGATAGAATGAAGTGAATAGTAGTAGCACTAAAGCGTTCTGTAAACAGTCGACCTGATTGTCAAATTACGTATTCATTTTGATACTTCTACTTGTCACATCATATAAAGATGTCCTAACCTAATAGACAATTAGTCAAACAAATGTTTTTCTAAACGAATAGATCGGCAAACACCTGATGTTAAGCGATTACCGTAGCTTATATACGCCTGCAACACCAAAAGCATCGCAAGTGCGTTACCGACCCTACCCTCAATGCCCCCCAGGAGCTCTCTACCGTACTCACCACAGGAACACAACAAGTATAGTAGTAATAGTAAGTACTGCTTGAAAGCAGTATTATTTAATTGTTACCTTCTGTAAGATCGAGGAACGTCAGATCAGATTCTGAGTAAGATATTTCCTGTTGTGCCCTGTTTTTTTTTCTTTTACCCAGAGGAAATGGAGGAGCTGGAGGGTATGTCCGAGTCGCACGGACTAAAACCTCTGGGGGTGTTCCTTCGACACGCCTGGGCGGAATCACGGGGACGCTGTTGCACTTCCGCGATACCGCTAGCGATTGCCTTACAAGCTCGACGCGATTCGTAACTCCTGAGAGGCTCCCTCGAACACAAAGGTCGCCTCCCTCCTAAGGAATCCTGTTGTGCCCTACCTCAGTCGAACAGCACAAATCCTAATAAATATACAAGTCTATTGGCAACTTTACCACGACTAACCTTCTTGCTCAGTTTGTATACTGGCAACGACGCGGTCTCCGGTCCGTGCAGCGTGCCTCGCCTCTTCCATTTCCCTGGCAGCCGCAGCTAGGATATTGTTAACTGCTGTTTGTGTGGTTGGCATGTCTTCTCTTCGCCGTCGACGTATCTCATCGGCCCGCATCATTGACTGTTGGTACATGTGTATCTGGAAAGAGCGTTTATATTAAACAACGGAATAAGCGTAAAAGAACTTAAGTTTTCCTTGGCAGTTTCAGTTGGCGTTTTTTCTGCTGCTAATATATTCCATATTATTGTATTATTATTAGAGAATATATTATGTATATATATGTATATATATATATATATATATATATATATCTAATATATAAAATTCTCGTGTCATGGTGTTAAGCATTGAACTCCTCCGAAACGGCTCGACCGATTTTAATAAAATTTTGTGGGCATATCGGGTAGGTCTGAGAATCGGCCAACATGTATTTTTCATACCCCTAAGTTATAAAGGGGGGGGGGGGATTAAGCGGGTTAATAACATATATGGCAAAGAAACGTTTGCGGGGTCAGCTAGTATATATATATAGTTGAGGTATATTACATTTTTTTTTTTTAATTTTGCATTATTCCTAGAAATTACTACTATTCCTTTATTAAGTATGTTGGTTCGCTATAATTTCAGACACAATCAGTCCTATTTTTAAAAATATTCTCGCATTCGAAATCTAATTTATTGAAGAAGAATAACAAACGCCACACCGTAGTTTATGGGAGCGAACCATAAACACGGACGTAAACGGATATTATTTTAATACGTATTAATTTATTTAAATAAAATATATATTCCGTACTTCAAACACTACCCAGGGGACTTCGATATAACAAAAAATGAAACACATGTATTAAAATTATACATAAAACTATGTGTACTGTTTTTATTACGTCGTTTAATAAACGAAGCACGGCAATCAGTGAGTCGTGATTATTTCTTGTTATATTAAAACACGTGAACAGTCACAGGAGACGAATCCGTGGGAAAAAGATATGTAGAAACTTTTAAAACAAAAGAAATACCAATATATTTTTAAAATAAATCTCAACAAAGAAGGTAACATGATGTATAAATACATATTTAAATGCGTAAAAGCAAAAGCTATTATTTAAAATATAAATAATAATAATAAAATCCTGATAGCGGTACATTCCAGACGCATAAAAAAACAAAAAAAGGTCTACAATTTTTTTGTAATATCTCCGCTACGATTCTCTACCTGAGATACATCATTTATCAAATTTAATGTGACTTTTAGGCTGTAGATAATATAAAAGTTGAATACATCGTTCTTTGTGAGATTTCAAATAAAATAAAATAAGTACCACAAGAAACAATTGTTAATTTCTTACTTTAGTAAATTTCTCCTCAATATAAAACAAAAATTTAGTGATTAAATTAAATAAATGAATTAATATTTGAAAAAAATTTGTATTAAAACCCGAATGGTAGGCATTCTGAATAAGTTTAAAAAGTGTATTTGAACTAGAGATGAAACAGATATCCGGTAACTATCCGGTATCCGGCCTATCCGGCCTTGTTTTCAGTATCCGGCCGGATACCGAAGAGTAATTCAGTACCATTATCATTGGCCTTAGTCAGACGGACTCTGTGTCGCCTCGGACGCTCTTCAGAAGAACGCAGAGTTGCCTAAGCTCTGCGCCACCCTCTCGACCTCACTGGCTAGGCCCACAGGAACGACGAGTCGATACGTGTGGAGCCAGTTCGGCTGCAGAAGTCTTTGGCATTTTAGAGCTATGCCACGAATGCTTGACAGAGACCCCATATCGGGTTTCAAATGAAATTTTCCTTCTCCAGGACCCTGATGATTTTGAGCCAGGTTTATCCCTCGGTCGCCTTTTAGGACCCCCACGGGAAGAAAGGCAAGTGTGTGTATGCGTGTGTGTGCGATACACCAAACAGCTAAGTTCCGCTGGATATCCGGCGGCCGTATATTCGGCTATTCGGCCACATGGTTGGCCGAATAGCCGGTATCCGGCCAAACTGCTATCCGTTTCATCACTGATTTGAACTTGAGATGATGAATAAAAGTATTTCATTAACTTTTGAAAATTTGAATAAGGTATAATGTATTAATTGTATATTATAAAGCTAAAAAGTTTTTTTTTTATTGTTTTTATTAAACATACAACGCGCTATTATCAGGAACAACTCTGGTGCAAATTGATTCTTTGATTTTTTTTTTTTTTTTTTTTTTTATGACAAATAGGCAGGCATTTGACCACAATCTCACCTGATGTTAAGTGACGATGCGGTCGAAGGTGGAGCATGCCTGCCTAATATCAGCCTATTCACTCTGGCCTTGAAGGCACCCAGATTGTATCGTTCGGGAAACACAGACGCGGGCAACGAGTTCCATTCCTTAGCTGTGCGCATCAGGAAAGTAGAGCCAAAGCGTTTTGTGCGCGTAGGTGGCATATCGATGACATAAGGATGGAACGATCGACCGCGCCTAGTGTCCCGATGGCGGAAGGTTGTTGGGGGAATTAGATCGTGTAATTCCTTCGCACACTCACCGAAATATATTCTGTAGAACACCGACAGACGAGCTACCCTACGCCGATGATCGAGACTCTGCAACTTGGTGTCTGTCAGAGTAGGGTCACCTATGAGTCTCTTAGCTCGTTTTTCCACCGAGTCCAAAGTTGCCAGTTGGTATTTGGCGGATCCATCCCAAAGATGGCAGCAATACTCCATACAAGACCGAACTTGTGCTTGGTATAGTTGAAGCAGCTGTTCTGGAGTGAAGTATCGCCTGACCTTAGAGAGAATACCTAGTTTTTTTGCTGCAGTTTTTGCTTTGGACTCGATGTGTTGCCCAAAGTTCAGATTGGACGATAGCTCTACACCGAGGAGCTGTAGGGAGTCGGTAATTTCCACAGAAATATCCCGGAAAGTCGGAGCCAGGTGTAAAGGGCTCCGTTTAGAGGAGAACACACACGCCTGTGTTTTTGTAGCGTTGAACGTGACCAGATTGGCATCGCCCCATTCGGAGACTGCCTGGAGGGCGACGTTCAAGCGGCTGACCATATCCTCTCGACAAGACTGAATAACACCCTTACTAGCCCCTGCACTCGAAAAGTATCTGTCCGTCACTGTGCAGTCGTCAGCGTACCCAAAGGTACCGGGGACGAGCAGATCGTTAATATGCAGCAGGAAGAGGGTAGCGGACAAGACTGATCCCTGAGGAACACCAGCGTCGATAGCCTTTTGGTCCGACGAGTACCCGTCAAGGACAACTTGTATTGAACGTTCGCTCAGGAAGTCAGAAATCCAAGTGCAAAGGCCAGGTGGAATACCATATGAAGGAAGCTTGCTTATAAGGCTCGCGTGCCAAACCCTGTCAAAGGCCTTCGAGATATCGAGAGACACGGCAAGTGCTTCGCCGTGTTTGTCAATGGCCTCACTCCAAATATGTGTGGCATACACTAGAAGGTCCCCAGTCGAACGGTGCTGGCGGAAACCGTACTGCCGGTCGCTGAGGAGATCGTTACCTTCCAAGTGGGCCAAGAGTTTGTTGTTAAGTTCACGTTCCATAGTCTTACAGAGTATGGATGTGACCGAGATGGGACGGTAATTGACAGGGTCTGCACGACTACCTTTTTTGGGCACAGGCTGCACGTTGGCAAGCTTCCAAGACTTCGGCACTTTGCCAGTCTTAAGCGACAGGCGGTACAGGCGTGTAAGAGGTGGAGACAACTCAGGGGCACAGGTACGCAGGACTATCGCTGGTATACCATCCGGTCCGCTGGCCTTGTTCACGTCTAGAGTTTGCAGGATTTTAAGGATCTCTTTTTGGCGTATGCGTACTTCTGCCATAATGCAGTCAGCACGAGTTGAGATTGGTGGAGCTTTTCCTGCAACATCCAGACGCGAGTTCTCAGCAAAAAGAGATGCAAACAAATCCGCTTTCTCTTTCGCAGAGTGGGCCAGTGATCCATCAATCCTCAGCAATGGTGGAAGTGACGGCCGACAAAAGTTAGATTCAACGGCTTTTGCCAGGGACCAAAACGCTTTGCTCCCAGAAGGGTAAGAAGCTAGTTTGGCCCCAATGCGGCTGATATGGTTGAATCTAGTCCTGCGTAACGTCCTTTTACATACCTTGGCGGCTTGGTTAAAAGCTTTCTTCAAATTCCGAGAATTTGGAGACTTGCGCGCTCGAGCTTCAGCCCATGCAGTGTATGCCGACCGCTTTTTGGCTTCTGCACGATAGCATTCCGCATCAAACCATGGGCGAGCTTTTCCATTCGTCGCTACGTCAGAGTATGGTATAAAATATTCCATACCCTGGCGTATAACCGCGGTAATGGCTTCAGCGCAGCTGGACGGATCATCAGAAGAAAAGCATACCTCTCGCCAAGGATAGGACGAGAAAAAGTGACGCATCTCATCCCAATCCGCTGCCTTATATCGCCACACCCGTCTTGGGCCACATGGGGATTCTTCGGGTGGGGAACAGACGGATATTGATTTTACCAGACAGTGGTCAGAAGTACCCAGTGGTGCAGAAACTGTTATTGAGTACCTGTCTGGATCAGTTGTTAAAAATAGGTCTAAGCAGTTGGCGGTATGAGAGTCTACGTCTGGTACCCTGGTAGCACAATTTACAAGCTGGGTGAGGTCCAGCGTCAAGGCTAGTTTACGCACTTCTCTTCCAGCATGGTCGGTCACCTGGTATGGGTACAGCCACTCCTGGTGGTGGGCGTTGAAGTCCCCCAGGATGACTAACTGTGCCGAAGGGTAACGCTCTCGAGCCTTATCCGCCGTTAGGGTAAGATGGTCACATAACTGAGTTGTCTCCACGTCTCCACTGTGCGAACGGTAGACACAGGCATACAGGATTTTCTCCTGTCCTGTGTCCACCAGAACCCATAGGATGGAGTAACTGGATGTCTCAAGGTGCTTAAGACGCTTGATGCAAATGTCATCACGGACGTACACACAGACTCCGGCACGAGGTATGAACCTGTGCTCCAGAGAATACCCGGGGTAGCTGAGGTACGCCGTGTCAGCCGGACATCTGATCTGCGTCTCAGTGAGGAACAGCAGCTGCGGTTTTTCTGTTTCTAGGTGGTGGTGGACAGATTCGAGATTGGAGTGCAAACCTCGGATGTTAGAGAGGTGCACTTTCAGTGGGAGGACGTGCAGCCGCTGTGTATACCTTTTTTTTATTCTTGTGTGCTTTCATGGGGAGTGAATAGGTGCTGGGGATTGCGAACTGGACGAGGCGGCATCCTACCTACCAGGTGTCAGACTCTACACCGCCGCACGTAGGGAGCCTGACGCGGAGACTGCGGGGACGCCCGAGCCCCCCCAGAATGGCTACCTGGTCCTCCCTTCCGGTCGCCAACCGGCAAGGTAGAACATTCTGGGATTTTTCGTCAGGTGGCGGGGCAGCCTTTCACAGGTGGCTTTCCTGCTACTTGGGCCCCCAACTTCCTACGGTCGGCCAGCGGCGGCACCGTGCCTCGGATCCCGCTACCCTCCGAAGCCAGGCACCCGATGCGGCAGTGATGAGCAGACAGAATCGGTCACATAGAGTGCCACAACTACCCAGACACATCCCCCAAATGGCTGCTCTGGGACCCGCCCCGGAACACGGCAATTGCCGTTTGGCGGCGCGACTTTACCCAGAGGGTGGTAATTAAGCCACGGCCGAAGCCTACCACCTCAAGAATTTTGTCGGCTCTTACGACAGGCCTTCTTGCCGGGCCGTAGGAAATTGTATTCTACTGCCCGTCCCTACACGGGGGATAGAAAGGAAAGAATTCTTTTTGTTTTAGCCCATTTACTAAGGAAGGTTGTAGGATATTTTTTCCCCAAATTAAACCGCGGGGCACAGCTAGTGTATAAATAAATATATCTATAAATATCTACACAATAAACACAGTCGCCCGTTCCTAAAGTAAGCAACTTAATGCTTGTGTTATAGGTAACAGCTGACTGGTATAGCTAAATATTTTTTTTCGATAAACATACTTATAAATAATTCATATATATAAATATTTAAATAAATATTTATATTACACCCAGACTCGGGATGGGAATCGAACCCAGAAAGAGAACCGTCGGAGCAGAAAGCAGGGTCACTACAAACTGCGCCAACGGGCTAGTCAAAAAAATATATAATAATATATAATATTCAGTATGTAAATTAAAAGTGAAAATTGAGAAAAATAAAATTAATATCTTGTGCATACCAAGGCTGATTGATAGAAAATGCAGCATTAAAGCCATTTGTAAACACCTGTATTTTAAAACAAAGAATCGCAATAAATGAAATATTAATTCATGTGTACCTAATAAGTAATATCGACTAGTCTTCACATGGGAAAATACTAGTTATATTGTAAAAAATGCATATAGGCTTAACCGGACCGTTACGAGTACGCTCTTATATCGATGAGATATTGCAAATCAGAAGCCCTAAGAACTTTTTTCCGTTTACCTTTCTGAGAAGAGAGCTTACAATAACAAATATTTTTTACATTGATAAATAATTATGTGTAATGTATTTATGTTATAAATATTGTAACAGTTTTTTAACCAACTTCAAAAAAAGGAGGAGGTTATTATTATTATTATATTATTATATTATTCGACCGTATATGTTTATTTTTAATGTATGTTCGGGGATAACTCTGTCGTTTATAGACCGATTTCGATAATTCTTTTTTTGTTGGAAAGGAGATATCCCTAGTTTGGTACCATGATAAGGAAACCAGGATCTGATGATGGGATCCCAGAGAAATCGAGGGAAACTCTCGAAAATCCGCATAACTTTTTACTGGGTGTACCGATTTGATGATTTTTAATTTAATCGAAAGCCGATGTTTATCATGTGGTCATATTTAAATTTCATCGAGATCTGATTACAACTTTTGGAGTAATCTTTGATAATGCGTATTTACTTGACTTTTTTTTGTCTACCTACGTTGTATTTACTTGTCGATATAATTGAAGTCGGTTTTTCTTCGTTTGCCTGCAAACACAATTATATAACTCTCATTTAAGATATTTTATATTCAATATTTATATATAAACAAAAATGAATGTTGCTAAGCGCATTACTCGGCCAAACCAATTCAACTAATTCGGCTAATTTATTTTTTGTATGTACCTTAAGGCCCACGGAACGTTTTAATACTAAAAAAAATTTAAAAATATTTAATATTTGCTACCTGTTAAATTTTGACAGAAGGAAGTCTGTCCGGGCAGATATCAGGGTTACAGGTTTAAGTAAAGGCAATTATGCTTCTTGGTGTCATAACTCATAAAATGTAATATAATAGATTGTCCTTTATAGTTGTTTTATATGAGTCACGCCCAAATATATATGTATTTACTGTCTATCTAGAACTGTCAACATGACTGAAGTTACTGTCTAACAAGAACGATTTCCTAATTCTAATTATTGTATTTTTTTTTCTATAATCTTAAACACGATAATTATAGTAAATGATTAGATAGGTTTTTCTCTTTTAGATGAGTTGAAAAAATCTTTCTTTTCAATACGATTTAAAACTATTAAAGTTAAGTCATGCTTTTTAGTTACCGGTATGTTAGTGTCAAACATTATATAAGCTTAGACTTATAAATGTTTAACATGCACCTAAACACTTTCCTCAATAAACGAAGTCTGTTGAATCGAATGAAACTTATTGTAAAGGTTTTACTTCCTGTTACTCAATAAAAAGTACTGGCACGCATGTCTCATATTATTAACATAACGAAACGTTTTATTTAAAATAATAAAGTCTAATCTTAAAATAAAAGCAGAATATACTTTAAAAACACTATAAGGCGCTCAAACATAAGATCTAGTGTTGTCTGAAATTTATGATTGATTATAATCTAAAACATGATTCTTTACAATTGTCAAAATGTAGTCCGTTAGTTACAAATGTGGTTTTGTGTTAAAATAATGGTCTTTCGAGTTCGGTGACCTTAGCTACGATGACGTAGCATTTTCATCGGCAAATACATATATAAAATCTTTGTAAGAGGTCATATCTCTATATAAATAAAAATGAATGTTGCTAAGCGCATAACTCGAGAATGGCTTGATCAATTCGGCTAATTCACTTTTTTTTGTATGTTCCTTAAGGCCTACGGAAGGTTTTAATACTAAAAAAATAAAAATAAAATTACTATTTTTTTCTATTAATTTTTGTCAGAACGAAGTCTGTATAAGGCAGCTAGTCTAGTAAATAAAAACTGCAAAAGGTTTTTCCGTTTAAGAATGCGTTAAATTATATCAAATCATAGATTAAAATTAGCACTATATATTATATCATTCACGAAACTATTTTTTGATAATAAAATGTACAATTAGTAGTACAAGAGTTTTTATGAACCGAGTAATTAATATATACTTATACTTAGATGTGATTCGTTATCTAAAGTAGTTTTACCGAAGTGTGTGTTTAAATCCGTGTATTTTTTTAAAGATATAAACCCGTTATTTCGCTATACAATTAACAATGGTGGTACGGTATGTAATTATTATTCTTTACTCGAGTTTAATTTACATATTATTTTTGTACGCAATAAATGTGTATGTATATGTAGGTACTAACAATAAGATTTATATACGTAAGCTTCCCGCGTTTTCTTGCGCATAGGCTGAGAAAGCAAAGATATAAGTTTTTTTTTTTTTTATTTATGTGGCAAAGGGATACGTTGATCTAGGAGGACAGGATATGAATGATATTGTATGTATACTTTAATTATACGAGATTTTACATGTTGATCAACTAATTCGACACACAGAATATTTTAAAATATATTTTTGAGTTTTTTTATGAATCCAATTTATTTAAAAAATATCGAAGCATTTTTTTTATTTCTACAGATAATGAAACAACAATGTAATTTAAAAAAAAGGCTCTGTGATGATGACACAATTTTATAATTTATTTTAATATGCTGAGTAACGACGGCTTCCTACAAAGCTTTTGTATAAATTTATAACTTGGACTCAATAGGCGAACCCATCTGATGTGTTCAAAATCAAGATCGTCATTATCTAATTTATTATCACATAAACTATGTCAAAGTAATTATTGCTATTAAGTAATTATTCGAGACTTAGTAGCATCGAAAAGACGATAAACATTCGATTAAAATAAAAATAAAATACGAGATAACCTAAAGGTAATTAATCAGTCAAGTTTTTTATTATAAACGATTAAAAATGTCGATACGACATCGAGTGTATTCGTTGATTTTAGTTTAATTTTCTGCCAAACGCTTTTGCCGCTCGCTCGTGCCTAGTTATCAACGCGATCTTCGATATGCGGGTCTTGTAAAGTATTTATTAATCTTTTCTATTGTCTTATATCCATTTAAAATATTCTGTCTGAGATTTTGCTTAACGTACTGTACTGTAAACGTATTATTGTATTTTATATTGTAAAGGAAACGCGACGAAGCTTAATATGTTCAACGCCTAGAAACAATAACACATTTTCATCCATTCGGACAATATAGGCCGACATCTATGTCTTGATCAGGCCTTATCTTTTAATGGAAATGCGCCAATATTTGACATGTCCAACGCCTAGAAAAAATAACATATTTCCATTCAGGCTTTATCAAACAATATAGATTGACATCTATATCTCTATTAGGCCACGGTGGTTGAGGATGTCTCAGTGAGTACATAAAGAACGATTTTTGTGTCTGTCCGTTACATGGCACTACGGGTTGGATGATATTTATCTCATTAATCTCAATAATAGCGCTCAATACTTCATTGGTGTCTAATTTTAACTGTCTATATATTCTTTCAGTTATAGCTAAATGGATTATATCACCTTTGCAACAGCTAAAGCGCTGTGTTAAAATTTTAGAAAATCTCTTTTTGTACACGAGACACGATTAACTGCCATAATACGGTCTGCGGATTTAAGTGTGTATAAGCAAGTAATGTTAAATTAATATTACTGTTCTTGCTTTACTCTAAATTGGATAACTTTGTACCGCGATCTCTATACAAAGTTATTATTGTTCTATTACGGAAACACCTAACGCTTTTCATTAAAACTTCATTGACGCAATAACGTTACCTAGGAGGCGACAAGGTAGTGGGGTGTAGGTAGAAGGATAGTTTTATTACAGGCTGAAACGATACAGTGTATTATTTACTTTATTGTTTTTTTTTATTCGAAGTAAATAAGCGTCAGCTGTGCCTGGTGGTAAGCGAATCCTGTAGTCTGTGAACGTCTGCAAAACCCAGGAGCATTGCAAGAGCGATAAAAAAAATAAATGTAGAAGGAAAGATAGGGGCTGTAAGCCCCTACCTTTCCTTCTACCCAGGGACTCCGGCTACCTCACTCGCCACAGGAACACAACTGTTTAAAAGCATTTTTTTTTATATCACATCAAAAATCGACCGTTCCAGCGGGGATCGAACCTGCATCACCGACTTACCGTGTCGGTGCTTTAGCCAATTAAGCTATCGAACGATGAACCCGCTAGATCGAAATTTCGATATGATGATTTTATATTCGGTCTAAGCGACCGTGGTTTAAAAGCAGTATTTTTAACTATTTTCTGTAGGGTTCAGGTACTTTCCCAGTCGGCCTACTCCTAAGTAAGATATTTCCTCCTGTGCCCTACGTCGATAAAATTGTTTTAATACTACCAACTAATACGTATCACATGACTACACGAGTAAACTTTGACCTTACAATAAAAGGTCATGAAAGTCGGGCGGTAAGCGGTTTAATTAATGGACTACCAAAATTATCACAATCGACCACAATAAAACCTTCTTTCTACTTTTTTTTGATTAATATAATATACTAAAACCAGCCTCCAGATCGTGTGTTTTAAGATTAGAAGTATAAATTTGTAAAGAGATACGTGGAATTATTACGACGTGAACAAAATTTCTATCATGCAATTTTCTATCATGTACGCGACAGAGACCTAAAGACAATATTTTTTTTCATACATTTTAATAACTTATAACTTTTTATAATATGTAATTCCATACGTTTATATATAATCCCATAGATTTTAAAAACATTTAACTTTTAATAATATGAAGCTACATTTTATTTTAAATTTAAAGCCTATTAAATATCAATTACATCACAAAAAAAAAACACAATATAACATAAAACCAAGAAAATTTAACCTATTGCGATGAAAGCCGATCAGATTAGTAATATTATCGCGAATCCTTAAAAAAATAACAAAAATTTCCACTTTATGATATTAGTATTACAATTAACGTACTAGTGTGACTTAAGATTCCAATTCCAATGATTCATTGGCTGATTGATTGATTCAAATTAAAAAAATACAATAGTGTAAATGTTTTGAATAAGTCTACGTATATATGTAAAAATGAATTACTGAAATGTATATGTACGCGCTTAACGATTGGTGAACTTAATTGGATGTCTTTTTCGTGTTCGTTATAGATATAGGCAGACATGGTTTGCACAAACGATTCAGTCTGTCGTTTATATACATTGATTTAGTACAGCTAACATACGATACGATACAATTCAGCTTGTAACATTCCATTGCTGAGCATAGACCTCTTTTTTCATGAAAGAGACGTATCAGAGCTTAATACACCACGCTGCTCCACTGCGGGTTGACGAATATATTCCCTACTATGAGTAACGATTACTATCATATATGAGAACAACCGGGACCGACAGCTTAACGCCCTCTCCGCCGCACAAGGGACAAGGGCAGACATCCAAACCGGAATGTCGATGTTTAGGCGCATACACGGCGCACGCCCTTACAACGGAGCGGTTGTTAGTGTGCACAAAAGGGAATTTAAAAAAAAATCGATACATCCACGAAAAAAAAATGTCGATACGAAGTTCGTCGGGTCAGCTAGTACAAATAAATAAAAATGAATCGCCGAAACGTATGTACTGACAACAACTGCATAAATTGGATAATTCTTTTTTTAATGTACGTTATTGTTAGGACATGATTTGGAATAGAAAAATTAAAAAAAAAATGGGATATTTTCGAGAAAAAATATGGTGCTACGAAGTTCTCGTCGAACTTCAACTAGTATAATATAATTAATTTGAAAGTTTCACTATCACTGTCATAGTAGAAGATTATATTGTAAGTATAGGAGCGGGTGTAAGAATTTTTTACAATACTTATTTTTAGCCTGGATGTTGAACTTGATAAGGAGATCCATGGTGCCCGGTGGGACTTTTTTTATTAGACTAGGTCAGCAAACAAGCGAACAGCTCACGTAATGGCAAGCGGTTAACGTAGCCTATAGACACCTGTAACACTAGAAGCATCGCAAGCGCGTTGCTGATCTACCCCCGCCCTTCCCCAGGACCTCTGACCTCAACACAACACTACATGGGAGTATCATTATTTAGCTGTGACATTCTGTAAGGATGAAGAACTTCTTTAGACGGGCTAATCTAGATTTTGAGCAGATCACGAACGCTTTATCAAGTTACTTTTGATAGGGATATTTCCTTGCTAACCTTCGGTAGAATATCAACAACGATAGTCACTATCAATTATCATGTATCAGCGATTATTTAAAACTAGAAATATAAATTTAATACATTTCATCTAAATTTTATCTATAGCAGGAAAAGTTATAATAGAAGAGTAGAAAATTCGAAATATAGCCGTTACATTCATTTAGCTTTTAGATGGAACCTAACGAAAAAAAAAAATTGTTTTAAACTGAGTTTACAGGTAATAAAAAAATATATGATTTATTATGACTATAGCGATACCTTACAATAAAATATTATGAATCATAGAAGTAGGTATAGAAGTTAAGTGATATAATTATAGTTTATTTATAATTAATATTGTATTATTTATTGAAATATTTAGATTTATTTTATTTTAATAATAAATTAGAAATAAAAAAAAAATTTAAAAAAAAATTAGAAACGTAAGTTATATACGTAGAAACGTATGGTGCTGTTACCTATATCTCAATTTTCTCAATTTGTCACATCCGCCATTATATTAAAAGTTTAATAGGAGGGAATTTATATTTTATTTATTTTATAAGCTTAATACGTGTAAATATGAAGTAATTTTTAAATTACGAATCAGTCGTTATAATAAAAAAAAACAATGTCACCTAATGATAACACTTTACCCTTAGCAGATGCGGACAAACTCCTACTGTGCGCAATTTACAATTTTAATTACTAAGATAATCTACCGTAACGAACAGACTATAGTAACACCATTATAAATAATTATAATATCTTACATGTGATTAAAAATAAATAAAAAATATATGTTTTGGGTACATACATATAGGTAAATAATTCTGGTTACGTATTTCAACTTAAAATATTTTTAACTAGCCCGTTGGCGCAGTCTGGGTTTAATATTTGCATTTGTATTTATATATGTATTATTTCCATGTACATTTATTTAAAAAAAATATTGATATCATTCGGCTGTTACCTATAACACAAGCATTGTTAAGTTGCTTACCATAGGAACAGATGTTATAAGATATTCATTTACTTATTTATTTAAGAATATATACACCTATACTAATAGTATAAAGTATATATTTATGTATATGTGAGTTTGTATGCGTAGTTTAATTTAACTTTATTACCGATACACGCTCCTTTCTGTAGGGTAGTCTGGAAGAGATCACTACTTAATGATAATACCGCCATTGCACTCTGTGTATTTAATATTACAGTTTGCTATGTAAGTTAATTTAGATGCAATAAGGTTGTACGTGATTATCATTATTATAAAGCTAAAAAGTTTGTTTGTTTAAATGCGCTAATCTCAGAAAATACTCGTTTGAATTGAACTATTATTTTTGTGTTGGATGGTCCATTTACCTAAGAAGGCTATAGGCTAGTTTTTCCTCAAATTAACGCATGTAAAACCGCGGGACTCAGCTAGTATATAAATAAAGCACGAAAGAGGACCAAACCCGGTACAATAGTGACTATTATAGCAGATATGCCAATGCGCCGGATACGCTCCTCGTAATAAAAAAAAGCAATTAAAACAGTAGTCGTACATATTACACATATTATATAATACACTATTTATACGTTTCAAGTTCTTCTTTTATATAACTTAATATGCTGTATAAAAACACTACGACAAAAAATGAAAATATAGTTTTTTTTTTATGTAAAAATATAGTACTTATAAAATTAATTACTTGATGACCTGTTCGTAGAAAGCGCGAAAATATTTTTAAAAAGTATTTTATTTCACCCAGTTGGAGTTTGCAGTACCCCGTCTTTTGCATAGTTGTTTTGAAAAGCATCGTAATCAATATCTACTATTGGTAGCGCTATAATGACAACTAGAATAAGTAAAATAAATTTAAAAAAAAACTAAACTGGTTCCATCTTTCATTTTTTTTTCCATATTAAAAAAAATTATATTAATAATAAAAGGTTGTTGATACGGAATAGATAATCGGAAGAGGTGAGGCGAGGGTGTGTCATTCGAACTTTGGCACGTTCCTTGATCTAACCAGTTTAACGCGGTTTGACGTAAAGCAGTATCGAAACGCTGCTATAACAAGAAATTAATTGTTGAATCTTGACAGGTCAGATTTAACTAAATCTATACTCCAAGTTAAGGGGCCTACTCAAAGCACTGCCTGCAGGGCCCTGCTTGCAGTTACTGCCGCAGAGGATGTTGCTCCACAAAGCACTGCAAATCATTTACGCGGCATACGTTGTCGTGTTCACTTGTGTTCTCTTTGTCCTTGCCTAAATTCGTCAGTTTTTATAAATGGCTCCTACATTATTCAAACACCAAAAAATAGCATTGGGTTTGACTGTATTGAGTACTTGTAGCGTTCAAAAGAAAAAAAGGAAGCACTGGTGTAAAAAAGTTTTATATTTTTCATGTAAAAGCGACATAGCCTGCGACCTCATATCTTTGTTATGATAATGATCGTGGTTAGTTTTCCAAAGACATGGCAAATCCCTATACAATTAGATTACGTCCCTCCACACGTCTTTTTCTCGCTGGCTCATTTTTCTTGAAGAAAACAGAGCCAAACAAATAATATAATAAAACCAAACCAACTAACCACCAACTAACTGATTAATTGCTAAATGACAACCACTGACAAGACAAACCCCAGGTCAAATAGAGTAGACAAACGTCGCAATGTACCGACGTAAACAAAATGGTGGTCTAAATCGGCCCGACCGAGCTACACATGTCCCTGATTGCAGTTTACGGAGTGGGGAGATCGTGTGTCGGGCTGGCAGAACGACACTGCGGCCCTGCGACAGGGTGAACAATTAAAATATCGGCCCTGCATGCATACATACAATACGATCGGCAGTGGCACTGCAAGCAGGGCCCTGCAGGCAGTGCTTTGAGTAGGCCCCTTTAACTATCACTCAAATAGCGTAACAACTTCTTCCTGTTTCAAAGGATTCTAAAGGAAAAAATCAGAGTCAAAAACTGATTCTTCACACAAGCAGATATGTGTATCATACATAAATTGACATAATAAGTAATATATATTTCACGTATAAGTCTTGTATACTTAATCACGATTTTACTAGCTGAACCGTAAAGTATGTAAGGCTGACTTTACGACCTATTTTCATGTCTACCAAATACAAAAAGATTCATAAAAATCGTTAAAGCCATTTCGGTGGAGTGCGACAATAAACTTTTGAATTTTTACATACATTTTTATATATTTACTAGCTGAGCTCCCAAAGGTTGTTTTGCAATATACATTATTCATTATTAACCCCCTTAATCCCCTCACTCCCCTTATAGCTTAGGGGTATGAAAAATAGATGTTGGCCTATTCTCAGACCTACTCGATATGCACACAAAATTCATAAAAATCAGTCCAGCCGTTTCGGAGGGGTAATTGTATCTAACATTGTGACACGAGAATCTATAATATAAAAATGAATCGCTGAATGTGTTGCTAAGCGCAAAACTCGAGAACGGTTGGACCGATTTTGCTAATTCTTTTTTTAAAATATTCCTTGAAGTACGAGGATGGTTCTTACGGAGAGAAAAATTCTAAAAAAAAAAAAAATTAAAGAATCGACTGTTAGGCGATACGAAGTTCGCCGGGTCAGCTAGTTTTATATAAAAGATTTTATATTTAAAAAATGTTTAAAGTATGTTTAAAAAAAATACGCTACGATTACTAAGGGCGAACCAACTTTCAATGTCAATTCGAGTAATGATAATAATAATTAATAAACGCTTAACATTCAACGGCCCCTAGTAAGATCTTCTGTGTCGGGAGACCGGAAACACAATACACGAGCACAAATGTCCAGACCACGACTAACTTCTATATGGCTGATACAAATGTTTGTCATGTGCGGAGATCGATTCCGCGACCGCTAGCGCAACATAGTGCTGTGACCACTACGCCAACGCGTCGTCAAAAAAAAAACGTCAGGCAAGACGTTAATTTGTATTTAAAAAAACCCACGCTACAAACTTATACGTTTTATTTAATTTATTTATTTTATATTTAAAAAAATTCCTAATACGAGTCGTTACTTTTTTTTATTTAAAGTTTTAAGCAAAAATTTCCACTTAAAAACATTTATGATAATAATAAAAATAAACAAAACAAATGAAATAACTTATCGTATAGGTGGCATAATTTTTTATATTTTTATATCCCAAAGTTATCAGAAATTCAATATTTATCTTGAATTTAAGCAATGTTTAATATTTTCGAGTTGATAATACAGTAATAAAATATACATTTATGTAAAACCATAAAAATTTTAAGTATATGAAAATATAATTTTTTAAAATTTAAAATATAAATTCAGTTTATATGCGATACTTAAAGTTTTTAGGTTTACTTGAAACATTAGCTAATAATTGTGTTTGCTCGCAAACGAAAAAAAAACCGACTTCAATTACATCGACAAGTAATACAACGTAGATCGACGAAAAAATAGTCAAGCAACTACGCGTTATCAAAGATTACTCAAAAAGTATTTATCAGATCTCGATAAAATTTATATGTGACCATATGATAAACATCAGCTTTCGATTAAATTAAAAATTATCAAAATCGGTACACCCAGTAAAAAGTTATTACGGATTTTCGAGAGTTTCCCTCGATTTCTCTGGGATCCCATCATCAGATCCTGGTTTCCTTATCACAGTACCAAACTAGGGATATTCCCTTTCCAACAAAAAAAGAATTATCAAAATCGGTACATGCAATAGAAAGTTATGCGGTATAATACAACGTAAGTCGACGAAAAAAGCGTCAAGTAAAAACGCATTATTAGATATAACTCGAAAAGTAGTTGTTAGATCTCAAATAAATTTAAATGGGACCAATTGGCACACAGCACCTTTCGATTGAAACAAAATTTGTCGAAATCGGTCTACCCGGTCAAAAGTTCTGATGTAACATACATAAAAAAAAAAAAAAAAAAAATACAGTCGAATTGAGAACCTCCTCCTTTTTTGGAAGTCGGTTAAAAATAATGTACAAAAAAAGGTCCATAAAAGTTAGATTGTGGATATAAAATTTGATTTGTCATGAGATTTGAATATATTTCAATAAAAAAAGATGGTTTCAGCACTAACACAGCATGGTTGGTTATATTTTATTTTATACAATTTCATATACATACTATAATAAAGAACTGCTTATTTTTTAACTTAATCGTATTTCAAAGTGTACTGAAAGTTGTGATTACTCACTTATTTCTTTTTACAATTTCGTTTAACTGTCAAAATTAATAACCTGTTTAGGCAAAGACTAAAAGTCTATTTGTAAGTTATTTGCAGTATAAACTTCATCTTTAACCGCTAAAATCGGCCCTAAAGAGAGTAAGACATATATTTAGCCAGCTCTTTATGATGGCGTTTCCTTTATGAACAAACTCACGTTAAAATCGTTATAAATATTAACGACGCGTTAGCGCAGCAGACACAGTACTTACTGACTGTTACGCTAAGGCGGGCGGTCGCGGGTTCGATCCCCGCTCACGACAGATATTTGTATTGGCCATATAGATGTTTGTCGAGGTCTGGGCGTTTGTGCATGTGTATTGTGTGTGTTTCCGGACCCCCAACACAGGAAAAAATCCTACTGGGGGCCGTTGAGTGTGAAGCGTTACTTTAAAAATAAAATAAACCGGTCAAGTGTGTGTTGTTGCAATATATTTATATTGTTGTGTGTATACATTACATTAAATTAATTTTATCTCGAGTCTCCATATCGGCTATTGACAAGATTCAGATTAGAAGTAGTTGTACGTCTTCTTTCTTTCCAATTCAAAACTCGAAAGTAGGTAAACTATTACATCCTGTCCTTTACTGAAAAAAGACAATTCGGATTTGGAAAATTTACTAATCTTAGATTTAGGTTTTACAGCGTTTCCAAGAAATAAACTATATAAAAAAAATGTTGAGAATAGAAAATTTGGCCCTTAGTCGATTGAAGACGACCCCCGCTCAGGAAGGCCAGTTGAGGGCACCACATCAGACATAGTCGAAAAAGTGGAAAAATTGTACTAGGGGACACCCGTTTAAAGAAAAACAGCTTTCTGCATTAGTTGGAGAATCCGATACCATTATGCGGAACCAACATGACCACCTAGGTATAACAAAGACCGTGCGAGGTGGGCCAAGAATGCTCACGCCGCTTCAGAAACAGCAGCGCGTCGATGCGTGAAAACAATTTTTGAAGTTGTGTGGAGATGAACATGCACAGATTTTGGAGCGGATTGTTACCGGAGATGAAACATTAGTTCATCACTTTGAGCCTGAATCCAAACAAGAATGCAATGGCATAAAAAGGGGACACCACCGCCAGAGACTCAAAGTGTCGGAGTCGGCTGAAATTTGATGGATAGTTTGGGTTTGTGAGGGTATAATATACTGATTGAGTATAAAGAAAAGGAAAGAACCATAACTGGAGAATACTACCCCAACGATACAAGAAAAATTGACCAAGGGTGTGTTGCTCTCGCAAGACCGCGCCGGTTCACAAGAGCAGAGTTGCAATGGCTGCTCTACAAACGCATGGCTTTGAATCACTAGTCCATCCCTATAGCCCTTATCTGCCCCAAGTGATTTTTATTTATATCCCAATTTAAAAAAAAAGATTTATGGGGAAGGCTATTTCCAAAGACAATTGGGTAAAGGAGGAAATTTTGGCTCATTTTAAGGTAAGAGGTAAAAAATATTTTTACGATGGTTTAGAAAAATTAATTCATAGATCTAATAAAGGTATTCAGTAAGATTAAGGGTGATAATATTAAAAAGGAAAAATAGATTTATCGTCTTATTTTTTTTAAACCCATTCATTCACTTTCGACGAACTTTTGGACCTCCCCTCGTATATTTGTAATATTTGTATAGATCATACAGATACTTGTTGGGATCTGGACCTTTTTGTTTGTGTGTTTGCGTGTGTTTCTGAACCACCGATACAAGTTTCATCCTACTGGGAGACTAGGGGCCGTTAAGAGTTAGACGTTTATTTTTTATTTATACTAGCTGCAACAATAGACGTTGTCATGTCTTGCCTATTGTCAAATGCGTGAAAGGTAGAGCGTTGAGTTACTTAACGTTTTCTGAAATACAACAACTTCATATATATATATATATATATATATATATATATATATTTTTTTTAATTTTCTTTCTAAAAAAACTTTCCACAAAATATTGGGATACCTTATGGCTTGAAATAGTCCAGTAGTTCTCAAGTTTCGTGCTTAAAACCATATTTAGCGATGGATTTTTATTTCCATAGAAAACTATTTGAGTAATATATAAATAAACCAAACTCAAGTTATGAGGGTTCAAAAAAACGACGAAGCGCTTCGAGAAAAGATAGGTAGTGTGTTTTCGTTTTTTTTTTTTTTTTGGCTCGTCTTGGTGGGGGCACTACCGTGCCTCCAGATTTTATAGCATAATTATGTACTTAGCAGTTAGTATATTTTTTTAACATAATAAAAATTGCAACACATCGGCGCTTGCCAACCTTCGGCTACCACATCCAGTTATGCTTCTAACGTTTTAGTAAAATGAGTAATTAATTTTTCCAAACTGGTACGATAGTACGATGCATCAATTTTGGCTTAAGCTTTTTTTTTTTAAAAAAAAGAACATTTTTTGAATGGATTTAAAAATCTAGTCTTAAAATATATAGATGCCAACGCTGTTCATTTATCATATTGTAATAAAATAAAGGTTATTTTATGTCTTAAGTCTAAAAATTACCAAACTAAGCAAACAGAAAAAAATATTTACTAACGTCATACTTGATATTTTTAAGTGGAAGATTTTCCTTAAGATGAAATATTTTCAAGTGATAATGTCACACTTACTGTCACAGTCAATTGGCTTACATTATTACTATATGTATGTTTTAAAAATCTTATATAGAATAATCTCTCGTCACAATGTTTGTTACATTACTCCTCCGAAACGGCTGGATCGATTTTTATGAAATTTTGTGTGCATATTGGGTAGGTCTGAGAATCGGCCAGCGTCTATTTTTCATATCTCTAAGTTATAAGGAGGGGTTAAGTGGGTTAATAACATATATGGCAAAACAACGTTTGCGGGGTCAGCAAGTAAATAAATAAAATTTTATTCGTTAAAAAATAAACTGCCTTAGCTGGTTACAGTAGTCTTTTTTTAGCTACGTCGCAATTTTCTTTGGCAACGCCTGCCATAGAAATAATAATATACGAAAAAATTCAAATAGAGCATGATAAAGCAAACATTATAACATAAAGGGAACAAGAGAAACTACACTATATATATTATTATAAATTATGATGAACTGTCGAAGCAGTGTTAGTGTCGAAGGCAACATCCCTTCTTTTCCCATTTCTTACTTACTCCTACGCTTCTTCATCACTTTAGATAGTAACGTATGTGTGGTTTCAAGACAAAATTTACTTTAATTAAATTTTTTCAAATATAATTGAAATGTATAATATATTTTATAATCGAGAATATATAATTTTTTGTTACCAAAAAACCCAATCCCATAGCATTTAAAAAAAGGAATAATGTAATACCGTAGTTTTCATATGCTATTTATATACAATGAAAGTTATAAAATATATAAATACCACTCACATAAAATAACTCAAGATTTATGAATTAATTTCAAATAATTATTCATGTTTTAGGCGTAGCTACGTTTTTTTTTTGTTGTTTTTTATGTAAATTTAAATTACATCATATTAAATATAATACGTTTTGCGCAAATGGTCTTTTTCGCGCGTTTTTGTGCGTAGATTTTAATCAGTTTGATAATGCTGGCCGTAACAGTACTGCGAGTGTTAAATTAAATAAATGAGTAATACTTCCCGTCATTATTAAACTTCATTAATGCAAATTCAACTATTGTACGTAATTGTTTCCACAGATGTTTACATAAGATGAACAAAACATTTGCGATATAAAAAAAATGTTAACATTACCGGTATATTGAGGCAGATCGATTTGGCAATCGACTGATTAATATTATTTATTACACGCCAATAGTCAATAAATCGATTTAAATGTCGATCCTTTGATCTTCTTAACATAAAAATGCGAAAAAAAAGTCCCTGTGGGTTTTTTATAGAACTAGTTTCGGTTAATATTTAAAATAAAACAACACACCGTCGACATATTCAATAATAGTTATACAACGAAAATTTATGTAGTCATACATAATTTTATGTGTAAAGAATTAAATATACAAAATATATAAAAAGTAAAGTACCTACTTCGTTTCGAGAATAATGAGTCACTACCATTACGTCATTTCATTCAATTTAGCAATCACGCGTTAGACTTAAATTAATCTTAATATACATAGATGAAAAAATTTAATGCCCAGTTTTAAGACATTTATAAACAACCTCGGTTTATTTTTTTTTAATTAAAAATATAATTTTAATAACGTAGTTATAGTAATGAAAATAAAATAAACTTATTGTTACTTTATTCTCGAATGTTCAGTAGAAAGTACAAAAAAAAAAGAAATGATTGTACATACCAACATTTCCAACGTCATGTTTATTTTATGATAAATTTAGCGATAAGTAACAAATCACCTACGCATAAAAATACAGTTAATTAAAAAAAAATTGGTCCAACGTTGTAAAAAAATATGAAGTTTATTGTGATTAATGTGTATTTTATTCAAAATTTATCAAACATACTTAAGAATTTTTTCATATATTAAATTCGTTTCAGAGGAGCTATGATACTTTTAAATAACAACCTTTCCGAACACAGACGTTTAATTTTTATACTTTTTTTACTATTAAGGTCAAAGTATTGTCTACAACACTTATTAGTTATTTTGTTTTAAACATTTTTATATATAATTATAATCCTAGTATTGACGTCACTTTTGTAAAAAGTTATATATAGAGGTTAAATAAACATAAAATACCGACGCGAATAAAACGTGGCGCAATATTATATTATTTATTATTCATTACCACTCAACCCACAACAGACTTAAACAATGAATGTTTTATTTTCATTTAAAACAACGCGATATTAATATGAAAACATCTGATATCATTACTATTGAACAGAATATAAGAAACAAGAAAATATATTGTTGTTAATAAGAAAAAAATCTATTGAAAATATTTTCAAGCTAATTAGAATAAATTTATATCGTTATAAAAACACGTCATTTTATTTTTAAACACTCCGATTGTTTGTACGTGTTATTTTTAGTCGATTTCAAAAAAAGGAGGAGGTTCCCTACTCAACTGTATATTTTATGTATATTAACCTCGGAACTTTAAATTGGATAGACCGATTTCAAAGATTAAGATGGTGCGTGTCATGTGATCTCCTTTAAATTTGAAATCTAACAAGTACTTTTTGAGTTATCGCTAATAATTCGTCAATTTATGTTGTATGACCTCATGACTTATGGGTGGACCGATTTCGATAAATCTTTTTTTAATCGAAAGGTGGTTCTTGTCATGTGGAGCGAGCAAACACAATTATTCGATATATAAGTAATATAAGTAATATTTAACATTCGATTAATAATAATAATAATATATACTTTATTGTACACCAAAATATAAACAAACAGTAGTAATTACAACAAAAAGATGTACAAAGGCGATCTTATCGCTGAAGAGCGATTTCTTCCAGATAACCTTTGGGCACAGGACATGATATAGTAGTGACGGATAGGAAGTGTACAATATCCTTAAGGATGAATAAAAAAAAAATAGTGTATAATAGATTCCTTAATTCATACACATACACATACAAGTACAAATATCTATACATAAATAATCAAAATAGTATTAATATACGTGTATAATTGTAAAATATATATTGATAATATAAAATATGCATGTTAAAATTCTGAATATTATTGTATGTTAAGGGACAAATAGTACTTCTTTAGACGTTGCTTAAAACAGGATTATTTAATGAAATTAGTAAACAATTTTAAAACATTGTTTTAATTTATCGAATAGTTTACCAAGAATAAAAGTATAAATAAAACTTATGTTTCTACCAGACATTCTACCTAATAATTCAAGAGGTTCGAGATCGGAGAGTTGAGATATTGTAGACCCTATGGTCTATACTTCTATAGCATAATTATGCTTATGTGCATCGCGACACGACCTAGGACCGGCTTTTTCAATCTTCCATAATAGGGCAAAATAAACGAAAAAAAAAAACAAATCTGACAGAATCAGCCCTATATTTTTTCTTTGTTGTACGAAGAATTATTTTATAAAGAAGAAGCCTGCGATTTCTTTTGCGTCGGCTTGTATCGCATTATTAAGACTGATTTTCCAGATTAAAATCTCCGTTTGACGCAGGAATTTAATACATAATAAGCGTTAAAAATATTCTAGTCTATTAATCTTCTCAAAAAATAATTAACATTCGTATAACGTATGTAATTAATCTTATATAGGTCGACACTATTTATAACTCTCAATCATGGGAGACCGTGTTTTATGAAGTTAATATATCGCTCTAAAATTAATGGAACTATACTGTACACGTTTAATAATAATATTACAAAATTCTTTGATGACACATCGTACAAAAGCATATTTTTTTTCAATTTCGTAAAATTTATTTTACCTGTGATTTTTTACAATGGACTCACATTTTTAGAAACAATAAAAGTACCTATACTATTGTTTGCGAGGTATTTAAAGATATTCTTTCAATACAAATAAAAAACTTACGCAGTTTCGGCATGAAATCGTACTATTTTTATTATTACTAAATTTATATTTAAGAAAACGGTTTAAACTGATATAATGTCCCTAACAGAGAGAATGTAATGATTTTGAAGTATATATGACGAGTGAGTACATGAAGACGACAATTAAAAGTGTGATAACTATAAAATGCATTATATTCCCAGTTATTAAAGTTTTTAATTCTTACGGTCAAAGCTTAGTTATAAGGATGATGCTTTACGTCCTGTATGTAATATTACTATATATTTTTTTTTTTTTTTTTTTTTTTTTTAAATTTAAGTGGCCAATTATATTTTCATCTTCAAACAAACCAACACTTATATTTAATGAATATTTTTGTTTGCAATTCCCACGAAAATATCGTATTACTTAATGCATTTTTTGAAAGTGTTATCTCATTTACAAATTTGTCAAACATGATGCATTTAATTAATTGAGATCTTTGCTTTAAGAAAGATAAAAATCAAAATTAATTATATTTTACCCAATTACTGTACAAGGTACTTACATATTGTAAGAATGTAATAATCATGTAATAATCATATTATAATTAAGGTCGAAAACGGTTTGTGAACTAATTTTAGGGCTTCGAAACGTTATAAATCTTTTTATTTTTACCTAATTACTTATTCATAAAAAAGTGGTCCATGTAAGACAAAAGTGGCTTTATTAATATTTAAGCAATATTTTTTGAATAACTTTTTTGTTTACAATTATTATAGGTATTTAATGGTCCATTATTATTATTTTAACATGAAATTTGTTTTATAAAAAAATTTCAGTATTTAATTAAAGAGATACTTGAAAATTTTGAAAGTCTCATGCTTATTATTTTAAAGAGAAGACTAATTCCAGCAGTGGTACGGTTACAATGGTTGCAGTATAGTACAAAAATGTCTGACGTACAAATTATAACTTAATGTGTATAAGAAATAACTGTATATAATGATTAAATATCATCTTCCTACATGCTTAAAGAAAAATATAAATATTTAAGTTTTAATTGTACAAAACCTTTTTGAAAAATAAGTATTCAATACAGTTGATAAATATAAAATGTCTGTTTAAAGATATTTCTCAGTTTTAAATGAAGTAAACTAAAGCAACTCGCAATTAGCTACATCAATTTTACACGTACTACCACACTAACTATAATATTCAATGTATTAACTTAAATCATTTCTTAAAATAAATTCTAGTAGCATTTTTGTATGAAAAATAAGTTATTCTCCTACATTTTATTTGGAAGTAACTGTTTGCATTATGCATAATATGTTTTATATTCAAAATGCATCATCTAATTTTAAAAAAGAAATTCTCATTTAAAAAAAGAAAATGTAAAATTTTAAATTCATTTATTTAAATATTTTTTTTTTAATATTTTTATCAAATCATCACAAATATATCAAAAAGTAAACATTAACATAAGTAGTCTTTCAAAAAAAAAAAAATTATGTTTATGATATTTATGTACATTTACAATAAATACTAATTATAATTAAGTATTAAAATGGTGTTAATATCAATAATATTACATATTTATACAAGAAATATGTTTTCTTATTTTAATCATATAGAATATTTAATTCTCAATATTTAGGCTTTGAATTCTAAAGCCAGACCTGTTGATTATTCTCTAGATATTGTGTCAGTATTAAACGAGTTAACTAATAAGTAAGTTGAGTGTGTAGTGTAACTTTATTTTACAATTTTCAACTATATTTTATATTGCTTCGCTTATAACTATAATTATCTATTTGAACATAAGATCATATTGAAATTAGTAAAAATGCTCAACTCACCTGTTTCAGCCTTTCAACATCTGTGCGAGCTTGAGGATATGTCTGTGATGTAGAAACTGTTGCTGATGTAGCTGCGGTAGGTGTTGAAGTGGCGTTTTGTCCATAGGCAGGGTACTCCAAATTAACATTTAAAAGCTGTGCAGCATTATCTCTTGCCTCATATGCTAATCCTCTGATTTCTAGCTCTGAGGCTGTGTGCATTAATGATTGAAGGTCCAGCTCTTGTACATCCACTGAACCTTTGTACATGAACTCGACCAAGAGATTTATCTCCGAGAATGGTATCCCTTTTAGTATCACGATGGGGTGCTGACATGGGTTGTCCCTAGTAATAGATTTTTTTTTTTCATAAATATAATTTTACTAATATATTGTTTTACGCTAACACCACAACTTTTCATATTTAAATTTATATTTGTTCGAGTGCTTACGGGGACACCCCGTGATCGTGCCGATTGAAACATTGCCGAAATATAGGGATTTCAACAAAACAATAAACATGGTAAGCACCCAAACAAATATAAATTTATATATGATAATTTTACTAAATAGCATCTTTATCAGTAATCATTTAGAAATTGAATAAATAATAAATTATCTGGATATTATTTAGTGAACATTAATTTTTTTCTTATCTAATGATAAAACAATTTTATGAATTTACATTTTTATATAACTTAATTGTAATACATATTTCTTTAGTTTTATTGTTTTGAGTAAACTGTGGAGTAAATTATGTCTGACATCAATTTCATTTGCTGGTTATAAAATAAACAAAATATAACTATGAATCATTTTGATATTACACAATTTATTTAGGAATAAATGCAGTATAAACGGACTCACTTGAATATTTGCTCGAAGTACGGGCTACACGCTGAGAGCACGAGCTTGTGCGCCTTGAGGGTCCCATCGCGGCAGGAGAGCGTCACGTCGGCCAGCGCCGACGACGAGTAGATGGTCGTGAACAGCTGGCTCAGGTTCTGCAGGTGGTTGTTCCACTTCAAGTGGAACGTCTTGTCGCTTACGAGCCCCTGCATCTGCACCGCCACAAACACTATCAATCACAAATCACTCACTTCTAGTCAGTAAAATAAAAAAATCGACAGAAAACCGTCTCTGCTGCGACCGCTACATAAAATTATAATTATTACAACTTATTTTTAGAACGATGCCCGTAAAAAACACTATACGTACGCGGTATGACAGTGTAATACTGTAGGTACGCGCCGCCGACGGAATTTAGAGCTATAAAATTTTATTTATATTATATTCGGCAAAACGGAAATTTTGAATTAAACCATCGCTGTTAAAAATTCTCACCTCGTATTCACTTTTCCGACTTCCCAATTTTTCACAAATAACACCGAAACATTTCACAAAATTTTTAAATACTTATTATGTTACACAGAAAGCCGTGTCGTAAAAAACAGAGTGGGGCACGCCGTGGCCCCCTCCTTGCCCCGGCCCCCTCGCACACAATCAATATACGGAATATGAGAGCGCGGCGCGCCGCCTCGCCCCCCGCATGCTTTATTATACCGTAATTAAATATATACAACTTTATAAATGTACACTAACGTTCAAACATTCCAAGTGAAAAGGTTCAAAGTTAAGTTATGCTAGTCATTTTATAATTTAATATAGAAATAGTAGATGAATTTATTTGACTTCTTTCACGAAACACCTGCATTGATTTTGTTGCACAGGTGCTTTTAATTAAATTGTAAATTTTGAATCAATGTGTCTACTGCAACTTGGGCTTGTGTGCGTGCTGCACAATATTTTTTTATGGCTTATAAAAAAATTAATTATTTTTATTTGTATATATTTCAACCCAACTTGGCCCCTTCCTAATAATAAATTGTCGGGTGGGAAGTATGTGTGTAAAAAGTACTTCAATCTCTTTTCACAACATACACAGCCTCACGCACACATAGACAATAGATATAATAGACGGATTCAGACAGTCTTCTTTTTATTAGATTCCATCCTTTCGTTTACAAGTACCTGCCGCAGAATGCATTTCTATACTATATGTACCTACAGAGTACCTACGTACTAAATGCGACGGGGGTGGGATTGTAAACATCTACATTGTACGTATGTATGTTAAACACATACATATACTAATATTATTATTTGTAACATGGACTTGAAAGAGAAGGGCGCATGAGCGTTTGCATGAATAATATTTCTACCCATTACCCACACCACAAGCAATATTAATATTAAGGTGGGTTTGTTCTATTTACTTTTTTTCTTGTACCGCGTTACAGTAACCGGAGACCAGAGTTGTATTACCGTCTTGGATCTATAACTTTTATCTGTTAATGTCTAATATATTACTTACTGTTTTTTTACATAAACATTTTTATATAACTTACATACGGTAAAACTGGTAAACAATATTTTAAGAAAAAGTTATTGTCTTGAATATTTGATGGAATATAAATAAATGTAGTAATAGTTATTAAATATATAGTTGATAAATAATTTAGACTTATAATTTCAAGTTAGGGTAAAAAAAATATAAAATATTTGTTTTTTTTTAAAACGTCCTTTATATTTTTTATACCGATATTGAAAGAAAATAAGAATATAATGGTGTACCTATATATAAAATTTCTATATTATTATGGCTACACATATATATTTTAAGTATAGATAACCAATGTAAGAAAAATAAGAAGTCTTTCGATTGATATAGCCAAAGTAACACTTGGAATGTACATTATTGTAATTTATCAATTTAACGATTTATATAAGATTATTAATATTTTTAAATTATTATATATAATAAATTAATTGAAATAATTAGATAAATAACATTAAACTAAAAAACCTTAAGTATATATATACATAATATAATAATTAAAAAATATTATTAAAAGGAGTCCCTTTAGGCAAGGTTCCGAAGATACTGGCAGCGTTCCCCCTTTGAATAGCTAGACTAATTCTTTGTCCGAAGTAGCTGCCAGCTCTTCGGTCTCCTGTGACGTCGAATAACCTTTTAGATATTTCCTTAAAAAGGGTTATAGCACTAGGACCCCACGGACCAAGGGTCTCGACACCGAATGGGACAAAATCATATTCGGAGCCTAGACCCCTGTATTTGTCTGCTTTTGTTTTTTCCGCCGCTTCACAAGCCGCACCAGCTCTGTTGTTGGTTCCATGTAGATGGGAAGGGGCCAGCGTGTCTGAACAGGTTGCATCCCATACCAGCACCCGGCCCATCTTCCATGGAATCAAACTCATACTGTCCGGTCTCTTGCCATCGTCTCTTGCAATACCAGTCGGCTCAAGTAGACTTGGCACGTTGACGGTGGCAAGGGACCGGCGTATGATATCGTTAAGTGCGGCATGTCTCGAGAAGCGGCCTGCACTTTTTAGGCATGACAGACCGTGATGTCCTAGCTTATCGACATCACTGCCACAGGGACATTTATGAGGAGCGTAGACCGGAACCCCAAGCCGTAAACAGGTTGCGATTCGGAGCGTGTCAGGCTCAAGAAATGTTCCTGTATTTGTCGAAGGGTACGCGTGAAGCCAGTAGCCAGCCTCATGCGTACCCACGGCCAAAAGCCTAGCACGCGCCGAGCCTGTACTACAGCTTAAAAGATTTTCATAAGTCAATTTGCAGTTTATGTCGTCCCAGCTCCTCTGTGAATTTGGAGAAACTGGAAAATTTTGACCTGGGCATGCAATTAAGAAAGCGTTTCTAGCTTCTTCCAAACCAGCAATCTCAAAGTTTGAAGGGGATGCCCTTAAAATTTTACTTATGAGATTTGCTGAACTATGGACAGAAGATAGAAAGGCTGGTAAAGCGACACTGGAAATTTTGCGAATCCCTAAACCACCATAACGGATAGGTAGGGACGCTTGGGTCCAAGATTGCTCGTATTCGTCGTATTGTAATTTTATATACATACATATGTATATTATTAACGATGTATGTCTCTTACGTGAAGAAAGAGTTGATCTGTGGGATATGACAGGCTGAAACTGAATCAATCAATAAAAAGTTATTATAAACTAATAAACAAATTATTAATAACAGTTAGCTTTTGATTTTAACCAAATATTATTTATTTTAGGGTCAACACTAGCTTATTTATACATCATGTAGTTCTAAGATATATTATATATAAACAGAGCCATCGGAGATATTCTTCGCTGTTTCATAACAGGTATGTAAAATATATAATTATAGTATGTCAAAAGACATAATTATTTAATAATAATAAATAAATAAATATATTATAAAATACACACTCGGTCGTCTGTTTCTATGGTATAAGCAACTTAAAGCTTTTGTTATAGGTAACAGCCGGCTGATATAGCTAAATACTTTTTTTTTATGTAAATAGAAATATAACATATATGAATATATAAATACAAATACATGTCATTGAAATTGTGATAATATAATTTTTTGAAATTAAATTTTTGAAAATAAACTCGCATATTAATTAGAAAAAATACGTAAGCATTCGTACTGTACATATTTAACTGTATTTATATTAAACATTCATGTAAAATTAATGTTTAAAATTAAACAGGGCAACACTTTAATATTGTCAGTACTGTCATTTATTTATACGGAGACACCGTGTTGCTCTTTAGATCAAATGTATTAGCATTAGCTCGCTTCATATTTTACTCAAAGTATTTTAACAATGCCCTATTGACACATTTTCAAGTTCGTATATTTTTTGGTATCATTTAGTAATAATAATAATTTACTCTTTATTATACACATAAAAAGAAGTTTATAATTTATAAAACAATACACCAAAAGAAATGTACAATAGACGGTCTTATCGCTAAATAACGATCTCTTCCAGACAACCAGCGTAGAGGAGATAATCTAAACAAGCGGAAAGGGTGTACAGTATTAAAATTAAAAAAAAAACCAAATATACACCTATGTATACATATATCCACATATTATAAACAATATTAACTATAATAAAAATTACAGAACATATTACACTAAAATATATAAATACAAGTATTTGTAGTAATGATAAAAGTATGTGAACACTTCTGATTAAGAATTAAATAAAGAAAGAGAGGCTAAAATAAAAATACTCAATTGTTGTTGGAAATCTATAGAATTATATAAACGAAAAAAAGGGTTTATGACCCTTAGGATAAAGACTTGGTGTTATGGTCTATGGTATTATGTTAAATTTCTACGTGACACTTGCAACACAACATTGCAATTGTCAAGATCAAAGAGAATAACCACAGAGAATAACAAGAAGCTTATAAATTAAAAATTATAATATAAGCTTCATTGGAGAATAACCATTAGCAAAAGAAACTAGACAATTTACAATTTAAAGCTTTAAACGTCTTTGTTTAAAATTTAAATATAAATATTGATTGTTCACCATTATATACTCTTTGTTTGTTCACTGTTTTCTTTTTTTTGTAAAATTTAAAAATTTACCTTTTGAATATTGATTTTACTTTTCCAGTTTTTAAATAGTTGCAATGTAAATAATACAATATTACTAAGTCATATAAAACTATTCAAATAATTATGGTTTTCTCATTTAAAAATATTTATCTAGGTATTTAAATTCAATAGACCTGCACGGTCAGGTTTGGAGTGTACAGTGAAACTATGGAAGTAATCTAAAGAGTAAACATTTCGACAAACAGTAGGTAATCTTTGATTTATTGAAGTATCAAGTATAGAGGTATAAAATTTGTTAGTAAAAAAAATTAAGTTCGAAAATATTTTATCGTTTTTCTGTAACAAAAATATAAGTTCTTAAAATGGCTTTGAATAGTATAGACAATTACTTGTTTCTTTGTAACTGCACATAAGAAACAAAAAAATCTTGAAGACGAGGTATGTATCAATAAAACAGAAGTAAAAAAAACAAAAATACACATTTATTGTTGACTAACTATTACAAAATTTGCTCTAAAAACACACATGGCAGTGACACAAAGTGGCAAAAAACTAAATCACAATGGTGTAATATTTCTTGGTATCAAAACATGGTTTTTATTCCTTAAAAGGCAGGGCTGGCAAAAGTTTTCCCTCGCATTTTCCAAAACCAATGCGGACTCCATGGTCATTGACACAGTAGCCTCGGAGTATGACTGTATCACCGTCCTGTAAAAATTTTCTTTCTTCACCATTTTGAAGGCGGATAGGTTTTGTACCTTTCCAGCTCAGTTCAAGCATGCTGCCATATGAATCTGATGTCTGAAATATACAAATAATGTGTTGATTTAGTTGAAAAACCTAGATTATGTAAAAAAAAAAAAAAAAAATTAAATTGAAGGACCATGCAACTGTTTGTATGTCATATATCAATAAAATAGCTTTAAAATGTATAGCATATAAAATATAAAAGCAAGTAGTGAAAATTTAAAATAATGCCACTTTTTAAAAGCACAGGTAAATTTATGGAATGTATTGGTCAGCTCATCTTTAAATTGTGACTGATACCTAAATGATAAAGGATCTAACCTGCACATCTAATTAAATAGAAGTAACACTTAAGTTCCAACAATATCAAATTTTACAAATTCTTCAAGAAAGAAAAATGTGATTACACAAATGTTTGGTTATAATTTTTTAAAAACCTACATCACCACTAATGGTGCCAGATCCTAGCAAATCACCAGGACGCAAGTTGCAGCCAGTCACAGTTTGCTGTGCCAACTGCTGCTTGGCTGTCCAATACAAGAAGCGGTAGTTTGATCGGGATATAGTAGTTATCACTGATGATTTCTCAGCTAAAACAAAAAGTGATTCCAGTTTAATATTCTAGCTGTACTTAAGATTCACTTAATTTTGTTGAAAACAGAAATTGTCAAGGAGATAAACACATAACATGTAATATATACAAATATGGTAATAATAAGCTAGACATTTTACCAAAAAGTAAGAAAAATGTATCTGAAATGTCTAAAGTTATCCGCAATAAACCTGTAGATGTGATGTAATGTTTGATTAACCATAAGAAAAGTTATCACATTTTCAATTTTGATTACTGAAGATTTCCTTATTGTTGAAAAATTGGAAATAGTTTGTAGTGATTGAATATGCATTCAAGGTCCATAGTAATAAATGCAAATTAATATGATTATAAACATCTATGTATAAAATATGTTTAAAAAAAGTATACATATACATACACTTTAAATCAACCTCCAGCTTAATATCAAAGTTGAATTTATCATCATGGTGTAAATAGGGGAATGGTACTGGATCTTGAGGGTAGTTGTTCACAATGTAAGGGCGGAGTGCTTCTACAGTAACAACCCATGGGGAAAGAGATGTTCCCAAATTTTTGGACGTAAATGGTCCAAGTGGTACATACTCCCACTTTTGGATATCACGGGCTGAAAGAGAATTTGAAATAATTAACCATTTCTGTTCATTTTGGTGTTGATTAGTTGTTAAACAATAGTTGAATTAATGGTTAAATGATAAAACTGATGAAAATATATTTTTTTTTAATTTCTTTTTTGTTTTTAGCAACATAGAACACTTATAAAGCGATGTGTAGATATCATTACGTCCTGTGAGGTAGGATAACTCACTCACTTCAGCCTATCGCAGTCCACTGCTGGACATAGGCCTCCCTAAGTTCGTACCAAACATTATGGCGACTGCCCATGAAAACGCTGCTGCCCGTCTTCGGCCTGTGTATTCCAAGCCAGCAGTTGAATGATTATCTCGCCATCGGTTGGCTTTTTAAGTTCCAAGGTGGTAATGGAACTGCGTTATCCCTTAGTCGCCTCTTACGACAGCCACGGGAAGAGAGGGGGTGGCTATATTATTTACTGCCGTAACCGCACAGCAGAGTGAGGTTAGATATTTTCGGTTATTGACAGTTCATTACTATAAATCAAAATTTTAAGTCCAATTGTTCCGGTTGTCAAATAGACTATAAAGTTTTTTATAATTTGCACTAACCACTCCAATCATTCATAAGAACGAATCCGAAAATGCGATCTTCAGCTTGTTTAGCTGTAATCCTTTCTCCGAGTGCAGTTGGAGGTCCTCCAACAAAGAAAGCCATTTCAAGTTCGAAGTCCATCAGACGACATGGCCCAAAGTGAGGATCCGCTCCTGGAAACATAGTAAGGAAATACCAGATTTGGCAAATAAATATGAAGAAATAACTGCCAATAAGAGTTCTTAAGGGCCAAGGCAAATAGATTAATTATTCACTAATATAAGTAAGTAGTAAATCGGTGTAGAGCAGAGATTATCAAAATGGACTTCAAGAGATCGAAATCTAATTTTCGGTATAAACAAAAACAGCAAATTTTTTAAGTTGGTATTTTCTAACAAAAAGATATGATTTTAAAGAAATTTGGCTAGGATGGTCTAAGGTATCATGTATGTAAGGTCCATTTTCAAAAAGTGGTTCCTTGTACAAAATAGTTTCAGAATACTTGGTGTGGAGGATATTACTCAAAATCTTCAATGGAGACTTTTAGCAAGTAGTAAGAACTATTTACAGAACAGAAAATAGTGTCCACAATGGCCATTGTTAAACGGAGTATTACCTTCTACAGGCAAAGTCTGCCCCATGGGTCTTGTAATTGGCGTTCCTGATATAACAATGGAACTGCATCGGCCGTGGTAACCGACTGGCAAATATTTCCTGAAATTGTTATATTAGATTTTCAGTCGTAATTTCACGTTAGTACTAATAGTATAAGAAAAAAATCCGCAGTAAATTTAAAATAATACTATTCTGATGTGTATTACGCCTAATATGATCATTATGATTACTTCGTTATTCATATTACCAATTAGGCATCAATGCATTCTCCTTGTTCCTGAACATAATGCCTACGTTAGTAGCATGGTGGATTGATGAGTAAAAGTCAGTATAGTCGCCGACTTCCGCTGGAACATGCATCGTTGCTTCGCTCTGCTTGACAAACGCCCTTGAAATGAAACAAATGAATTTATATTTCCAAAAATCATATCTGTTATTTCTTGACTTTCTTATTAACTGTAAGGTCTACGAATATATAATTGTGTTAAACGAATACCACGTAAGCAGAGGAAAAAAAAAATAACAGAAGCACTAGTCGTCACTACAATTTTCGAGGGTTTCCCTCAATTTCTCTGGGATTCCTTCATCAGATCCTGGTTTCCTTATCATAGTACCATACTTGGGATATTTCCTTTCCAACAAAAAGAGAATTATCAAAATGAATTCATAAACGACGAAGTTATCCCCGAACATACATTATATATATATAGATATTATATCTGTGTCACAGGACCGATGGCCTTTGGAGCAGACGGGTCCTGGACTGGAGACCGCGTCTTGGCAAACGCAGTGTGGGACGGCCTCCGGCCCGTTAGACCGACGACCTACGTAAGATTGCCGGTGTGGGCTGGATGAGGATTGCGGAAAACCGGGATGTCTGGCGCGAACTTGGGGAGGCCTATGTCCAGCAGTGGACTGCAATAGGCTGAACTGACTGACTGATACATATATACGGTCGAACTGATTAACCTACTCCTTTTTTGAAGTCGGTTAAAATGTATTTAAAGTGTTCATAAAAAATCTAATAGATAAAGCTTAATATTCGGTGCAGAATTAAATCGATAATATAGATTCATGGATGCTCTATTTTATGCAAGATTATATATTATATAATATTTTTATAAAGAGTAGGTAGATAACTGAGGACTTTCTTGTCGATACTTCTCTGCAGAATCTACATCCCGAATCGGTAGTAGCTTCATTTTGAAAAGTAATTATCACTTAAAAATAAAAGGATGGGTGTTAATGACTTAGATAATTTCCCCTATAAATCACGAAAAATGAAATAATTGCACAGAACCTTACTGCTACATTTTTTCAATACTAGACTACCGACTCTGTGTGTTTTGCATAATATATCTGGCTTTGATAAATATTTTTGTTTTCTCTCACTTTTGGGAATTTTCTAAAAATTGATCGTTTTTGTAGCTTTAACTTTTTTTTTTATAAATCAGCGCAATCTCCCAACACTTTTTCCTTTACATATATGAATTAACATAATGTAAACAATAACATATATAAATAAAAAAAGGGTTGGTCCAGTGCGCTCGTATGACAACTGCCGATCGTCATTCGTCACGCGTCATTTTTTGCTCTAATAGGCCGCTGTTCAATTATAATCGCGACATTCATCTTCAAAAATATATAACGCATGGATTCAATGTAATAAGTAAGTACTTCTTCTCCGCCGATTTGTGGGTGGTACTGTCAGTGTAAAGTAGGTGCACGAGTGGTAGGCTGTTGTCCACATGTAGCATCAGTTCTTTGGTATTTAGGATACAATAGGTACATTACAATGACTACATACTAGACGCCGCTACGTCATAGTGGTCTGATGATGATGACAGCAAAAACTCAAGTTAATTATTTTTACCATTTTCATTACTAATTAACGATAACCTAATTTGTTTTAGTTTATTATTAACTTGATGATCTCATGAAACTTGATTATTTTTTGTTTCAAACATAATAAAATATTTGACTTTATTTTGGCTTGTTTCTTGCAAACAATTATCCTTAGTTGGAAATATATGAATAAAACTCCAAAATTCTACAGGGGAAAATATACCTATGTTATTGACACACATGCTTTATAAAATGACGATTCGAATGTGCATTTGAAGCATATTCGAATAAAGTTATTTTGAGTTTCTTTAACGATTTTAGCAGATGTAAAATTACCGCATTGTAGTATATTTTTTAAAGTATAAATACTCAAAAACATTTTCGTTTAGGCATATTATTTCATTGAACAAATTACTTTTGTCGTAGCTCGTTGTCATTTTTCAGTTTAGTATTATTGACGTCGAGAAGTTTCTGAATCGTGTTTCTCGCTTCAATCCAGTGCGGTTTCGTCAAACTCATAAACGAGTTTAACTTCTCTTCCTGTAAATAGAATTGAAATTTTTTATAAATATATAATGAATAATTTATATATAATAAAACTTGTTTATCTGTGCTATTTCACAACTATTTGCAATAGATAAGAAGAGCAGAATAATGAATCATGAAAATAACAAAATGTAAATGAACCATTCATATGTAACTCACCTTGAAAACATGTTGTTTGTCTTTCAACAAGGGTCCAGCAAAAAGATGCGAGATTGTATTCAGATCCAGAATCCATTCTCCGATTGCCACTCCAATGTGCTTTTGGGTCTGAAAATATTTTAAATGTGTTTGAAACAATGTAGTTTCATTTCTGATGCTATCATTCCGAGAAATCCCAAGCATAGCCCGTTCCATTGCACGTTAAACGACTTTAGACTAGTGGACTAGTCCCCTCATCAGTATCCACGTCTTAGCACCGCATGTTAAAACAGGCAGGACGCATTGCTCGAAGACTTCTGTCTTCAAGCATTGCGGTATCTTCGAAGTGAAGGTTCGACGAAGCCGCTCGAAAAAAGCCCAACCGAATCCTCGTATCAGCTTCCTTCTCGAAGTTGTTTCGTCCTAGTTAAATCGTTGGCCAATGCTGACATAATCCTGAACAACTTTGAGAAGGAGACTGTCGACCGACACCGGTCTCGGTATAACTTGGTTGTTAAAAATAATTTTAGTGTTGTCCAAATTCATACCGAGACCGACTCGTCGGAAGGACTCGTTTAGGTCGGCCAGCATTTGGCCTAGCTTATCCAACGTCTCCGCAATGACATATATCTCAGTACCTCGATATATCGCCAGTCGATATGACATCTTTGCAGAGAGTCCAGGAAAGTCCAGGTCTCGACAGAGTCGAAGGCTTTCTTGTAGTCCACAAATCCCATACACAGGCGCCTGATTATATTCTTCTGTCTTTTGTATCATTTGCCGAACAGTATGAATGTGGTCTACGGTGCTGTAACCATTTTGAATCCCAGGCTGCTCTGGTATTTGGGATTCGTCGAATCTTTTTTCGAGACAATTCGTAACGGCCCTCAAAAATAGCTTAGACGTGGCTCAAAATTGTGATCGGTCTGTAATTTTTTAACAGCGATTTATCGCCTCTCTTAAAGAACGGCACCACCATATTCTTGGACACCACCTCTAGCGTGGTATCTCAGTGGATAATGGCGTTAAAGATTCTCACCAAGGCTTTTAACCTAGCTCGCCCTGCGGTTTTAAGGAGCTCAGTCCTAACCCCGTCGTTCCTCCCGGCCGGGCCTTCCCGTTTTTAAGTTGGAATAATAATCGAATAGGTTTTGAAGTTCCAGTTGGAACTGTTCGGAGCCACATAGTAGTGTTTGCGGCAGCGTAGGTCGGAGAGTAGATTTCAAGCGCGCCCGCTTTTTCGGAGTGTCCGCAATAGCTGGTGGTTACTGCCAGTGTTAATAACCGCTTAGATCTTTAAAACTACGCAACTTATTTTGAGTCGGTTTTACATTCATAATATAGTAGAGGAACACTGATAATTTTTGCTACCGTCCGAAGCCAGGGCGGGTTGCTGGTTTGCAATATAAAAATTAAAATTTAAAAAAAAAAAGTAGTAAACACGTATTTCAGCGTTTGTGAACATTCTACCCTTAAAGAAATTAAACAAAAGATTTAAATTTGTTTGGATATTTCGTCATTTTTGATGTTAAGGGTACGAAACTTTGTTTTAAGGCTATTCATTAAAATGAGTGAATGACGTATTTTTACATTTGCGGTACCCTACCCTTAAAGGCGGTTAATTAGTACCCCTATTCGTAAACAGGTTACTTATGGAAGTAGAGTAACATTGTCATAAATAATTATATTCCAGTCTTAATCGAATTTTTTGCGTATATCTTTAAAAAAATGTCTGTTATATCGACTGAAGTTAGAAGCGAGAAATTTTATTTTAAATGAAATAATATTCTGCTTTAACGTAAATTCTGGTTGGTAAAATAAGGGATTCGTATAAATTACAGAAATAACTTAAAATGGCTGAAGTAGACACAAGGGGGAGACTGTATTTCGCACAACTGTTAGGCTAGTAGTTAGTAAGAAAGCTTTGCGCTGCAAGCACTCTGATAATTCTATCACACAAAAGTGGATAATTGTGGTATACAAAAAGGTTCTAAATTATTGTAATATAATGTGATAAAGGTACTACTTTAATAGTAACTCGCTTTGTAAATATAATCCATCTTTACGCAAGCGAAGTTGCGGGCAACAGATATTTAATTAAAATTCATATAAAACTTGTCAAAATTCAATTTCGATCATGTCTTATAAGAAAGACATCGCCACACATACCCTTTAATATTTTATTACGTTGGCTATTGACACAAATAGATTTTAATTCTCGTAGAAACTACAAAATTATTTAGTGGCAACGGTAAAGTCGTATGTGGGATTACCTTATATCTATGCTCGTATACCTTGGTCCATACAGGAATCGTTCCACTACTTTGCGATGTCGGAAACTTTAGCTTAAATTCGGAAAATATGATTAAAATTAAAGTAACGATATTTACGTGTATCGAAAAAAGCCAATAATGAGAATATGAAAAAGATAAACCCAGCCCTGCGGTCACCAACCCAGCGTGGCCAGCGTGGGGTTACTATGGGCAAAACCCAAATAAATTCGCGGCAGAAGTTTCAGCCCTCAATTACCGGCAGCCCAACTATTCCCGACTAAGATTGTCGGCGTAGGCTGGATGAGGATTGAGGAAAATCTGCATGTCTGGCGCGAGCTTGGGGAAGCCTATGTCCAGCAGTGGACTGCAATAGGATGAACTGACTAACTGACTGAGAAAATGAAATGAATAGTAATAATAATCTAACACTTTCCATTTATTTATTTTTGATCCTCTATCCTTGTGGTTATTTGAGTGCTATAATAGTCACTCGGAGAGGCACTCACGCTCTCCGAGGAGGCTGCGCAGGCTTTATGCAGCTTTGGTTGCCTTAAGTCACCTTTTACGACATCCTAGACAGAGGAGGCGGCCCTATTCTAGTCTGCCGGGCACCACACGGTTCTAGTTTTCATTATTGTTAAGATTTATGATAATAATTAGTTTTATCGTATTACAAATGTACGATCTCATCTAGCTTACTCGAATAAAATTAATCTACATTCGGATAATACTAATGTTTATCAGTTTGGATAAATAATTAAAAATACAAAAGTGCTGAGGTCGAATAAATGAGTCTAAAACATGAAAGTTAATATAAATTCGATTTCTATTTATTATCTTTCTTTAATCGGTTGTACTTAATTGGGTAAAATTTATTTATAGCTTTGTAAACAGGTTTGGCGGAAGCGAAACTTACTGGTTAAGTTTTTGATAATTATGTCATTCTACCAAAGGTTATTCAAGGCAGCCACCAACTTCAACACAGTTTAGTAGCCAACTGAAGTGAGTAAGGAAAAATCAGTAACTTAGTTTTGCAGGAGACATATTCAATTTTCTTCCACAGTTTAAAAATTAAGCACAGCAAAAAAAAAATTGGCAGTTTTTTTAATATTTGTGAAAAGTACCCTGCTAGGCAAACTCAGATAAGCTGGGCAATCTTGTAAGGTTTTCGGTACGCTTCAGCCTGTAATATCCCACTACTGGGCAAAGGCCTCTTTTTCCATGTAGGAGAAGGATCAGAGCTTAATTCACCAAGCTGCTCAAATGCGGGATGGCGGATATATTCCTATTATGAGTAACGATCGCTATCAGGTGTACATGATAACAACCGGGACCGACGGCTTAACGTGCTTTCCGAGGCACGGTGGGGAGACCCACAAGGACTGCACAAACACCCAGACCACGGCATACATCTTTATGGCCAATACAAATGTTTGTCATGTGCAGGGATCGAACCCGCAACCGCCAGCGCAACAGGTACAATCCATGGCTGTAACCGTTGCGCCAACGGGCGTCATTATTTTATTATTATTTTATTACTGGGCATTCAAAAACTTATAGTATGGTATCACAAAAAAAGCATCAAAACATAAACTGAAATACCGATAAATAAACTTTTCTTTTGTACATTGCTAGTATTATTTTTATTGTAATGACGATAACTTTCGCATAATATCAAGATAGTAGACAGTAAAATTTTACGCTTCTAACTAATTACGAGTATCGTAAATCTTTAGAAAAAAACGTTGTTTTTATTATATTTTTTTTTTAAATTTTATCTTATTAACTAAAACTTATTAAGTTTCAGAACTTATACACTGTACCAATCTATTTATGGCAATGTTTTATAACTTTTAATTATTATTAAGAACTACATTTTATATTATTGTGATACTTTATAACCTTAATTTCGAATTTTAATTAAGGCGTTAAGTTAAATTGTTAGACTCCCTATTCTACCCTATTCTTTTAATTATAATTAATACATATTTATTAATGTACGAATACTAACAAAATAAAACAGAACTACAGTATACTAGTCATAGTTAAAATGCACATGGCGAGACTAATCTGCTTAAAGTTTTATATAAACGAATTCTTCTGGTATAAAGATTAGATTAGATAGCAAATTCATTTTTTAAAAATTTAATCTACTTTGATTTAACTATGCGCGTGTCAATCTGCCTTATCAAAAGACAATAAACAACACCGAGTAATCTTTAGACTTGTAACCAGTTACACTACATTGTAAGAATAAGCAAAGTCGCAAAAAGAAAAACTAAACTAAAAAACAACTACGGCATAAAAAATGAATAACAAAACAGATAACATAAACTTCAGACACTCACGTTTTTGGGCGAGGTAAACACACCATAGGGCAAATTTTCTATGGGAAAATCTGTGTTTGCAGAATATTCTATAAAAGATTTCATTATTACTGACACGTTTGTTTTCTATGAGTTTCACAGTAAAAGTGTCTTCTTGTTTTGAAATTCTATTTTACGTTCGCTATGGAAATAAGGCGGAAAAACAAGTTTGGTCTCCGGCCGGCAAACACAGACTGGATTCTTTATTAAGTCAAGGTCACACTTCGCAGTTAACGTATTTGCTTAATATCAACTGTATTTTAGTTAATATCTAACGTATTATCATCGTATGTCAAGAGTGAGAGTGGAGATAAACCTAGTTTATTTACTATGAACAAAATTATACTGGAGTTAAATTTAATGGACTACAAAATAATAACTTGCATTATCAACGTTATACCACCTTGAAGCATTACGAATGGTACATATATTTTCTTAGTTTTATTTTACAAAATTTAATCAAATGCGTAACGAACTCTGATGAGAATTGTTTTTTTTTTTTGTTTTTTTATTAGCAGTAATTAAATAACCAATAAGATCGTTTTTTTTTTTTTTTTTCAGTTTACATACTCTACATGCTGCTTATATAAAATCAACTCAACTTTGTTGCTTTTGGTAAAATGTTTTGCCAACGTCCACTAACGCCTGGAAACTATATGTTAATTGATTCTATGGGTACGAGCATTTTAATTCTGAAACCCTTATAAATATACAAAGCGTTGTCAACCCTAACACCCTAACCAACAGCCCTAAATCGTGTTATAGTTAAATATTTCCTGAACAGGACAAACATACAACAATACATATATTTCAACTTTTCATACTCCATGAAAGAGGACAGGCCCGAGAGGATTTGGTGTTGATCAATTGTCGTTGTACTGACAACACTTCGTGATACAAACGTTTTTTCTAGGTTTTCAAATACGAAATTAACACTACTTTACGCATCCAGGTAGTCTCTTTGTTCTTATTACGTTCCACTCTAAAAACCTAACACGGCTAGCTAGACTAGAAGTAAAGAGTATTATATGTCACTCGCTTTGTATTTGACTAACAATAACTAACGCTACACAATTTCTATTCTAGACAAAGTGGATAAATGTTCGCATGGTTTTCTATATAAATACATAATGTTAAAACATTAGACGTTATACATATAGGTACCAATATTGTACAAAGGAAAAGATAGTTGATTTCTCTTTCCAGACATATATTTAAAACCATATTACGTATCAGATATATTTTTTGGGTATTTATTATCGATACGGTAGTCAAAAGAGTAGATATATTTCTCGTTTTTGTCTATCTATATGTATGTGTTTATAAGTAAATCAACCCAAAACTACAGAATACATTAAGAATAAAATTAGGCACAACGTATGTTCATACATCTTACTAGGACAGTGGATACTTTTTGTCTACATATCCAACACGATTTTCTTGAGACACGTAGATCAAATTCAAAAAATATATACGTTAGTTATTGTTAATTTACGCGTTGTCTAATTGCATTAACTATTTAAAGATTTAATGATATTTTGGAAATTGTCCCGTAAAAATGACAAGACCTATTACTATTTACTATTATGTGTCATTGTATTATATAATTGTATGTGTGTGTGTATGTGTTCATGAATAGGTGTATTGTCATGTAGGTCATATTTTGTCTTCAATATGTCACATATTATAATTTATTGTTTTCTTTAGTGTATTTATTATATATTAGTATAATTATTGATAATTAATATTTGTTTAACTTCAATTTCGCATTATTATTTAATTATCCTTTTTACTATTGCCGCCAAAATGGGAAAACGAATGGTGGTTCTGAAAATCAGTGTCGGGGCTTTTAGTCCTGAGAATAGCTGAGGTCCCACCTTTTTGTGAGACACACTGTTGCCGCGCTACTATCTTCTTTTATCGTCTATTTTTTATTATGTTTTTTAATTACTTACATATTGTATTAGACTTAAGCCTTTGATTGTAATGCCTGCCTCTGACGTTATATGTATATGTATATATTGTGTGTGTTAGGAACAGTGTGTTTTACAAATAAAGTTATGTATGTGAAAAGTACATAAACAGACAAACTTACTTCATTTCATAAAAAAATCAATTAATTAAATTTAATACATTTTAGGAATCAATGATCTATTTCAATTGTCATTTGGTATAGCAAAATAGTGATTGTTCTATCAAATCGAAAGAACAATGGCGAAAAAGTTGTTGATAGAATTCCTAAGCGTCTATAAATGTCTTAATGACAAATGTAAATAAAATAATTTCTTACGTTTTTTCAATATATTTTTAAGATCTGTGTAAGTCTAGGAAAAATATCATTTTTAATGAAAAAAACATTTGACTATTGTAAAAATGATTTGACATGTCATTGGAATATGACGTACCTAGCGATAGTTCCGTTGAATGTTGCCACATGGTAATAAATCTTCTCTCAGTAACATACATGAACTTTTTGCCTTTAAATAAATAATACACTTTACATGTATTATATTGCATCACGTTAAACGATTTATATGGTATTAATCCGAAACCTTGTTTTATTACAAAGAATAACGCGTTATTTATTTATTTACTAAGCCCAATTATTTCATGAAAACAATAATAATTCGAGTATGGTAATGGTAAAATAATATGACAGCCATGACAACACTTGAAAATCATAACTGTCTTAATTGAGCGAAGGACTAGAATCCAGCTCTTAATAATAAAATATATGTAAAAATAATGTACTCGGTCGTGCAGGAATAGTAGAGTATTGTTTTAGTTGTTAGTAAAAAATAATGATGTTTTATGTTATAAACATTCTTCTATTAAAAAAAATGAGCAGATACTCTTAACTGACTGTATAGGACTACTGTCTTTATCCCACGCAGCTGTAGTTAAGTGGTTTCTAGAGTCTGCTTTTTAACCTAGAGGCCGCACCTTCAATTTTTGTAGGGAACAACCATTTTGTGTGCCATTGTAAACTGTTTCTTATTTAGTTAAGACCTTGCAGGCTGCTCATCTGATTATCTGATAAAAAGATGATCCCATGCTGCAAAGGGCACGATAAGTGGATGGTCCTAGTATCTATCTATGGTGATTATCATTAAAGAAAGAACTAATCAGGAGCTTAAAGGTGGTCTAGAAATTCTAAGAGCTGGGTTTATTAGATCTGTTGACCTACAGCACTCATGATTTAAGAAGATGAACGTCTTTGTCGATCGTCGATTTTACATCACCTACAGCTAACGCTGTACGAAATACGTACGCTGTATGTACCTACGTAGGAAATACCTTAGGACAGGTAACAAAAAAAATCCCCGAAAATGAAATATTTTTAGGCCTGAAGTTTAAAACAAGCGTCTAAGAAAAATAATTTTCTTTATTTTTCTTGGAGTGCGTCAAAAGTCTAAATATACCTATTAACAAGGTTTTGTAATCAATCTATCTAGATATTTAAAATGTAGTTTTGGACTATATTTAACATGTATTTGACTAAGTTTTTGATTAGGTACCTACAAGTTGTCGAAACATAACCTCTAAATGTTCAACCTGGAATATCTTCAATTCATTACTTCTTTCGACGGTGCTTCTTTAGGTAAAAGTGATCAGGAATTTAAGCACTATATTATTACATATTTTTCATTAGTAGACGCTAGAAATTTATGCCAACAAAAATTTGTTAGGGAATCTGCCATTGTCCTTTATAGCTGTTACGTTGTATCCAAGAAGGCTTATAGTGTTTTGTTTATGCTTCTTGGTTGTATCTATAATGTTTTTTTTTCTATAACAAAGCACCTCTGCAGACAGCAGGGCTTTGAATACCTGAGGTATAACTCTGAGGTATCATAGCAAAATAATACTGTTTTCAAACAGTATTGTGTTCCTATTGGTGAGTAATTGGATTGGGGATTGGGTTGTGTCTGGTGTTGCAGGCATCTATAAGCTACGGTAATCGCTTACCATCAGGTGAGCCGTACGTTTGTTTGCATATAAAAAAAAACAACCGTTAAAAACTCGGTAACGTTAATTTTTCTCGGCAGATATAACGTTATTTATGATAATATAACGATAATTTAATAACGTTATTTTCGAGCAATTATAGCGATATATTTTTTACTAGTATTAACTCATATAACGCTATATTTAAAGTTACTTATCTCTACCATTACCGTTACGATACGTTGCGACTAAGATATGCTGTTTTCGTCAATAATTATCTACTTAAAATGGTCTGAGCTGCAGGTGTCTCTTTCTTGCCTGGGGGCGCGGCACAGCATACTGCGAGACAGGAACATTTTATTCAAATACATATTTTTCAAGTCTCAGGTAGGGTACCTGTAGGTTCCTCTTAAGCTCAGATCCTTCTCCTACATGGAGAAAGATGCCTTTGCCCAGTAGTGGGATATTACAGCAACCGACATTTTATGATGGTAATTGGTAACAATAAGCCCAGTGAACTGTGCTGACAGTGACCATTACAATATTTTTATGTTGCCATTTGCTGTGATAATACCTATTTATTTTAATCTGTTAGAGACTGGTTGTCAATGTTAAACATACATTTTTTAAAAAAAAAAAAAAAAAAAAAAAAGCGCGGGAACTTTGAAGTGAAAAGGCGGTCTTTTTTTTTCAAAAATATTTTATTAATTTTATAATTCATTCACTGGAGTTTTTTATAAATAAATACTTATAAATTAATCAAGAGATGGGGAGAAGTAAGAAAAGGAAAAAGAAGGAGGAAGGTAACGCTGAGGACGACTCGTTGAGCTCCGACTCCGAGTCCATAAAATCTGTTGAGCTAACAGACGCCGAAAGGTATGCCCCGTTTCGGGTAGCCGATTACGTGCGGCACTACCCTGAGAACGGGGGTAATTTTGACTATATTGTATTCCTGGAGAGTACAGAGGCTGACAAGCCAATCGGAACAAGAGACATGATGACACTCGCTAATAGCATAAAAAAATATAATAAAGGCGTGAAACAACTAAAACGCATTAATAAAAGTAAAGTTGGAGTTATCTTTGATAGACCTGCTTTTGCTAACGCGGTCTTAGGCAACAAAAAATATCTTGATGGGTACAAACTTAAAGCTTCCCTTCCGGCTGCCGCTACAGAGGTCACTGGGGTAATTTCTCATGTGCCTATAGAATTATCCAATAAAGAAATATATTCAGCTCTAACTAGCACGAAAAATATTATATCTATACGAAGATTTATGCGACGTGTAAGAGAAAATGGAGAAATAAAATTAATCCCCACAAAAACAATTTCTATAACCTTTTCCTGTCCCAATTTACCAGATAGTGTGGACCTCAACAGCTGGCGGTTCGAAGTACGGCAGTACATCCCGCCAGTAAAGCAGTGTCTAAAGTGTTTAAGGTATGGTCATATTGCAAAATTCTGTAAAAATTCACAAAGATGCAGCATTTGTGGCGAAGGTCACAATTTTAAAGATTGTCAGACTCCTTATACTGCAGCCAGTTGCTGTCACTGCTCTGGCAATCACATTGCCATATCCCCTGCATGCCCTGTTAAAAAAGAAAAAATCCAGCTTAACAGAGATAAATTTCAGAAAAAAAGCTTTGTTGATGTTTTAAACAGCTCTCACTTTCCATCATTAAACAAAACTGATCAGTTCTTATCTCTTTTAAATTCCGAAATAATACTCAAATCTATTACAGAAGCTTTAGTAAAACTTATAACACTAAACAAAAATAATGAAATACCTATCTCTTCCCAAAATATTAAAAATGTCCTGCAAGATACATTAAAAAAGGTTACTAATAAATAATTTGTACTTTATGGATACTTTAAATATTGTGCAATGGAATGCTCAGAGTATTCTACACAATCAACATATTTTTAATTATTTCCTTTTGGACAAAAATATTCACATTGCGTTAATTTGTGAGACTTGGTTAAAGCCTTGTCAAAAATTTAAGATACGTCATTACAATGTAATTCGTCTTGATTCAGGAAACACCCACAATGGCGTAGCCATATTAATACATAGCTCTATTTCTTATTCTAAAATTGATACTTTTTATGATGACTCCATTCAAAATGTTGTTGTTCGTATAAAATACTCTAGCAACAAAGAACTTACTATCATAAGCTTTTACAGTCCAACTAATTGCAATCCTGCTTTTTCTAAATCTAAACTAGACAGGTTAATTAAAAGTTTACCAGAACCAATCTTCCTAGCAGGAGATTTTAATGGCCTAAACTCAGCCTGGGGCTGTTCTACTTCTAATTGTCGAGGCAAAGACATTTTAGAGTCTATCAATAACAATAATTTGGTTATACTTAATGACGGAAGTATGACCACTGTTGGTTCGCACATATGGAGACAGAATGCTCTTGACTTAACCATAGTATCACCTTCATTGGCTCTAGAGTGTGACTGGTCAGTACATGACGATCCCTTAGGCAGCTACCACTTTCCTGTAATCACAAAAATTTTACTTAATAACAATCATTACAATGCCACTCCTATTCCCAATAGTAGCTCACTACCCTGCTTCCCTAACCTGAACAACGTTGATTGGAACATTTATAATTTAAATGTCCAACTATTGCTCACTGAATTTTCTCTTGATACACAAGACCCCCTTCATAACTACACAAAATTTACAGATATTTTACACTCAGCACTGTGGAAATCATCTTCTATTTCTAAGCACTCTTTGGTTAATACAGCTTTATCTTCATGCTCTCCTTCTAACTTAAATAAAAAAAAAAAACTTCTTCCTTGGTGGAATTTCAATTGCACCAAAGCCGTATTAAATAGCAAAAACGCTTATTTGACTTTTAAATCTGATCCCACTGAGGCTAATTACATTAATTTTAAAAGACTACAAGCCACCAAAAAATATATTATCAGAAATGAGAGAAGAAACAGTTGGATAAAACTTTGTGAACAATTTAACAGATCGACTCCTATATCAGTCATTTGGACGTATATGCGAAAATTTAACAAAAGCTATTTTCCACCTTCCCATAACAACTCTGACTATTCTTGGATCTTTGATTTTCTCAAAAAATATACTCCAGATACTGTAGAGCCAGCCTTTAATCTTAATTCTTTCTGCCATATTCTTCCTAATCAAAATTTTATTATAAAATCTTTTACCATTGTCGAATTAAATTCTGCTATTTCATCCAGAAAAGACTCTACACCTGGCCTTGACTACATTTCATATAAAATGCTTAAACACCTGTCTTCTCAATCTAAACTAATTTTATTAAATATCCTGAATCTTCTTTGGGAGCATAATCTTATTCCTATGGATTGGAAGGTTGATTGTTTAGTACCTATCTTAAAACCCAACAAGGACAAGTTTAACTTTGATTCATATAGACCTATAGCATTGACTTCTTGCATGGGAAAAATATTTGAACAACTTTTAAAACAAAGATTGGAACATTTCATAGAGTCTAATCATATTTTACCTTCTAATCAGTTTGGTTTTAGAAGAGGCAGGTCTTCAAGGGAGAGCATTGCTCACTTACATCTTGATATTTATAATGCTATACAATCAAAGCAAGCTCTCGCTGGAGTTTTCTTCGATGTAGTTGGAGCCTTTAATAATGTTAACCATCATATTCTATCCACGGAATTAGCTGCGATTGGTTTACCTGTAAAAGTTATACAATGGATTTTTAATTTTTTGCACAGTAGGAAGGTATTTGTTAAGTATAATAATAGACTTATTGGTCCAAGGCTTTCTCATAAAGGTACATGTCAAGGTAGCATTTTGAGTCCATTGATTTTCACACTTTATATACATAGATTAAACTTAATTCTAGGCTCTCATATATACAATTTACAGTTTGCTGATGATTTGGTAGTCTATTGTTCTAGTAATAATATAACTACCCTAAATCTTAAGTTAAACGAAGCTTTAGTTAAATTAAATTCTTATTTTAATTATCTTGCATTGGACATTAGCTTTGAAAAGTCTAAAGTCATAGTTTTTAATAAAGTAGGGTCTGAAAGAATTAAAATAAACTATAACAATATATCTCTTCTTATCACAAATGAAGTTAAATTTTTAGGTGTTATATTCATGAATAACTTATCATGGAACAAATATGTAGACCACATAGTTGATAGAGCTCTTAAGGCTCTTAATATTTTAAAGTCTCTTGCAAAAACATATTGGGGTTCTGATCCAAAAATCCTTCTTACCCTATATAAATCTCTTGTACGCAGTCATTTTGAATATGGATTTCTATGTTTTTCTGCTAATGACAAGTTGGTTAACAAATTAAATATTATTCAAAATCACAGCCTGAGACTTATCACTGGCACCATGAAAACAACCCCAATTAATTCGTTACAGGTCGAGTGCAACATTTCCCCTTTACACCTTAGATTTAAATATTTGAAATACTGTTTTTTGCTAAAACTGTTTTCCATTAGTAATCATCCTCTAATTAAAAAGCTTAATTACTTACATAGTAAATATCCTGTAAATGCTCCATTAACTTCTAATAACCCATTTATTCTCTTCGAATATTCATTCATGTTAAATCTAAATAACCAACACAAAATACACAGTTCTAGCAATTGGATGTGTTACGAAAAGGAGTTTGACTGTCTTATTAATCAAATCGATATTATTATTGACCATAAGCTAAAAGAGCGCCAGGAAGTTTACAACCTCATAGCACAATACTCTGATAAGTTCAAACAAGTTTACACAGATGGATCAAAAAATGATATAAATGTTTCCATGGCCTATTATGTACCTCATCTGAAGTTTGGCCAAGGCGTCAGATTGAAAAAGGAGATATCAATATTTACAGCTGAAGCTCTAGCAATTACTGCTGCCCTAGAATTCATTAAAAAACAAACTAATCAATATTGGCTGATCATTACTGACAGTATGAGCGTTCTAAAGACTTTAGATAATTATCAATTCAGTGCTAATACAAACTTCATCATTTTAGAAATAAGACATCTCCTTTATCAACTATCCAGAAGAAACTACAACATCAAATTATTGTGGACACCTTCACATATAGGAGTAAGGGGAAATGAACATGTGGACTTTCTGGCACGTTCAATTGTTGACAGTGACAGCGGCAGCCCTGTTGATGAGAATGTTGCCGTACCATACACTGATCTATTAGTTGCTATTAAATCAAAAATCCTATCTGATTGGCGTGATCTTTGGCGACAAACCTTGTTAAGAAAAGGATCTTGGTATGCTCAGATAAATCAAGATATTGGAAAAAGTCCTTGGTTTACTAAATCGCATCAACATAGAAGCAGAAAATATTATACAATACTATGCCGCTTGAGATTTGGACATTGCAGATTTAATGCACATTTGAATCGTATGCGTATCATCTCATCGCCCGTTTGCCCACATTGCACCAACAACTCTACACAGTCTTTAGATCACATATTTTTTGAATGCTCCGCTTTTAATCTGGAACGCCTCTTATTTATAGCCAACTTGTTATCAACTTCTGGACCAAAAAATGTCCCGCGCAATACACAAGATTTATTGACTAATTTGGATAACTATACTAGTATATTTGAATTTATTTGCAATACTATCAATGATATTTGAAACAGGATCAGGACCTTCATTCATCGGATGTGAAATTTTATTTTGATATTTCAGGCTTCGGCCTATTACAGACTTGGTTTCGACCTCGCCTATCACTTATAGACAAAGAAGAGTAGACGAAAATATGAAATTTCAGACTTGGTTTCGGCCTTACTCTACCAGTCATCGAATCAGAAGAACAATAAAGTTACTTCAGACTTGGCTCCGGCCTTTTGATATATCAGAACGAAACTTACAAATTCAGACTAGGCTGTATGGATTATAGTCCTTTGCCTTTCCCTATTGGGGATAAATTTTAAAACAACAAAACATACATTTTTTTGTTGTTTGTTTTGGTTTAAATTTATCTCCGCCAAAATTTAAAATATACTAAGTATCATAGAATCATGTTAAATATTATGACTGTCAAAGTTTATGATTATGTTTTTCTCGTGTAAGAAAATTACAAATGGCAACAGACAATCAAGGTGATAAAATAGAAAAGTACGATTTAAAATTAAAATCAAAGCCCAAAGATGGAGTTATATTACAACTTCACCACACGATTCGGGGATCGAACGGAGAGAGCAAACGTATTCGCTTTTCTATTGGAACATTTGAAGATACTCATAATAAGTTAGCATGCGTAGATAATATTGGCAATGTCTTCGTACTCGATTTTGCTGATTTACAGTTTTGGAAGTTAAAAAGCCTCGGTCCTTGTACTGCCCTACATTTTGTTCCATACGACCTAGATATCTTAGTAGTCGCTACTGCTAAAAAGTTTGAAATAAAATTCGTAGATAGTGAATTGGCACAGGTAACTACTATACTAAAAGGTCACACTGCTCCTATAAACCATATATCCTTTTCAAACAATAAAGTAAACAATTTGCTCACTGCCAGTTCAGTTGAAGCTATCCTTTGGGAACTTAAGAATTATACAAAATATTTTACTCTGAACACATACCCAGGAGCTCAAATACAACAAATTTTATTCACTCCAGCTGGTGACTTTTTAGTCGCTTGCTTTCAAAATGATACAATACAAATTTGGAAGCATGAGACAATGAAATCAGTTAAGCAAATAATACCTAGTGAGTTGAAACACTTAAAAAGTGTTGCTTTCACCATGAATGGTAGAGCAATGGCCATATCAGGGCTAGTACCTGTGTTGATTCTATTCAGTATGGACACATGGAAAGCTTTGAAATCTATTGATTTACTTAAATATAATATTTCAGGTGTCCAAAAAATTTCATTCATCCCTCAAATGTTTGACGGAGGTAGTAATAAGATTTTAGCTCTATTGAGTAGTGACTGTTTTTTATATTTCTTTGATATAGAATTATTTAAGATTATACATACCATTCATCCGGAATCATCGGGAATAAGAAAATTTGTTGTTAGTCCTACTGGGAGATACTTTCTTTGTATATTACAGCAAGGAGAAGTAAACATTTATAATACTTCTTATGTAATGGATTATGCTAAAAAACCTAAGAATATATCGACAAATAAAGTTTTACCATGTACTTCTGGTTCTCATAAGTGTGTCGAACATTCACCTGAAAGAGCAGAAGTCCAACAAAGAATGAAAATTTGTATGGACAGCGCTAGATTGAGAAGAATCTTAATGCAGTATGGGGAATATCCTGATAAATTTCGCTCGATAATCTGGAGATCCTTGCTGGTTACTCCAAGAAATAAGACAGCATATACAGTTTTAGTAGATAAAGGTATCCATCCAGCTTATAAAGATATTGAAAAACAATTCACTATACATAGTTCTATAACACTAAAAAACTTAAAAAGGCTTCTTTCTTGTCTTGCTCATTGGTGTCCCTTGTTTGGTGTGATGAAGTTTTTGCCTGGTTTTGTGTTTCCATTTGTAAAAGTATTACAGAAAGATCCTCTTTTACTATTTGAAAGTGTAGCAACAATATTGTTTAACCAGTGTCAGCTCTGGTTTGAATATGCACCGTTTCCTCCAATCAGTATTCTTGCAATGGTTGAAAATATATTGGCTGAACATGATCAACAGCTACTAGATCACTTTTGTAACCTAGGTGTGACAAGTCAAACATATGCTTTGAAGATTTTAGAAACAGCTTTCAGTGAAGTGCTGACTTGCTCAGAATGGTTAATACTTTGGGATCATATACTGAGTAATGAACCAGCATTTATTTTAATGGCTGTTGTTTCTTATAATATTGTTCAAAAGAATGCTCTCAGAAGATTGCAAAATCAGGACCAGATTGAGAATTTCTTTCACATGCAAAATCCTATAAACAAAAAATCATTTTTGAAGAAAACTTATGTTTTACTCAATGATACAAGTGAAGATATACATCCAAGAAGATTTTTCAAATCTTTTATGGCTCTAGATAAAGGTAGCTGTTATCAGCAATTTACAGAATATCCTAAAGCAACAATATGTCTTAAATTAGCAAAGAAAACTAGAAGAAAGGCACAGACATCGAATAATTATACTTTGAAAGAACTGACAACAAAAAGTCAAGAGGAGGAAATAAATAAAAGATGTATACATGAGACTGTTTCAACAGAATCATACAATTCTGAAAAAGATTTTAATGAGAATAACAATATAATCAACAGTAGCAAAATTAATAAGAAAAACAATCAAAGTATTGGTGATCACAATAGTGCAGTAAAAGAAGAATTAATAGATAGTATATTAAACTCTTCTACAAAGCATTCTCACAAAAGTAAACGAAAATTTCACAATAAAAAAAATAGAACAGATTGTGTAGATTCGAAAGATCCTGCATATCCACATTCAAGTAAGAAAACATCAGAGCGAAATCACAATTTGGAAAAAGAAGTTGAGAAATTAATCCATAGTTACAGCAGTTCTGATGGGTCAGAGAATTAAAGTGTTTCAATAAAACATAATTATTTATTCTGGTTTATTATTTCAGTTATACAGTTATTTCTTAAAAATTTAAAATATTATTCCTTTTTAGAAGCAGGTCTCGGTATTGTAGACTTCACATTGCTGTATTTCTTTTTTGAACCACTGAGATTAATGCTCGCGTCATTTTTTTTAGGGATTCGCACCGGTGTTACCACTTTTGGTTTGAATAAACCTGAAATTAATAAGTTTTACATAATTCTTTAGGTATTAACATAACTTATAATTAGACCAACATTTTTTTTTTACAAGATTAACACAATTTTACTATTATTATTTTGAACACGTGATATGTAATTAATTTCAGTGTATGAATATATACTTACTATTTAATCTGCTGCTCTTATTTTCTTGAGGGGTTTTATTACTATCAGATTTGGCAACACTAGGGCTGTTCCTAAGCTTAAAAATGTTTGGAGATAATCGTCGAAGTTTGGATGTTTTCTCATCTTTTGCTTTAGATTTGGCCAAGTTAGAAGTTGATGCGCTTTCGACGCGCTTTAATCTCTTCATAAACTCATCTTGTACACCTAACCCAGATAAGTTAGGGCTTGAAGAAAATTGGAGTTTAGTAGGCTCAGTACCCTAAAAAAATTAAAATCGTAAAAATAGTAATATACCTACTATTATTGTTAAATAGCTGTGCACGCGGCTTCGTCCGCGTGGAATTAAAAAAAAATTGTTCAGTTCGCAGTTGCAAAATAAATTTCTAAAATAAAAGTAGCCGAAGTTACTCCTTATTACATCAGCTATCTGTCAGTGAAAGTCTCGTCAATATCGGTCTAGCTGTTTCAAGGATAGGCCGGAACAAACAGACAGACAGCTTTGCTGAAAATTCCAAATAAAAAAACGATCTGGGCTATCTGGATCCAGATAAAAACAGACAAAAATTGTATGAAAATTTAGAAATCCCTGTTTCAAACACACTATAGTTGCCAATAACTTCCCATAAAAATCGTCGTTTTATATTTGGAATTTTCAGCCGACAAAAATTGTAAAAAATGTTATTTTGGTATATGTACCGTGTATCCATATGGATTTAGTAAAAAGGGCTTATTTTAATATTACAATGAGACACTCCAATTTTGTTTATTTGTATAGATGTATAGATATAGATAAAATTTATAATTATTGTATACGACTCAAGACCAGTAGTTTTGGCTTCAATCATGACACAATTTAACGTTAAGTTATGTTCATCACGTTAACTGATGCTACAAACGTCCTGCTTCTAGGCTTCAAATCTTAAGCTTAATCTAGGCAGTTTTGACTTAGCATATTTACTAACCGAAATCTTTACCGTTAGAACTCATTAGTGACAATTAATATAACTGGGACGACGTCTGGAATACCTTGGATCACAGTAACTGACTGCTGCTCTAAACGACAGTGGTTTCGATTCCATGCAAATGTAAATAGATATACTTATGTACAATCTACATCTTTCGTGGTATTTAGATTGATATTTGTGTCGTTTGTGTGTGTGCTTGTGCTATATGATACGAGTCCTATTATATATTAATTAAGCTTAGTCACCAAACCTTTATAACAGATATTTTAGACACATCCAGCACCAAGGAAGACATCTCCTCTATATCTTCATGCTTGTCATCATTAACAAAATCTTTTAAAACATTAGCTATTTTAGTTCTTAGTGCTTCAGCCATCTTTTCTGCATTTAACAAGTTTTCTACTATAGAAGTAAACGGCACTTGAATAGGACTGGAAAAAAGAAACACTGAAAGTTTCATTTGACTATATCGCTTTTACGGATTGGCATCTAACAGTTTTTCCCTAATGTTTTACTTCGTTGTTGAGAATAATATAAATCTCAAACTTGGTATAGGTGGGTATAGGAGACGTGTGTACATAATACAAGTGGTAAATACTATACATTAGTATCTATCTCTTCTTGTACGGGTTAATACTTCTCTTACTTGCAAGGTTTTTATTGTTAGATAGGTACCTTGAAGTTTTGTTTCGATGTTGTGAGCTCCCGGGCGTAGAAGAAAGCGTGTATGTGCTTTGTCTTTGACACATAAGCTGCATCTGGAAAATACGATGATTTTTTACTGAGGTAGGACACAGCAGGTAATATACCCTGCTCAAAATCTAGAGCAGCCTGACTGGGGAAGTACTTCGACATCATACAAGATAGATCGATTCAGCTTGTAACATCCCATTGCTGGGCATAGGCATTTTTCTCCAAACAGGCGAAGGGTAAGAGTTTAATTCACCACGCTGCTTCACTGCGGGTTAGCGGATATATTTATTACCTATCATGAGTAACGATTGCTATCAGGTGTTTATGATAACAACCGGGACTGACTGCTTAACGTCCTCTCCAAGGTATGGTGAAACCTACATGGTCAGAAAACCAGACCGGAAAGAAATATTTGCATCAATACAAGTAAATCCTGAGCGGGAACCAAACCCGCAATCGTCGGTGTGTGAGCATCCGCACAATGCACGCACCACCAGAGCGATATATACAGGAGACCAGATGGAGCTATCGAGTTTATTAGTTACAGAAGATCACAGCTAAAGAATAGTGCTTTTTAGGTAGTGTCCTGTTCTATGCTTCTGGTGTGTCACGCGCACGGCTACGGTAACCGCTTATCAGAATGCGACCGAAAATTAACTACTTATTTCAATATATAAGTTTCAAATAAACATTTGGATTATTAATAAAAATAGTAAAATAGAAACTTTTTTCTCATTTGCGTTGTCATCAGTCGTGTCTTTAAGTAATGGTCCGGGCGCAGGCAACTGCCCTGGCGTGTTTCCAGCCGTCGTCAGCGTATCCAGGGATCGGTAACGTGTTGGCGTCTCGGTCTTTAAGACATTATGTCTGAAATATATCATGTTTTTTTTTTTAATTTAAACGTAAATCAATTGAAATCTAGGACGATAATAAAATGACTCCTAAACAAATTAGCTTATACCTAAGTAGGTAGTATTAGTATCAGATTTGCTTTTGTCACATCAATGTAAGCCCCATTCTGTGGTTCAGTGGTAAGTAGCCTAATATCCGGTCTTTAATTGTCTAAACGCCAAGTTACACTATAAACAGTTCAATTACAACGTGAAACAATTGTGTTTGCTCGTAAATAAAAAAAAACCGACTTCAATTACATCGTTAAGTAATGCAACGTAAGTAGACGAAAAAAATTAACAAACGCACTAGTCGTCACTACGATTGTCGAAGGTTTACCTCGATTTCTCTGGGATACCATCATCAGATACTTGTTTCCTTATCATGGTACCACACTTGGAAAATCTTCTTTTCAACAAAAAAAAAAAATTTATCAAAATCGGTTCATAATCGACGAAGTTATCCCCGAACATATATAGGTACGGTCGAATTGAGTGACCTCCTCCTTTTTTGAAGTTGGTTAAAAAACATTAATTCTTATCATAAAGTACTTACGACGATTTTTATGATACCATTCATTATAAATTTTTATACCTAAACAAGATTTTGTAAGACATTTACCGTTTCTCAGGTGTTTTTAAATCGAGCATGCTGGCAGACTTATTTCCTAAACACTCTTTGTGTTTTTCTCCTTCCGATTCATTGTATTCTTTAATATAGCGCACAATATCTTGTAATTGCTTCGTCAGTCGCTCACGATGTGCCTTGGGAAGGGAACCGAGAAGGGCACTGCCACATTCCTATGAATAATCATTTATTTATATTTGTTAAGTAAGTAATTATTTACAAATAGCTGTATTACTAAAAATGTTTTTTTTTTTTTTTTAATCTAATAATTTAAGTACATTATTTTGAAGAAAATATGGGCACACTGCTGAAAATTCCAAATAAAAAACGATGATTTGTATTTGAAGTTATTGTAAACTATTGTGAGTTTGAAACAGGGATTCCAAAATTTTCATACAATTTCCATACTTTTTTATCTGGGTTATCTGGATTCAGATAAAAACAGTTTACAATGTTAATGTTAACAGTTTGAAATTATGAAAATTGAATACTTTTATAATTTTTTATTATCGTTCTAATTTATTCAAGCCACTGTGAAATTAGAACGATAATAAAAACGAATTGATCAATGTACCTAGAATATGTTATTTCACAACAAACTAACTACCTTACTATACTGCTTTCCTCCCGTAACACCAGATACTTCCCAGAAGCCGCTGTTTTGATGTGAAGGAGCCAATGGACATGAACAAGTAGTATTTGCGCTTTCCATTACAACATGGAATCCTGAAGCCTAAAGCGAAATTAAAAACAATGATTTTTTAATTATTTGCATGAGCAAAATGTCTTAATAAATACTGAAATTTTTAGCAGTTGGAATATTTTATTAATATACGCCACAGTAACCATGAGCATTTTTTTTATTAACTTTTATGCCTAACTTACGATGACCATACAACAAGTGGCTGATGGATTAATCACGGGTTCACGGGTTCAATCCCAAATATGATAAATTTGCATAAATCGTACAGATGATGTTGTATTTGTGTTTCTGGATTTATATCCTACTGGCGGTCGTCGAGTATGAGGGGTTGATTTAATTGTAAAAAACTAATAATCTTAATAATATAATGACATTTCTTATTAAAGTCTATAATTTTAGCTATTTACCATACCTGGCAGTTGATGACCACTGTCCGAATTGCTTCATCTTGACTGACGTTTACGTCGGTTGTTTCCAAAGATTTTATACCGAACCCTAAACACTGCAATAATGCGCATAACTCCACAACATCTGTATATGCATTCTAAAACAATAATTAAAATTTTAGATAATACTAAAATGGATGTTCTATTAAACAATATTACAAAATCTTCTATATCTATGAATTTAAACTTAATTAAGAAGAAAAAGAGAGATATTTATGCGAGGAATATTAGTAAAGAAATAATCTCAGTAAAAATATTAAAAGTGGAAACTTACCGGCTGTGACATGGTATCATATAAAATGTCAAAAGTAAAGAAATATAACAATAAACTATCTTTTTAACTATTTAATGTCTTGGCACACAAAACTTAAAATACTTTAAAATCATAAGAAAATGTGTTCTTTAATTTTTCGTTCGTAACAACTGACAAAGGCTTCTTACCTCTACCCTCACTTTTTTGTATTCTTATTTTTTTCTAATTTATTGCCATACTTGAAATGCTACTTGTTTTTTATATTTATTGTTATAAATTAAAAAGGAATCGTAATAATTAATATGCTTCAGTTATTAGTGAAACAATTTGCGTGAGTTTTTGTTGTTTGGGTAAAACTTTCGTCACGGAAATATCTTATCTTATACACAACTTATAACTATTTATATTTTAGTTTAATTTTCTATAGGAATAATACATATATAAATACACATATTACACCCAGAATCAGGCGGATATATTTCTTTTATGCATTATTTTTTTAATAGGAATTTATTTAGTACGGCACTACCCGATGTTAAATATTTATAGCCACCCATTGACAGCCGCAACATGTACAGGAGTTGCTGATGCGTTGCCAACCTTAAGGTTGAATGGTGTTTAAAGAACACAGGGGATAATTGTTTCCCCTTTTGTATGTATTTATGTTGTAATGTAAATTTAACATAAATAGATGCGTAATTCTAAATATCGTAAACACCATGTTGCTGTAGTAACTATGTAAATTAAAAAACAACAATTTAAGATAATTACACAATTCTAACATCACTGATAAAAACGATGTTACAATAATAAAAAATAAAACACAATTTTAAGAACATTAGCTTTATTTATCGATTACAATAACGGTGATACGGTGCCACAGATAATATACAATAATCTAGTTGTAAGTCATGTATCTAGGCGTCGCGGAGAATTTAGCGTACGACTTGATGACCTTGTTGACGGCTTCCAGGAAGTCTTTCTCAGTGGCCACTTTGCGGCGCGCACGGATCGCGAACATGCCCGCCTCCGTACACACCGATCTATTGACAAAACGATTTTTATTATATATCCTTATGTAATAAATGAAGAGAAAGAATTTTATGAGTACTCATTAATACATACTAACAGTTTTGAATTTGTTTTGTTGTATTAGAAACTTTTTACTCATCTAAATGCTATAATACGGGTGTCGTGATTGTATATGGTAGGCATCTATTATTCGTAAAACAAGTAGGTGAGTCCGCGCTTCCAACTGTACTAAATCGTTGTGTCGCAACATACCCACACTCCCACGTACCTGATCTCGGCGCCCGTGGAGTTGGGGCAGAGGCGCGCCAGCAGGTCGAAGCGGATGTCGCGCTCCACGCTCATGGAGCGCGCGTGGATGCGGAAGATGTGCGCGCGGCCCTCCAGCTCCGGCAGCCCGAACTCCACCTTGCGGTCCAGGCGCCCGGGCCGCATCAGCGCCGGGTCCAGCGTGTCCGGCCGGTTCGTCGCCATCAGCACCTGTGCCCGACATCATTACATCATTACAGCCTATATAGTCCACTGCTGGACATAGGCCTCCACAAGTTTACGCCAAAAATAACGTGAACTCATGTGTTTTGCCCATAGTCACCACTGTGCCCGTCAATATCCTGCTTAAAATCTGGAGCACGGTTGAGGAAGTACCTCGACTTTACAAAAGATTACAGTAAATAATGCTACTTTCACAGTGGTTAGAGGTCCTGACGAGGGTCGAGAGTAGGGCTGCCAAGGGTGTCTTGCATCGACTCCAGGTCTTCGTTAAACCGATGCCTTTGCCCGTTGCCCTTTGTTTACTAGCCCGACATAATCACCAACAAACAACTTTGGAAGCGCTGCAGTGAAAGCCCGATCGACCAGCAGGTCAAACGCCGGAAATGAAGCTGGATAGGCCACACTCTCTGGAGGGATTCTAACCCTATACCGAGGCAAGCCCTAGACTGGAACCCCCAAGGACAGCGCAAGCGTGACCGTCCAAAATAAACCTGGCGGCGGACCCTCATTGACGAAGCCAAAGCCATCAGAAAGACCTGAGTGAGTGAAGATCGGAAAGACTGGAGCGAGATCAAGCGAGACGCTCAGGACCGCTCAGGATGGAGATGCACTGTGGACGCCCTCTGCACCAGCTAGGGAACACAGAACCTAATACATAATATTATTAAATTAACCTTACCTTAATATTCCCTCTTGGATCAAATCCATCCAGTTGGTTAATTAACTCTAACATAGTCCTCTGCACTTCATTATCGCCACCAGCTCCATCATCGAATCTATGGAGAAATAGAAAAAAAGGTATAAAAAGTAATAAAAGTTGTGATCTAAAATCTTTAATTGGATATTTGTCTGTGTCAATTGGAGATCTAAACCAAAAGAGAAATAAGTAAAGATACCATAAATATTAAAAATTTTGCTTTTAAACTACAGCAAATTTGCTCAGCTGGTAAAGTATGTAAAAACATCGAAGTTGTTATAGGGATAATTAAATTTAAAAAAAAATTGTCAGCACGTACTAATCTGAATATCTACTGGTAAAGTAATAAAAATCATTTTTGATTTTCTACATATTGTTAAGTATTACATACCTGGCTCCACCAATAGCATCAATTTCATCAAAGAAAATGAGACAGGCTTTCTTGCTTCTAGCCATTTCGAAAAGCTCTCTGACCATTCTTGCACCCTCACCGACATACTTCTGAACCAACTCCGAACCTAGGTTATACATTTAAAAAAAAGATACATTAGTTTTGAGTAGAAAATAATTAAAAAGTTGGAAAAGATTGCTATATTAGTGATAAGGCCATCTGTTGCAATAGATGCAACTTGAATTTTCCTAATGTCATGTAATGTTGAAATTTTGTATTGGTGTGCAGAAGTGTAAATAAATAATATAATATAACTGAATCTGTGTTTTGTTCCACAATGTGTAGCTCTGTCAATAATCTTAAGATGACAAAGTTGTTCAAAGTGTTTGCTGTAGGAGAGGTGTATCAGAATGACAACTAAGCTTATAGGTGTCATTCTTTCTTTACTCTCCATATGATTTTCGTATGATATATAGTTTGCATGATATATGTTACATTAATTATAATTATTGTACCTCAAACATTTGGCTTATTATAAGCAAGGAAACACATTTCTATATGAAAAATAATAATACAAAATGTATTTTAAGATTAAACAAGTGAGTGTATAATTCACACATGGCAGAAGTGAGACTTCTGAAAAGTAGTCTACGAGATTTTTTTTTCACTGAGATTATAAAATACTGTGTAATGTATTATATCTCATACTCTCCTACACGATTTTAAAGAAGTTTTACTTCAAAAAAAAAAACAATAAGATTTTTTTAATATACATAAAACTAAGTGCGATTTAATAATTATTTAGATGATTACATAATATTATTTTTTGATTGTGTTGTATTTGAGAATAATTTATCTAATATATAAAATTCTCGTGTCGCGGTGTTTGTAGTTAAACTCCTCCGAAACGGCTTGACCGATTCTCATGAAATTTTGTGTCCATATTGGGTAGGTCTGAGAATCGAACAACATTTATTTTGCATTCCCCTAAATATTAAGGGTAGTCCAACCCAAATTTTTTTTTTAGATAAATTATATATTTTTTATTTTATTATGATTTGGCGTTGAAAAATACATACAACCCTAAATTTTCACCCTTTTACCACCAACCCCTATTTTTAAATAGCGTTTAGCAGCAAGACAACGTAGAATTCATTAAACAAAATGATAAACACAATACATGATATAAAAAGTTGTCAAATTCATTCCTTAAAAAAATGCTAGAGAAATTTACTATACTTGATCCAATAATATTCTAATTATATAACAGTAGCTTACCAATAACACGAATGAAGCAGGCATCAGTGCGATTAGCTACGGCTCGAGCGCAGAGGGTTTTACCGGTGCCAGGGGGCCCGAATAATAACACACCTTTTGGTGGTTCGATACCCAGTTTTACAAATTTTTCAGGCTGTATAAAAAAACCAACATAAAATGTTTAAAATTCGACTGTATTTTTTTTATGTATGCGACATCAGAACTTTTGACTGGGTAGATTTCGACAAAAAATTTTTTATCGAAAGGTGGTGTGTGTCATTTGGTCCCATTTAAATTTATTTGAGATCTAACAACTACTTTTCGATTTATATCTAATAATTGTATTGTATTATACCACATAACATTTTACTGGATGTACCGATTTTTATAATTCTCTTTTTGTTGGAAAGGAGATATCCCTAGTTTGGTACCATCATCAAATCCTGGTTTCCTTATCGATGGGAAACCAGAGAAATCGAGGGAAACTCTCAAAAATCCGCATAACTTTTTACTGGGTGTACCGATTTTGATAATTTTTAATTTAATCGACAGCTGATGTTTATCATGTAGTCACATTTAAATTTTATCGAGATCTGATAACTACTTTTTGAGTAATCTTTGATAACGCGTAGTTACTTGACTATTTTTTCGTCGATCTACGTTGTATTATTTGTCGATGTAATTGAAGTCGGTTTTTTTCGTTTGCGAGCAAATACAATTATGTATGTCACAAGTTGCAAGTAGAAATATCAGACAGATGAAGTGGAATTTGATGGTAAAAAAGGGAAAAATATATCATAAGCTGTTAACTGTTAGATACTTTCATATATCAGATGGCTCATATTACCAACCAGGCTGATGATGGACCAATAACAAAATAGTATGTAAATATGTAGACATTAAAAAGTGCATAATAGAAATAGTGTTACCACACAAATAAACTCTGTTAGGATATCTCAAAATAACAAAGCTAAGCAATGCGGTTAATATTATAGGAGAGTTGCATCAGACCGATACCTAGACTTTTAGATATCAATCTATCTTTACTCTCCATGTTAATATAAATTCAATCAATTCTAAAATTAGTTACGATGACGAAACCACTTAACGGATTTTGATAAAGTTTTGGTATAAAGATACAATAGACCTTGGGATAGGGATAGGCTACCATTGTTGCTATAAAAAAAGTTTGAAGGGGTAGAAATAAGGGTTAAAAATTGGTAAGCTACTAACTACTAATGAAATACAAACAACATTGTGAGTACCAGCTACTATGAAGGTATTTTTCTCTAAATTAAAGTTGTCTGAAAGAGAATGCTATTTAGGGATAAGACAGCCTTTGTACAGTATTATTTTTATGTCGTACTTATTGAAGTAAAAATCTTTAAAGGGACGTGAAATAAGCTATACAATATGTTCTCTTTGTCTATCTGTCTCATGTCAAAAAAAGTAGTAACAAAAAAATGTAGTCTTTCTATATGATAATGATACATTTGTCACTTACGTGAAGCAGGGGTGTTTCAACAACTTCTCTTAACTTTTCAATCTGTTCTTTACAGCCTCCCACATCACTGTATGTTACGTCAGGCTTCTCTTCAACTTGCATCATGGTAACTGTGGGGTCTATCTTAGGTGGTAAGGGTATGTGGATTTGGTATTTGTTACGGTCGACACTAAAAAAAAAATATATATATATTCAATTATATTTTTATCAAATCAAATCAAAAACAACTTTATTCAAATAGGCTCCCAAAGCACTATCAAATTATACAAAGTAAAATTTTTAGTGATTATTATTTTTAATCGACTTCAAAAAAGGAGGAGTTTACTCAATTTGGCCGTATATATATATATATATATATTATACTAGCTTTTGCCCGCGGCTTCGCTCGCGCAGAAAACCTACCTAAGGAAGTGTTCAAGGGTAAAGACTATTTTTTTCAGTTTATGCTGAAAGTACTTCTTTATGGAGTACACCTACGAAGGTTCGAATTGAATAGTCACCCCATAGTGGTGAAACGGGAGTTCAGAGTTTGTATTGGGAAATAATTTAATTATGTCATGTCCGCCGTCTTAGACTTCGAAATAACTGTCATTTTCGAAATCAACGTCCCAAAAAAACATAAATAACGACATCCATGTCGATTATTAGGTTAATTACCCCATTTCACCCCCTACCCCTTAGGGGTTGCTCTTCAGAAAATCACGAAAGATATATTTGCTTATTTATTTTTGGGAGTACTCCTACGAAGTTTCGAATCGAAATGTCTATTTAATATTGTTTCGGCCACACAAGTTTTGAACCACCATTTTACCTCCATGGGAGAGAGGGGGTGGTTATATTCTTTAATGCCGTAGCCACACAGCAATTTACTTATTATTGACTTTCTGTCATTATGAGAAGTCTATTTTAAATACAATTAAGACTTTAGAATTTATTTCTTTATAAATAAATGTAGTTCAAGGAAATACCTCAATAACTGTATCTAGCGTTATCAAGTGAAAGTGTACATGAACATTAGTTTTGGAGTGATGTTCCACAAATTTGTTTGTCTAATAACAAATTTATATCTATACCCTCCATTATTAATATTTTTTAAATTGTTTGTGTTTAATCCATATGGTAAGTCTTTATGAAGTTTTTAAGTGTATGTGTATTTTTTTATTTTTATTTCACAACATTCACGGGCTCTTAATTGCCCATGCCATTTGTAATACATAAAATATTTATTTTATCATCGGTGTTCTTAACATTTTTTTAACATCATATCAAAAATCAATCAAACCTGCATCCGACTGACCAGGTCGCTGCTCCAGACAATTAAGCTACGGAACGATGTACCCGCTAGATCGAAATTTTTTATATGATGATTTTATATTCGGTCTAGGCGACCGTGACGCCGTCTATAGTGAGTCCTTTACAGAAACCCGTAACTATTCAAAGTTTCATAATACTATGAATATCTTTGACATTAGACGACACCATGCTATTTATTTATATATGCACACACACCACACAAAAATAAAATCGTACAAATCCAGACCAGGAGTTCTAAGAGTAGGGTAAACAGTATTCATAGCAGTATGTGTAGGTAGGTATAAACATACAGAATGGAAAAGCTAGAGTCATCAAAGGTAACATATACTACACTCCATTTCATATAATATAAGAATTTCAATCTCAAGTGTAAGCTATGTACAAAAATCAGTTAAATATAAGTAGTAGTTTAGACACAAGATAGGTTACAGCTAAACTTAATAAGAGGCCTTTTTAGACTTCTGTTTAAATATTTTTTATAAATAGTGTCTCATTTACCATTAATTATTATAACTGAACATTTTATTGCTGTAATACATAACCGAGAGAAGATTCTGCAAAAGTTTTTATATATACTAGTGAAGATCACAATTTCTCAATAAGCACAGCTTTTATCACTCTCAGACTTGGCCCGAATGTTATATAAGTTAGTGGATAGGAGAACTTAAGTTGTGAATATGTAATAATTCATATAACATACCCAACTCTCATCCCTTCCTCTATGTCTGTGGGGGCCACGGAATCAGCTAAATCTACTACAAACTTGGCAAACTGCTTCACATTTATTATATATTTAGGATCATTTGAATCTGCATTTATGATTTTTGTACATCTTGCAACCTGAAAAAATAGACAACAGAGCTTATCAAACGGAGTCAAAAATTACACTTCAAATTTTTTTTTTTTACATGGTGTGATATAATTATACAAATAAAAACATTTAACAAACAGACAAATCTATCTGTTTCTAAAATGCCTGTGTTTCTAGGTGGCAGCAGACTAATATAATTTATCTTCTTATACATAAAAATGAATCGTAAAATGTGTTCGTAAGCGTATAACTCAACAACGCCTGGAACAATTTTACCAATTTTTTTTTTAAATGTTCGTTGAAGTCCAAGGATGGTTTTTACGGCAAGAAAAATTCGAATAATTTCCATGAAAACCCTAAAAACAGCCCTTTTCTTTCTCCATACAAATGTTTTCTAACTAAAATTTAGGAGTCAATTTGAATTTTATTGCTATTCAATAAAGTTCATGTTAAATAATATATTAGGGCGCATTTTATGTAAGTTATTAATGATTATATTGATCTTATGCATAGACCGCATTTTAATTTAATTTACATACAGTAAAAATGGTATTAACTAGGTATTTCACATTACCTATTATATTGTTGCGGGGGACAATGAAAAACAATGGAAAATTCCCCTTTTTAAACTATCGACTCTAAATTTGGTGTGAATCTCCTATACGTGATGTAGAAATTATCGATGAGCGGATTTTAGGATAACTCATGCCTAATAAGGATTAGGGGGGTGGGCGTTAACAATGAAAATTTTAAATGTATGTAACTCCAAAACTACTGGACCAATTTTTATCAAATTTTTTAAGCATTTATAATTTGGTCCAACTTGGGAGATAGGGAAGTTTTTTATCTTGATTGGATGGGATAGGTGGCACTGCTATTGGTATGTAAATCCGAAACTACTGGACCAATTTTTATCAAATTTTTTAAGCATTTATAATTTGGTCCAACTTGGGAGATAAGGAAGTTTTTTATCTTGATTGGATGGGATAGGTGGCACTGCTATTGGTATGTAAATCCGAAACTACTGAACCAATTTTTATCAAATTTTGAACGCATCTATAACTTTGTGTTGACTTGGAAGATATGGTAGTTTTTATCTCAATTGGACTCAGTAGGTGGCGCTGCTATCTGTATATAGCTCTGAAACTACTGAATCAATTTATATCCAATTTTGTAAGCATCTGTAATTTTGTCTAACTTGGAAGATATGTTAGTTTTTATCTCAATTGGACCCGTTAGGTGGCGGTGCTATCGGTATGCAAGCTATCAAATTTGGTAGCTGTTTTCCGGGTAGGACAATGTCTACCGGGTCCGCTAGGATATTTTTAATGTTATGTTCATTTATAAATATTATACCTAGACTCCAGGAGGAAATCATATCCATAATGTTTACTAACAAGAAAGGTCACTGTTAACTGTGCCAATGGGTTACTAAAACATCCATATAATCAACCTGTACAAAATCTAAATTCTCTTTGTTATTATTAACTCACAATTAATGCATTTGTGTTAACTAACCTGCAATGGCTGTTCATTTTGAAGAGTTTGTTTGTCTGCAGCTAAATCCCATAAAGCAGGAGGAGCTAATCCTGTGTCTGACTCTTTTATGCCAGTCAATTCATTGACCCTTTTCATGACAGTTTGGATACCTTCTTCGACCTCTTTGATGATTTTAGTGTACTGGCCCTGGCCCTAGAGTAATCGAAATTGATATTTAAATATAATTATTTGAAAACTGCCAGTCATCAAAAGTAACTTGCATTTCGACATATTTTTTTTATTGAAACAAAGATTGTACTTACATATGACTTTAATAGAGCTATGTCTCCTTCATCGAGCGCTATAAACAAGAATAAGTATCAATAACCATAAAAATAATTAATATAAATGGTTAAACACAAAGATAATTTTAAGGATCATCTCACATTTAATTTCCTTTTCTGGTTCTTCTTTGTCATCCTTCACTTTTCGCATATCATCTCCTAGATGGTCAGGCATCTTTTGGTTTAAATTAGTTCTTGGATTATTAAAAAGTATATGAATTATGTTTCGCTGCTTCCAATACCTAGCAATTTTTGATGAAACTGCTTCATGTCAAATTGTTGTCAAACCGAAACTAATCGATACGTAAAATGAAACGAAAAAGTAAATGTAAAATAATCAGGATATTTTATTAATTCAAATTTGCTTTAAGTTGAACTCAAACTAAAAATATTTGAAATAGAGTGTATCAATTTTTGTTTGTAGATTACTTGAATACAAATAAAAGTAACAATTTATAGGAAGTTGAATCTGATGTGTCGTGTAAAGGAATTTTACAATGACAAGCATTTTGGAATTTGCTTTATGTTATTGGATTCATTCAAGATAATGTAACTTATTCATTGCATTTCAAAATTCAATGGTCCTTAAAAAAGTTAACTAAATAATGTACATGTTATTTTATATTTGAGTTTGTTCACTAATGAAAAAAAAAAACAACTTTAATGCCATCGACAAATAATACAACATAGGTAGAAGAATAATAGTCAAGTAAATACGTGTTAACAAAGACTACTCAAAAAGTGGTTATCAGTTTTCGATCAAATTTAAATGGGACCATAATCATCAGCTTTCGATTCATCATTACAGCCTATACAGTCCACTGCTGGACATAGGCCTCCACAAGTTTACGCCAAAAATAACGTGAACTCATGTGTTTTGCCCATAGTCACCACGCTGGGCAGGCGGGTTGGTGACCGCAGTACTGGCTTTGTCGCACCGAAGACGCTGCTGCCCGTCTTCGGCCTGTGTATTTCAAAGCCAGCAGTTGGATGGTTATCCCGCCATCGGTCGGCTTCTTAAGTTCCAAGGTGGTTGTAGAACCTTGTTATCCCTTAGTCGCCTCTTACGACACCCACGGGAAGAGAGGGGGTGGCTAAATTCTTTAGTGCCGTAGCCACACAGCACTGCTTCTGCAGCTTTCGATTAAAACTTGATTAAAACAAGAATCCTCAAATTCAGTACAAGCAGTGCAAAGTTATGTGGTATAATACAACGGAGGTCGAAAACAAAAAACGAGCGTGCTTTAGACCATACTGCTGAAGTAAAACTACCGAAACGTAACTCTCTTTCTCTATCTTCACTAACTTATTTATCACTAAACTTACATTATCCTCGCTCGATCACTCTTTTCGTAACGCTCTCGTCACACATTCACCAGCTTGTAGTCTTGTACTTCCCAAATCAAGCGTGCGTAAAGAAGTTTTAGTTCAAAAATCGTCAAGTAATTAAGCATTATTAGGTATAACTCGAAAAATACTTATTAGAAATTTAAATGAACCACCACACGCAGAACCTTCGTTTAAAAAAAATTAACGAAATCGGTCCACCTAGTTAAAAGTTCTGAGGTAAAATACATTTTAAAAAAATTACAATCGATATGAGAACCTCCTCCTTTTTTGGAAGTCTGTTAATTATATTATAAAGTTACCTTAAATCACAAAAGTGTAGTAACTATTGCAATGAGTAAATTTTAACTTATTTATTATTAAAAACTGACAAGAGCAAAGTCAATGACGCCTCCTAGTGTCTTCTGTCAGTACTAAAATTTTGTATTCGTAGTGCTGAATGGAGAATCACATTTATTCACGTTTTTCATGAATATTTTCTTCTGAAATCTCAGTCTATCTTTTCTAGGTAAGAGAGATAAATATCAATTTGGTTGCTTTAATTAATTAGTTCCAATGTATTGCAAGTTGTGTGTTTCACCGTGACCCAGAATGTAAGTAATGTCAAATCCCGGTTTTGAAGCGTTTTACGTTTGCCTTACGGCAGTTTTTATACCCATTAGAATTCGCAACAACTGTCTAACGTCCGATTACCATATTCGAGTATTGGTAAAGCCGTTTATAGTTTGTCAAAACAATAACACGATGTAATTGTAGCCCGGTTTGTATACTACACTGTCTCCTTGTATCTATTAACGTTTAGGTTTATCTCGTTATCATTTCCACTATCTCTCATCTTATTCTTTCAAATATCACATCAAATGGCTAGTTTGTCAAATGTGTACTTATCATGTTTTGTGTTTTTCGAAAGGTACGTTCTTTGTCATGATGTGATAACAATTTTACGCACTTCGTAACCTAAAAAAAATTATCGTAATTTTCGTCATTTATAATGTCATATTAATCAATTTACAAATACATATTTAAATTGACCTATTTCATCATAGTTTTTTGATAAAATTATTATCATAGTATCATAACCTTTCCTAATTTGTGATAAATTTTATGCTCTTTCTTAGTATCTGTCATCCTACAGTGATCACTACAATAATTATGTTGCTGTCGAACGAAATTTAATTTAGATTTTTTTTTGGTAATTTATAAGGTATGATGTCTTATTTCTATTATCTAGAATCTTATTAAAATAATTGATTTTTTTTTTAAATTTTATATGAGACTATTTTATTTTTTAACAATGAAATCAGGAGTTTTGTTAAAAATTTTAAAATTACATTTTATATTTTTTTTTCCTTATTTGTGTGAGCATCGGTGTAAATATTCAAGTAAAAAGTTAATTAAATTTTAAAGTTAATTAATATTTAAAGTAAAATTAAAAAGCAAGTTTGTTAAAAAATGAGACTAATTCCAATTAAAAGAAAAACTAAAACTTTCTAAAACTTATATAATTCAACTTAAAAAAATTAATCAACAAATGACTCTTGCGCATTCCGATACATAGTTATCTTTTAGCATGTCAACTAATAATAAAGCAATATTGATATCTTTGTAGTAAAAAATCTAAACTTATGAGTAATACAGCCCGTTGGCGCAGTTTGTAGTGGGCCTGCTTTCTGTGCCGCGGGTTGCGGGTTCGATTCCTGCCTGAGTCTGGGTGTAATATTTGTATTTATATATGTATTATTTCTATGTATATTTAAAAAAATATATATAGTTATAACAGTCGGCTGTTACTCATAACACAAGCATTAAGTTGCTTACCATAGGAACAGACGACAGTGTGTGTATATTATAAGATTAAATATATATATATATATATATATATATTTATCGAATTTCCAAAATTTTATTAACAATTTTCAAATAACAATGTCTTATTAATCTTTTTTTTATTCTTTTATAAATACAAACAAAACCCAATATTCCAATTTATGTTATTTGTAAATAACCTGTTGATCTTTTAATTCATAATATCATGTTTGTGAAAAAAAAAAAAAAAATATCATTCTAAATAGTGGAAAATGTTTATAAGAATTTCATTTAAGTACCATTTTTTTTTTTCAAAATATATATTTCATCATCAATATAATGTATGTAAAGTAATTGGAAATAGCAATACTGCTTCTTTCACTCACTAGTGTAGCACACTACGTGTTTATAGATTAGTTCATAAGCATCATGTGGGATGCTCTCTATAAATAGCTATTCACACTCACAACTCAAATGTGTTTGGTCTTTATTCTTGTATCTGATACATATATAATGTTATTTATTCTTTGTTTTTGTATTTAAACCATTGTAATATTTATTTATTTTAACAATGACATTAGTATTGTTGTGACTTGTAATTTTTTGACAGTAATAATGAGAATTTGTGCAGTGATGGAATTCGGATATATATTTTTGTGTTGTAATGATTGGATTTAAGAATTTGTGGAATAAGGTAGGGTTAGTATGAAAAAATTTAATTGTGAATTTCTTAATTCTATTAGTAGTGTTACGACAGGTTGTTTACTCAGCTGCAAGCAATTGCTTTGTGTAAAATGTTGTTTGTTTGCGTTCAAAGGTTTTTAACCTTTATTTGTATTATTTAATTTGTAAAAATAGAAATGTAAAAATTTTACAAAACTTGATATAAATAAGACATTACTTTTATTAAAAATTATTAAGTAATATTGTTATTGTATTGCAATAATTTAGAGTGTTTAAATATGACTTATCGTAATATTAATAATTTGTCTTTATTTTTTGAATAATAATAATCTTAATAAATAAAAATGAATGTTCTATGCGCATAACTCGAGAATGGCTCGACCAATTCGGCAAATTTATTTTTTGTATATTCCTTGAAAGGTTTTAATGCTAAAAAAAAATTAAAAATTAAATTTAATATTAACTTTTGGCAGAACGAAGTTTGTCCAGGCAGCGAGTTAATTGAATATTTTTAAATAATTGTTTTCCCATAATTCAATAAATGATTTCACATAAAGATTATACACTATATAAATTAAATATGCAACTATTAAGATTTGGATATTCTTAAAAGATACATACGTAAACCTTGTATGGAGAGACAAAACTATCAACAAAAATTATTTCTTATTTACAGTTCATTTACCAAGTATTATTATACTGTATATGGTACTAGTTTGTGACCCTGTTCATGACGATTTCAAAATTAGATGCCCTATATAAATATTCACTTAGTAATTACCAAGTCAAGTATTCCAATTATAACATATAAAAAATTCTACACTTTAAGTTAAATCATCAAAAACAATTCTGTAGAATCTAATACAAATAAAAGAGTTGCTACTATTACGAAACTCTAAAATGTTTTTTTTTGCTCAAATAACTCATATAAACATATGTCACTTACAATTTTGTTAAGTATATATAAAAAATTCATGTGAGGGTTTTATAGAGTCATTTAGAACATATACATATAAAATCCTGTTATTGTATTATGATACCCAGTTCCAATGATTGGAAACTTTTTTGAGATAAAAAGAGACTTTTTCAATATAGTTATAAAGGTGAAGGTGAAAGGACTGCTGTGCCTGCACTTCGTCTGCATGGAATTTAACAAAAAATTTATTGTTCAGTTCATAGTTATAAAATAAATAAATTTCTAAAATAGAAGTAGCCTTATTACATCAGCTATCTAGCAGTGAAACTGCCGTCAAAATCGGTCCAGCCGTTTCAGAGATTAGCCGGAACAAACAAACAGGCAGACAGACAGAGACAGATAAAATTTGTAAAAAATGTTATTTTGGTATATGTGCCGTGTATACACATGCATATGCATTTAGTAAAAAGCGGTTATTTTAATATTACAAACACATACTTCAATTTTATTTATTTGTATAGATAATTGTAAATAAACAAGTAACATCCTTCTTTTTATTATCATAAGAACATCGGCATCTTCAGATTCTCTATTGTTTATTTATTTTATAAATATGTATAATGTAAATAAACATTGCAATTATATTTAGTTATGTTGTGCAATCGAATTAAAGGGGATGTACCCAATGTTAGGCTTAAGTCTACAAAGAAGTAATTTTTCTCATGACAGTGTTATAATAACTTTTGTAATTTATTTTGTATACTTATCAAAATAGCTATTAAACAAGGTGTTTCATGTGAAGTCAAGTGGTTACGGCCCAGCATAACTTCATGCAGCAATATATAGTAAGGAGTCAAAAAGGTTTTACTGTCTAAAAGAATTATTAGGAAACCAAGGAGGTTTCTGTTTGGTTGCCTGATCTTTAACTATTGAGCTGTTAACAATTAGTATTTATATATGTTTTTAAACTTTCATGGTCGCTGAACACTTGATTATACGGAACTTACCGAGATTGCTATTTTGAAACTCCCAACATTTCGGCGTCGTATCAGGCGCCATGGTTGCGGTGACCAGTCACCCAAAAGCTTATATGAGGCATTATAAAATTGTATTTTTTTTTTAATCAGTGCTGCTGGCGAGTCGGCGAGATGCACACAGCCAGTAACGAAGGACAGTACCGCGGCGCCAATGGTGCAACTCACGGGAGAGATAAGGTTGCCATATTGGATGCTGGATCACAGTACGGGAAGGTAATTTTAGGCCGTAATTAATTGATCTATTACATATGTCCAGAGATTTTCCTTATAATTTTGGGCTTTGAAAGCGTCGAGTGTACAGATCTTTTCCCTAAAGCTCTTGCAAGTCCTTTTATGGTGCCAATGGGCGACTGTAGCCATTTAACATCAGATGGCTCCGTTAGCCTTTAAAAATCTAACGTAAAAAGTACTTACCTGATATGTCTACGCAGAGTAAGTATTTTGTTTCTTCTTAAATTAAAAATAAAAGTTTTTTTTATATTTTTTTATTCAACTGTTTTGTTATATAAGATTACCATATCTGTGTTGTACTATGATTTAACTTAAATAACCCTTTCGTCAACAATTAAACATCTAACAGTATTAGAGTTCCGTTAGACTTACACTAAACGACAACTAACTGCATTCTGAGATTACAAGGGAGACCCCTAAGTGATGTAATATACTTATCATGAACAGGTGATTGACAGGAGGGTTCGAGAACTATGTGTAGAGTCAGACATCCTGCCGCTAGACACGCCGGCTTACCACCTAAAAGAGGCGGGCTATCGCGCTATTATAATATCTGGAGGACCAAATTCTGTATACGCAGAAGATGCACCTAGATACGATGCCGATATTTTCAAGATTGGTCTACCGGTTCTAGGTAAGATTTTTTTAATATATATTTGTAACAAATGAAATTGCGAATTTTGTATTCAAAAACAACTTTATTAAATAGGCTTCAAAAGCACTTTCGAATCGTCATTTTACAATTTTAAAGTGATTATTATTTTAAGTGAATCTACCACCGATTCGGAATGTAGAAGAATCGGGAGGAAACTCCGCAAATTACTCTTTTAAAAATAATATATAAACTGTGTTTTAGTACAACTTTTTGTAATATCTTTATCAACTATGTAATCCTGCACCGAATGATACTTTTTTTGTTTAAATTTCTTCTTAATAATCACTTTAAATTTATGTTGAGACAATTGCAAAATATTGCTACCATTTACTTAGTAACAAAAATTTTTTTTAAATGTTACGATAATAATTATTCCTCATTGAACTTTTGATAAACTTACTGCTATTTTCGTTGATTTGCTAAAAAAAATTATGTAACTTTTTTATCGTATAATATTTATTATGATGACGTGCTGGCGCACTGGTCACAGTATTGGCTGATTGCGCTGGTGGTCTCGGATTCGATTTTCCACCATGACCCATGGCAAAGATTTGTATAGTCCGTTATAGTCTGGGCGTGGTCTACTTTTTTATTTTTTGGGTTTTTGGAACCCTGACACAGTTGTAAATCCTAAGCGGACGTTGAGTGTGTAGCGTTTACTAATTTTTACCAATGAGAAGATACCACAATTTTTGTCGTTATGTACGCATATATATACGCATAATAAATACTTATTGATTTTGTCTAGTGTAAACCCGATGTATAATATTTTAATTCTTCTTATGGCTTCTCATTATGACACACAATGTATAGAAATATCGCGTTTTAAATACAATGCTTCTCGTTTACAGGTATATGTTATGGTATGCAGATGTTGAACAAAGAGTTTGGGGGTTCGGTTTTAAGGAAAGAAGCGCGGGAGGATGGACAGTACGAAATCGAAGTTGAAACAACTTGCCCTCTATTCAAGTGAGTGATCAAAAGTGCTTATTAAATCTATTATTGAATGTCTTGGAGATGTTTGATTTTGAGCATCAATTTTGCCGACTTGTCTAGTTTTTGATCTAATAAAAAAAAGCAAGCGTTTATAGCGTTAGCACTTTAAAATATAGCTTACGTTATCAAAATTGAATGTTAAGTATGAAATAAGTTACAAGTTTAGTTTACAAGTTAAACTTACATTATGAAGTAAATTACAGAAAACACTAGTCTTATCATCAGTAATAAAATTATACAGGTGGTAATATTCCTAATGTCGTAGAAACTGTCATGTCTGTAGTAACTGTAGATAATTGTGTTTGCAAGCAAACGAAGAAAAACTGACTTCAATTATATCGACAAGTAATACAACGTAGATAGATGAAAAGATTGTCAAGTAAACACGCATTATCAAAGATTACTCCAAAAGTTGTAATCAGGTCTCGATGAAATTTAAATGTGACAACATGATAAACATCGGCTATCGATTAAATTAAAAATCATCAAAATCGGTATACCGAGTAAAAAGTTATGCGGATTTTCGAGAGTATCCCTCGATTTCTCTAGGATCCCATCATCAGATCCTGGTTTCCTTATCATGGTACCAAACTAGAGATATCTCCTTTTCAACAAAAAAAGAATTATCAAAATCGGTTCATAAACGACGGAATTATCCCCGAACATACATAAAAAAAATTACGGTCGAATTGAGTAACCTCCTCCTTTTTTTGAAGTCAGTTAAAAAGTAATCAAAGACTTGTCATAGATATTTTCTTTTGTGTACTAAACTACTACAAACATGAAAGATACCTAATAAATATAACAGGCCATTTTTTCATAAATTTTTTGTCATATAATATTGTGTATGTCGTTTTCAATATGAATAGTTTGCAGTATGTAATCAGTTTGTATAATCAAGCAAGTATGATGTATAATATCTGTTTTATATTTTCCAGTCGTCTAGAAAAACTCCAGCCAGTTCTCCTGACACACGGTGATAGTGTACAGAAAGTCGGTGACCGCTTCAGAGTGGGCGCACAGTCGTCCAATCATCTCATCGCTGCGATATACAATGAGCAGATGCGTTTGTATGGTGTGCAGTTTCACCCTGAGGTAAGATTACTTGATTTATTTATTAAAAGCTGTTAAGACATATTATACAATAAAAGTTTGATGTCAAATAAGCACCGTAACTGTCGTTAATATATCGATATTGTTGGTTTAAAAAGCATTAGAAAACTTAGAAGATTAAGACATTAATTCACAAAAATGAAAGTGTTATAATGTTATCTATTAAGATTTGGTGCTTTTTATAGATAAAAATAAGTATGTAAATAAAATACAGACAGTATTTCTTTACGTTGTTTTTTATCTATGCCATTAGTTTTTAAGTTTTTAAAAAATAGACATGACAAATTAGACGTTTACGAGAATTTTAATGTAGTAATTTAAAAAGTAGAATAGTTAAGAAAATAAGTAAGGAACTGTGTAGGAGGGGACGATAAACTTGTATTGTAGTTTCAATGTTTTCAGGTATGTGTTAAGGTAATTGGTTAACAGCTTAATTTATTAATGTAATGATGACAATAAAAAAATCTTTGTTTTCAGAGCAACACAAATTTGTTTTATTTGCTAGCCTTCATAGTCCAAGATATAATCATATAAAACGTTATTTTGTTTATGCATAAAGATAAGATAAAATACAAGATGGAGAAACTTTGTTTCGAATTCAGCATACTGCCGGCGAACGACGGAAAAGCAAATATTTAATGTTTAACCTTAATATGTGTGAAGATAAATGTATGCTATATAAGAAGAGTATCAATCAATTGTTCATCACAAAGAACTAATAAAATACCAACTTTCACAAAGGTAAAAAAACAGCTTATAGAAAAGATAGCAGGTATGAAGAGTTTGGGTACCAATGTCAGAAGAACTTAAGAAAGTTTACTTAGATGAGGATGGTAATGTTCTGTTTGAAGATCAGTACTTAGAGGAAATCAAAAAAGAACAGACTGTATGTGTGTGTGTATTAGAGAAATTTATAGAAAAACTAGTTCAAAATACACAAGATACTAAACAACTAAATTTAAAACATACTGCAGAGAGGTTTAATATATTACAGAGGTTAATGAATTTTCAATTGGATTAGACATGATAAAGAAATTCAAATTAATACAAAATGAAGTTTTAAAAATTACCCGGAAATAAAACTTGAATAAAAATGTTTTTGAAAATAGAGTTTCAATTATAAAAATAAGTACAGAAAAAGAAAAAATAAAGAAATCGAAAGAAGATTCTGTAGATATCAAAAAATGCTAAATGAAATGGAATGATACAGGTTTCATTTTAACAAACATCTAAAAGAAGATTGCAAAATAAAGATAAACTGGAAAAGTCAACCATTTATTAGGTCCAAATAATCAAAATTTTCTTATGTTCTCAACCAGTGCTAGAAATTTATGATAAAGATTTACTGATAAATATTTATATGGATGCATCTATAATGGGTATTGGAACCATTTTAAAACAGACGCAGTCAAATTGAAAAGAAGTATATTAAAATATGTAAATGTGAATTACAAAGATTTTATAAGTTTAAAAAACATACAATTCAATAATACTACTTATGTTTAGAAAAATAGCTTCCAAACAGCTATTCTTGGACAGCTTTTTGCTGACTAGAATTGTATGGATCGTTCCGCCTGAAGGTTACTGTAAATAGGTTAGGATGGTTACGGTAAATGGTCCAGGGACGGACAAAGGTGGAGGTGGGTCTAAGAGCAGGAACAAGTCCCACCTCCAACCCATGGCCTTATCAACCGGTCGTGGTTATTCGGGCCCAAACATGGGAGTGCGCACCCTACTGTCTCGGGTTCTCTCCCTTCAGATGCGCACGCTTCCATTCCCGACAAGTTATTTTATTCTCGACTTCTTGTCCCTTAGTCCTTCTCCCCTTTCTGGGGCGGACGACACAGATACGCCTTCGGTGTCCGCCGACAGTACGCACTGCTATCTGCGATGGGCTTCGTTTCCTGCGATGGGCTTCGTTACTGTAAGAGCAGGAGCAGTTTGAATGGTGGCGCGGACGTTGGTTGCAGGTGGACCTGACGCCCAAGGGCAAGCAGATGCTGTCGAACTTCCTGTTCGACGTGGCGGGCCTGTCGCGCTCCTTCACGCTGCGCTCGCGCCGCGACGCCTGCGTGCAGTACATCCGCGACACCGTGGGCGACCACAAAGTGCTCGTGAGTACTGCGGACCCACGGGGGTACAGTCTACAGCCATGTTGACTAATAGGAATGGCCAATCAAATGTATTTTCTTCTGTGCCTATATGTCGCTGAGCTCCTCCTAAACGGCTGAACCGATTTGGTTCAAATTTTGTGCGCATATGTCTATGAGTTCATTGATAGTTTGAAAATGAAATTGGACCCGGTAGTTGGTGCTGCTATTGATATGCCAGCGAGCAAATTGGTAGCTGTATTCCAGATGGGACAACGTCTGTAAGGTCGGTTAGTAATAAATATTGAAATTGCTTTGTTGTTTACAATTTTTTGATAATTTGTAATTTATAACTGTAATTTCTCGAAATAGATTTTAAAATGATAATATTAATGGCAAAAATAATGTAAAATATATCACACTGTCAAACGCACGAATTTGAAATAATTATTGAAACAATGTGTATTTTTAATTTTCGGCTCAGCTAGAAGTTAAACATCCCTCCGTAAATTTGAACTTAGCTAGACTTAGTGATTCACCTTGATTCATAATATTCTTATATTTCTTATTTTCTAATAGTTTTATTTCTTCCACAGGTATTAGTCAGCGGCGGCGTCGACTCAACAGTATGTGCAGCCCTATTAAGAAATGCTTTACGCGAAGACCAAGTTATCGCTTTGCATATAGATAATGGTAAGAATTTTTCAAAAATCATACTGTATCAAAATTCTATTGTGTATTTGTGTTAAGAAGATTTTTTCATTTCATTCAGATTAGTTAAAAAGCCTGTCTGTAAAGCTTATTGTCAGTATGAACGCAGCATTCTAGTTTAATACGCTTTAATTGGTCAAGGAGCATGGCTAAGCTGATTGACAGTGATGATTCACAATTTTCTCAATGTGATTATACTTATAATATCCTATAATATAATTTTTGTATGATGACAGGTTTCATGCGTAAAAACGAAAGTGCAAAAGTGGAGAGGTGTCTCCGGGAGCTTGGCGTACGTTTGCATGTCATCAATGCAGCACACCAGGTATGTTGTGTGATAACTACATGTATGAGTAGTTTGTATTGTTCGTTTGTATGTATGTGTGTGAATGGTCTCTAAGTACTGAGTTGGTGAAACAATTGTAAACTGGTACAAAAGCAAATAATGTGAGTAATGTTTAAATGTAAGACCGGTGTTGCCACGTTTAAATGTTTTTGTGACTCATAACTTTTTTGTACAATTGTCCATATCATTCGAGTGGATGTTACGGTAAATCTAGACAAGCAATTTTCTATTATTGTGGGTCAGCAACGACGTGAAACTTTTAGTGTTTTGGAATTGTATCTGGAGTACTTGGTTATTCGTCGTTAGTAGTAGTTCGATTCCTGTTATAGGCCAACGTTCAAGTGTGAGACGTGTGATGTGCTACGTGATATGTTATTCTAGGCCAACGTTCAAGCACCGCAGGCTCAGACGCGTGTGATGTGCTATGTGTAATGTGTGCTATGTGTTGCCGCAGTTCCGGCAGGGCAGCACGGCGGTGCGCGAGGCGGGCGGGCGCGTGCGGCACACGCCGCTGCTGTGCCACGCGGCCGCGCCCGAGGACAAGCGCCGCATCATCGGCGACGTGTTCGTGCGCGTGGCCGAGAGCGCCGTGCGCGACCTGCTGCAGCTGCAGTGCGTACCGGTGCTCTAGGGCTGTCCCCACTGAGCCTCCACTGACCCCTCCGTTAGACAATTGTCATTTTCCACAGATGACAATACAATACAAATACTCTTTATTGTACACTATCAGAGAAAAATTTTACACCGTAAAAGAAAATATAGACATGTACAAAAGGCGGTCTTATCGCTAAAAGAGCGATCTCTTCCAGACAACCTCTAGCATGAAAAGGACATGACTAAAGAATTAGACGGCATGGAGGTGTACATACATAATATATACATATAATACGTAAATATACATACATATACACATTACACACATACATATATATACATACACATACATATACATATGATGACGTATTTCTGTTGCCACCATAACAACAAATACTAAAAAATTAATTAAAATAATTGTTTAAAGGGGCTCCCATACAACAGACAAGATTTTTTTGCTGTTTAAATATATATTTATATATATATTTGTTCGTCGCTTAGAGAGGAGCAGGTGCTGCTGGGGCAGGGCACGCTGCGGCCGGACCTCATCGAGTCGGCGTCGGCGCTGGCGTCGGGAGCGGCGGCCGCCATCAAGACGCACCACAACGACACGGAGCTGGTGCGCGCGCTGCGCCAGCGCGGCCGCGTCGTCGAGCCGCTGAGGGACTTCCACAAGGACGAGGTACTGCCTTTCCCTCTCTCTCTCTCTCTCTCTCTCATTGTCTCGCTCGCTCTCACGGACAAGGACGATGTCAGTTGGTGAGGATGAGGTGTATAGCTTTTGTTCCCTCTCTCTCTCTCTCTCATTGTCTCGCTCGCTCTCACGGACGAGGACGATGTCAGTTGGTGAGGATGAGGTGTATAGCTTTTGTTCAATTCAGCCTGTAAAATCCCACTGACGGGTCTTTTTCGCTATATTGTGACATATGTCGAAAAACTTATATGTATACAATATTTGGATTTGACCTCTAATCATTGCCGCCCCATTGATTCTTTAAATATTGACTAGTTTAGAGGGTATTCAAGTATAAGTTTTAAAATGTCATGTTAAAACTTTGGACACTTTGTTTTACGACTCATAAAGTCGTAATTAGAACTTATTTAAAAATTTGCTTTCCGAAATTCTAAAAACTGAAAAAGCACTAAATTTCCCGGCTCAGGTAATTTAGTTTATTCAAAAGGTTTTCAGAAACATCAAATGTATGACTTATTGTGTTGATCAGGTGCGCGTGCTGGGCGCAGAGTTGGGTTTACCGGCGGCGCTAGTAGAGCGCCAGCCCTTCCCGGGGCCCGGCCTCGCCGTGCGCGTGCTGTGCCAGGACGAGCCCTACGCCGACAGGGACTTCGCCGAGACGCAGGTGACGCATGCTAATTGTTGATACACTGGTCGTACAGGGACAGGATAAGAAGAGACATTTTGTAATTCATGTCATTAAATTTTTGCGGGAATGTTAATCGTCTTGCTTTTTCTTTTGATAGATTAAAATTTTATACTACTTAAAAATTAAGTTTATATGACTCGTTCACGAAAATGAAAATATTTTTTAGTAAAAATGACAAACAAGTTTATAAGTTTTTTGACAAATTATTGAATGTATTTCAAGTATTTTTTTTCCACTTACGAACAAATAAATTAAATGTCAAAATTGATCTAATATACAATAAAGTAGTGTTACATTCTAATTAATTTGCTAATTACTCGTGTTTGAGTACCGTTATAAATAATGAACCATGTTATATACGTGTGCAGGTGATCGTGAAGATAATGGTGGAGTACGCGTCGATGTGCGTGAAGTCGCACGCGCTGCTGGGCCGCGTAGCCAACGCCACGACGCCGGCCGAGCAGGCCGAGCTCAAGCGCATCTCGTCCGCCGCGCCCGTGGCCGCCACGCTGCTGCCCGTGCGCACCGTGGGCGTGCAGGGTGAGCACTTCCCGTACTACCGTGGCGTTCGCTTAAACCGAAAGTAAAAATCATCATATCAAAAATTTCGCTCTAGCGGGTACATCGTTCCATAGCTTAATTGGCTAGAGCGCCGACACGGTCAGTCGGAGACGCGGGTTCGAATCCCGCTGGAGCGGTCAATTTTTGATATGATATTCAAAAATGTTTAGAATTCCTAATGTGTGGGGTAACACAAAAATAAAATCGTACATACACAACTTCTTGCAAACTTAAACTACTACTTGACACTTACACTACTACTTGCACACATACACTACTACTTGCACACTTACACTACTACTTGCACACTTACACTACTACTTGCACACTTACACTGCTACTTGCACACTTACACTACTACTTGCACACTTATACTACTACGTGTACACTTATACTACTTTTTTTTTATTTGTTTGAAAATACAAAAAAACACATAACTTAACACATACATAAGCCTGCCACAAAAACTCACAAGAGCTTATCCGGACAAGCCGCCGCGTCGCATACCATATTATCATATAATATCTATACCATACTGTACCATATCTCTATATACTCGTTTAACTAAGAAATCACACATTTAACTAGATTGGAATATTCCTACTTGACAAATATCCATTTTACTGTATAGGAGAATGGTCAGAGCTTTATCTAAGCGACCTTAAGAGCTTTAATTAATTAGCCCATTGGCTTAGTCTGCAGTGACCCTGCTTTCTGATCTAAGTAGTTGCCGTAGTAGTTCTATGTGTAATATATGTTAAATAAATAAATAGCCTATAAGTACCTAATAATAATTATATAGGTCTAAAATTTAACCATTATAATTGTATGAAAAAATGAGAAAGAAATAAAGGCTTATTTATTTATTTAATATATGTTATGTATATTTAATAAAAAAATATTTAATCACTTAGATGTTACCTTTAATAACACAGGCATTAAGTTGCGTATCTACCTTAGGGTAAATGTTTGTTTAACTATTTTCATAATATTTATCACATGCAGGCGATTGCCGTACATACAGCTACGCGGTAGCATTGTCGACGGAGCGCTACCCGCCCGACTGGCAGGATATGCACTACCTTGCTAAGATCATACCGAGGGTCTGTCACAACGTTAACAGGTACAGCGCACATAATATAGCTACAATTTCTTGAAAAATCTATTGATGAATACTTTCATTTAAAATGAAGGAACATTTTAAATATACATTATATTTAAACTAGCGACCCGCCCCGGCTTCGCACGGGTGCAATGCTAATACTAAATACTATCTACAACAAAAGATAAGTTAGAAATATCTAAAATTATCAGTGTTTTTCTACCATATTATACATGTAGTATACATATTAACCTTTCTCTTGAATCACTCTAACAAAAAAAAAAAAAAACCGTATCAATATCTGTTGCGTAGTTTTAAAGATCTAATCGTACATTGGGACAGACATTATGAAGCGACTTTGTTTTTTACTAGTGATTTAGTAATAAAAATAAATCAAATTATTTTACTTATTTTTTTTAAACAGGGTTTGTTACGCATTCGGAGGTCTTATTAAAGAACAAGTGACTGACATCACGCCTACGTTCCTTACGCAACAGGTCATATCAACGATACGTCAGGCTGATGACCTCGCCACACAGGTATGATTAATTTATTAATTTACTGTCTTTATGTAGCCGTTTTATAAAATGTTTGTAATCACAACTATTAATGATATCACATTTTACTATAGGATTAATTTTATTGCAAGTTTTTTTATGAAATAAGAAACTATTATTTAAAATTAATATTAAAAGAATGAGATGTTTGTGTTTAGTTCATAAATCTTGAAAAACGCCCAGATCAAAAAAAATATATGGTGGCGATTGAACTCGATCGCAAGCTTAATAGCCAGTGTTATGCTGCGTCAACGCGTCTTCAAATTGTTTTACTATATATTTATACTAGCTGTGCCCGCGGCTTCGCTCGCGTTGAAATCAGTGTGTCACAAAGTTTTCCCGGTAAACCTCCAGTGAAACTATCATCCTCCTCGTAAACCTTCCTCTTGAAGCCCTCTCTCCATTGGTGAAAGTGAAACCGCATAAAAATCCGTTCAGTAGATTTTGAAGGAATCGATCACATACACTTTTGGAGACTTTGTTTTATAATACCTGTTACTACAACTGTTACACGCGACTACGTTCGCATAGTTATGAAGATATGCATTACTATTAAGATGTTTAACGCAAATTATTTTTTTAAATAACCTATCAGGCGAACTTATAGCTGCTGTATATGTTTCATACAAACTATCATCCCCAATTAAAAACCCCCTTAGCGGTGGAATATCACAAAATCCGTTCTTACGGAAGTCTACCAACTATACTCTACCCCCCTGCCAAATTTCATCTTTGTCCATCCTGGGTGGATGGGACCATCCAGCGGTTTTTGAGTTCTCATGATGAGTGAGTCAGTGACCTTTCTCTTTCATATATATAAATCACGATGCATTATTTGGATAACTCCTCACCATCTATAGAGCATACATTTTAAATTTCAAGTCTCTTACTTCAAAAACATAGGACTTTCATACAAACTTCCAACCCCCGTTTTATCCCCTTAGGGGTCGAATTTCGTAATATCCGTTCTTAGCGGATGTCCACGACCTATAAGGAGCCCATCTGCCAAATTTCAAGTTTTTAGGTGTTATAGTTTCGGAGATTTCGTGATGACTGAGTCAACCTACCATCCCCCGTTTTAACCCTAAAAGTGAGTTGATTTCTAAAAATACATTATTGGACACCTTTTCATCATCTATAGAGCATACATTTTAAATTTCAAGTCTCTTACTTCTAAAACATAGGACTTTCATACAAACTTCCAACCCCCGTTTTACCCCCTTAGGGGTCGAGTTTCGTAAAATCCGTTCTTAACAGATGCCTGCGTCTTATAAGGAGCCTATCTGCCAAATTTCAAGTTTGTAGGTGTTATAGTTTCGGAGATTTCGTGATGAGTGAGTGACCTTTCGCTTTTATATATATTATAGATTATAGATATAGATAGATTACTCGAGTGTACTGAACCCTTTTTTTAATATAACTAGGTCGGCAAACAAGCGTAAGGTTCACCTGATGTAAGCGATTACCGTAATATATATGTATAGACGTCCGAAACCTTATACCCAATGCCCCCCAAGAGCTCTGGTCACCTTACTCACCAACAGGAACACAATACTGCTTGAAAACAGTATTATTTTGCTGTGATTTTCTGTAAGGTCGAGGTACTACCTCCTCGGTCTGTTCCATTATTTGAACAGGAAATTTCCTGCTGTGCCCTACCTCAGTTATCAGAATCTTAACTATGCTAGTTTACAAGCCAAGCGACCACGATTCTACCCGTAATACTGAGTGTTATAACCTACTGTCATGCTATGTATGTCTGGCAGCCCGAGTGTACTGTTATATCACGATGAGCGCACTGTCATGTCACGATGTGCGCACTGTCATGTCACGATGTGCGCACTGTCGTCACGATGTGCGCACTGTCATGTCACGATGAGCGCACTGTCAAGTCACGATGTATGCACCGTCATGTCGCGCCTCGTCAGGTGCTGCTGTCGAGCAGCGCGGCGACGCGCATCGCCCAGATGCCGGTGGTGCTGCTGCCGGTGCACTTCGACCGCGACGCCGGCCTGCGCGCGCCCTCGTGCCAGCGCTCGCTCGTGCTGCGCCCCTTCGTCACCAGCGACTTCATGACTGGCGTGGCCGCGCTGCCCGGTTCCGACGCTATGCCGCAGGACGTTAGTCGCACTTTTATTGCCCCTTTTATTTAATTTTCCTCATGTCAGTCATATTTTTTTTTATTTCGTGAACTGTTATTCTTGGTAAAATATCAGTTTGATTCTCAAAACATATTAATGCTAATGTACTCTATAAAATTTTGTTGGTGAAAAACGAGGTCAAGGTCCATCCAAGACTAAGTCTTTAGTTTAATATTTCATCAAGCTAACCTTAGCAATAATACACAATAAACATGCAAATGTTCGTAATTCTATTTTCATGTACTACAATTTTGATGGTATAATTTATAATAAATGCTTATTATAAAATGTGTTTACTCAGGTTTTAGACAGAATGTGCAAGGAGTTGTTGAGTGTGCCTGGTATCTCCCGCGTGTTGTACGACCTCACGCCTAAGCCGCCCGCGACCACCGAGTGGGAATGATTATGTACACTTTTGTATCTTTTGTATTGAGACAACGGATGTACAGCGGCAGTGGTCATACAAATTCATTACTAGACAATTTTTATAATCCTACGGGTCAAAAATTTCTGTTAGAAAATTTTGTTTTTAGCATGAGGGTACTTCGTGAATACTTTGTCGTAAGTGTTAAAAAATTCTATTCAATGGAAAACTATACACAGGAATTTTCTAACAGAAAAGAATGATAAACGTCCAAATGCTTCTGATAATGTTGTAAACTTACAACTTAACCCATGTAAAATAAATTAGCCATTGTTGTGTTTGTAAGAAATGTAAACAAACTAAAGGAACATCTATCATAATTCAATTTGTAGACGTTACAATTCACTGTAAATTAACTTGAAAAAACAACAATATCAGATTTGTTTTATATAAATAATTTATATCGTTCAATTTTGCTGATTTGTGAATTTTGTATAATGATGGTTTTAAAAAATACTTGTAGGTCATATATTATGTTGCAAATGATTATAAATTTAATGCTGATTATTTCAACATTCACATTGTTTTATTACATTCACAGTTATGTATTTTTTCTTAGTTATTGGTTACTAGTTTTATTTTAAACCCAGTTTTAAATTCAGTTAATTGGCACATTTTTACATAAAAAAATGTATTTTGTGTGAAGGATATAACATAATACTTAATTATTAAAAACATTAAATGTTCTTGTGAATATATATTTTTTACTAATATTTATTTTGTTTTAATTAACATTGTATGTGCCCCGAGTTCTAAAAATTAACTGAATACTTTTTACGCTTTTATAAAATGTAAAGGACTGATATGCAATTAAAAGGCTGACTTTCTACAGGTGTAAAGTTCATATATGTTGCTCGATGAAATGTGTTAAAAATGTAGTTGAACAGGGCAACTTTCAACTATTTTTTTATATAATTTTATTGAGTAAAACACGATTGCATCTGTCAGATTGTTAGTTTAAATGTTCAATTATGTTTTGTTTTTATTTATAACAAGTTGTTTTTTTGACCACTGTCCCTAAAATGAAATATTGTAAATAAATTGGTAACGACACAGAGAACATGGTATGATATTGGTGTCACATTATTGTTAGCTCCACTGATCTGTTTTGTAACGTAGTAAATAATATCAAGGCTGTGTAAATTATTAAAGCCATGTATTCCGCACCCTGTGTAATGTAGAAGTGGCAATTTTATATGGAATTATTGTATTAAAGGGGAATTTTTAATTTTTTCACTAAAATTGTCACTCTATTGTTAATCTTGTATGAAATCAGAGACATTGTGTTTTATGGAATGGTTCAGTGTTATTGACTGGAAGTTTCGTAATAAAATTTTATTATGCTTTATTTTCATTTTGTATTTTATTTAAAACTTCTCATAATTTCTATAAAAGAGCATTATAGCTAAAACGTCAATAGTAAAACAATAAATTAAATGCAGTCAAATTATTTAAAAAATCCTAATTGTCAGTTTTCTGGAACTAATAGATTTATATTTTTTCCTGTGCTGACTTGACTTCCTATGAATGTTTCTTCCTCTCCTCTAATTGAAAGACTATCAGTTAGTGTGACTTTCTTTTCTCTTAGCATTGGAGCTTTTACCCATCTCGACCCACTGCAGTTACCGCAAGAATGTAAGGGAAGAATCTCCAAAGAAACAGTCCTGTTGTTACAATCTGCACACTTAAAAAACCTTTTAAAAGTGTCCAAAACTTTGAGGGGATGTCTTTCATCCTTACATATTTGTGCAGCAGAGAACGCAGTATATTTACACTTAGCACACCGCACTGCCTTACAAGCAAGCTTAAATGTATTTAACATTTTTTCCTCCATTGCTTCCTTTTTCTCAAGTTTATTGAAATATTTCTCTTGTTCATCATCTTCATGTTGCTTTATCAAACTCTGATGAGCAGAAGTAGCTTCTAATATTTTCTTAAACCGTTCAGACATGATTGGCTTCAGTTTATTGCAGTTATTGTCAAGTTTTGTTTTCTTACAGACATTTTCATCAGAACCAGATTGGTTTAATTTTTCCAATGCCCTCTTTTTGCCAGCTTCTGTCCCTTTGACATTATTTGGATCGTGTTTCTCTATACCTCCTTTCTGTTGAACTAATTTTATTGCATTCAACTTTGCTTTGGCGGCAACTTTTTCTCCATAAGATATATTTAAATCAACAACACCACTGCCCTTCAATCCAAATCCTTTACCTAATGTAGGAGAGCTGGCTACTTTTTCTGCTAGACTTAAACTTGGAGAAGAATTAATGGTACTTTTAGAGGTATTAGACAAATTATTTAATCTTTGTGAATCACTTAATCGTTGAGTCATTGGACTATGCAATGCTCCATTGTTATTTTTTATCAATCCAGCTCCAAATGGTGCTTTATTCGTCATTAAATTATCACCTTCAGATTTAAAGTAGTCAGTCAAAGACATAAGCCTGTTTTGATCCCTATCCTTGATTTTTTTGTGGTTACTGGGTGGTGGTGCAGTGTAAGATTTACCTCCATATATGAATGTGTTCTTTCCAAACACTTTATTCTGTAAATTAGTGAGTCCCTTGCCCATTGTAGATGACTGAAGTTCCTGCCTTCTAGAATATTTTTGATACTCCTGTTTAACGTGATAAATACAATGTTCACATTGACTCAAATTAATAAACGCAGTACATGGTTCTCCATTTTTCTTTTTACTTTTACATGTACCCAAGTCCTTTGATTGGCCTAAAATCATTACTCTATCTGGTTTCTCAACACTTAAGCAAGCTTGCTCGGAGGAATTTTGAGATCTCTCGAGAACATTAGGGTTTAAAATTGCTACGACTGTGCCTTCTGGAGTCTTCCATAAATCATTATATGCTTTGCGAAATAGAAACATAGAGACTGTTTTCATATCATCCTTGAGATCACTGAGTGTCCAAATTATAAAATTATTACCTTTTTGTGATTTTTTGGCACTGCTTTTTCTTACTATAACCCCCGCTAATACCCAATCTTTGGTTAGATCCTCGTTTTCTACATATCTTTTTACTCTGAGCATGTTAACAGCCTCTCTGCCTTGCATCCTGTCTAATAGCGCAGAACTAGAAATTAATGGCTTTGTGATTCGAATCCCGAAAATCGGATCAGTGTACACATCACTAACATTTTTATTTTTAGTTTCAGGCACGCAAAATGCATTTTTATTATTTTCTTGTGTAACCTGTGACTGTTTAAATGATGAAGATTTTTTAGCAATTTTAACATCAACATTAGCTTGTCGAAGTCTACTTTCAAACTCAATTCTTCGTTCGTTTTGTTCTTGTTCTTGATGGTCCAAAGATTTTTTTATTTGAGTGCCATAGTCGTTATACTTCCTTTCTGTGTAATTTCTCTTTTCCTCGTCATCGGAAGAATCTGTATCACCGTTATGAATAGCAGATATGGAATCCACGTTCGTGACTTCTTTATCTTCACTATTATTTTTAGATTCAAATATATTTATTTCACAGATTTGCGTTGGTTTATCCTCATTGTCTTTATTCTCTTCACTAAGATCAGCACGTAATAATTCATCTAATTGTTCTAACTCGTCTATTTCATCCATTATATTATTGTTTTATAAAGTATTAAAATCATTTAGTAAATTTAGTTTTATTAGTCTGTTATAACAAGTTGTATAAAATTCGCGGGAAATAACTTTTTCACTACTATTGACATTGACGGTTCAGAAAACAATGTTACTATATCACAAATGTTACTGTGACTTATAAATACAGATGATTAATACTGTTAATTTTGTTATGTAATATCTATGGTTGCTTTCCAATTATATAAAAAGTTAACCGATGGTGGGATAACCATCCAACTGCTGGCTTTGAAATATACAGGCCGAAGACGTGCAGCAGCGTCTTCGGTGCGACAAAGCCAGCCCTGGAGTCACCAACCTGCCTGCCCAGCGTGGTGACTATGGGCAACACACATGAGTTCTCGCCATTTTTGGCGCGAACTTGGGGAGGCCTATGTCCAGCAGTGAACTGCGATTGGCTGAAGTGATGATGATAAAACAAATGTTCACCCTTAAGTTAATCCCCCTTCTTAGATATCTTTATTTTGGTTGCTCAGATTAATAAACTTTGATTAATCGTTTGTTCGACCACGTTCAAGATCTCTGGCTAATTATACAGGAACACCATATACTCTTGAGAGCAGTATAATTTAGTGTTATATTCTGTAAAGTTGAGGTAGTTCCCCAGTGGTGCTGCCTTAAATTTAGAGAGTGATAGTGATAGTTTTAATGTTGGTACATTTTATATTAATATTTTTTTTTTCATTTTAAGACAATAAAGTAAATGGAAACCACAGTAGTATACCACGAGGACTTGTCAATATATATTTAAAAATTTCGTTATATGAATCGTGATGTAAATATTAATATAAAAAAAACTACGCATTAATTCTATTTTATGCCGAAAATGCCATACATAATTTTGAAAAAGAGCTAATAAGTACTTTTCAAACTGCTAGTTTTTTACCAAACATAGGTAATCTAAGGAACACCGCAATAAAACTCGTTTTCACGTAAAAAACCGCATCTAAATCGTTGGCGTAAAACTTGCAACACCGTTATTATTGCGTAGTGGGCTAAAAAGTACTGAATTAGTCTCATTGGCCTTAGTCGGTCTATTGCAGACGATTTAGATAGTGTCAGACAGACACTATGTCACCTAGGTCACTCTTCCTTCAGGAAAACAGAGCTGCCTAAGGTCTGCACCACCCTCTCGATCTCACTGACTAGGCCCATAGGAACGACGAGTCGATACGTGTGGAGTGATTTCGGCTGCAGGAGTCTTTCGCATTTTAGAGCTATGCCACGAATACTTGACGGAGACCTCATTACGGGTTCAAATGAAGTTTTCCTTCTCCAGGACCCTGATGATTTTGGGCCAGGTTTATCCTTCGGTCGCCTTTTACGACCCTCACGGGAAGAAAGGGGTGGTGCTATTCTACTCGGCCGACACCACACGGCATACTGAATAAAGACTGGTTATATACGATTATTTTTAAATTTTTATTTTATTTTTCGTGTTAGCTGTACAAATTTTGCTGGGCAAAGGCATCTACTCCGTGGTTGTATGTAGTTAGATACGGGCATTCAATTGCTGACACTACCAAGGAATCCACATAAAAACTAAAAAAGAAAAAGCAAAGTTTCATATATTGAAATATATCAACTAATTCACCTCTGAATAATTCATTTGAGAGATATATGCTAAGTCATTTGATACCTTCGGATTCAACTCCCTCTCCCCCTCTACGTCACACTAGCTACACACATGTCTCATGTAAATCTTGGTGCCTAATCAGTCACGCACAAATATAAATAAGTAGGTATATGTTTCGAGCAGAAATTGAAACCACAACTAACTACTTTACTACTAACTACTACTTTAATGGTAGGTACTTTCGCACAAATATGAGAACATGTTGTCATGTAATAAGCGTAAGAATATTTTTGTTTTGTTTGGTTTCTAATATATGAAAAAAAATATTTTGTTCATGACCACTTATTTGTTAGTTTCATTTTACTACAGTTCATGTGAGTTTTTGTATTGATTACAAAGGCCCATAAAGAAGTGCTCTGTACCTTTGACTAGACCCATCTATTGTTATGAATTACGATGTGCTGGATCAAATTTAGGGTTCATTTGGTCCCTCACCCCCTAATTTTGATTAAATTCCCAAAAAACAGCCAAAAATGGCAAAAAATCGCAAAACAAGTATTTATTCAAATGATTTTTTTTAACTTGGACAAGTATGCTAAAAGGTTTGTATTTTTTTTTTGTTTTGAGCACATTAAAACTTTGTTTTGAGTCATAAAAATATTCAACATTTTTTTCACAGCCCAGAGCTATTAATGTAAGGTTGTAAGTTTTGTGTTTTGATCTGCAAATACACACAACATAAGCACAAAATCCCAGACAAAGAAAAATATCTGTATAAATGATATTTTTATCATGTGCAGGGATTGAATCCGCGAATACTAGCGTTTATAGTAAACCACTTATAGTAAAAGCTACGTCAATGCATCGTTGAGTCCCAGATCGTCGAGTGAATTGGTAAAAGTTGATTCGTTTTATACATAAGCCTATTAAAATTTATTCATAAGCCTATTAAAATTCTAGAATAATATCGAGCTAATTACGATTATACAATCCATTAAGCTTTACTGGAAGTAGTTTATTCTTTAATTATATTATGTACAGAGCAGTAGGTACCTACTTTCATTACTTTCAAATATTAATTTGTCGTGATATTTGTAGTCGTAGTTTGTCGTGATGTTTGTATCTTTCGTAGCTACAACGTTAATACTTTAAATTTATTTCTTTAGTTATAATGGCTTTAAATATACGCCTTATTGTTAATATTATATATGTAGAGGTATACATATATAAGTACCTATATATTACTACTTATATTTAATTGATATTTTTAATCAAGTAGCGTTTATTTCATTTCTTTTGTATTTCTAAATGAATGAAAATTGTTGTTTACTTTATACTTGAAGTAAGGCTGAGAAAAATTATTAAAGCACCACAATATCAACACAGGCACATAAGAAATAACAGCGAGTACGATTATACAGTTCAAAAAATAAAAAAAGACACTACGTATATTAATTATGTACCAAGTAAAACCTCGTTAGACATGGCTTGTGACACTATTTTGTCTCAGTTATGCCGCATTTTCAGTGCAATGAGTTCCGTTTTTTTCGCTCGTCGGGGAAATGGGAGTTAATTTGACGTAAAGCGATTATAGCTGTTCGCGCTGCACGGGCGCAGTGTGGTCGCAGACGTGACGCGCGCCACCTTCCGATATCTTTGCTTTAGCTGACCGGTATTTTTATCGAGAATAATGTAAAGTCAACGTACTTTAGTGTACAATTATCATTACTAGCTTTCAATGCGAAAGTTTGATTAATGAATATGTATCAACTATTTTTCATCTCTATCGATTTTAGAAGAATTGAGATGGAGTAAATCTATTTATTATATTTTTATTTAACCATCTGTAGTATTGCTTGAGAAAATGCCACAAAATTCCTATCTAACGAACCGCTTCTAACAGCGACAGTGAAATATTATATATTTTCTCTGAAAGTTCTTCATGGCGCGCAGTCGGTCTCATGTCCACTTGTAGATTTATCGAACGAGCGCGTCCAGCAGAATATCACGTGTTTCAAACATGTGTTTTCTTAACGTTTTGCGCCTGCACGTATCGCAGAGTCAGAGGCAAAAGCGGCTTTATAAGCAATATATGGAGCAGCTGGCTGGGGCCTATGTAGAGAGATGTCCAGAAATGACGATGCGATGGGATTCTAGATTTAACTACAGGATCCCAAGTCCTGAATGGCGTTATTCTTTGCCTTGTGACGAGCGGATCTTCGAGACAGAAGAATCTAGATCGTGCTGTTTAACGGACTGTTCTGACAGCGGGCGGTGCTCTTCGCCATGTTGCTCGGAAGTTATCTTCAATGGTGGTCAGCATTTTAGCGGGAAAGGTGGACATGTGTGTCGTCGGTTTCCTGTTTGCTATCCTGGTAATTTTGGGTAAGTACTGGTACAAAAATTTGCTTACATTTTTATTGTTTAATTATTTATGAAGTTCTTAAAGTTAAATATACTGTTATAGGATGAAGTTTTGTGATATTCATTATTGAGTGTATTTTAATGAAATAAATATAGTTTAAACTAAGGCGGATCGTTAAACATTAAATATGATTGAATTATATACGGACGATATAGTCATTAAATTTAATGTAGATTGACTTTAAATTTATTAGATCGTTTCCATAGGCCTAATGTAAATAATTTATTTTATAGAAGCTTATTATACGTTCAAAAGGTTTTTTTTGTTAGGTAGCTACTATAACAGAAACCAAAATAATCGTTTCATACACGATTTTTTCTATTTATTTTATAAATATTTCATTTTTTTAACAAGAGCCGACATCTACTTATTTATTGTGTTAATATAACTAAGAATTATTCCGGGCACATAATTTATTAAACAAAAAAAAAACCTGTCTTAAAATTGCGAAACAGTTAGGATTAAGATATTTTTAATAGATCTTATAAGCATCTTCAATAAAACTGGGTTGCACTTGTGTCAAACCTCATTGCATCGCCTCGCTAAAAGACAGCAATAGTCTGCGTATGCAATAGAAAAGTTGCATCAAAGTCAGCCAAGCGGAAGAATAGCACGCGTTACTTCTGTATTATTAATTAGCTAGCTAGGATATTGTTGAACAGTTACATGTTTGATAAACAATAGTCTTGTTTTAATTATTTTGTTATTATTTACCTGCCTATTTTTTTTGGCTTTTCAACAATGTCTAGGTACCCCGGATCTCGTACACATAAACTTGATGTATAGGAATTGTAACTATTCAATGAACAAATAAACGCCTCACACTCAACGGCCCCCACTAGGGTTTACACCTGTGTCGGGAAACACACACAATACACAAACGCCCAGACCACGGCAAATATCTGTATGGCAAAATCAAAACGAACCCGCTACCCGCGGAGTAGAAAGCAGGGTCACTACAAACTGCGCCAACGAGCTAGTCAATATATATAATACCTACCTATATATAATACCTAGTAAATAACAAAATGTATTTACAACCAGGCCGTTGTACTCTCAGAGCGCGTATCATAATGAAAACCGTCAAAGCGTAAACAATGCGTGAATACTGTATGGAGATCATGAAAGCAAGTATGATATCAATATTTGAATATTAATGAATTTACCCACTTCCGATGTTTATAAAAAATGTTTATTTATCTTTATTTATTAGCTGACTGGTTATAAATTAAATCGATTGAATAGTCAGCGTGCTTAGTAGTAAATAAACAGCTGACACAGCTCAGGGAAATTAGATAAAAATTTTATACAATAAATTGAACTGTTTTAGGTACTTAGTTTTTGTTTTTAAATGCGATTCTTTAGAACGCTAATGTATGTGAATTTTATATAAATGGGCGGTATATTAAGAGCGCCGTTAGCGAAAATCGGGAGTTCGGGAGTTATTAAAAAAAAAAAAGTGTGACATACTAAAAAATAGTATCTATTAACACACAAGATTTGTATGTAAACGCACGCGTTGGCGCAACGGTCTCAGCACTGGTTTTTGACTGTTGCGCTGGTGGTTGCGGGTTCGATCCCCGCATATGAAAAACATTTGTATTGGCTATACAGATGTTTGCCGTGGTCTGGGTGTTTGTGCATTCCTTGTGGGTCTCTCCACCGTGCCTCGGAAAGCACGTTAAGCCGTCGGTCTCGGATGTTATCATGTACACTTGATAGCGATCGTTGCTTATAGTAGGAAATACCAGTACTGGAGCAGCGTGGCGGATGAAGCTCTGATCCTTCTCCTACATGGGGAAAGAGACCTGTGCCCAGCAGTGGGATATTACAGACTGAAGCGAACATAATTATTATTATTCTTGACCGATCAATCAACCTTCTTCCTATATTCTCGATTCTACGTAACATTGGCGAAATCATGTGAGCTTTTTTGACCTTATTAGTTAATTGTTTTTTTTTTGGTAATGTACACAAATATAGTCTAAATAAATGAGTTGTCAAATATATGAACTTTGAAATATCTATATATTATAGTTCGCCCTTGCCAACATCTTTTGTGAAAGCCAATATTTTTTTAAAATTATGTATAGAAATACATTAAATCAATAAAAAAAAATGTATTTGACACACACACGCATACCTACCTATATACTCTTTTGTTGATTGTCAAAGTCTGTAGTGAAATTGAAAAAATTAAAAAAAAGGTTTTTTATTTTCAATATCTTTTGGTTTTCTTTAATTTAAATTTTTAATTTTTGTCGAATTTTGACCTCTGTGCGACCACTAGTATATATATCAATACTTACACTGTGGTCCTACAAGTTACGTGTATTACACCAACATTCTTCTGGTGAAAACTTGAGACAATTTGTTATAAGCTATAATTTGCTCCATCCGGCGGACACAACATTTTATAATAGATATTAAAACACGCTTGATCGAAGCTTTTAATAGAAAACTGTATATCAAAGAACTAAGTTACATATTCGCTAACACTTTAAACATTCAAGTAGTTTCCAGTTAAAAAGATTGTTGCTATTTTGTTAGTAATGTTTTTTTTTCATTACGTAAATGTCGAGGTTAAAGTTGGAGATCATTTAAATTTTTTATTGTTTCAATAAACGGTTCGTGTCGATTTTACAGATCACAGTAACTTAGTTCTACGTCCACAGAGTATGGTTAAGTTTAAGCACATAGGTTTTTAAAACATTTATTAACTGCTAATTAAAAAGTGCTTGCGTACAAAGTACACATGTCAGAAGTGAAACTTCTTCGGCAAACTAATTTTTAAGTCTCGTTTATGTTTATACAAATTTATAGCTTTAGATTTCCGTTCCAGCACCATCGACAAAAACGTTGCCGTTTCATCAAAACGTTGCCTTTTCATCAAAACGTTGCCTTTTCATCAAAACGTTGCCGTTTCATCTGTAAAAATTTTACCCTCATGCGCCCAAAGAAGTTTCACTTCAAAAATCATAATAAATTGCATGAATTGTTTTTAATGTCTCAGAAACTAAAGGGTTCGATAAATAAATGCCTTTCTTTTGTAAACATGACTCAAATTTCTGCTTAAGAAAAAAAAAGCATTACTAATCTGCATCTCTCACAAGATATCTGCAACATTTTCCAGTACCTACAAAACCTTCCGGTATCTAACAGGGTGTCTGATTAAGCTTGAGTTCCTTAACGCGACAAGCTTTTCCCGACAGTGGAATATTAATGAGCTCTTTATGAATTACGTTGTATTGCGTTTATCATAATATAATTTGCATAACTTATAATTTAGTACAAAAATAGCGGCAACATTGTTAAAATTATTTTTCTAAGATACCGGATATAAAACAATATTGTTATTAGTATAAGGATTGTTTTTTTTTAGTTGACGAGCACTTTAGTATTGTGGTGAAACAAACAGAAATTTAACTGAAGTTGACAATTTCTTTTTTGTATAAATATACAACATATACAGGGATATTTGACATCTAACTGCGTTACATAAGTATAATTATATATAATATATATATAGGTATAGGTATGGGTATTCGTCCTTAGGTGTCTCTCTACTCGCTGAACACGTAAATATGTAGGTCCTAGTAATTGTAAACATATGCTAAATACCTTCTTAGAGATCATTTGTGGGAAAATTATTAGCGTTGGAGATTGATTATGTCAAAAACTTTTCTATACAGGAAAAAATATTGACAGGCCGTTTTAGTCAAGTTTAGTTATCATAATATTTTATTACCATAAAACACCTGTCTGGAGGTTTAAATTCTCACGTAAATGAACCTAAAATAATCCATGACGTTTTATTTTTTATTTATTTAAGAAAAGTTGGTCAATACGAATTGATTTCGGTCGATTATACAATCTTTTAAATAAATAAATTGATTATCTGTGCAAAACGAGACCGCGAAGTTTTGATTGGAACTCTTTTATAGGAGTAATTTGAATTACGGAGTACTTTCTATTGATTAAATTGTTCTAAAAATAAAATAGGTCATCAACTTTATTTTAAAAACGAAAAAACAAATAAATGCTAATGAATATATCAATATTACTAAGTAACAGATTTTAAACTGTAAAGGAATACTTAAATCAAAATTTAATTGTGTTTCATTTACAAAAAGTATTTATATATTTTTATATGCCATCTAAATAATAAAAAAAAAAAACAACAAATCTAATAATAATTTGTTTTAATAGTCGTAAACATATATTTACGACTATTAAACATATATTTATATTACAAAGAGAAAGGGTTCGTTTGTTTATTTGTAACACGTGTTTTTATTTTTGTTAACCTAGAAAACTAAGAAGAATTATGTGCTATTAAATACGTATTAGATTACGTATATGCTGTAGCCATAATAATCGACCTATAATATTAAAAATAAGACAAATTTTGTGTTATGTAAAAGTTGAGTGGCTTAGTTTCATAAGTGTGTAGGGACACGAGTGTTTCATAAAAGGTACTTAAAATGATATTAAATTAGAAATAAAACTGCGCTTTCAAATTCCATTTCCATTCCACTTTACTCCACTAAACCTTTGTCTATTTTTAGAATACATTTTACTATTAATATCTATTAAGCAATATTTTTTGTATCTTATTGCAAGGCAAACATATACAAAAAATATTGATTAGTACATCATAACTTAAGACATAGAACAATTTACACAAAGATAGTAAAATAATAGGAACGTGAATATAAAACAATAGGAACACTGAATAAACATTAAGAAATTAAGAGCTTAACATTGAGAGCTTTTTATATTATACGAGAGTATTAATTACGAAATTAGAAAGACTTGAGTACTTACGGAGTGTTTTTAATATGTAGATTACGCCTAGACCACGATAAGCATCTTTATAGCCAATACAAATGTCTATCGTGAGCGGGGATCGAACCAGCGCAACAGCCACTGCTTGTAACCGCTGCACCAACGCGTCGTCAAGTTTTGAGTATTTTTAACCGACTTCCAAAAAAGGAGGAGGTTCTCAATTCGACGGTATTTTTTTTTATGTATGTTACATCAGAACTTTTGACTGCGTGGATCGATTTCGACAAATTTTCTTTTAATCGAAAGGTGGTGTGTGCCAATTGGTCCCATTTAAATTTATTTGAGATCTAACAACTACTTTTCGAGCTATATCTAATAATCCGTTTTTACTTGACGCTTTTTTCGTCGACCTAAGTTGTATTATACCGCATAACTTTCTACTGGATGTACCGATTTTGATAATTCTTTTTTTGATGGAAAGGAGATATCTCTAGTTTGGTATCATGATAAGGAAACCAGGATCTGATAATGGGATCTCAGAGAAATCGAGAGAGCTTCTTGAAAATCCGCAATAACTTTTTACTGGGTGTACCGATTTTAATAATTTTTAATTTAATCGAAAGCTGATGTTTGTCATGTGGTCACATATAAATTTCATTGAGATCTGATGACTACTTTTTGAGTACTCTTTGATAACGCACAGTTACTTGAGTATTTTTTCGTCGATCTACGTTGTACTCTACTCGCCGATGTAATTGAAGTCGGTTTTGTATTGTCGGTTGGATATAATAATATAATTGTGGTTGCGAGCAAACACAATTATATTATTATATCAATATTATGCAGTTACGTATCTGTATCATCTTACATTGTACTGATTATGATAAGACCTTTACCGTTTAACCTGATGTGCGGTAAAGTTTATCCTGCACATAAGTTAGACTCTGGAGGAGGTAGAATAGGCCATTATGACATGTTTCTCACCAATCAATTAGTACAACTTTCAGATTCTTATTTGCGAACAGAATTATCTCATAAATATAGTGCAATTCGGTGGTAAAATTGGATAATATATCAGAAATGTCTATTCGTTGAATACCGTCATCCGTCCAATAGTGTTATCTACAACCGGAACAACAGGCCCTTAAAAGAAAACAGACTGATCACTAAGATATTCTCAAAGGTGAAGGTGACGCCACAGGCGTTATCTTTCTGTAATGACTGTTTACGTTACCAATCTGTTTACGCTAAGGGCAATCTATGAACTAAATAGGTAATTTTAGAGTTCGGTGGACTGTGTCGAAGACACTTTTCACTTTTGTTATTACCAGTTGCGCACCATTCCAGCGGTCAGTGGAAAGTTCTGATGGGATTAAACTAATTTGTTAACAAATAATGGAATAAGTGAAAGTTTAATTTTGTTTCTCTGATTGTTAATATTTAAATAAATATAATGGTGATAGAAAATTGAAATATTGCGTAAGGCTTGCTGAAAAAAGTCTGTTACATAAAAAAGTATGGGCGTCCATTCCAACACGCGATTGAAGTTTACTCCTAAGAATTTATACCGTTATACTTAAAAATTAATATCTTCTATTAAATTAATGAATTTAGTAATAATTAAAAAAAAAAACGCCGAAACTCTAAAATCATAGCATAAATTATGCCTATTGATCATATAGTATCTACAGTAGATGCTGGTAATATTTTTTATAGCTGCTTCCTCACTTAGCGTTTCTGGTGTTTCGTTGTTTCACAAGACTTTAAACACGATAGTTTTTCATACCGGGCGCCTTATATCTTTTATTAGTAATAATAATAATAATACACTGCATTGTACACCAAAAACGGAAATAATACATAGCAAAGAAAGAAAAATATTAACAATGTATTTATTAGGTATAAAGGGCGGCCTTATCGCTAAAAAGCGATCTCTTCCAGGCAACCTTAGGGCAAAGGAAATGGTCTAACGTCAGCATAGGTGTACAAGTTATAACAAATTTATAATAAATATTCAAATAATTAAACATATACATACAAAACTGCATACATAAATACATACATAAGTACATACATAAATACATACATAAATATATACATAAATACATACATCTTTTCCTTAATATACTCCAAAATAAGGGATAAAAACAGTCGTAACTAAATCATAATAAACCTGACCTAATGGCTAATAATTTTATTAAACGCATGTCATTGTCATCACTTCAGCCTATCCTAGTCCACTGCTGGACATAGGTCTCCCTTATTTCACCGCAAACATACCGGTTCTCTGCAGTTACCATCCAGCCCTCACCGGCGATAGCCGGAAATAGTGGAAATGTCGGGAACTGAGGGCCGAAGTGTCTGTATCAAAATCATTGGGGGATATGCCCATAGTCACCATGCTGGGCAAGCGGGTGAGTGACTGTCCTAAGTTCGTAGTGGAACTTTGTTATCCTTTAGTCGCCTCTTACAACACCTACGGGAAGAGAGGGCGTACCTATATATTCTGTTTTGCCTTATTATACTTGTATGTATTTATACTTATATATTAATTTTAACAAAGACTAAAAAATATGTAAATTGCTGTAAAAGAAATAACTTTTATAAGTTGTTGTTTAGTTAGCATGCGCTATAGCTTTTCCTCCAATGGCCAGTAACAGCCTCATGGATATGTCTGTGCGCGATGATAAACACTTAACATCAGCTATAACTTACTTGTTTACTTAAATTATAAATTACAATATGTATCTTTAAATTATATATATTTAAAACTACTTTGCAATACTTTCAACAAATTATTCGTCATTATTGTTGCGATTACAGAAAAATTCAAAACGCCATCTGTTAACTACTAGGTAAACTAAATAAAGTAATAGGTGGTTAGACTATTCGTCGATAGATGGCTCTTGTTAGGAATTAATTAAGTTTAGTATTTATTTAAATATTTCTTTTTTTTTTCATAATAATAGAGAAGTTAGAGTTCCGATTCACAATATGTTAAAAAACGTAACGTAAACGTTTTGTACGTAAGATGGTAATTGAAGTTACAGCTTCGACCGTGTTCAAGAAAAATGATTTTGCAAAACCGTTTCAAAATCTGTTGCGTTGTTTAAAAGATCTAAAAGCATACAGACACGGGAAGCGACTTTGTTTTATACTATGTAATGATAATTGTATGGTGTACTGTGTGGCTACGGTACTAAAGAATATGGCCTCCCCCTCTCTTCCCGTGGGTGTCGTAAGAGGCGACTGAGGGATAACACAGTTCCGCTACCACCTTGGAACTTAAAAAGCCGACCGGTGGCGGATAACCATCCAACTGCTGGCTTTGAAATACACAGGCCGAAAACGAGCAGCAGCGTCTTCGGTGCGACAAAGCCAGTACTGCGGTCACCAACCCGCCTGCCCAGCGTGGTGACTATGGGCAAAACACATGAGTTCACGTTATTTTTGGCGTAAACTTGTGGAGGCCTATGTCCAGCAGTGGACTGTATAGGCTGTAATGATAAATGATTATTGCTAAACATACGACGCCTCTATTGAGATGTTAAGAGTAAAGGGTACCATCTCTTTCTCTTTACAAGCGTAGTTGACTGTTTTCTCCCTGGATAATGACACTCTATAAATATTTTTGTAGCATAAAAGTTTTATAACTTCCATGACCATGACCATGCCCCTGCCCCTATGGCTTGGTTTTTTTCATGTTCTTATTATCACAGGGAGTAGGAGTCTTCAAAAACTAGAAATATGGCCTAATTTTTTATATATATTCAGGCATTTTTATACATTTACGCATATTTACAAAATAAACGAGAACATAGGGGCATAACTGAAGCTTTGTATTAATTACATTAAAAAAAATTTTTTTTGCATGTTTTGGGTAGAAAATAGCCGACTACGATATGCTGTTTTGGTCGATAATTATCTACCTACAATGGTCTGAGCTGCAGTTGTCTCTTTCTTGGCTCGGGGCGGGGCGGTGACAACAGTGAGACAGAAACATTTTATTAAAATATTACACCTATTTTTCAAAAGTCTCTCAGGTACCCTTACCTCCTAAGTGACACGTTGCTGCTATTATTTTTATAGTTCTGAACGATAAAAGTGCTGGTTGCATATATAGTACTGGATAACTTGTGAGATTAAAAATTAGTAAATGACATTTATTTTATAAAGCTTAGATAAGCTTACTTGAATTAATTTTAATTGGATTTTGAATTACCTGTTATGGAAATATGGAGATAGCAAACGAACATGCAGTTAATCTAGTATGAAATAATTACTGTTGAGCAGTTTAAGAAGTTGCACACATACACAACACACACAGTCACACACAATCTGTATAATCATGACATTGGGATCCACAAATCTATAATATAAAAATGAGTCGCTGAATGTGTTGCTAAGCGCAAAACTCGAGAACTGTTGGACCCATTTCGCTAATTCTTTTTTTAAAATATTCCTTGAAGTACGAGGATGGTTCTTACGGAGAGAAAAATTCTAAAAAAAAAATAATATATATATTTCCTGAAAAAGTCTAAAAACAACACTTTTCTATACTCCCATACAAAAGATTTGTGATAATACTTAAAAGTCAATTTGAACTTTAATACCATACGATAAAGTTTATGTTAGGCGATACGAAGTTCGCCGGGTCAGCTAGTAGTCTATAATTAAAAACAATTACACGCATAAATATGCAATCGCATTAACTTTATTTCACCAAACCACTGTTTTAAGAAAAAGTTACTTTCGAAGATATTCGAAAACTAGTTCATGTGTAGGAATCTGTATTTCTGTGATGAACATGTTATTACCTTATTTTGTACCGTTTCCATTAACTGTCCGACGCAGTGTAATACTTTAGATAAACACGTAGTTTACTCAATGTTTATTAATGATATTGCATTTGCTATCTGGAACATGGTTGCACACAATTTTTTTCAATCATTACAGCCTATACAGTCCACTGCTGGACATAGGCCTCCACAAGTTTACGCCAAAAATAACGTGAACTCATGTGTTTTGCCCATAGTCACCACGCTGGGCAGGCGGGTTGGTGACCGCAGTACTGGCTTTGTCGCACCGAAGATGCTGCTGCCCGTCTTCGACCTGTGTATTTCAAAGCCAGCAGTTGGATGGTTATCCCGCCATCGGTCGGCTTCTTAAGTTCCAAGGTGGTTGTGGAACCTTGTTATCCCTTAGTCGCCTCTTACGACACCCACGGGAAGAGAGGGGGATGGCTAAATTCTTTAGTGCCGTAGCCACACAGCACAATTTTTTTAGTTGTTTAAATTATTCGTCATAATATGTAGTACACCCAACCAACACATAAAAAAAATCTTCACTAACGCAGTATTTGCCTAAGGTAAGGGTAGAGTTGGTAATTTGACAATCAAGAGCTGTAAATGGCAATGATAAGCTGATTAGCTATTCGATGACTGTTATGATTAATGGTGCGAATGTTCTATGAATGTTGATGGTTATGAATTTGATTCTCACTAGTGGGTTTATTTTTATTTATAAAAATGTTCGATTCTGGTCTAGTTCTTTTGGGTCGTATCGTATGTGGAAGAGAATGAAAACTTTTAGGTTTCGGTTATTATCACTAGAATCTGTTAAGGATTACCTTTGGTAAGGACATTATTTGTCCACCGGTAACACGGTGCTTCAACCCTTTAATAACAACGTAATTGCTCAGCAGTGTAAAAATTTCAGCCTGTTTCAGTTTAGATCAGTTTAATTTAGAGTTCTAGTCAACTTATACCAGAGATCGGACACGGGATTCGTTACGATACGAGTCCTATGGGGGTCGTTGATAGTGAGTTCATTTATTTGTACATAGATTCCATCACGGTATACGCATATAATAACGAAACCTTTAGATTTTAAGCAATGTATAACATTGATATTTATAGCTAAAGTAGAAATTAGCCTTACAACAATGTGCAGCAAAATATTATTCAGTTATTACATTGTTTGCTCTGTTAGTAACCTTTATGTAAATAATTAGCTGATCATAAGAGAATGTTTATTTTAAATAGAAAATGATTTCCAAGGCTAAGTTGTAAAATACGTATTTTAATACTTGACTATAAAAAGGGTTATTAATAAGTAATTATGATGAATTCAATAAAATTTCAACATTAATTATGAAATCCACATTGTGTCAGTGAGTTACTATGGTTTGATGAATGAAATAATTTATGTGTTTTTGAGATGTTACAAAATTCTCGTGTTAGCGTTATTGAAATTTATATGCATATTAGTATGTTGAATATCACTGATTTATTTTTAATACCCGTTGTGTTTATTTACATATGCTGCGCAACAACCGTTCTGGTGTGAGTAGTCGCCTAAAACACCGACGGCTTGCGGATTCGATTCCCGCTCGGGATGGATATTTGTATCTGTGCAAATATTCTTTCCGGTTTGATCTATCCTTGTGGGTCTCACCACTGTGCCTCGGCGAGCGCGTTAAGCCGTCAGTCCCGGTTGTTATCATAAATACAATACAATACTCTTTATTGTACACAACAACAATCAATACAATAACATATAACAAATAAAAAACAGTGTACAAAGGCGGTCTTATCGCTAGAGTACCGATCTCTTCCAGACAACCTTTGGGCATATAGGACACAGCGTAGTGAAAGCGGTAGGGAAGTGTACACAGAGAAGTGACAATTAGTGTCACCTAGAACAATATCAACTATCGAGTACAAATACTATAAAACTAAAATATATAAAGATCGTTACTCATAGTATACATATCCGCTAACTCGCAGTGGATCAAAGTGGTGGATTAAGCTCCAATGCTTCTACACGGAAAAAGAGGTCTATACCCAATAGTGGGATGTTGTAGGCTGAATGCGAACATAGAGTTTTGTTTAATTCGTCTAATTAAAAAGTGCGTTACGATACATAATTATGTACACAAATATATATTCTGAGAAAGAGTTTTGTTTATCAAGTAATAAAATAATTATAAAATTAGTTTTAACTTTTGTTGTTATTCTATTACTGAAAATTTTATATTTTGAATCATAGCGCTGATTTAATGTTCTTTATATTTTATTGCTTTATTTTTTGAAATACAAAAATAAACAGGTATGTTTGGTTGATGTGGTAAAAATTATTTTAAAACTGCAAATAAAATGCAATTAAAAGCAATTTGCTGCTATTTAAATATTTTGTAAATTTTAGTAATAATTTATGATTTTAGGTTTAACTGTTTCGGTATTTTTTACCTAACAGGTGATGTGTGCAACTACAAATAATATTTTGTATCTGTATATCGATCATTTGTAGTGATTATTTTTATACCGAACACGCCTTAACTAAAACTCAAGTCTAGCTTTTTATTACACCTGCAGCGGTATTGAGGCGTGTCGCTTCAAAGATTTATTACTTCATTATGACACTTTTATGATATCTTTATGCGTTTCTATATTTAATGGCGGATCTGTTGACGAATATACAGTTGAGGTAAAACCGCGCCATGGTAAACTTTCACTCGTCTTGTGATAATTTAAAGGAATAAATTTTATATTTAAAATTTTCTCTGTGATATAAGTATAGCAGATGAGTCGTGTACCTTATATACGTGTACCTTAAAGTCAATACATATTACAATTACAATAATTAGTATTATAAAGCTGACAAGTTTAGTTGTTATCATCTACATCTGATAGCGATCGTTACTCATAGTAGGGAGTATATCCTGTTCTCCTTTTGATCCTTCTCCTACATAGGGAAAGAGGCTCAATGGGGGAAGAAGTAGTGGGATATTACAAGCTGAAGCGTATGTCAAATTAGTGAAATGTACCTTCTTTTATAAAAAGTTGTTTTTAGGTGAATCTGGCTAGGCAGTTTCTGCGGCATTAAGTTTATTAACGCTTTTTAATAGCACTCGTGTAATCAGAAGAGCCATCGATCCATTGATAAAATAAAGAGAGGTAGAAGGAGTTAAGCGTGGAAAAGAAGTCCTCATGAAATAAAATTGCAATATAGAACGACTAAATTGGTACGATTTTATATTATATGGATACAATATGGTTTAAAAAAATCATTCTCAACCACTCACACTAGTAGAACTCGAGTATAGTATCAGAAATGAGACACGAGACAAATAAAAATTAATAGCTGGGTAATATGATATATAACTACTACTAACTGCGACTAACGTTCGCAATAAGCCCGTTGCTGGAGCCTCTATAACAACCGTTCTTAAGTTATTTATTAGTTGGGAATTTTTTTAGAATTACTATGTTATCTAAATACACACACACACACACACACACACACACACACACACACACAAACACACACAAACACAGACACACACACATACACACACACACACACACACGAGCTTATCATAGTCCACTGCTGGATGTAGGCCTCTCCAAGTTCGCGCCAAACATTACGGCCCCACCGGTAGTCAAAATAGCCAGGAATAGTGGGGCTGCCGGGAACTAAGGGCTAAAATTTTTGGCGCGCACTAATGAAATTTAACCAAACTGTTACCAAAAAATTTTAAACGAAATTTCAAATTACTCTGGAAATTTCACGAAATTGACGTGTTTTTTTTCTCCACTGTTGTCAAACACGTACATTACGGAACATCAATACTTTCCCGTAACCAGTGAGATCTGTGACCGGTTGTTCTAGACTTTTCTGTGTAATTTCTAGATCTTCCATATTTAATTATTTGTGCACGAGATTTAGTCGAGATTCCTTAACTGATATCTTGAATGAGATGTTTCATCTTAAAAGGAATGACGAAAGCTTTTAATTAAGAAAAGTTTATCTAAATGTTTTCACTTTTATAAGAAAACTTAGTAGATATATTTTAACCAAAGATTTCAAAACCTCTAAAATAGTAGCGTATTTTAAATTCAACGCCCAATATAGTTTGTCGCCCCGGAGTTTTTCGGCTGACCTTAACAAAGAATGCCGCCCCGGACCCTGGCCCTGTAGAGTAAATACCTACACCGAGCTCAAAAATCTCATTATTTAGATTAACAAAATTGAGATAGACTGTTTTAGACAAACATTGATTAATGAAAAAAAAAACTATGTTTATTCATGTATTAATATTAGATGACACGTTGACGCAGAGGTTATAACAACTAGCTGATATGTTGACGGTCGCCGCTTCGATTCTCGTACATGATATATGTTTGTATAGATCATACAATTGTTTGTCACGATCTGTTTATTTATGGTTGAGTTGTGTTTCTGGATCTCACTGGATTTACATCCTAAGGGGGGACGTTGAGAATTAAACGTAAACGCCTATTTAAGCACGTTTTAAAATTAGGTACCTTGAAGAAAATAACAAATATTCTAACTAAAATATTATATATATTATATATAACACATAATAATAATAAATAAAGTATATATACTTAATTTATATTTATTTATTAACCACTTTGTTGCAAGCTTTTCAATTTCATTTACGGAGACAACCTCTGTCTATAAAGTAAATATTGATAGCATGATACTTAACTACGTACTGTGTGGCTACGGTACTCAAGAATATAGCCACCCCCTCTCTTTCCGTGGGTGTCGTAAGAGGCGACTAAGGGATAACACAGTTCCGCTACCACCTTGGAACTTAAAAAGCCGACCGGTGACAGGATAACCATCCAACTGCTGGCTTTGAAATACACAGGCCGAAGACGGGCAGCAGCGTCTTCGGTGCGACAAAGCCAGCACTGCGGTCACCAACCCGCCTGCCCAACGTGGTGAAAACACATGAGTTCGCGCTATTTTTGGCGTGAACTTGTGGAGGCCTATGTCCAGCAGTGGACTGTATAGACTGTAAAGATGATACTTAAAGGTATACTGTGCAAAGTAATAGGATCTCTACAATTACTAATCGTAATGTCATTTCATTGTGACATGATGAAACGTTTGTAAGCACGAAGATGTTATGTGTTATGTGAAGCACGGATTAAGATCAGGTGTTTTTGTATATAAAAGCTATTTGAAGACGATTAGAATCGTGTACGTGTTACTATTTCGTAATATTCTTGTATTCGTTGTAGCTCGCTTTTAAACGTTTTGATAGTGGAAGAAAATCTTAAATTATATATAGGTACAAAATTATATATGTATATGTAAGTTTACAATCACTCTGGTGTAGTGGTTCGTGTGTTGTGTAGGCGGCCTTAACACCAGTGGTTTGCGGGCCCGATTCCCGCTCGGAGTGAATATTTGTGTTTATACAAATATTTATTTCCGGTCTGGTTGTTAGTTCTTGTGGGTCTCCTCACTGTGCCTCTGTGAGCACGTTTAGCTTTCGGTTCCGGTAGCTATCATAGATACCTGATAGCGAGCGTCACTCACAGAAGAGAATATATCCGCCAAACCGGCAGTGGACCGGCGTGGTGTATTAAGCTCCGATAATTCTCCTACACGGAGAAAGAGGCCTACGCCCAGCAGTGGGATATTACAGGCTGAATCGTATCGTTTCGTATGTAAGTTTTACTTAATCAATGTATATAAATAAATATATATCGTTTGGTAATCGAACTCTAAACCTTGAAGTAGAAAGCCATCAACTAGTCAGTCATATAATAATAGCCTATAAAAGTTTTCAGTAAACAAGATTTTTATATTATACAAAAATATATAATTTAACAAGTCTGGGATCTTTTAAAATTTCAAATAAATAAACGTACGAACTTTTCAGCCATATTATACGTGAAATTGGAATTCCTACTTTATTTAAACTGTTTAAACTAATTATTCTTATTATAATTTCAAATAGACAATTTTAATTTTAAATCTAAATAATTAACTATATTATAAACAAAAGTAACTTTTTCTTTGCAATGTCAATATTTAAAGTGTGATCTATCCAATTTTATTTTAATACTAGCTGTACCCTGCGCGCGTAACTGCGCTTTTTTAAAAATTTTCTTATGGTCGTACTAACTCAGAAACCTTTGTGGGCTCATGCACAACACTTTGTTGAAGATCATGACATGATCAAATGCATAGTTTACGATTCTATAAAGGACATACAGACAAACATTAATTTTTATACATATAGATAAAATTAAAATATATTTATCATATTTCACGATTATATATTCTTTTTTAGATTACATTTATCTATTTTAGTCAAAGTTAAGTTGTTCATAATAAATTTATTAAACTGCTTCTGCTCGTTTATATAGAGATGATTATTAGAAAATTTGTCTATATTATTAAATTACGAAATAAACGTCTTATGAATGTTTCTTTCATCATTTATATACCTAAAGTCGCGATTGACAGCGAGTGCACTTAAAAAATGTAAGCTCGGAATCTTCTGCGTTCCTAAAGACAAATATTACCGTAACACGGAGCTACGTAATGTGCCATACGTGTATGCGATTGACGATACCATCACGGCATTCGCCGGCCAACTGATCGCAGAGCCGCGCGCTGTTGATGACCGCTTATTCAAATTTCGAATTTGTAATATAAACTATTTTTTAATTTATATTTTGTTTCGTTTGAAAACAATGGAACTCTTTGGTTTGAACATTGTGGTGTGCCTGTGTTAGTGCTGTGTAATTAATTGTGTTTGTGGGTTTTGCATCTGTGCCGGTGAGTTTGTTTACATTTTATTTTTGAAAAAATAGTTTCTGATATGATAAAAAATATAATTTCTAAATTTTTAACGATATGATTTTGTTAAATATACTTTAACATGCAATGTTTCTGTCTATATTTTAGATATTTATATTTTTTTGTAAAATGCAATTTGAAATTATTAAGCAATTTTTGAACCAATTTGTATTTATAATTTATGCGATAATACGAGAAATTATATATTAAAAATGTCAAAAAATCATCTTTAGAATAAAGAGAGAATTAAAGTTCGATATTGATGTGATAATATGAATATTATATAGAGCATAAAAACATAATATAGGTTCAACGTAAGCCGTTCATACTTTTCAAATAAACATTGCGTACAAAACTGGAAGTTAAACTACAAGCATAACGTTACGCTAGATGCCAACTTATGAAAACCGTTGCTCTTAAATGATAAAATCATTACCAATTTACAGTTCTAGCTCCGTAATATCAGTATTTAAAATCATACAAATAAACATGTCAAGTGCATAATTTAATTAATTAATTATACTCCAGGTTCGGTTACAAAAGGTTTTTGTTTCATCGCAACTGGCCACTTACAAAAAGTTAAATTATAATGGCGCGAAAGTTTATATAGAGAAAACATTTACGTCTTAAATATATGTTTATTTATACGTACGTATATTAAAACTTTCTTAATGAACAAGATAAGAAAAAGCAATTTTTTTATATATATTTAAAAAAGTCATATAGGCCATGTAATCCTTATCAATCTATGAGTCTACATAGAGAATGTTTGGATGGGTATCAAAATTTTTACTGCAAACAAATTGCATATCAAATAATAATTATAACATAAAAGTATAGTACAGTGTATTTTATGTAAAATAATTCCATTTATTTTAATAACAAATAGTTATAAAACACTGGTTGAAAAGGCAAAATGAAATGGCGGTAAAAAAAAAATAGTAAATTAGTAATTATTAGTAGTTAAATTGTAATGCTGAAATTAAAAATAAATTATTCTTCTTTATTAATATATCGAGGATTCAATAACACAGCAATATACCTGTGATATCACCTGTTCATATCATCCACCAGGTTAACATAACCGCCGAGGATATAATGGGACAATGGATTATGTTAGTGTAACATACGAGCTTTGTTACAATTTAACATTACAATATGTTACATGTATTGTTACGTAAATTGTAATGTTTGAGAAATAAATAGATAGTTTAAATTATATATTTTTTATTATTTTCACTTCAGTAGCTTTACAAAAGTGATATTAACAATATAGGAGTGCTTTTTCTAAAATTTAATTAACTAACCTTGAATTTTAAATTCAATTTTCAACTTTTAAAATGGTCAGAGAAAAAAATGTTTTTTAACAAAGTAAACGACCTATTTACTGAACTTGATACTATATTTTTAACTTTAATTGTTAAAAATGATGAAAACAATGAAATATTCACAAAATTAATAATAATAATATAATATGATAATAGGATATTTAATATTTCTTTATTACTTTTATTTTTTGTTACTAGAAGGTAAAAAAAATTTCTCATTGTATGTATGACAGAATTAAACCTCCACTGTATTACCACCTCTGTGGTGAAATATGCAAATGTATTTTGAAAAATAAAAAGTCAAAGACTTAAATAAAAAAAATCGCAGTATTCGATTTACCAATTTATTTTTACACACACATGTAGTAACATAACACAAAAAGCTGAGTTTAATAAATTTAATATTCTTGCATAATAAAATACCGGAAAAATTACAAGAAATAGGAATTACAATTAATTGATAGGTTACAAGTTAATAAAACAGATATAATAATTAATTACTTAACACGTAAAAATAAATAATGCAAAACTGACGCAATAGTGATGTATCTGTGATTATGATGTATAAACAGTTACGTTAGGCATTACGATAGATTTTTTTTTATTAATTAGCCAATTTACAGCTATGTGCAATTTTGTTTTAATAATGTAATGGTTTTTACGAAAAAATGTGAATGTTACATTAAAATATTAAAAAAAATGCTTTAATTTAATTATGACTAAGTCAGAATCCAAAAAACATTTGCTTGATTATAAACTTTATCTTAAAATTAGAACTATTCTGACATCTGTGTCTATAAAAAAAACCAACAGTTATTTTAGAAGTTATTGCAGGTCTATATAATAGTAAACTAATAATAAATAATAATTTAATAACTAACTACACGACAAAAATTGAAGATGAGAAATTACCAAATTTTCGTCGGTTTTCAACGACGTACCGACCATACGGCCGTTGTTTGATCCTTGTACGTAAAACCAGTAATATGAATTTATCTTTCAAGTTATTAAGGCTAAGACTGAAAAAAAAAATACCAATTTCGACAAGTAAACTGTCATGTATTGAAATTCGAAACAGGTAAAGTGTGTAGAGGTCTATTCTGAAAAGTAACGTTATTTTGTGTTACTTTAAAAATAAAATACATTATTTTTTATGTTACATGTATATTACGCTTCAGCCTGTAATAGCCCCCTACTGGCCTCTTTCCCCATGTAGGAAAGGATCAGCTTAATCCACCACGCTGCTCCAAAGCAGGTTGGCGGTTATATTCCCTACTCTGAGTAACGATCGCTATCAGGTGTACATGATAACAACAGGGACCGACGGCTTAACTTGCTCTCCGAGGCACGGTGGCGAGACCCACAAGGACTGCACAAACACCCAGACCACGGCAAACACCTGTATGGCCAATTACCCGCAACCGCCAGCGCAACAGGTACAATCAATGGCGGTGACCGTATATTAAGCCACACGTAAACAGTATTACGTATCTTTGTTTTTATAATCTATACTAATATTATAAAGAGGTAAAGTTTCTAACTTTGTTTGTTTGTAGGAGATAATCTTCGCAAATACTGATCCGATCACGAAAATTCTTTCACTAACAGAAAACTACATTATTGGGGAGTGATATAGGCTATATTTAATTGTTATTGACAAAAAAAAATCAGTGAAAAATAATAGTTTTAATTTAAATCAAGTTGGAGAAATGCGAGCGAGATGAAAACTTTACTATATATTTGCATCACAAAAATAATTAACGTCCAACGAAGTGGGCACGCACGGGTCGGCTAGTAATTGATATAGTCATTGAATAATTTAAAAACAGTCTATTTTGTATAACAGAATAGCTTAGTAGAGTCACTCACCCGTAGAGTCAGATTAAATGAAGATACACTGTGAGCTTGAAGGTTCTTTTATAAATCTCTCTAACATGTTCCTGGTATAGTATATAATGTATAGTATATAGGCTAGCTGCGAAGATTTACATGCGCATACTATAGTTACAGTTTTTGTGGATGACAACCTGTTACATAGACTAAATCGGCTAAACGGCGCAATGAATATTAATCACTAATCTTAAATTATATTCTTCTACCAAATTCACTCAAAAAACTTAAATCAATAAATAAGAGAGCTCAATAGTATGTAGAGTATACATCTCATCGACTAGTGAGAAGTGGTTTATTTTTTGCTTAGAGAATTGAATTTTCAACTTGAGGTGAAATGCTATTAACAATTTTGCCGCCATTCTCTGCTGACATTCTATGTGCAATAATTATCTGTGAATAAAAATTTAAACGTCTTGTACTGGAAATATTTATAATACAGGTTTATCATTATTTTTTTTTTCGGGCTAATACAAATTATGCCAAATCAAGTAATACCAATTTCTATATAAACAATTTTTCCCATGTTAAATTAAAATTAGTGTCATCAGTCAATGACTACAACTTTAAGAAGATATATTAAATTTTGAGTGATTGAATAAAAAGTATTTTGTTTATTGAAAATTTAAATAAGATATTTATATATAATATTGACAGAGTTTTTTTATATATATAAGATATATATATATCCCCTCAATAGCCCCTCCTTATTTATCTTTTTACTCTCCTCATCTTAGGCTTACACTAAATATAACTTCAAAACATTTCTCAACGTCATGACATTTCTTCGTGTGTTTACTTTTGTTTGAACGTATTTTTTTTTCTCTTTTTTTTATATATTTTGTTTGTAGTATGTATATATGTATATATATAAGTATATTTATGTATTTATATGCGTATGTTTATTTTGCTTGTATTGTTTTATAGTCCTACCTCAACACTTACTTTTACTATTTTTTACGCCTTAAGGTTGACTGGTAGATAAGGCTGTACGGCCTTAAGTCCGCCTTTTGCGCAACGTGTTTTCTTGATGTGTTATGTTGTTTTTTTTTTTTTTTTGGAGTTGTGTAATAAAGTTTAAATAAATAAATATTTAAATAATACATCTGTTACGGCTAATACGAGTATAATTATGTATATAATATTAGCCATATTGATGTTTGTTTTCTGGGCGTTTGTGCTTGTATATTTTGTTTCCGGGCCTCTGACACAAGAGTAAATCATAGTGAGGGCAGTTGAGTGTGATTCTGTTAAAATTCAGTGTGTAAACTAGGAATAAAAAAATATTAATTTACATCAAACAATTATAATAATTAAATTTAAATTTATGCCAATTATAAAATAACATGTGATAATTTAGATAACATTACATATGTTAAATATCATAAATATTAAATATTAAATATAAATTAAAAAGTAAAGCCTAATTTATTATATAAGAAAATACTTTTTACTTGACCATTACTTTCTTCTTATTTAATTAAATCAGTTTGCAAAATTTCTTCTGAATAGAAATTTCATTTTTTTTCGCTCAGTTGAGTAAGTGGTTGAGTCGAGCTTAGAATCTGGTGTACGACTTTTTGTTTAATGTTTTATTTATGCAGACGTTTTTATTTTAGCGTTTCTTTTAGTATTGATTATTTTCTGCTTCCTGTGTATTTATATTAATTTTATACATAAAAAAAAAAACGATTTAGTCAAGAGAAAAAATTAATATTACTTTTATATCAATTCGTTATAATTTTTCAAAAAGATTGTCCAAACGAGGACAACAACATATTGAAATTATATGTCTGTGTATAATACATGGCTGCATCGCTTATTTTAAATATGTTGTTTATTATAATTTTGTTTATATAATTAGGTCAGCAAACACACGCTTGTGTACGGCTCAACTGATGGTAAGCGATTACCGTAGCTTATAGACGCCTGCAACACCAGAAGCATCGCAAGCGCGTTGCCGGCCCTAACCCCAATCCACTCACTACAGGAACACACCACTGCTTGAAAGCAGTATTATATTGTGATCTTCTGTATCGTTGAGGTACTTCTCTAGACGGACTGCTTCAGGTTTTGTGCGGCATATTTCCTCCTGTGCCCTATCTCAGTGATGATATTAATATTAAAATAATATATTTGTGCCCAAAAATAGATGTAGCATATTTATCCATGTCTAATGAAGTCAAAGTAAAATTATCATTCCACCAACGTTTAACTGATTGGTTTTCTAAATTTGCAGCGCAACATCTATGCTGAATGTTTTGATATTTATTACGTTTTAATGTAATTTACATTTTGTCTTCTCTGAAACAAATAATTTGTGTAAAATCGATACCAACACCAATTAAAATTAAATTTTAATTGTTTCTCCTTGAGTGAGATACATCAAAATTTATGTTTGAATGAATCATCTCAAAAACGTTGCTAGCTCATACACTGACGTTTAACTTTCCTAAAGTCTTGGTAACAGAAATTTTACCCAATTAGGATAATTTATCTTACTGCGACGAAAAGAAAGTTAACATTTCAAATAAATAACTTTGTTAGTTTTTATTTTATTCATATCTTATTAATAAAACAGTATAAATGTTTAGTTTAACGTGTGAGACTTGAGGTAGACGAATATATTTTAATTAAATTATGATTATATCAGGTTTTATTGAAACATTACATTTTGTAGGAAATATTAATAGTGATTAGTTATTTTTAATTGACTTCAAATAAAGAATGGTGTTCTCAATTCAACTTTTTTTTTAATGTGTGTTACCTCAGAACTTTTTATTCATTGGACTGATTTCTATGATTATTTTGTTTATTGAAAATTAGTACTTGTTACATGTTCCTATTCAAAATTGATTAATATCTGAATAGCACTTTTTGAATTATCCCTAATAATGCGTAGTTGCTTGACCGTTTTATCGTCTACCTGCGTTGTACTCGTATTACTGTTCGATTTTATTAAAGCGAGCAACACACAATTATTAAGATAAAATTCTAATAATATTAATTATAAATACAGAAATATAACCAAAAATTTTATTTAATAACTAGCTGACACGACAGAGCTTATAATGTCTTGGAAACTGTATAACGCGATTTTAAATATACGATTTTTAAAATTTTCCTATTTTCTTAATAGACCAAGAGCCCAGACTTTTGTCATTTTATAAAAGCTGAAAGTTTCTCAGCGCATGCTCCCAACACAGGTTGAAGCAATGGCCAAATATGAAGTTCAACTCATGGTTAATTTGGCAGACACTAGGTATCAAGGGCGTACAAAAGGCCTGGCCCTCACTGGCTCTTGGGTTATAATATTTCATTACGTAAAAACCTTCTATGAACGGCTTTCGTGTTTTGCGCTTAACAACATAACGAGATCATTGATCGTGATAATTCATTTTTTTAACACAGATCGATAAAATTATTAATCGGGTCTAGCGTTACGAAAGAGATGTTTTTTTTAAAGGTAATTTATTTGTAAACCTATTCGAGTGAAGAATATTTTACACGAGTATTAAGTAAAATGTGATAAATCGCTACACTGCCAAGCTATCGAGGTTTTTGATTGCCGTTTCATAGTAATTATAATGTACTGCGATGATCTAAAAACAGTGAAGAGCACGCTCTGATTCCATTCTGTTACGGGTAATACAGGAAGCTGTTGCATAATGATCTTTAAACATATGGGGCTAAGGATCATGGAAACTTATGGAAAATATGAATTAAAAATTCTGCGTGAAAGAGACGAATTACCGTAATCGTATCATTTCTAATATTAAAAATTTGTTTAACAAAAAATTTTACTATCAAATAGTTTGTATGTTATTTTTAATTTACAATTTTTTTGAAAAATATAAATACCCTGGGTTACCTGGGTTGTCTGGAAGAAATGGCTAATTAGCCATAAATCCGCACATTGTACTTCACTGTCTGTTATCACTGCATTGTATTTATCTGACTAAAATCATATTAATAGAGAATTTTTTGCTTCTAAACAGTAATGAATCTTTAAATATACGGTACTGGGTTACTAATACTACGGATAATTATACATTTTTTGCATTTACTCCTGTTGTATAAATAATTAGATGATCCTCGCTGTTTCTCTTATTCCGATATTTATGATTAACTTTTAAGAAATGTGAGTAATAACGTGATATTTTAAAACCCAATTTACTTAGAAAAAAAGGTTTATGTAGTGTTTGCGACAAAACCAGCCACACATGAGTTCACGCTATTTTTGGCGCGAACTTGTGTAGGCCTATGGCCAGCAGTGGACTGCGATAGGCTGTATTGATAGTGGTAGTGTTTGTAGTCTCAAAATTTACGGGCATAGAGTAAAATAGATCTTGTCTGTCATAAGTTTGATACGAATTTTGTTGCAAAATTTCATGTTTTAGCAGTCGTTGTGTCGCAGTTGAAGCAGTCGTAATGACAGGTTTAACTATTTAATTGCTAATTATTTTACAAAAATAATAAACAAGACAAATTAATCTTGTCACCTTAAATAAAAATAAATATTTATGTTTTTTTTTTGTTTAGACGTACAGAGTAATAGCACGGACAGATCGATACAAGATAAAAGCGTTATATAGAAAAGAGCAAAGCTTATGCATGCTTAGCATGATTTATTATTATTATTATTTAAATATGTTATTATTTTTTAATATATTATTATTTCTATTCTCTTCGTTCTATTATAGCTGTAGCCTTCGCATGTTGCTATGTTTTTTTTTGCTCGTATTATTTCCGAAACCTTTGTGCTCACGCACAACACTTTGCTGAAGATCATTATATGATCAAATGCATAGTTTACGATTCTATAAAGGACAAGTAGACAAACATTCATGTGGAAAACTAAGGCCTAACTTCTGCTGCAAAATATGAAAAGCGGTCGTCGAGTTTCACTTACTTATGTATATACTAGCTGTGCTCGCGACTTCGTCCGCGTGAAATTTAACAAAAAAGTTATTGTTCAGTTCGCAGACTTATAAAATGAATAAATTTCAAAAATAATAGTAGCCTTATTTACTCCTCATTACATCAGCTATCTGACAGTGAAAGTCCCGTCAAAATCGGTCCAGCCGGTTCAGAGATCAGCTGGAACAAACAGACAGGCAGACAGACAGATAGACAGACAGACAGACATAAATTGTAAAAAATATTATTTTGGTATATGTACCGTGTATAAATCCATATACATTTAGTAAATAGGCTGTTATTTCAATATTACAAACAGACACTCCAATTTTATTTATTTGTATAAATAAAAAAGTAGTATTATAACCTAGATCAATGTATAACCTACCTCATTCATCATAGGGGTCACGGTAATATCATATTATACGTATTAACTGTCTTTTATTGACTTTATACTTATTATGTTTTAAGTTCTTTATTATATCTTAAGTATTGATACAATTTCTCTTTTTAAGCTGAAATGTTTCAATGATTTAAGTAGAGTCGTTGAATTTGTGTGTATTTCTAGACCTCTGATATAAATCATTCAACTCGAAGTTGAGTGTTATACATTATGTGTATGTAAATTATCTGTACCGCGACTTTAGTTGCGATTGTTTTATATAGATAACAGGTAGACTGACAAAAAGTAAGAAATGAAAATAATGAATCTTTTTTTAATTTTTTTAATTTGACTACAGACTGACAATCAACAAAATATGCGTATAATATGCGTGCGTGTGTCAAACAAATGTGTGTGTAATGTTTTTTTTATTGATCTAATATATTTTTGTTCATAAGTTAAGAAAAAAATGGCATTCTGCACTCCTTCTCTATATAAACTATAAGTGTACGAAATTTCATACTCCTCCGTCCGCACAATTTTTGTACAAAGCGTTACAAATTTTTTGCTTCACGCACTAATATAATATAGATATACGCAGTCACACTAAGAGTTAGAGTCAGTGGGTTGATTGGTAGAAATCGCATTTTAGAGATAATTTCGGCCTCACTAACTTTCTTAGTAGCCAAAATTTGAAAATTTTAAAAATAAAAAAATAAATAAAATAATAAAGTCTTATAAGTAATGCCTTCATAATACAATAGAAAATTCTTAGCACGTGCGATATTGGAAGCAATGATCGGTGCAAATTGCTCAATCAACTGACCGTGTTCCATCAGGCCGTTGTGAGCATCTGGGTTGAAAACCTACTTTAAAATGTAATGTTCTATATTTCACCACATATTATACTCCTCGATTCCTATTCGATTTCACCTGGCGTATTATAGTTTTTTTATTACCGATTCTGTGAATCGCGTAGTTATTCTATGGACAGGTGTCCATAGAATCTCTCCACATACTTTCGCAACACCAGGAACATCACAAGCTCGTTGCTGATCCCACTTCTGCTGTCACAGTAAGATCTCAGGACATCAGGCTTCCTAACTCACTACCGCACTATTTCAGAGAAGTACTTGGTGTGATCTTCTGATAGGTCTACGTACTTCTCCAGTCGGGCTGCTCTCCATTTTAAGAAAGATACTTCCTGATTTTTCTACCTCCTATATTTCAGGTTTCATTGTATTCTTTTGAGAAGGATATTTGTAAAAAACACTAACACATCTGTTTATTTATTATGGAGAATAACAACCAGTTTCAATATTGAAATATAAATTCACGCAATATAGTTTTAATATAATTGCGTTCTAATATCTATCTTTCTCTGATTTTGCTCAATGAAGATAGCCTTTTGATGTAAGCTCCATACAAATTGTGTCAAAAATCTATCGCTAAAAGGCGATATATAGATTACTGGGAACGGCCGTAAGTCTTAGAAGACAGGTAGTCAGGTAATCAGTCAATCAGAACATTTTAACTAGGTACCCGAATTTTATTATTAGACACTCGTATAAATTAACGACGCAATAAAAATGCCCCAAAGTGGTTTCTATATCAAATACAGAAGAAAACACTTAGCTTAAAAAAAAAGAGATGTCAAGCGTGCGTAAAGCGGTTTTACTTCAAAAAAATTTATTGGAATAAGTTAACTATTTCTAAGCTATCTGTATGAGTGATCAGAGTAGCTAGTTCTCTGGTTTTAGAAAGTATCGTTTCTTTGTGTAAAACATAAAATTTTATCACTTTTAATCGTTGCTTCTTTCATCTTATCCCATTAGTGTTTGTGGGTCAGTCTCTTTAGAAACATTGCAACCCGGTAGTGTTTTGGTGTAAAGTTACATAAAAAAACACATGAGTTCACTCCATTTTTGGCGCGAACTTGTAGAGGCCTATATCCAGCGGTGGACTGTATTAGGCTAAAGTGATGATGATGAGTGATGATATCTATACTAAAGAAAAATTTATAATTATTATTTTCACTTCTTCAGTCCCTCTGAGTGTATGTTTTTTGTACTTTGGCTATCGGGCATTACGTTAAAACGATTAAATTTTAATGAAACTGGATACAAAATTGATTGCGGACTAGTGGACAGTGGATACCTTTTATTTTAAAATTCAGCATAGTTCCTTTCATTAGTGCATTTATAGTACCTTAAAAATCTATTATAAAACAAAATAAGCTAAATAAGTGTCGTGCTAGTGTAACAAAAATTCGAATTCAGATTGTAGGTAGACGTAGTTTGCATAATACTCATACAAATTCATTAAATAATTAATACTAAACTGTGCGTTAACTGCACATTTAAAATTGATAACGACAGTAGCGGCACCAATAATAATTTGTAGAGAATAGCCTAAATCAACTCTTGCGCATTGAAGTGTTCTGTAATAGACCGTGGCGATGAATTGCTGATGTTTCACGTTAGATGGTAGCGCTGTGCACTTGAACAAATTACGCATATTAACATTTTTAGCCGACTTCAAAAAAGGAGGTGGTTCTCAATTCGATTGTATTTTCTATGTATTTCAGAACTTTTTACAGGTGTATCGATTTTAAAGATTTTTTTTTAAATCGAATGTCATGTGGTTCCATTTAAATTTAATTGAGATCTGACTATTTTTTCGTCGACCTCCGTTGTATTATACCTCATAACATTTTAATCGCCGTATCGATTTTGATGATTTTTTTTTAAATAAAAAGTTGGTGTTTGTCATGTGGTCTCATTTAAATTAGATCGAGATTTGACCAGTACTTTTTGAGTTATCCCTAATAACGTGAATTCGATAGACTATTTTTTGTCTACCTACGTTGTATAATATTACTGATCTATGTAATTGAAGTCGGTTTTTTCATTTGCAAGCCAACACAATTATTGTAATTCTAAGGATATAATTCATGATGATTAACATACTTGTCATGTGTCTGATTTATGTTGAATATCTCTCTCTTAGAGACGTTAACATGATTTCTTTCCGACCAGTAATTTATTAAGTGGTTGAATTATATGTCTATTACAAAACTTTTCTCAACTGGATAGGATAATGTACGGATTTTCTTTAATCATCAAAATTCACAGTTTTAGATTATCTGTGACTCTTTTTGGTCTTTATTCTTGTGATTTGTTTGTTTGTTTTTAACCGACTTCAAAAAAGGAGGAGGTTGCTCAATTCGACCGTATATGTATATCATGTATGTTCGGGGATAACTTCGTCGTTTATGAACCGATTTTGATAATTCTTTTTTTGTTGGAAAGGAGATATCCCAAGGGTGGTGCCATGAAACCAGGTCTGATGATGGAATCCCAGAGAAATCAAGGAAACCCTCGAAAATCGTAGTGACGACTAGTGCGTTTGTTAATTTTTTTCGTCTGCCTACCTTGTATTACTTGTCGAAGTCGATTTTTTTCGTTCGCTAGCAAACACAATTATCCTATAAACGCGAAAGTTTGTATGTATGGATGTATGGATGTTTGTTCCTCTTTAATGCAAAAACTACTTAATGGATTTTAATGAAAGTTTACAATAATATAGTTTATACATTAAAATAACACATAGACTATAATTTTTAAAGATAGTGTGTGAATTGTCCAAAATATAACGATAATTGTCAAGTAAGTCGGAAAAAAATCTGCCATCTGCGAGCTTTTCTGGCGTACGTTGCAAAAACTGTATAGCTTACACGTATAGAATGTATAAGAGAAATGTTTATCTTAATTAGTCCAACAAAAAAGTCCGCGACAGCATATATCTATCTCTTATAAGTATATGTCTTCGCAAAAACAGTGAACCATAAATACAATAAAAATTGATAATATATTTCCAATGCACATTTGGTAGTAACAAATTGATTTTTATGTCGCAGCACCAACTTTGATGAAATTTGGTATAAAGATAGATATTGAGTAAATAATAATCTTCTCGAAGTAGTTACTAATCCTGCGTAGACGAAGTCGCGGGTACCAGCTAGTCTTTAATAACTTTAATAACGAGAGTTAGTAATATCTATATATAATCATTATTAAATTAAAAAGCAATTCGTACAAATGATTTTTTTAAACATAATAATAATATGTCATTGAATAAAAATGATATCAAGAGACATCATCGTTTACTTTATGCAAATCACATGTTTTTCCCATAAAATTGTGCGGGAGAAAGTGCCATCGGTCACGTGAAACCCGTTTCCTGTTTTTGATGTTACTCAATGAAGTAATATACACCTGTCATGCCTTAAGATACGTGAGAGTTTCTTTTATTATTATAATTTGAAGTTCTCTACATTTCACAAAATTCTGGTGTAGTGGTGCGTGTACTCGTCCAAATCACCGACAGCTTGCTGGTTCGAGTTCCGCTGGGGATGGGTATTTGAATTTGTACAAATATTCGTAGGTCTCCCCATCGTGCCTCGGTGAGCACGTCAAGCCGTCTGTTCCGGTTGTTATTATAAATACCTGATAGCGGTCGTTACTCATAGTACCTCATATGTCCGCCATTCCGCAGTGGAGCAGTGTGGTGGATTAAGCTCTGATCTTTCTCCTACACGGAGAAAGAAGCCTATCCCCGGCGGTGGGGTGTTACGGGCTGAAACGTGATAAATTGTTGAGAATTTTCATATTAACTCTTAAAATGGCATTGACATATTGTTTTTATATGGAGATTTGACTAACGTATTTACAACAGGAACACTCCCTTATTAAAGAACAGTATTATGTAGTTGGGACCATTTGTGGTCAAACTTAAGGTCAATAGGTACCTCAGATGACCGGCTCCAGATTTTGAAAACCTTGTCTCTCTTTGTGCCATACCTCGTGACTGTACCATTATTTTGTACATTTAAATTTTGATCTATGCATTATTTATAAATAGTTCTAGAACCTTCCTAGTATTAAATACGCTCCGACGAATATGATGAAAATACATCAATCGCTCATCATCATCACTTCAGCCTATCGCAGTCCACCGCTGGACATACGTCTGCACAAGTTCGCGACAAAAATAACCTGAGCTCATGTGTGTTGCCCATAGTCACCACGCTGGGCAGGTGGGTTGGTGACCGCAGGGCTAGCTTTGTCGCACCGAAGACGCTGCTGCCCATCTTCAGCCTGTGTTTTTCAAAGCCAGCAGTTGGATGGTTGTCCCGCCATCGGTCGGCTTTTTAAGTTCCAAGGTGGTAGTGGAACTGTGTAATCCCTTAGCCGCCTCTTACGACACCCACAGGAAGAGAGGGCGTGGCTATATTTTTTACTGCCGTAATCACACAGCAGGTGTTATATATTGTGGCTAAAATATTATGTTGTCTGTTAACAATGGTGGTCCTAAAATGAAATTTAAACAATCTATAATGCTATTAATTGATGTGAATCCTAACAGTGAGAAGTAGTTCACATAATGCTTATCTAAGCAAATCTCCGTTTACGCACTCATTACACTGTTTTCTAGCGACGGTAGCGCCGCCATGTCTCATCGATACATTACAAAGAACCGAACAAAGCACTCAAGCGCGCGTCATCTTTACTAATATACATCTGCTTTCACATACGCGCAAGACAATACTATTTTTACACTTAGTTCACAATACTCATAGCTTACGGTATGATTGATTTTCAAATATATATAATTTTACGTTTTTTTAAATGTTGAGTCTGGTTATAAGTACTCTGTGTTTGTAACTTAGGGTCGTGACATTTTGGACATTGTTATGTGGTATATAATTGTGACATTGTTTTTGATATGGCTGCTGGACAACTTCCGCCGGAAAGAGATGACCGACTCGTTCTCGCACCACTGTGTACAAATGTTCGTATAGTTTTGCTAATGTTCAAAATTGTTTTGTTAGTAAATATCTAACGTTTTCAAGGAAAGTTCGAACGTAAGTACGATATTCAAAAGTTAAAGACTTTATTTTTTGTTTATGCAATTTAAAAAATTATTCAACCGATAAAGTAAAACTAATATTTTATAATGTAAAGTGAAAAGATATGTATCACTCTCACTGAGATTAACAACGCGATGTTTTTACCTATTTATTTATAATACATTGTCTAGCTATTAAGGATTTTATTACTTTTCTATCCATATTTTCTTAAATGAAATTGTTAACTGGAGTAATTCTTTTGGATTGAAAGTAAACCCCGTGAAAAGTCAGGCTATTAATTATTGGTAGCTCTCGTTTGGTTCGTCGCTTAGATGAATCACTTCTGCCACCTTTTATTTTTAACAACAATATCATTCCTTACAGTACAGAAGTGAAAAATTTAGGCATCATTTTTGACCGAAATTTAGCTTGGAATTCACAAGTAAAGGAACTAAGCCGTAAGATGTTTTGTGCGATCAGTTCTTTGCGCAGGTTATGAAATATTTTACCTATCCCCGCAAAGATTGTGTTAGCAAAAACGATCCTTCTACCTATCCTTGATTATGCCGACAACTGCTATCTTGACCTAAGGGAAGACCAACTTAATAAACTCGAGCGTATTCAAAATCTCTCTATTCGGTTTATTTTTGGGATAAGGAAATATGACCACATCTCTGATTTCCGAAAGCATCTCGGGTGGCTCTCAATTAGATTCCGCCGAAATACTCACTCTCTATCGCTTCTCTACTATTCACTGTTCAATCCGAAGACGCCTTGCTACTTAAAAGAACGCTTTGAATTATTATCGAATTCTCACGATCGGTCTCTCCGCTCTGATAGTAACCTCCTTCTTAAAATTCCATCTCATTTTTCTTCTTTTTACTCTAACTCATTCTCTGTCCAAGCGGCCCGACTATGGAATTCTTTACCCGTAAGTATACGGCGTGCACAATCATTAGAGTCATTTAAGAGCCATTTGAAAGACCATTACTTAAAGTTGCTATAATATCGTTACTGATTTAGTGCTATATTTCTCTTGTACTCTGTCGTTTATATTCATAATATCTATTAGTTGTTTATATTGTATGTATGTATGTATATGTATGTTTATGTATGTACTCTTATATGTAGTTTCATGCCTTTAATTATATTTATTTAAGTGTATGTATAATTATATGTGATTACATATATTATTTTAAAGTTCACCTCTTTGCCGCTTTATTCTTATTCATATCCTTTTTCTAAAGGTATCGCTCTTTAGCGATAAGACCGCCTTTTGTACATTCCTTTTTTTTGTTATTATTATTATTTCTCGCTTGTTTCTTTTTCTTTTACGTTACTTGTATTGTTTTTGGTTGTACAATAAAGTATGTATTTATTTGTATTTTCTTTCATCCTTACTCGTTGGCCATTATTAATTAAGGATTTACCTGTACTTAGTATTAAAATTTATAAAAATTAAAGGCCTTTCACGAGTACCAAAACAGCACAGATGGATTCGCCAAGGTCCTGTAGAATTTTTGAGGTAGGGCACAGTAGTATCTTGGTCAAAATTTAGAGCAGTCCGACTGGGGAAGTACGTCAAAGTTAAGGAAGATCATAGCTAAATAACGCCGCTCTCAAACTCGTGATGTGTTCGTGTGCTAAGGTTAGGCTACCCTGAGTCCCGGGAGAGGGTCGGTGATGAAAACGGCAACGCGCTTGGTGTTCCAGGCGTCCATAGACTACGGTATCCACTTATCATCAGACGCACTCTACGCTCGTTTGCCCTATTTATAGTATAAAAAAGAAAATGAAAAAGACACATAGGAGATTTATCAGCTCATGGATTATTTATTAATCTTAGTTATTCACCTATACTTATTGTTGAATTACTTTGTGCGGGTGGGGAGCAATGAATTTTTACCGTAATATTTGCAGGTTCAGTCGTCATTTTTCACAGATAATAATAATAATAATAATAAATTTATTTGTGAAAACACACTGCATCAGGTTAAAATTATATAAAAAGAAAACACATAGTACATAATTTACAACAAGGACTAAATCCAAAGAGTAAAACGTAATGATGATGTATAGATAATTAATCTCCTACATAATTCAGTCTTAGGTGCGGCAAAGCCAGCCCTGCGGTCACCAACCCGCCTGCCTAGCGTTGTGACTATGGGCAACACACATAAGTTCGCGGCCAAAATGGCATGAATTTGTGGAGGCCTATGTCCAGTAGTGGACTGCAAAACGCTGAAATGATGATGAACGATAATTCAGTACATTTTCTTTTTATTAGCCGTAAGTTTTATTGGCTTTGTTTGTTTTTTTAAGTTTCCAGATACAAGTAACAAGTTGAAGTAAGATATTGTAGTTGGATGTTATCTGTGATAGTTCTACTTACTGTTTAATAGAAGACTTACCTATATCCTTTTTTATTAACCTAGTTTTGCTTTAAAACTAAAAGTATATAACAGTTTATATGGAGTGATTACGTAAATGTTTGTTTAGGTACATATAATATAAAGTTTGTATCGAACTAGCTTTTACCCGCGGCATCGCTCGTATTGAATTTTTTTTGTAATAAAAAGTATCCTATGTTACTTCTAATACCTCCAAGAATATGTGTACAAAGTTTCATGATGATCGGTTAAGTAGTTTTCGGGTGAAAGCGTAACAAACAAACTTACATTCACATTTATAATATTAGTAGGGATTAGGGATTAAGGATAAATAAAATAACATATTTAACATTCCACACACGGTCTTTCATTCCTAAGATTAAGTTATAATTTTATGCCTGTTTTTCAGGGAAGAACAATTGTTATGTTTGTAATTTTTTTTTTATTTATATAATAAGACAAAATGTAAACAAAAAGTATGTATACTTATTATCAACAATATTAAATTGCCAATCTAGATAAAACGAAATAACCTACGTAAAAATTGTATCATGAAATCTATACCCGTCAACGTGGCGCGTTGTTTACATTCCAAATTTAATTTTTAAATTATGTACTGGTATTTACTTTACGTACTATTAATATTTTGTAGTAATTCGTACAGAATTAGAAATATAAAATTATAATTACTATATATAATTATAATTATGATTCAATAATAAATAATAAGAAAAATCGAGACGACGAAAAATATTATCATTTATACTTTTTTTTACTTACCAATAGTAGTGGGCCAGGCAGCCGTTGCTCTGGCCGAAATACAAACTATCAAATTTAATTATTAACATATCGTCAGCAGTCTAGCTGCTAAGGAGAAGTTAGGTGTCGTGGCTCGGTAGGTAAACATCCAAATTTACATTTTTCAATTAATTAAATAATTAGTACCTTCAGGGATGAAATGAAGAAATTGTATGTATTTAATATGAATATAATAGCATATATATAATTTTATAACCAAATTCAGCCACAAAATTATGAATATGTATATAATGTATGTTTATAAGTTTTATAGCATATTCTACTAAAAGCTACGTAAAAGGACATTGCGCTTGCATAAGTTAGTCACGAAAAGTCACACACACACACACACACACACACACACACACAAAACATTCGTATGTGCGTATACAAAAGATCTTAATAACAAAGTTTCTTTTAGTTGGTTACATATTCAACATAAACACAGACGCAAAAATCAAACGACAAAGTTGTATAGATTTCGTAATAACTAAACGAATGGATGATATTTAGTTTTCTCTGTTTAAAAGTCGATTAACTAGATAAATATCAATCTCATTACATTTACGTTTGAATTACATATTAACTTGTAGATAGATAGATGTGTATACTTACATATTGTTGAATTAATTTTATGACTGATTAATTTTATGTAAATAAATAAAAATAAATACATAAATAAATAAATTGTAGTTTCTATATTCTGTAAGGCAAATCGTGTTTGTCTGCGTCTGCTTTCTTGTATGCTGTTAATTGGCCTGATGGCGCAGTTTGCACGAATCATTCTTTCTACTCCTGCAGTAGTGGATTGAATTTCCGCTCCGAGTTTGGCTAAATTATACTCATTTGTATACGTATTTATTTTTGTAGCGAGTTACAACTTTTCATTTTACTATTTATCTGTGTTTTTCTGTAAGGTCGAGGTTCCCCAGTCGGGCTGCTCTTGTTGTTGAGCAGGATAAATCCTGATGTACCCCACATCGATAATGATGACTAATTGACTATTATATACCTTATACCTTAGTACATGTAAGAAACAATATTAATAATAATGACGATTAAAATTTCACTTTACAAAGGCTCGCGTTATGAGATCATGAGATCATTGTTTTTGTACGTCTGTTCGTTTGTAATTGTCTTGCGTTTCTTAGAAAATTGACTAACCGTGACATACATCACTGCACGAAAGGAGACTGTTATTTGAATAAAGATCTAAATTATTTTTGTGATACGTTTTCAAATCTCTAAAGATTGTATTGGATAGTAACGTAAGTTAAATAATTTTCTTGAAACTTCGAGTATTAAAAATTATGTGCAATGAAGTCATATATAGGTATTAGAAATTTGTCAATTATAATCTCTAGATATTAATATTCACATAATTATTCAGATTTTTGTAATGAAAATGAAAATAATATTTTTTTTCTGTACCATACTTATTACACTTAGTAATAGACTCACTCAATTAAGTGCAAAAAGCACTTGAGCCAGATGAAGTCGCTGATCCATTATAGACTAATTTACAAGAAAAATAGCAAGAAATGTCATCCCTTCGGACTTTTGTGTGCAATAAGGTCTTTTACAAGTTTATTTGTTTGATATTAGGATTAAATTTTAAGTGATTAATAAATGTACTGTTATTTTGGAAATTTTATTATTTTAAAACTAAAAGGTACATGTAAAGACTTAATTGTTCATTCAAGTCAATAGGTATGTATTAAAAAACTTAAATAATACATATACATACTTTATTGCAAACATTTTGGATCGATAGTTTGATAAATTAAAATCAGATTTCGTACCATCGGTATCATTTTTAAAACTATAAAAAATATAGACAATAACACTACCCGACATACATTTTAATTTAATTATACATATATACGTATGTATGAGTACCTCTTAACACAGTACCTATTAAGCAATGTTACAATAGAACTGCTTGTAAGTTGGAATCATTCATTATACGATTTCGCAAATGAGTTTTGGAGCGGAAAGATAATTTAGGATCAATTAGATTATTTCAAATTTAATGCACAATTACTTAAAATTTTAATCTTCCAACTTTTTAAAATTAACTTACATCTATTCTGACAAATAAAAGAGACAGTGTTTTTAATATTTTATCTGTATAAAAATAGTTTCTAGATCAATGGAAATATAATAAAACACGTCAAGCTACGTAAACAATGAAATACGTCAAGTTGTCATTCTCAGTTGTTGATATAGACACTTGACAATGATCACTACTCATGGTATAGAGATTGTCAATTAAACTAACCATTCAACATGTTAGTTAAACTCTAACCCTTGTACTATCTGGTGAAAGATGTCTTTTCCCAGCAGTAGGATGTCATTGGCTGAATCATTTCAGTTCAGCTCGCACAAATCATTATCAGTTCAGCCTATTGTAGTCCACTGCTGGACATAGGCCTCCCTATAGGATAATGATGACTATAACCTATACACCTTTTTCGTAAACTGATATGATTTGACTTCATACTGTGATAAACATTTTAACTGTTGCATCTAAATACGACTATAGTATTATTTTCAATTTGATATGATTTTTTTGTACTCCTAGGTCACTCTCTCTAGGTCCGGTTTACCAGATGGTAAAAGATTACCGTAGCTTATAGACGCCTCGATCACCAGAAGCATCGCAAGCGCGTTGCCAACCTTATCCCTGATCGTTGCCAGGATTTAGCTGTAATCTTCTGCGAGGGCAAGAAACCAGTCGGGCTGCTGGAGATTTTGGGTAGAATTTTCCTGCTGTGCCTTACCTCAATTGTATGTCTAGTTTTTGAATTTATTTCAACTAATTATTTTATAAAACTAACAACACAATGCTTATAAATGTAACAATAATTAAATAGAAAGCTAAGTTACGGTTAACTTTAATTGCGCAATGTTTGATAGACATAAGTTTTTGTGTTTGAAGTGATAATTAAGTCATTTTTACTTCCTAAAAGATCTTATCAGTTCCTCAATGATGACCATCGGGCGTGCGAACATATTACATGTGGTACCTTAAAAACCGGAAATATTTATTATGTAATAAGTTTTTCGGTACACACATTTACAAGAAAGCTATACGTTCGTATGTGGTTTTATTTAAATGTATATTTAAGTTTACTTTTATGTGTCGGTAGGCAAAGATATCTAGACTGTTTTCGCAAAATAAAAAATAAAGAAAGAAATTATAAAAAATGTGGATTCCGTTCTATGTGTTGTTACGTGATGTTTTGTAGTCTTTATTTTAATTTAAATGAATGAAAGGGATACTTATTAAGTAGGTACTTCTGCATACTTTATATATTTAGACATACAGAGGCACCTACATATAGAGGCTGTCAATTAATGCTTGATGAACTCGCAATGCTTGACAACTTTTACCTGTAATGGAATAAATAATTGAAAAAAAAACAGGAAATTTCTATGATTTATATGAAAAGCTATGTTTGACTGACGTTGATCGACATAATTTATATTGGTTACGGCAGTAAAGAATATTCAATTCAGAGCACCCCCTCTCTTCCCGTAGGTACCGTAAGAGGCGACTAAGGGATAACACAGTTAGTACATAACATAGTATAAAAAAGAAAATGAAGAAGACACGTGGGAGATTTATCAGCTCATGGATACCTTAGTTATTCACCTATATATTCTTTACTACCGTAGCCACACAGTAAAATATAGCCACCCCCTCTCTTTCCGTGGATTTCGTAAGAGGCGACTAATGGATAACACAGTTCCACTACCACCTTGGAACTTACAAAGCCGACCGGTGGCGGCATAATCATCCCACTGCTGGCTTTGAAATATACAAAACGAAGACGGGCAGCAGCGTTTTTGGTGCGACAAAGCCAGCCCTGCGGTCATCAACCCGCCTGCCCAGCGTGGTGACTATGGGCAAAACACACGAGCTCAAGCCATTTTTGGTGTGAACTTATGGAGGCCTATGTCCAGTAATGGACTGTGATCGGCTGAAATGATGATGATGATGATGATTCACGATGATTGATGAATGAATTTTTACCGTAATAGTTACAGGTTCAGGCGTCACTTTTCATAGATGTATAGACAATTAATCTCCTACATAATTCAGTCTTAGGTGCGACAAAGCCAGCCCTGCGGTCAATAACCCGCCTGCCCAGCGCGGTGACTATGGGCAACACACAAGAGTTCACGTCATTTTCGGCGTAAACTTGTGGAGGCCTATGTCCAGCAGTGGACTGCAATAGGCTGAAGTGAGTGAGTGAAGTGAGTAAAAGCCGTGATCCTGGGTGTTCTGAACATGTAACGTTATATCTACACATTATATAAATCACAGTATCAGTGATTATAAATATAAAAACTCATACAACTTAACCCAAACATTTTTTCCTATATGATGTGTCACAAAATATAGCAAATGTACACAAATACGTCAATCTTAATAGGTATTTAGGCGTGTATACATCGTAATTATTCTACTAAGGGCCTGTTTCACCATTTGTGGATAACGCTATTTGACTGATGACGATATCTTTTTCACAATCAAATTCCGCTATATTTCCGAGATATTTCTTCTCTCGCAAATATGAATCTAAAGCTTGTAGTTTATTAATTGACGTGAAACAGGCCCTAAGTAGGATATAGTACCTATTTTGAAGTCATATTCTCATTATATACTCTAATTGGTAACATCATAAAACACATTGGAATATACATAAACATCTACATATTAACGTGTAATTAACATGTGTTTAAATATGTATTAAACATATATTAATATATCAAGGGCCGTTGTAACATGTTCCAACGAAAAGTGGAAAGTTATATTCTATTATATAAAAGTGAATTAACATTTTACAAATTTCACTTTTTATTTGTTTCTATTAGCTAAACGTTTGCGGTAGAACCGGTTAAAAATCATAATGTACCGAATACAAGAGATCTACTGGTGTGTATAAATAGGTACACACAGCCCGTCTCAGCGGTTGTGGATAATGCTATTTGACAGATGATGGTATACAGATAAAGTTTCTCATATATTGTTCTTTTTTATAATCGAATTCCACTGTATTTGTGGGCTATTTCTATTAACAAATATGAATCTAAGTGTTGTATTTTATTAATTGAGGAGAAACGCTCTAATAGCCTAATTTACCTGCTGTTAAGGTCTATTTCTTATACATATACAGGATAATATTTATCTTCAAGTGGTAAAACTGGCCCTTAGTAGTCAAATGTACTGGTATAAAACTATAATATTAGTATATGAGGAAGCCGAAATTATATAATCTCAGGCAAAATAAGTTCAGGTTAATTTTCCTTTTTTTTCAATTCTTAGTATTATAGTCGAAATTCTTTCCATGAATAAATATTTATTTAATTTTAACGATTTTTCGATCATTAATGAAACAAATTTTTCGGATTTGATCGCGGTTTATTAGGTACGTTTACATGCCCGACGTTTCGGATACTTTACAGCAACCATGGGTCACGGGAGGACTCTCCTGGAGGGGAGGCATGTAGAAATCCGTAAAAGTTAGAAAAAGAATATTAATAAAATTATTTTTATTTCACTCAAGTTCAATAATATTTTTTTAAAACTTGTAGTGGATAATTTTTACTTTAAAACAGATTTATAAAATATTTTTTAGTTGATAAATTATAAGTTATTAAGTTTAAGTTTGACATGAAATTTTGGGTATAATATGCTAATAAATGAAAAAAAGACACGTGCTGATATTAAGTCACAGAAAAGTAGCAGTAATAAAAATTATAATGACATTTTGACAACTATAAAACATTTTTAAGAGTTGAAATCGTGTGTTACGTCTTCATATTAATTTTAAGACCACCAGGTTTCGAGGTTAATTATGACATACATTTTTATATGTATTGTCTATTCTTAGATCAAATTTTATGCATTAAAAATATTTTTAATATTTCCTTCAAGAAGAAAAATTAGAAACGTTCTCGACACTTGAGAATAAACACTTTTTAGAGTTGTAACTTTCCATATTTTGTGAAAAAAAAAAATTGATTGAAGATCAGACTATTGAGACGACATTGCTTTTTAGTAATATAGTCCTGGTTGTCATCTATCTATAACTGCGTATATGTGTATCGTATCTTTAATTTTGTTGTTTGTTTTAAATGAGTAATTTATATTATTATTATTAAATTATACAACCAACATTTTTTATCGTTAATCATATCGACATTTCTCTGCTATTTAATTGTTAATTACCATCAGCGTCGATCATCAGTTATGTAGGAATGGGAGAAAGAGCGAGTCTGCCCGCGCAGTCGTTACACACGCGCAATTCGACATGGTCAACTGTACTTGAACAGTACATTTGGTGACCGTCAAGCAGCGTGTCCCGTGTACGATTTGGCGCGCTTTTTTGACATTTTTATTTTTAATTTATGACCACAGACTATCTATGAGTTTCACATTTTTTTTGATTACCACAGACTATCTATGAGTTATCGAATTGTGTACGAAAGTGAATTAACATATATCGTGCTGTGAGAGTGAATGTGAAACTATGTGTTGCATAAGAGATTATATTTTCGGATGTTGATGTTTTTGTAAATTATAAACTATCTTCGATTTATAAGCATTTGATCGTTACTAGTTTTTACGTAATAGTTATGTTTGATTAAACATGAACTTATGATTATGTACATTTTTTGAAATAGGTTTAAATAGGTTAACGTTTTTCGTTTTTTGAAATTTATTCTCTCGTTGTCTTTAAGGCATAATCACGTAAGATCTTTGTTTATGTTCTGGTTTAAAAAGAAACGAAATTAAAAACCTTTTCGGGGACTAAATTTCTATTTTCAAACGATAGGTTTCCGTTTATTGTTTAGGAATTAAAACATAAAAAAAAAAAACATAACAAAGCCACGGAGCAAAAAAAATATAGTTATAAAGTAATCGTATAATATTTGAAAAAAAAAAAAACTATCGCTGCAATTAAATTTCTCTAAAAAAGACTAATACTATTTTGTAAGTGAGGAATATTTGATTTATTTTTTAGTCTATATTTCTAAAAGTAATCGGTCTCATCTGATACATGCATAATTAAATGCAATAGAAATTTACTTTCGTTTTATTCATACATTTTATGTATGAGCATTTTAATTTTCATATTAACGTAATAAAATATGATAACATCCATAGCTTATTTTTTAAAAAATATACATTATAAAAAAAATCAGATTATTACCAGCTATAAATTGGTTTTCACAATATTAAATAAATATCGTAAAACGGGGTCAAAAGGCACGATTTCGAAGTTCGCTCGTTAATTTTGTATATACGATAACGATACTCACAAAATATAAGCAAAAATAGAGTACTTAATTATTTTACTAGATTATTTTATTAGACATGAGCACTTAAATATTTAAATTATTTATAAATTATAATAGAGTAATAATATAGTCCTTTTTCTATCTTATATTTTACTACTATGATAAAAAATAATAAAATATATTCTTGCCACAAAAAGATTTAAACCAAACATACGTTGTTCCCATTCATACTTAAATCGGGGTGAATTGAAACCAGAACAGGCGAAATAAGGAAAAATGCCAAAGGTTGGCAAACATTTAAAACGAATTTTAGTAGATACTGTAATTAATACAGTCTGATAATCTCACTTCTTCATATATCTTGTACTATATCGATGTTAAGCAGATTTATAAATAGTATTTTTTATTAATTTAATTGTATGAATTACTTGCGGTTTTAGTCTTTAAATGCAATATTTATAGCCTCTGGGTTATATTTCTGGTACTGTTTTGTTTGTTGTTTTTATATTCGGAGTATATTACGTAGTCTGAACCTTATATTGAAATATTCATGAAAAGAAAGTAAAAATACAGTGAAAATAAATAATTAATAATAATTATTATACAATTAAAAGTGAAAACCCTATCCCTGTTCAACCTTTACTGTTCCAAGTAACCCCTCACGCGTCCATATTTACTTGTTTTGTCGTGCCTACTTAAACGCAAGTATTTCCCATTCACAGGACCTTTTAACCTCGTATGAAATCGAAATTGGCATATTTTTAAATAATTTATCATATAAATTAATAATATTAATACGCTTACCTTTTTGTGAGTATATACAGTAAAATAAATTACTTGTTATTGGAAACTTATTTTTTTTAAGTAGTAGTGAGAACACAATTCGAGGAGGTACGTTCATTAGACAATTTTTTTGAAAATTCGCCACTGGTTTGGCGATATTAAAGTCAAGTTGTAGTTATAGTCGAGATATTTCATTAATACGTTAAAATTAGTCAAATCAATTTCAAAGGTTTTAATTTAATGAATATCATTGCCGAATTTCATTCGCGGTTTCGTCCCTATTGATACAGCAATTTCTAGTATACCCCTTACACGGTAAAATACTTGAAAATTAAGTAAATTAAGAATTTTTTTAATTTTAAATCCGTCATTTACAAACAAAATATCTATATTATTTTATAAAAAAAAAATATAGTCAATTATTCTTTTTTTTCAATTATAATTGGCTGGATTATTTTTATTCCGTGTCGTTTTAAAAATATTGTATAATAGGACCTTTAAGGGTAGTAATTATAAAGATGAATAGCATTTGCATGCAGCATGAAATAGAAAGTAAGTTGTCGAAGTGGTACCGTCGTGTAGTCATTTCACGCTCACTGGTCTGGGGTAGTTAAAATCATATCTTTAATGGCTGAAAGGCGAGTAAAATAATGATAAAAGAGACAGCATAAAAATGATTATGCTACTCTAAACATGCGTTATTAAAAATTAAAAAGAAAACAGATTCTGTCCTCCCATCGTGTCGGTCTCTGTATGTATTGTCCAAGTGACAAAACGAAAGTTATGTTTAACAACCAAGTCAAACCGAGACCGGTATCGGTCGATGGTACCCTTCTCGAAGTTGCTCAGGATTATATTTACCTAGGCCATACTATCCAACTAGGCCGCAACAACTTCGAGAAGAAGGCTGACAGGAGGAATCGGTTGGGCTGGGCGGCGTTTGGTAGGCTGCGTCGAGTCTTCACTTCGAAGATTCCGCAATGCTTGATGACAAAAGTCTTCGAGCAATGCGTCCTGTCTGTGTTAACATACGGAGCCGAGACGTGGACACTGACGAAGGGACTGGTCCACAAATTTAAAGTCGCTCAACGTGCAATGGAACGGGCTATGCTTGGGGTTTCTCTCAAAGATAGGATTAGAAATAAGACTATCCGCGAGAGAACGAAAGTAAACGACATAGCCCACAGAATTAGCAAGTTAAAGTGGCAGTGGGCTGGTCGTTCATCTGTGTCGCAGGATCGATAGCCGTTGGAGTAGACGGGTCCTAGAGTGGAGACCGCGTCTTAGCAAACGCAGTGTGGGACGTCCTTCGGCCCGTCGGACCGACGATCTACGTAAGATTGCCGGTGTAGGCTGGATGAGAATTGCGGAAAACCGGGATGTCTGGCGCGAACTTAGGGAGGCCTATGTCCAGCAGTGGACTGCCATAGGCTGAAGTGATGATAATGAGATTCTTGTACTAAATGTAATCTGTGAAATTGTTAATTGATAAAAGTAATAATTTCTCAGAAGGGCTTGTTGCTTTAGCCGATTTTATTCAAAGAAAAGTTAATCACATAGGTTCACTCTTAGTTTCATTGGCTTCCATGAAAGTTAGAACAAATACAACAAAAAAATGCGCTTTCGATATCTACTTAACAAAAACATTTAATACATTAGTCTTTAAATACACAAGGAAAAATTATGAGAAAGAAATTTATAAAGAAAAATAAACCTTAAATTTTCCAACATCAATTAGAATAAACAATTTTCCACTTATCGTGTGACATAATCAAATGAAAAATTTCTTGTCTAATAAACTGTTTTTATTATCAATCACGCGATAAAAAATACGTATTTTTAATGTATGCAAGTGTGAAGTCACGCTTTGAGTTCGTTACTACGTAAAAGTAAGAGTTGTTTAATTACGTAACGGGTTTATCGTGTTGAAATATATATCTAAAAGACCTCAAGACGGTAAAAACATAATTCTAGAAACGCCATAGTAAGTAAAATAAATACCGGTAAAGATTTCGTCGAGCCAAATAGATCGAGAAATTTAACCTAAAGATATAAATACTATAAGCCAAAGATAGGAAATCGATATACTTTTTCGATAAAATTTAGAATATAACATATAATTATTAGGACTGTCAAAACAAAATAAAATATAATAATTGTGTTTGCTCGCAAACGAAAAAAAAACCCGACTTCAATTACATCGACGAGTATTACAACGTAGATCGACGAAAAAATAGTCAAGTAACTACGCGTTATCAAAGATTACTCAAAAAGTAGTTATCAGATCTCAATAAAATTTATATGTGACCACATGACAAACATCAGCTTTCGATTAAATTAAAAATTATCAAAATCGGTACACCCAGAAAAAAGTTATTGCGGATTTTCAAGAAGTTCCCTCGATTTCTCTAGGATTCCATCATCAGATCCTGGTTTCCTTATCATGGTACTAAACTAGGGATATCTTCTTTCCAACAAAAAAAGAATTATCAAAATCAGTACACCCAGTAAAAAGTTATTGCGGATTTTCAGGAGTTTCCCTCGATTTCTCTAGAATCCCATCATCAGATCCTGGTTTCCTTATCATGGTACTAAACTAGGGATATCTCCTTTCCAACGAAGAAAGAATTATCAAAATCGGTACATGCAGTAGAAAGTTATGAGGTATAATACAACGTAGGTTGACGAAAAAAGCGTCAAGTAAAAACGCATTATTAGATATAGCTCGAAAAGTAGTTGTTAGATTTCAAATAAATTTAACTGGGACCAATTGGCACACACCACCTTTCGATTAAAAAAAATTTGTCGAAATCAGTCCACACGGTCAAAAGTTCTGATGTAATATACAAAAAAAAATACAGTTGAATTGAGAACCTCCTCCTTTTTTGGAAGTCGGTTAAAAATAAGTAAATGATAAATATTCCAATATACATATAGTAGGTTAATGAACAATGATTGATTGTATTTCTTTGTATACTTAGTCTCCATGCAAAACTCATCGATCTTGAGTAAAACAAAACAACAGAACATGATATATATCTAAATAAATTAAAAAATGAAATAAATTATAAATAAATACATTAAAAAAGAACAATAAAATTTATTATGATTATTAAGCTGTGATTGTTCATACCAAAAATAAATATTTTAGGTTTTTGGAACGAAGTTCCTTACGGCAGGCTTGACATTTGGGGGGGCGACCGAACTGAAAAAAATGTGATACTAAAACCGTAAGAAAAATATATAACGGAAGTGACGTAATATCAGTTAAACGACTGTATAATATTACTAGTAAACTTTTTTAAATTATTTATGTAATTTTATACTGTCGACAAAAAAAAAATAAAGACGAAAAGAAAACACGAAGACACGTTTTTTATTTCACTTAATAGTTTGTATTATTATTATTTTGTTTGATTTATTTTATTTTACGGTATTTGTTATTTTCTATAATACTAAATTTCCTAAAAACTTCTATGTACTTAATTAAAAATCAATCAACAAAATTAAAAAAAATCAAGAACTAGAAAACATATATAAAATTCAACATTTTTTTAAATTGTGTTGCTTTTATACTATCCGAAGGAACTTCGTTCCTACCTGGTGTCCCATGACACCACATTATTTTGTAAACATAATACAGTCATAATTATTTGTTAAGGTCGGTCTAAAATCCCGTTTATTAAAGAATCTTCCTGTAAAATGCATTAGTAAATAGAGGAAATAAAATTGGTCAAGTAACGTAAATAAATCTTATGATTCAAATAATTTCTAAATAATATTATTAAAGCAGGTTATAATTTAGTATTTTTTTGTTTCTGAAAAATTTTTTAACAAACGAGTTGTGGACTATAATAATTAAAATTTTATTTTTGCTTTTATCCTTTGCTTTCTTTTGAGTGTCTTGAATTTAATGTTCCTTAAACTAATCCTCTAATTAACAGTTGTTATCCCCTTAATAATAAATGGCACTATCACAAAGAGGTTTCCAAAAGATCCTCAAATATTTCAAAGTACGCATATTTAACATCTTGACGCAAATTTTTTTAAAATTTTGAATTTTATTGTAATATCGTTTCATGTCCTTTTTGTAAAAATTGTAACTGTTCAATTAGTACGATACCAAAGTCTTGTGATATGCAGGGGAGCGGAAAAGCTATTCATTTATTGATAACTTAAATTATTGATATATTAAATTATTATTTTAATTAATTATCATAATATTGTTGATTATTTATGGCCAAACATTTCAGTTTCACTCTCGAGTGACGTCTCTCTGAATGATGTCATACATATATGTATTATATATTAAGTTTCAATGCTCTGGTACTTTTTAATTGCTTCAGATTAAATTAAAGGGAACCTCTAAATACAAAGATATATTATATAATCTTAAACACAAAAGCAGAGATGATGTTAAAAGCTAGTACCGACAAACTTTAGCTGTTGCTAGTAATGAGAATATTTTCCCTCAGTTATGATGCTTCACATTTGACGTACGTTACACAACATCATTGTATCTATGAGAATACGGAAGTTACCGAATAAACCTCATTTCTAATTACGCTAGTCTCGATCATATGCATCACTCATTACAACTGTGAGCGTGCTCTTAAACATTCGCGTGTGTGTTAAATGACGAATAAAGAGAAAAATGAAAAAATGCCAAAGGACCGATCGAAGGGCGACAATTGTAATGCTCTTGCGAGGATTTTAAAGGACTTCTGTAGCTGTTCGGAGAACGCCGCCTGGTCTCCAGATATGACGTCAGACCGCAAGGGTCCCTTCTTAAAGAGTGAGTTGACGAACATGTCAGGCATGCGCAGACGAATTATGACGATAGCAAAGAGGAAGAACAGAAATTCGTCGCCCGAACCGAAACTGAGCCGTGACACCTTTGACAAGTCTGAAACTTTGACATCCAACCTTATAAGCACCACACTAAGTTCAAAGAACAGCACAATAGGAAGAAACATCGACAACTTTCTCATATCACGTCAGATGGTCGCTCTGGATGAGGACTTGTACGAGAAGCCAATACAAGTGAAAAATTCCACGTACGGAGAAAATTGGTCGCTGAGTAAATCATGGAAGAACAACAATTTGGACTTCTTCAACCAAACGCCTAACCAAGAAACAAACAAATTGATCGAACGAAGTTTCACCTTAGAGAGAATAGACGAGGTGCCAAAAGTAAAACGGGATAGAAAGTTTAAAGAACAAATCCGTTACGATAGGAATATAAAACGTCATATCAGGATACGGGTGATGCTATCCTTAAGGATGAGACGGTACGTTAAGAAGAGGTTGCGAAAACAGCCCCATTTGCCCAATCAGAATGTAAACGTGCCTCCGAGGAAGTTTATTCGCGGGACATCAACAGTGTCCAGCTTCGGGACGAGGTCGTATCGAAGTGTAATGACGGATAAGAACAGTGATGGGACGGTATTGTTCGATGTCCACGAAGCAAGGAATTCGACGCTAGAGCTGTGCCACGACTACAGTGAGGAACTCGACACTTTGGATATTGCTTTGCGCGCCGGTAATTTTAGGTAGGTCTTTTGTATATTCAAAATAGAACAGTTGTAAAGTTAAAAGATAAAAGTTTAACAAAATATAGCGTATAAATCGAACTTACAATGTTTTTTTTTCTGAGCAAGAGAGAATTTAAAAACAGAAAAACAAAAATTGAAGCATGCGAAACAAACAGTTTGCAAAATTTTAAATTCACATAAAAAATGTAGGCAATAACATTAATTTCAGTTTTTTTAAACAGCAGACTATAATTTTTGTGGGTTACAATTTATGTAATTTTTTATAGTATAAATGTATATTTGATGTTTAGCAAACTATTTTTTACTTGCATTGATTTTATAAAGTTAAGCAAAATATTTATGGTCTGAATCTCTCTATGCGAGTTAACTTTTTAAATATTTGATTTTTAAACTACGTTTATCCCATACATTCTCAAAGCAGTTGGTATTAACTCGCAACTATTTTTTTTATCTCTCGTCAAATTTGGATTTCCTTAGGCTCTATATGTTTATCATATAAAGTACGAAGATTTTTGATCATGCAAAAAAGTTAATCTACTAGAGGAAAAAAACCTAGAAATAAATTAACTTGTTCATAATTGCTTAATATTATTTTAAATTTATGCGTGATATGTACGGCGAAACGGGTAACGCGGATGCTATAATTACAAGCGATCTAAACTACGGTTAGTCATTGAACCTTTGGGGCCAGTGACAATAGACTTCACGCTGTCTACCTTCGCTTCCGGAGGTCAGAACACGTTCAGATAATTCTAAATGAATATTAACTTTGTAACCCAAATCATAAAGTGAATTTGAATGATGATTGTAAGTTTTTAATATTTATAGCGTATAAATCGAAATTACAATATCTACATTCCGAATCGGTGGTAGTTTTACTTTTTCAAAAATAATAATTTATTTTAAAGTGTTAATTTGTAAAATGACGATTCGAAAGTGCTCATTCCTATTTGAATAAAGCTGTTTTCCTTACACTTTTAGATATAATCCACTTTGGGGTAAAAGTATTTTCTTAATATAAAATACTCAATTCATTACCCTACTCCATTAGGATATGGATAAAGACTTTGAAAAAAAAAAAAAAACACTCGGTTAATCATTAATTCTCAGACTCTCTCAAGCGTGCGATTAATGCTTAAAAAAATGGTTGCTAATGTTTTGATTGAAGATAACTGTCAGTCATCTACATCAGTACACAAATTGTACATACTCACATATAAAAGTAGGTCAATAAAATACTTTTTGCAGCACATGAAGCTTAAGCCACATTGTCTAGATACTTATAAATAATTTTATTGTTTACAATAAACAATTTTAGTTTATATCAGTCAGATGTACAGAAAATCTTATGACTATAGTTTTTTCGACTTCAAAAAAAAAAAGAGGAGTTTATTCATTTCGACCGTATATATATATATATATATTTTTAATGTATGTTCGGTACGTTATAACTCCGTCGTTTATGAACCGATTTTGAAAATTCTTTTTTTGTTGGAAAGGAGATATCCCTAGTTTGGTACCATGATAAGGAAACCAGGATCTTATGATTGGATCCCATATAAATCGAGGGAAACTCTCGAAAATCCACATAACTTTTTACTGGGTGTACCGATTTAATGATTTTTCGAAAGCCAATGTTTATCATGTGGTCACATTTAAATTTAATCGAGATCTGATTACAACTTTTGAAGTAATCTTTGATAATGTGTATTTACTTGACTATTTTTTCGTCTATCTACGTTGTATTACTTGTCGATATAATTGAAGTCGGTTTTTCTTCGTTTGCCTGCAAACACAATTATTTGAACCATGAGACTCCACAGTGTAGTGGTTATCACTTTACATAAAATGATTATGATATAAATAAATAAAATAAATTTGCTAACTAAATATTTATATTTGTAACGTGATAGTAGAGTTCCTTTGTTGCTAGATCATTTGATGACTACTGAGAAAAATATAAAATTATATCTATAACTCAATTTAATCATATACTGATTAAGATGAGTTTGTGATAATAAAGTTAAATATAAAAATTAATATGCAGTTGTAAAAAAAACTAAATTATTACATTTGTGTTGTTAAAAAAATTGCAATACAGCATATCTTACTAGAGAATATCGTCATTTTAACTGTTTACTATTAACGCTTAAAATGGCGAGTCTCTGCTTCCGTTATCTGAAAGCATTTATAACACAATCACAATTACCCACACCACGACAATCATCCTGATAGTCAACACAAACAAACTGTCGTCACTCAGAATTAAGCCCGCGATTGTTTAAATTACGATCACTGCGCCATCTCACTGTTAAAATCACATGGATATTGTAATTACTAAACATATTACGTATAAACTTTTGAAATGATTTTGACGGGCATATAACTCATGGTAATTTAAATAAAATTTCCATATTTATACAATTTAAAACCTATATAAACAATATTTAAGCCAATCTAACATGTTTTAAGATCTATTTTTGACATAAATTAAATTACTAAACTACCTGAACCCGTGTTTTCATAAATAGAAAATACAAATTAGTTGATCATACCATTGTATATATTCAATATGTAAAATTCTCTTGTCGCGTTGTTTGTAGTTAAACTCCTCCGAAACGGCTAGACCGATTCTCATGAAATTTTGTGTGCATATTGGGTAGATCTGAGAATCGAACAACATCTGTTTTTCATACCCCTAAGTTATAGGGGGGGGGGGGTTTAAGGGGCTTTATAACATATATGGCAAAACAACGTTTGCGGGGTCAGCTAGTAGCCTATATTTGTATGAAACATATATTAAATATGAGCTACAGTTAAACCCATGGCTATTAACACAGTATTAATATTTAAGTAAATGAGTTAGTATTTAACACGATGCCACTCTAAATACTGAGGTAGAACACAGTAGGAAATTTCCTGCTGAAATACGGAGCAGCCCGTCTGGGGTAGTACCTTTTCTTTTTTTTATGTCACTAGGTCGGCAAACAAGCGTACGGCTCACCTGATGGTAAGCGATTACCGTAGCTTATAGACACCTGCAACACCAGAAGCATCGCAAGCTCGTTGCCGACCCAATCTCCCTAGGAGCTCTGGTCACCTTACTCACCAACAGGAACACAATACTGCTTGAAAACAGTATTATTTTGCTGTGATCTTCTGTAAGGTCGAGGTACTACCCCAGTCGGGTACCTGGAACTTACAGAAGATCACAGCTAAATAATACTGTTTTTAAGCAGTGTTGTGTTCCTGTTGGTGAGTAAGGTGATCAGAGCTCTTGGAATAGGGGATAATAGGGTCGGCAACGCGCTTGCGATGTTTCTAGTGTTGCACTTGCAGACGTCTATATGCTTACCATCATGTGAGTCGTACGCTTGTTTGCCAAATCGTCAATTTTTGCTAAAATCAGAAATGTTGCACTCGTTTCATTTTCGTTGTCGATTTACTGCGATTTCGGTAATGAAAATATACAGAATGATATTAATATAGTTTGTAGACTAACACTTAGTTAATTAAGAATAAAAAAAAAAACATATAAAACAAAACATATATGAAAATTACGTTTGAAACATTTTAAATATAATTAACTAAAAATCTTAAATAATTAAACGTCAGACGGGTTTAGTAATTAAGGAATAAAAAATATTTTATATATCATGCTTTTTGTATGAATAATTGTTGAAAGTGCTTTAATATAAAATTATAATTAAAAAATAGTGTTTTGTCTGTTGCCAAGAAACTTATAAAACTCTAGACCAGTTTGGTAAGGTAGTCGCCAAAACTGACCGTTGCGCTAGTTATCGTGTGTTTTTGACAAATAATTGTAAAAGTAAATTTATATGTGAATATGCGTTTGCGCACCGATCACAGTACTGGCCGTTGGCGCTGGCGGTCACGGGTTCGATTCCCGCTCACTACAAATATTTGTATTGGTCATATAGATGTTTGTCGTGGTCTGGACTTTTAGGCTTGTGTATTGTGTTTCCGGATACAGGAGAAAATCCTACTGGGAGTCGTTGAGTGTGAAACATTTATATGTTTATTTATTTTCTGATACTGAATTCTTATTGTTGGCCATGGATTTATTCACGATTAAGCCTGTACCATACCATTGCTGGGCATAGACCACTCTCTCCGTGTGAAAGAAGGGTCTGTTGAACTTAATTCAAATAATTAGAGATTAATCGGATACTCCACTGCGGGGATATCTTTTTATTTTATTTGATATCACTTAAGTCGGCAAACATGCATACGGCTCATCTAATGGTAAGAGATTACCGTAGCTTATAGACGCCTTCAACACTAGGAGCATCGCAAGCGCGTTTCCGACCCAATCCCCAATCTCCCCTAGGAGCTCTGGTCACCTTACTCACCAACAGGAACACAATACTGCTTGAAAACAGTATTATTTAGCGGTGATCTTCTGTAAGGTTGAGGTACTTCCCCAGTCGGGCTGCTCCATATTTTGAGCAAGAAATTCCTGCTGTGCCCTACCTCAGTACTATCAAAGTATAAGTACGTTAATTACTTATATATCAATGTCTGAGATTTTGTTCTAGTCCCTGACATGGGTTCTTCAAATATATTAAACAAGTGTTTTAGTAGCGATAAAATAAAAATATTACAGCACTAGAGAAAAAAAAAAAGAAGAACTTTTTTCATTTCGTGCGTGTAACAGTAACTGTGCATACACATACAGCGCCATCTAGCGAGCAATAGCTAAACAAACATTCTTCGCAAAAGTGGCTTACCTAGGTAGCTGAACTTTTCATAGATGGCGCTCTGCTGAGTTGTACGCGTTGATGTCTTTTATATGCACATTTATGTTAATATTTTTTTCATATAACTTCGTTATGCGCCAGTATTTTAATATTATTTTCAAAATCTTTATTACATATCTACGACAATAAAAATAAAGACAATGTGACCGAATTTTTGTTAGCAAAATTGGTTACTGCAATCACATGAAAGAACACAACATAATGCTCAACAATATCAACAGTAGTAGTCGCCGTAGTCGAAATCGGATTGATATAAATAATCATAAATGTACTTCGTCATTATTCATCAACGTTTCAGACATAATTAACATTAATATTATAAAACTTGTTTTCTTGAGAAATGAAGTTAAAATATAAATATTTAATTTATCAAGTTGTACTAAAAATATTCATATTAAGATGGTATTAAAATTGTCCCAGGAGCGGTCGTTTAGCTGTCGAGGGCTGGTGGTGCGGGCGCGCGATGGCGGGCGGGCGCGCCAACAACGGAGCCCTCGCGCTCCATTACGCGGCAGCGCGGGGCTGTCTTGACTGCGTGCGGTTACTAGCCAACACTACACCTGACGTTTCGTGAGTACTTACGTTATACTTTTTTAAGAAAAACTTCTTTACTTACACTTGACTTGGGGAGTAAGCTGGCGAATGCATGACGAGAGTGTTAGAAAAAATGTGATTGGGCGAGGCGAACGGAGCAAGAGAGAGAGGTGCGAGCACACATTTTCTTTCTCTCTTTCTCCCATAGCTAGTCGCGTTTCGTATATCTAAGACACAGTGCAGGCCTATTGTGCAGGTCTCTTGTTAAAGAAGTCTTACTTCATTCGTGTGGTCTAGCCACACTCGGTTTTTATAGTTATATTACCTAGTAGAATTACTTTTTTATTTTGAATTAAATTTATGGCTGGCATGAGCTTTTTTATGTATGAGTAATGACTCTTTCCTGATGAGCAATGTTCAGTGGTCTGTACACACACACACACACACACACACACACACATGCATCAGCCTATCGCAGTCCACTGCTGGACATAGGTTTCCACAAATTCGCGCCAAAAATGGCGTGAACTCGTGTATTTTGCCCATAGTCACCACGCTGGGCAGGCGGAATGGTGACCGCAGGGCTTTGTCGCACACATTATAAACCTTTTTTTCTGAGTAAATTGGGCTTTAAAACATCACATTTGTTAAAAGTTAATAAATATCGGAGAAAGAGAAACAGCGAAGATCATCTTTGTCGCACCGAAGACACTGCTGCCCGTCTTTGGCTTCTGTATTTCAAAGCCAGCAGTTGGATAGTTATCCCGCCGTCGATCGGCCATTTTAAGTTCTAAAGTGTACTGTAAACTATACTGTACTGTGGGCTGTAACTTTTCAATAAATAGCCTATTGAAGCAGTTTTTCAATAGTAACAAAATTTAGATTAAAGGTTGTAATTTCGTGTCTAGTTCAAGCGTTTCTATTGGATCTGATTGTCAATTAAAAAAAAAAAAAAAAAAAAAAAACGAGTTACGATAAAGAAATTACCTAAAAACCTTGCAGTGGATTAATCTCTAACCATTCCCCTTGATATGATAACTCCTTAACAGTATAATTATCTATAAAGTCGTTTTAGTTCTGTGAAGGATAGGGAAAAATTATTATAACATACGTATAGCTTTTAAAATCACAGTATTGCACTACCAGTGATGCATTGTTGCAAAATATTGGTTGCGCCTGAGGCTGTATTACTGACATACAGTTATTATAATAATTAATGCATGAAATATATGGTACCAGGCTGCCGCCGCTCGGTGTCTATGATGCGTCGACCTGTGTTTACATGCATTACTTAACATGTAATTTGGTTAGACCTATTTATGTTTTCCAATTACATTCTATTGTTCTACAATTCCTTATAAAGGTTTTGTTTCTTTTTGTATGGATATACACAATACTACGCATATTTTGTTCATATCACAATTTCTAATAACCAAGAGAGTGTAATAGCTACGCGTAATTATGATACAATTTGAATATTTCTCTATTCAAATTTTTATTTCTTTTGTAATACCGGCCAGTTAACGCATTGTTTTTTTTTTGTTACGTGCTTTCAAATTCATTTAATATATCCATGCTAATATTATAAAGCTGAGAAGTTTGTCTGTTTGTTTGTTTGAACGCGTTGGTCTCAGAAATTGCTGGTTCAAATTGAAATTTTTGTGTGTGGGATAGTTCATTTATTTTTATTTATTTTATTTTATTTTTGGAAACTTACAGCTAAAATTAGCAATAATATAAATTATAACAACAGAAAGCCATTGACAAGTTTCCTCGTGCAGCAATAACTTAACAATAGTGTTGTGTTGGACAAGTAGAAAATGAAGAGATTAAACAATATTTATAAAAATGTGAGCAGACAAAGTTCTGTGTTTGTAAGTTGTAACAGCTCGGTTAATTTTAAACTTTTAGCTAACAAAGCTTCGACGGAAAAAGCGTTTATTTAGTAACTGCTTCAATTTAGCAGAAGTAGTATGATATAAATCAATATCACACTCGCCGGAAATCAAGTTGAAAGACTTACAAGCGCGAACAGTAAATGAATTCTTAGTATAATTTGTGGATGCAAATGGTACGTGTAACGCATATGTTTGTTCCGTTTACGGAGAAAGGCTATAGGCAATATTATCTTTAAATATATTTCTTTTCTCGGATTAACGCGGATGAAACCGCGGACCACAGCTAGTATTTTAAACCGAATATAAAAATCATCATATCAAAAATTTCGATCTAGCGGGTACATCATTCCATAGCTTAATTGGCTAGAGCGCCGACACGGTCAGTCGGAGACGCGGGTTCGCTCCCCGCTGGAGCGGTCAATTTTTGATATGATATTCAAAAATGTTTAGAATTCCTAATGTGTGGGTAACACAAAAATAAAATCGTACATATTATAAAAAAGAAATTTATTTGAAAATTACTTGAACGCATTTTCTAACAGAAGATCAGTGGATCGTTGAAGATGGTTTAGTCACAGCTATAATGGCATCACTGAAGCGTTGTATGTTACACGTATATGGTCATAATGACTGTGGTTTTTGTTTATCAGCTGATAACTGTCCAATCACGAACGGTAACGGGTCCATAAATAACTGTTTGTTATCATGATTATGATAAATTATGGTCATTTATTATTATAAAATGATAAAATTTAATGTTTCCTGTAAATTATTGCTTAAAACTCACAAGACAGACATTGCATGCCATGATTCTACATTTGTTATCTCATTTCCGTTTCCAGTACCGAATAAGGCCAATAAATACTTTAATGATAATTAATTAAAAACTTACTTTTTTGGTTACGTCAGCAAACATAATTTTAAGAAAAATGATAATGAAAAAATAAGGACGCATAATTTTCGTAATTTATTTTATAGTAAAATTGATTGATTGGTTTAATGACTTTCAGTTATGCTATAGTAAAATTATAGAACCGTAAAATAGGTAGACTGTTTGAAATTATTTTTATCACTTCTTCAATCATTGTCAAATTTTATTTTCATTAAATAATGATTTGTAAAGGAATATAAATAATAACTTTAACTTTATTGTATTATTCAATAGTTTTTATACATTTTTTAATACAAAAAGTTCACAGTTAAAACGTCCAATTAAAATGTCATTAATCAACAATTTTATCTACGATGATTAGAATTCATCACGTCTCAATTTTTATACTGCACTCAAATAAAGAAACGACTACACCGGTGAAAGCGTTACCGAATTAATTGCGCTTATCCAAGATCATACAATCTGCACATCTTCACACTCGAAGGATCGCTACCACATTTATGAGAGCCTGGTACTTCAGATCGTTCAATCTGTGAATATTAAGAGGTTCTTTTTGTATTGTTTTATTTTATAAACTAACCTCCTTTCTTATATAACAACATTAGTTTTAAGTCTCTTCAGAGAAATTTATTGATCGAGGATTTCTGCTATGTTATATGCGCCTGGTATTTTAGATCTACTAAACCAGAGGTTACCAAATGTTTTTTTTTGTGTCGTAGACCCCTTGCCATGTTTGGATCTACCCAAAATTGAAACTTAACTGATATTGATTTTTTTTTTATATATAAAGTTATGTCCACAGGCTTAAAGTGCCCATGCTTTTGTTATTTCAATTTTTAGTTTTATTACTGATCGTTTACTTGTTACACTACTGCAGCTTACATTAAGAGAATTAATTATTCTGTCACACTTATTATCTAGTTAACGTATATGTACACTTATGGTCTACTTGGCCTGACCTGATATTGATTTGTAAATTTTGTAACTGTAGTGAAGTTTACTGTAGTAGTTATCCACAAACCCGCATTGGAGCAGCGTGGTCGCTCTGATATTTTTCTTACATGTGGAAACAGGCCTATGCCCTAGCAGTGGGATTTAACACGTTGAAGCGTAGTGTAGTAACACGGATTCATTATAATTTGTGTGATAAACTATCAGTTTATATATTTTTAAATATTTTCTTCACACTTTACTTTTCAAGATTCAGTAAACGAATAAACGTATTTGTCTCACATTTGTATTTATAGAGAAACAAAATGAACAAGTCAGTGCAAGTTTGCAAAGCTCTGAGACTACGCATATCCTTGTACAAATATGGTATTGGTATATCATTATTAGGTTTTTACAAGTTCAAAATGTATTGCGACCACAAAGCAAGTGTCTACGTCCTACAAATTACACAATTTTATAAATATACATAATATTTTTTTTAATTCATAGGTACTTTTATAAATAATGTGTATGTCTTTATATTATAAGATAGTAGGTATAATGCAAGTAAATATTTCAGTATATGGCTACGGCATTAAAGAGTATAGCCACCCCCTCTCTTTCCGTGGATGTCGTAAGAGGCGACTAAGGGATAACACAGTTCCACTACCACCTTGGAACTTAAAAAGTTGACCGATGGCGGGATAACCATCCTACCGCTGGTTTTGAAATACACAGGCCGAAGACGGGCAGCAGCGTCTTCGGTGCGACAAAGCTAGCCCTGCGGTCACCAACCCGCTTGCCCAGCGTGATGACTATGGGCAAAACATATGAGTTCACGCTATTTTTGGCGTAAACTTATGGAGACCTATGTCCAGCAGTGGACTGTGATAGGCTGAAATGATGATGATATCAGTGTATGTTGAGATCCACTATCGTAGACCCCCATTTTCATTTTATGGACACCCCTGTTGTCATAGACCCCTTGCAGGTTGTCATAGACCCCTTTCAGGTTGTCATAGACCCCTGAGGGTCGATATAAACTACTTTGGGAATCACTGTACTAAATTAAGCTAAATAATATAAATATTTTTTTAACATTTTTAATCTCAAATTATTATCTAATTTAATTTATATTACAAAAAAGAAATAAAATATATATTTTTTCACAATATTTTTTTAGCGTTAACAGAACGAAATCGATAAATTATGTTTTATATCATATTAATTTTATAAATGAAGGCATTTTGCTTCCGGTTAAGTATACGTATTTACAAGCTACGTAAATTAGTCCTTTACCAACAAGTGTTGACAATTGTGTAAGAGTACTTGTAAAGCTATTAATTTCATAATTATGTTTTAATATATAGCTTCTTAAACTGGATGCATGATTCCATGACATAATGTAATAAATCTTATATATAAAATTCTCGTGTCAACAATGTTAGTTAGAATGCTCCTCAAAAACGGCTAGACCGATTTTTATGAAATTTTGTATGCATATCGGATAGGTCTAAGAATTGGCCAACATCTATTTTTTATATCCCTTAAGTTACAAGGAAGGGGGGGATTAAGGTGGTTAATAACACATATGGCAAAACAACTTTTGCGGGTCAGCTAGTCGTCTGTAAATTTAGTTCGTGTAAATACTGAAAATTCGTACACTTTTCTTAATATAAATGACTGCCTGTGGAGTATTTACGATATAAGTCGTATAAAGGTCACAGGTCATATAAATATTGGTCTAGGAGTGTGTATTTTGCGTTGTGTGTTGAGTGTACGGAAGATTCAGACACGGAATTTTTATTTTACTAGGTCATTGTGACGTTTGGGTTTCTTTTTTATTTGTATGAATTAATTAATGCTAACTAATTTAATTTGATAGTGTTAGGTTAATATCTAATACTTGTAAAATTATATAGAAAGTCTAGAATGATTTCGCATACATATGTAAAAAATACGAATGTTTTTATAACAAAACGAATCGCATGATAAACACTTATATTAAATAACTAGCTATAGCTGCGACTTCATCCGCGTGGAATTTAACAAAAAGTTATTGTTTCGAACGCAGAGTTTTAAAATAAATAAATTTCGAAAATAAAAATAACCTAAGTTACTCCTTACTATATCAGCTATCTGCCAGTGAAAGTCCCGTCAAAATCGGTTCAGCCGTTTCAGAGATTAGCCGGAACAAACAGACAGACAGACAAAAATTGTAAAAATTGTTATTTTGCTATACATCCATCGCATCGCATATCGTGTATACATCCATATGCATTTAGTAAAAAGCGGTTATTTTAATATTACAAACAGACACTCCAATTTTATTTATTACAAAGTTTGTTTTTCAAGAATGCATTGACTCTTGTAACAAAGTTTTCTGAACCTAACATGATATGGTTAGTAAATAATTTTAGTTTTGTTAAATTAATATTCCTATACAACCTCTAAGGTCAACATTTAAAATACCTTTTGTCCTATTCATTTTTATATAGAACATATATATTTTAAAATTGGAATGTTACTGTTATCAATGTCTTAAATGAAAAGAAAAGAAAAATTATGTAAAATCGCGTGAAGCTCTATAAGTAAGCCAGTAAAATCTTTAGCATAAATTAGAGGACATATCTCTTAGGGAAGCGGTTACATTTACAAATATAAATAAAATATGAAATATTTTTTTTTACAAATAAAGGTAACTCTAGCAATATTAAAATAATGATATTAATAATTTTAATACAATAGTATTAAAGTTATTATTTTTTTTTAAATAAGTTGTAAGTCGTCGTTACAATGAATCACTGAAATTTTATTTACACGTAATATTGAAAAGTGTATGTGCCAATAAATCATTCTGACGTCCATTCATTGGAAAAGCGGACTAAAGTACTGAAAATAGGGCGTTCGTAGCTATAATAGCAGTATATGACTATTTCTTGTATCGATGTGTGGTTTGTAGCTAAAAAAATATCCGCTACCGTGTCCCGCTTCGCTAAATACTGTGCTACGTTCTTAGCACAACTCATTTGCTCACCTAGAATTGCATTAGTCGAGTGAAATTTTACTCTGCGATCGCTCGTACCGGGTGCAACGCGCGTGAGTGACCGATTACTGGCATTTCTGTCGCCTGTATAATTTTTTTTTCGTTAATCTGTGATCATTTTGTGACGATGACTTGATTGACGTGATTTAGGTTCCTTTCGTGTTTGAAATGGATTGAAAGGTTGTTTTCATGTACATTTTTTATGTTAATAACTTTTTCGTTTTTTTTTTTTTATAAAGAAGGTTTTATTACGTTTAAGGATTCGTAAGAAAAATTAAAAAATAAAATAAAATAGTTTTTCTATCTATTCATAATTTACGAAATGTGTTGTTAGGTTTACGATTAAATGCCTAAATTGTTTTATTACTGGAAGCGATATCACTTATAAACAATAATATAAGTATTAAGGTCAAGTGCATACAACAATAGCTCTGAACAATGAGTGATTGTGCATCTGTTACTCGTAATCTTTCTTCCGATTGAATTACGACCTGTAATGATCATTACTATGTAGGTTATTTCTTTTAGGTCAAGACATGTTGTAAATTATGCTACATAAGTCATTTTGTAATTTTCTTTAAGTAGAGAAGTTGTTTAGAACGTTATTGTATATTTTTAATTTATTACATTAAAATATTAAAGTTTTAGTTATTTCTTGGATGACAATTTCTGACTATGTTGGATTTCAAAGGTTTAATTTTTTATTTAAAATTACATGATTAGTGGTTAAGGATTCATTGTAAAGAAATCTGCATTTTTAAGACGGTATGTTATATCCGCTAAGTCATAATAGCCCAATACAGTATCTTGTAGGCTGTTACATTAAGAAAATATTTGTATAATATATAGATAATAGATATGCGAATATAATACAATATGACTGCGTAAAATGACACGAGAGGTTGCAATCTCTACTTAACTTTACAAAAATAGAGTTTGTCTTTTCGTTTCATTATAGTAGTTTAACATCTACCGGTCTATTTCTAACATTTTTTTAAAAGTAAAACCTCAGTTTTGAGATGTGGCGTTTACTATAACTTGATATTTTATAACCGGAAGGAAATCTTTCTTAATAAATGTCCCAGACACCTAAAAAAGAGGTTTAGACTCTTGGACATTTTTCTTAAAGTAAAAAAAGTAATCTAGATAAAAATAATACTGTTATGTAATTAATATAATATTTAGTTCCGTTAAATCTAAAAATAAATAAATTTATTGCAATACCGGTTTTAATTGGTAGCGTTTAATAAGGCATGACGTATGCATGTCTTTCACCATTAAGGAGGTTTTAGTTTATTGACCTCAATATAATAATTCATACTAAATATCGAGTCTTTTTTTAAATACATAGTTTGTTAATTCGATAAGTATAGAATTTCAAATACCTTTCGATATTTCATATAAACTGACAACGCGTGCACGAATGTACCGCACCGTTTCTTCGCAGTTATTCAATAAATCATTCTGGTTCTAATGGAGTGCTTGACTATTGGAAATTTATTTTTATATCTGTCCGCTCTGACAGCATATAAGTAGATGTTTTCACTTGTAACGTAGTTTTGTTACAATTACGCTATCGTGTGACAGAGATCAGTCTAGTAAATGATATATGAAAACGAGTTAAATTATAATCATCTCAGAGGAACGTTACAGATATTTCTAAGGTTACAATTAGTGTGAGTAGTGTTAGTTGAAATTGTAGTATATAGTGTGTTATTAGGTCTCTCGTCATAAAATAACCACAGATTAATAATTCTTATTAGGTTAAACTGAGAACTTTTGAAAAAAAGTTTTTACTTGTGTGTAACGAGCTTGGAACGGTGACAGAAAGTGGGTCCAGTTATTTTAAAAGTGTGATTATGTTCTAAATAATTCGGGGAGTCAAGATGGCGACGTGTCCACGCCGAGAGCGCCCCCTGCGGGCTTCTTCGGCTAGACTGAAATATTCTAAAACGATACCCGCCAGTACTGTCAGGTAAAATTAAAATAACTAGGAATACCACTTACTTTGATTATTTTGTCTTATCTTGTTCTGATTTAAGTTTTCTAGCCTTCAACTTTACAAGAATCTTTTGTGTGACGTTAAATCTTGAACTATTTTTAGCACATCATTATACACATCTTTATTGTTATTTTTATCCATTGTTTGAGTCTAGAGTAATTGTTTATCTATACAAACATTACTACCTCAACTTATAACCTCTGCTTACCCAGTTACTTGCCCTACCTATATAAGTTAATGCTACTGCTATAATTATCTATACTCTATACAAATAAATAAAATTGAAGTGTCTGTTTGTAATATTAAAATAACCACTTTTTAATTAATGCATATGGATATAGACACGGTACATATATCAAAATAATATTTTTTACAATTTTTGTCTGTCTGTCTGTCTGTTTGTTCCGGCTAATCTCTGAAACGGCTGGATCGATTTTGACGGGGCTTTCACTGGCAGATAGCTGATGTTAAAATAAGGAGTAACTTAGGTTACTTTTATTTTCGAAATTTATTTATTTAATAACTCTGCGAATTGAACAGTAACTTTTTTGTTAAATTCCACGCGGACGAAGTCGCTGGCACAGCTATTATTAAATATTTTCTTATATTATTTATAAACAACCTCAATTCTCAATTACGCATGAGAAAATTTAATTAGTGTATAAAAAGAGTTTAACGTTAATTATCTTATTAAATGGAATGTGAGATCTATTTTCTATTAAATTACATCGTAACAATTTTACATTACGTTAAAAAAAATGTATAATGTTATAGAAAACGTATAAGATAAACACATTAAGAAATACATTAAGTACTTTTGCGGTAAAAAATGTTATTGTTACACGTACTAATTAAACGTACTTATTACATAATTGACGATACTTTTTATTTAAATCTGTTTGCTTATGCAATCATTCGACAACATATTTTAATAATCAAAAAAGTATGTGTGTGTATTTATGTACGCATGTAAGTTGTTACACTTCATTAGCTAGCTAACTTTGTGTCGCTAACTTCTTCTTCGTTGACTAACTAACTTCAGGGTGTCGGTTTTTTGTGACGGGTGCGCGCGCATCGTAAAAATTTACCCTCATCATTTTTCCTTAACGTGCCAAAAGACGCAAAACTTCAATATAATTAAAATATTTTGTCTGTCAAATTATTTATTTTTTATTATTTATGAAATTATCCAATGTAATAAAATGTAAATGTAATCTCATCATTACAGCCTATACAATCCACTGCTGGACATAGGCCTCTACAAGTTAACGCCAAAAATAACGTGAACTCATGTGTTTTGCCCATAGTCACCACGCTGGGCAGGCGGGTTGGTGCCGCAGGGCTGGCTTTGTCGCACCGAAGGCGCTGCTGTCCGTCATCGGCCTGTGTATTTCAAAACTAGCAGTTGGATGGTTATCCCGCCGCCGGTCGGCTTTTTAAGTTCCAAGGTGCTAGTGGAACTGTGTTATCCCTTAGTCGCTTCTTACGACATCCACGGGAAGAGAGGGGGTGGCTATATTCTTTAGTACCGTAGCCACACAGTACTAATGTAATAATGTAAATGTAATCTAAATGTTTTGAAAACAAAGTCATTAATACTTTTTGAGGATTAAGCTGTGTGTATATTTTACTGAGGTTAGAGTCTTAGAGCTCTATCTTAAGAAATAGCAGCGTTCACTGAATCTATAGTACAACAAGTAGTTACCCACACATATTATATATCAATCTTATCGGTAAACATGAATTACTCAAAAATATAACTGAAAATTTTATTAGTATACCAATTAATAATAATATTAATAATCTTTATTCCTTTCTCATATTAGTTCATCACATAAACACATATTACATTCATTATACTTAATTAGTAAAAGAAAAATATATCTCTGGTCCCCACACTGTGATTCCCTGTGTCGTGGGGTCCAGATCCATTTTTTTTTTTGACACTTCAATTTAATTTATTTATACAAAATATTATACATATTTACAATTCACAACTTAAGAACTAAATATTTACAGATAGTTTTGGTATAAATCATGTCCGCGTGGAATTGTGCCAAGAATGCTGGCAGCATTTCCCCGTTGAATCGCTATGCCGATTCTCTGGGCAAAAAATGCACCAGCCCTCTTGTCACCAGTGGAGGCAATAAGGCGAGGTGTTATCTCATTTAAAAAATTTTTAGCACTGCTACTCCAAGGTCCAAGTGTTTCGACTGCAAACGGCACAAAGATGTAATTTGGAATTAGTGACGAATATTTGTGCCGTTTAGTCGTTTCAGCTTTTTCCGCTGCGGCTCCCGCTTTTAAGGCTGTTTCCCTGACATGAGACGGAGCAAGTGTGTCAACGCAGGTTGCGTCCCACAAAAGCGCCCGTCCCCTTTCCCAGGGAACCAACGTCAATCCATCAGGTCTCTTGCCATCATTGCGACTAATTCCAGTTGGCTCGATAAGAGCAGGAACGTCGATGGTGGCAAGAGCTCTTTTTATGGTATCGTTTAGGGAACCATGGCGAGAAAACCTACCTGAACTCTTGTTACAGGAAAGGCCGTGTAGTCCGAAAGAATCGACCTCTTTTCCGCACGGACATCTGTGTTCAAAGCACAGTGGAGCTCTCAACCGGAGACCGAGAGCAATTCTAAAACTTTCATTGTCTAAAAGTGTCCCAAGATTTTTTGACGGCATTGCGTGTAACCAGTGACCTGACTCTTTATTTGACACAGCTAGAAGCCTGGCACGGTTTTTGTTACTTGTAAGATTTTGCGTCAAACTTATATGAGTATTGTGAACTATTGGTATATCCCAAAGTTTTTGTTTTGTAACGTCCTTCGGGATACCGCCATTAGGACACATTAACTTCCAGTTTTGTATTGCATCTGTAGCATCTGTAATTTGGACTGAATTAGATTTTAAGATGTCAGAACATAAACCCTTGATACTATGCACAGAAGCAAGAAACGCAGGAAGAGCGACACTAGAAATTTTTCTCACGCCGATGCCACCATCTCTAATTGGTAAAGTAGCTTGGGTCCATGAATTTACATCAAAGGATAAATTTAGAATTTTTTCTAATGAATTTTTTAAAGTGGCATCAAGTTTTTCGGTCATTCCAGGAAATTTCCAAATTGGGCTTGCCTTAAAATATACATTAATTTTGGGACAAATAGAAAATATTTTAATATAGTGTAGGCAATATGAGAATTTAGAGTGCCCAATTTGTCAGTGTTTTCAACAAATATTTTAATTTTATTATCCAAAATTGGCTGTATGCCTTCATTTTTTTTTCCTTCATATTTTGAAGTCATTAACGTAAAATCGTACAAATTAAAAATAGCATGGTGTCCTCTACTATCAAAGATTTTCATTGTAATATGAAACTTTGAATTTGAAGTTAGGGGTTTCTGTAAAAAACACACTATAGAGGGCGCCACGGTTCGCTTAAATCGAATCAAATCAAAAATTTCGATCTAATGGGTACATCGTTCCATAGCTTAATTGGCTAGAACGCCGACACGGTCAGCCGGAGATGCAGGTTCGGTCCCCGCTGGAACGGTCGATTTTTGATATGATACTTAAAAAAAAGTCACTAACGATTAGCAATACGATACAGCCATTTTAAAAGAAGTTGAGCGTACTGCCCTATATATGTAATTTCATTGATTTTTTCTGTTTATTTAAAAAAAAGAATATATAAATTTCCGAACGCCATCTTTAGAGTCTGTGGATAAGCGTGTAGTTGCTAGCATAGCGCCATCTATCTTTCCTTTTCGATCTGGTTTGCTTGACCCTCGCCTATACATTGATAGGATATCTCCATAAAATCTCCAATAAATTTACGTTAAAATTACGGCATCACTAATTAATTTGATTGTTTTTAGGTTATTTAAAAGTAATCCACTTTAAAGGTTCAAATAGCTCTTATTTGTGTCACAAGAATATAAATACTTCAATGTCAAGAAAAGATGCGAAGGGAATAATCACATTAGAAAGACTCAAGTGATTGAGCACTCATATGATAATCTTGTTTTGTTGAATATGTTTGTTTTATTCATTTGTTTAAAAGCCAAGAACTATATTCTATAAGCTAGCGATTCGTCCTGACTTCGCACGGGTAGTATGTAATGTTTTAGCACCAGCGTGTGCATACAGGGGGTCGCAGCAAGTTGTCGTTGAGGGATATGCGACTTGTTTTTTTAAATATATTTTAAAGCAAAAATGATAAAGAACTTAAATATATATTTTTCTTATTATATTTATAAAGTCTAGGCAGAATTTACGATGAAATTATTAATTTTTATTATTAACTTTTTCTTTTATTAATTTAGCTATCAAAAATTAATCTCTTGTATCACAAAATTAGTATCTAAGTCTTGTCAAAATTCTTGATCATGTCGGTGCGGTTTTTCTAGATAGTTCTTTTATATTGACAAAAGAAATATCAGTATAAAAATCGCGAGAGAAAGATCTAAGGTCAAGTCCATCATATACAACAGGTATCGTGCGGACATGGTTGTTAATAAATATATATCTATATATTAATACGTGAAGCAAAAATTTTGTACCCATTTTTACGAAAATTGTGCGGACGGAGGAGTATTAAATTTCGCACACAGAGTTTATATAGAGAAGGAGTGCAGAATGTTATTTTTTTTAATTTTGCATAAAAGTACTTTAAATGAGTAAAAAAAATATTACACACACTACCATGTATTTGAAACATACATACAAACACATATACTCTTTTGTTTATTATGATTAAAGTTATAGTCTTTGGCAACAGAACCTTAATTACGCTCAAACTTATAATTTAAATTAATTAAGATCGAATTTTGACTACTGGGCGAATACTCGTATTATAATATTGTATAAATTAAACACTAATAGTTAATATGTGAATAATGTGTAAGTGCTATATCTGTAATACATATAAATATAGTATACATAAAAAAACACTAAAGGCTAGGTAGCCTATATTATACAATCTTTTCCACAAATAATGTCGTGTTTTAATCGTTTCTTAATTATATGCACATTTTCATGTCTTCAGTTCATTTTTAGTTTATCGAGAACAGATAAACAGACATAAATACACACAGAAAGATGTAGTAAACGATTTTTTATTATAATACATACACATTAACTGTCGCAACAAAATCGTCAATCGTCGTGTAACTTCGTCAATCGTTTGAGATTTCTGTCAAGTAGATACAGTAAAAATTTGACCAACTTATTAAAATTATGTATTACGAAATAAGCATTATATCGAAAGCTCACTTAGGAAAAAATGTACCAATCATTTTAACATTACGACATGTATAGATGGCATTTTCTTTAAATTAAATCGTTACGAATGTAACAAGTGACCGCATTACATATAAACGGTTAAAATTACACGGACTACAATTACAACAGTGTTGTATTGTCGCTGCGGGGGTGTGATAATATCATAATTATTAATTATAATTACTGGTAATGATACTCGTAATAAGTTTTAGTTTAGAAATGACACCTAATTTTTTTATAATGTTTCTATCTATGTCGGAATAGTGATAGATATATCTTCGTCTCTACGTTTGTCTCTGCTATCATGTCTACTTTTTGAATTTTAAGACATTTCAGTCGATTGCATTCATTTACACAATTACAAAACAATACACGAACATTTTACAAAACTGCATAAAATCTCACTCACCGTACTCATCCCCTTAAAGGCAACTAAAACTAGAAAATTTAAAAATTTTCGTGTTCAACAACTAAAGATAAGATGGTGGAAACTCATAACAATCTAAAAAAAAAAAAAAACATTCAATTTGTTTAGTATTGCTTGTTTTTGTATATATGTGGATCAATTTATTCGAGGTTTTTGGGCCGATTTACGTAACAGTTATAACTTTCAAACATGTTTAGAATTCCCATAACCTAAATGGCATATTAATAAATAAGTATGTAGCGATGACCTGGTAATAAAACCTGAAGATACTATTAGTGGCTGTATACAATCTGTTTTGGTGTAAACAATTGTTAGTGAACCTTAAAAAATAATATAATTCTTTGAAAAACATATAGGTTACATTGAAAATAAATTACATAACTACTTTTTACTTTAAATTATAGTAATCACTATTAAAATAAAAGTTGTAAATATAATTTCCAAATAAAGAGATCTTTACAAAGTAACAATTATATTTTTGTCCGTGAGTTTTGGTCAGGCCGTGTAGTAGTAATAATATAAGTCAGTATACTTATATGTTCACACACTTAGAAGCCTCTACACAAGTTAATACATACAAACATTCATATAATCACGCCTCCTTCCCATAGGATTGGGCAGAGACCACTTCTTTCCGTTTGCTACGATCCTTATATACTTGTTTTGCTTCGTACACTTTCATTAAAGAGGGCAACCTCGAGGCCCGTACCCGGACAGACTCTTGGGCCTATCAGGAAGACCCACACAACACACTTTCATTATTTCCTTCATACGTGCTCTTCGGTTTAGGGTACTTTTGACCTGAACTTTTTTCAAGACGTCCCTTATTTGGTCTCGAAATGTCCGCCTAGGTCTACTACACCTTCCAAACCTTGCATTCACACTCGCCTTATACACTTTTTTTCGTCAATCGTTTTTCACTCATTCTCTCAACATGGCCAAACCATCTGAGCATACCTTTTTCTTATCCTGTCACTCAGTTTAACTCCTATCATACTTCTTAACGCTCTTATCTCAACTGCATTTATTCTGCTTTCATGTTTCTTCTGCCATGCCCAACTTTCGCTTCCGTACATGAGTGTTGGAACCCTCCCATGCACAGCCAAACGAGCCTTGTTAGATACCTTCTAACTGCCCATAAAGGAGTGCAAAGCTCCATTTACCCTGTTTCCTGCATTCACTCTTATACACAAACTCATAGACGAGTTAATGTAGTTTTATTATTATTACTAACGTTGTTTTATTATCATTTGACATTCACATTTGTATACAAACAAAAATGTGAGCTATTGCGGGACACCTCGCAGACGTGATAATCTCACATTTAAATAAAACAAATAGTTTTGAATAAATAAATGCTTCGCAATTAACGCCCCCCAGTAAGATTTTTTCCTATGTCGGGTGTTCAGAAACAATACACAAGCACATACGACCGGAGCACGACAATCGGCATGAGATCGAACTCGCGACCGCAAGCGCAACAGCCAGTGCATTGACCGCTGCGCCAACGCGTCGTCATCGTTAGCCAACACGTTAAATGGCGCATTTTAAAAAATGCTACTATATAAAATTTTAAGATAAATGCTCATATAGGTACAAACCTTTAAATATCGTCAAAACCAATGAATCTCTTCTAAATTAGAGCCAGCCTTAATAATAATAATACACTTTATTGCCCAACACTAGGAAAATAAAAAAAATTGTTAAAAGTAAGAAATATATATTAAGATGAATAGGTATACTAAGGCGGTGTTATTACTAGAAGAGCAATCTCTTTCAATCTTTAAGAATATAACATAAAAGCTGTTTATAAACTGCATAAAATTTCGTTGGTTTTAGCTTCTAGTTTTCCTTAATGTATCTTCTTTCTAACCGAAATCCCGTACTGTTTAACTAAGCGTTGTGAAAAGTCCTGTCTATTAGCAATACGTCAAACTTTTTAAAATTATACGTTTTATTTATGCATATTTTTATTATGCATTATTATTTAGTTAGCCTACCGTTCGCATTGTTTTTTTGTTGTATTTTTGTTTTGTTTTTCTGTTCATTTTATTTATTATATTAACTAAGTAAATAATTTCACTATATATTCAAAAAAATATTGGATATAGACAACTAAGTACATATTATACAATTTTAAATTTATAAGTTTTTTAAAATATTAAATAATTACATTTTTTAGCAAATTTGTCTACAAAAAAACATCGTGATATTTGTATTTAGATTGATTTAGTTTAATGTGGAACTGGTCCTTTGATAACAAGTAAATCGTCTCTCCATTAAAATATATAAAAAGGCGCCACGGTTCGCTTAAACGATCGATCCCCGCTGGAACGGTCAATTGTTGATATGATATTCAAAAATGTTTAGAATTCCTAATTTGTGGGTAACACAAAAATAAAATCTTACATATTAAAAGTAGCATAGTGTCGTCTCCTGTCAAAGATTCTCATTGTAATATGAAACTTTGAATAGTTACGGGTTTCTGTAAAGAACTCACTATAGACGGCGCCACGGTTCGCTTAAACCGAAAATAAAATCATCATATCAAAAATTTCGATCTAGCGGGTACATCAGACAGCGACACGGTCAGTCGGAGATGCAGGTTCGATCCCCGCTGGATCGGTCAATTGTTGATATGATATTCAAAAATGTTTAGAATTTCTAATGTGTGGGTAACATAAAAATAAAATCTTACATATATTTAAAAAGATAAAAAACAAACAAATATCTTCTAGCAAATGAAAGTCAACGCTGAGTCAAGTATTGAGATCAATGTCTAAGTAACGACTTTTAGTATTGATTAGAAAACGAGAGTGCAGCGAGCCTCGTGGTCATTTTTTCAATAGCAGATAAATTGACGAGTCATGTGTAGTTTTCATTTCGATAATATATCATGACTATAATTTGTGTAGTTATATAATAATTTATATAATTATAATTATATTATAATATATATTAAATATAAATTATAATTAAATAAAAATTTATATTGTACAAGCTTTTGACCCCTTTTTGATCCATTTTCCCAGAGAAACTTGAATTAATTTTGGGAAAAAGTTTCCTATGAGTATAAACTTAATATCAAGTTCCATTGCAAACCACTAAGTTGTTTCGGTGCGTAGTAAGTTCAAAATACAGACAGACAAACAAATAACAGAAATATACAGTGGTGACTTCAGTATCCATTAAACGGTTTCCTCAACAAAGTCAGTTAGTCAGAAGTTAAGAATAAATAAATAAATAAAGTCTGATCATCGGGTTATGATTCCGAATGACGAAAGATCGTCTGTGTAGAATACGATTGCAAATAAAATATAGTAAATTGGCTCAGAGATCTAAAATAAATGTAAATAGTAGGTATAACAAATACATACAAAACGTTATTTATAGTCTATAGTTATAGATATATCTACTGTATTATTGTCAATTTATTTAAATTTTGTCGATATTCTATACCTATAATCCATGTCCATTTTAAACATATTTTTTTTAAATAACTGGAGCTTGTAACTTTAAAGTGAAAAAAATATATATTTTCATTTCACATCTTGTTTTGACGAAGAGAAAACTAAATCTTGAGTTAATCTAACGATTTTTTTTAGAGTTAATATACCTGTATCAAATCAATCTTTTCTTTAGCTTTAGTTAGATAATAATATAGATTGCATGCATACATGCATTCAGCCTGTATCATCCCGCTGCTGGGCATAGGCCTCTTTCTCCACGTAGGAGAAGGATTGTAGCTTAATCCATAATGCTGCTCCACTGCAGGTTGGCGGATATTTCCCTGCTTTGAGTAATGATCGCTATCAGGTATTAACGATAACAACCGCGGCGAACGGCTTATTGGGCTCTCCGAGACATGACGGCGAGACCCACAAAGACAGACATCCAAACCGAAAAGGGATTTTTTTTATGTCACTAGGTCGGCAAACAAGCGTACGGCTCACCTGACGGTAAGCGATTACCGTAGCTTATAGACGCCTGCAACACCAGAAGCATTGCAAGCGCGTTGCCGACCCAATCCCCAATCTCCCCAGGAGCTCTGGTCACCTTACTCACCAACAGGAACACAATACTGCTTGAAAACAGTATTATTTAGCGGTGATTTCTGTAAGGTCGGCTACTACCCCAGTCGGGCTGCTCCATATTTTGAGCAGGAAATTCCAGCTGTGCCCTACCTCAGTTACAAATAGCAGCAGGATTCGAACCCGCAAACCGTCGTGGTTTTAGGCAACTACTCGCACCAGTACACCAGACCGGTTGTTATATAGATTACTTTGTAATTAATTATTATTAATAAAAATATATGTAAGAAAGAAGTTATTGTAGTTGGTTTTCTAAGAGGCTTCATTTTTGTTGTTCTTTATGTAGCAAATATCTCAATTACTCATTTCAATTTTATGTTAATATTAAGTATGTATAAATTACACATGCACAAAATATTACATAACAGTTTGTATCTTTAACTTTGATCATTCCTAAAACTATTTCATTATATGCAAATAAAAAAACTTTCAAATTAATTTACATAGTTTTGTAACTCTAATTTGGACTCCGTTGACTTAATTCTTTGAAAACATTTTACTAAAAAAAAAAAAAATACAAAGTACGCAATTTATAGTAAAAAACGTACTACATTCAGTTACAAACTACTTATTTCAATATGTTTTACTGATCAAGCGTTACGTTACAAAACGAGGTGACCGCTTAAAAAAAAGAATACTTTCCCTAATTACACATTATTCCTTACAATACTTGCATACTATTATACTGACGTGTAACATTTGTACGGAAATTAACGTTAAATTACAGTTAATAAGGTACAAAACCCTTTGATGAGTGAAAGCTTTTTTATTAGTCTCTGTTGAACAATGGACTGTTTTTACAGCGCCATCTATCGTCGAATAGAAATGGTGGGAAATACAAAAGAAAATCTTTTTCAACATTGTCATGTGTTTTCTCTTATCGACTTTGTTGCGACTATTTCAATATTGAAGGTCATTTTTGCTTCTGTATTATTGCGTCTGAAAGTATAGTAACGTTCTTGTCCAAACGAGCACTTGAAAAGATACGTCATATGATAAGAAAAAATTTAAAACAAATTGTTATCAATAATAATAAAATAATTGAATTATAATCAGCTGTATGTTCTTAAAAGGACGTTTATTAATTTGTATTGATTCGGCAAACGATATAAACGATGGCTATCATTTGGTAAATCTATTCACATGAATTTTAAAACATTTGGATCTCCACCATTCTCTTGTATCTCTGTATGTCACTGTCACATTAGTGTGACATATGGAAGACAAATGTGACATAAGTTTGACACTATATATTTTGTAATTTTAAATTTAGAAATGCCTATTTTTAGAGATTTATTAATATAGATTTTTGCATATTATGTCAGGCCGTCTTGACTCTACTTATGCATATGTATGACGGAATTTATAAATGGTTCTACATTGACATTACCAATACCTTATATTTTAAATACCTACAAATGTCCATTTTATTTGAGCCTTAAGGCTGTCTAGTAGAGAATGTTTTTAATATTAAGCCCGCCTTTTGTACAATTCAATGTATGCAATCATAAATAAATAACTATAAAAATATAATCAACCCAAAAATTTAACTATCTGTAAATAACTAATTTTAATTTGTGCATTGTATATAATTATGTTTCGTCATCATCATCATCATTATCATCATCATCATCACTTCAGCCTATTGCAGTCCACTGCTGGACATAGGCCTCCATAAGTTCGCGCCAAAAATGGCGTGAACTTATGTGTTTTGCCCATAGTCACAACACTGAGCAGGCGGGTTGGTGACCGCACGGCTGGCTTTGTCGCACCGAAGACGATAATAATTATGTTTAATTTTGTTCAATATCAAGATAAATTTGTTAAAAAAACGTACAAAAAATGTAGCATAACATAAATATTACACTGTCCATATCATCCCAAACATTATAGCTAATTAAAATCAAGGCTAACACTTGAAATCGTTTTGCAAGAGATTTTTATCTAAAGCAATTTGGAGGCGATCGCTGTAGCGAAAGTGTTCGGAACAGCCATGTCATGTAGCGTGGCGAGGCACGAGAGAAACGGGGAGTAGGTCCAAGCGATGAGCATTATGAAATACTTGTTTATTTGTCAATTGGTTAGTTTCACGAAGATTTTATTTTTGTATCCAGGAAAGATCATCTTTCTAATTATTTAGACTGTTTATTTGCGTGATTGCAATATTTTCTGAGGATTTTTTGGATTATTGTTGTGTTCTTTTTTTATTTTTTCAGGTTATTATAATCGTTTATCTTTTGTTGTAATGGTTGTTACATAGTTACGTTTTGTTTGTTAGTACTAGTTGATTAAATATTAAATATATCTTTTTAGTTTGAGAGTGGAATATAAACAATACTGTTATTAATATTTAGTTTTTGGTAACGTGATATCATTTATAACTATAAGTCATGTGTGGATTCATTTCCATTAATTTTTATTGTACTCACGTTAGTGAAAATTTTTAGGTGCTGCTTGGTTTATATTTTGAGATGACTATGTTTTAGAACAAACCAAGCGGTTTGTATTTTGAGATGATTATGTTTTAGAACAATTTTTTTTTCTTTTTAATCTATATAAAATTCTGTGTCGCGGTGTTTGTAGTTAAACTCCTCCGAAACGGCTTAACCGATTATCATGAAATTTTGTGTGCATATCGGGTAGGTCTGAGAATCGAACAACATCAATAGATGTTTCATACCCTTAAATGTTAAGGGTAGTTGCCCCTATTTTTTTTTAATTTTTAGATAAATTTTTTATTTTATTATGATTTGGCGTTGAAAAATACGTACAATCCTAAACTTTCACCTTTCTACCACCAACCCCTATTTTTAAATAGCGTTTAGCGGCAAGACAACGTTTGCCGAGTCAGCTAGTAATATACTAAAAATATTGTTATTACAATATCAGTTAAGTAAGATGTATATAAAAATATTACTTTAAAACATTGTTTATAATTCATATATTGGAATAAAATATGTGATATAATGAGTATTAATAACAACGAATGTGTTACTTTGCCTAAACTTAATAGATACTAAGAATAGGACTATTTTTATATTACGTATGTACGTATGTATTACTATACATATTTTTTAAATGTCTCCTATAAATAATCTAACGATGTGTATGAAATTTTGTGTGCATATCGGGTAGGTCTGAGAATCGGCAAAAATCTATTTTTTATACCCCTAAGTTATAAGGGGGCGAGATTAAGAGGGTTAATAACATTTATGGCAAAACAACGTTTGCGGGGTTAGCTAGTTTTTTATTAGTTTTTGTAAATACGAGCGTATCTTTTGATTTGTACCACACGCCATTTCACGAATTGCTACGTAATTAATGTCAGACGAAATAGCTCGATTTTAGTTTTGTTTTATTTTTGAAAATTTTGTAACGTTCTGATACCTGTCTTAACTCTTGCATTTCATAAATCTTCATTGCATGTGGTTATAGTAGACTTATGGTTTTAAATATTCTATACGCAGTGATAATTTATGTATTTATTTATATTATTTATAAATTTATTATTATTAGTTTAAAATGACTTTAATTCATATTATTATTTTTGTTTATTAGTTTAAATTATGTATTAGTGATAAAAAATATCATAATAATGTCAATTGTTTTGTTCGTTTTTTTTTTTTTTTTATCAATGACAAAACAGTTAAAATATTTAGATACTAATTGTGTGTCTGTTAAATATAGGTTTATCTTTTTGATGTTGAAACAGTTAACCAAAACACTTTTAAATCCTTACATTGGTATTACTAAGTATCCCAAGTACAGTGTTGTTTGGAAACAGTATGAATACATTACGTGACGTGACATCTTCATCTATACAAATAAATAAAATTGGAGAGTCTGTTTGTAATATTGAAATAACCGGTTTTTACTAAATGTATATGGATATAGACACAATCATAATTTTTGTCTGTCTCGCTGTCTCTTTGTTCCGGCTAATCTCTGAAGCGGCTGGACCTATTTTGACGGGACTTTCACTGGCAGATAGTTGATATAATAAGGAGTAACTTGGCTACTTTTATTTTAGAAATTTATTTATTTTATAACTCTGCAAACTGAACAATAACTTTTTGTTAAATTCCTCGCGGAAGAAATAGCGGGCACAGTTAGTCATAAGTATAATTAAAATGTAAATAGCTACAGAGCTTAAAAAAATTATAAATTTATAAAAAAATTAACGTTTATATATAACCTACATATGTATATAATAACGAGAGTGAAATCGTGTAGGACTTTGACTCATCCAGCCTTAAACGCGTGGATTAAAACTCTACATCAATTAAGTAATTTTAATTATATAAATACAGTTATTTACCTGTATATTTAAACTTTGTGGTTTTGTTCGTGTGTTGTGTTTACAGTACCTAACATTATATATCTACTATATAAGATGTTAAGTAGCAAAACATAATTCATATATCTTTTATGTAATATTGGACCTATACCTATGAGGATGTATTTAGAGAGAATATCTAGTCTATTAGTTACTTAATATAAATCGTTAGATTACCTAAGCCTATTTGGTTTTTGTAGCTATATTAAGGTTAATGTTTGCCAAAGGAACGCAAATAAATTCCACTTCTTTTTCAGTATTTTTTCAGTAAATTTTGTTCGTGTAATTTTTTTAGGGTCACTTAAATCAATCAGATTTTTTAATTAAATAAACTAAAGCAAAGAACTTTTTCAAAAACAAGGACCTTGCACTGTCGTCTAAGCCTTTAAACCTGTTACTGTCAACATATAAAGTCATTACACAATTTATACGATAAAAAAACTTGTCGAGAGATCCAAGTATTTGTAAGAAGTTTATTAGTTCTGTAATAAAGTTTTTTGGTTTATATTTTAGTTTTTAGTTACTACTGGACAGGTTCTTCGGTCTCGTATTCTCAAATCTTATTATTAGAGCCCCACAATGTGACATGAAGACATAAAAAACTTAGTCCACCACATTTAAAAGTTCGCCATGTTAGATTTCGAGTAACGTAACTTTGTTTTCCGAGTAATTCTACGCAAGTCCTTTTATTTGGTACCAATATTGTAGGAGTGCATTAAAATATCTAGTTCGCCATTTTTGACAGTCATGTTTCGAGCTATTATCAGCAAGCCCTTTCATTTGATACTCATATTGTAGGAGTGCATCAAAAATAGCTAGTCCACCATCTTGGGTGTGGACGCCATATTGGATTTAGAATGACGTCACATAGCTAAATATGCATTGTCATCAAAATTAAACCAATGTACAAAATTTCAGCTCGATACAAAAAAAAAATACTTACAAATACTAAATTCTACGGCGTATTTCTAATGGGCTTTAGATATGTTATCAATAAATTACGTTTAATTATTTAATTGTGACAGTTACTGAGATATATGTATTAATTTTTAATGAGTATTAACGTAAGATGCACATTATTTTTGCAAGTCATCAATATTTTCGACCTTTTCTAGTTAAACACACTTAATTGTAATCAGAGAAACTTAGAAATCTCTTTTCTAAATAAACACACCAACGTATATAACATGAAATTAACAACGTAATAATAATTACTATTATGAAATATCGACAAGAACATATATTATAAGCAATTTGATTATTTATATAATATTGATATTAATTATTAAACTAATTGCAACTTCTGAGGAGATTTTATGTAACATCAATTTTTTAAATATAATGCATTGAATTTTTTTACTCATTATACGAATTGCGACATTGTTTTTGTTAGGTTACGAAATTTAGGTTACACAAAAGAAAAAATTATCATATAATTTTTTACACAACTTTATAAATAGGATACACTCGATTCTTTATTTATTTTTTAGTTATGAATAAAGTCAATAATTACTGGACTGGTTTTAAAAATTATTTTACGATTATATAAAAAGGTTATCAATGGCAGTATCGTTACGAAAATATTACAACCAGAATTTGTAGTCCACGCGGGCAAAGCTGCGTGCAGACATATATGGTACATATATCGTTTATTGTTTAGTAAACAATATTTGCAGATATATCTTACCATTGTATATTATTTTACAACAGCATAGGTTTACGTGTACGTGTACATATATATATATATATATTTCTGAACAATGTAATAGTACATTTTGTTAATAAATCGCTGAAGCAATAATAAATTTGTATAGATCAATAAACGGGAAGCATGTCATTCAACTGTTAGTGTGAAAATGTACGTGTCAACACGTACACTTTCGTTTTATTTTCTCGTGAAAACCTCGAAAGCCTTTAAGCTCTTAGTGAGACGTCGGCACGCGGCGCGCGCGCTTGTTTCTTAACGATCTACAACAAAATACGATTTAGTATTCGTTTGTGAATATGCTGTGTTATAATATGACTCTCATTTTGTTTAACAAAACGTTGTTGTCATGATTTTTAATATACACGATTATCGATTTTAATATAACGTTAGGTTAATATCGATTTTATCGCAATGACCCTGAACAATACACATCCTCCGTACAGTCGGGTAACGAGTAAGTTTTTCGGGAAGAAAAGCAAGAAAAATAAGAAATATGTGAAACTTAAGGCTGGCACATACGGTGGACGCGACCGGTAGTATTCAACGTCATTTACTATTGTTAAGTTTTTAAATATAATATAAAGTGTTGTTATTTTGTATCTAACATATTTTATATTAAAATTGATGTATTTTGTTATCTTACATTATGAAGTAAGGTTTATTGTTTACTTTCAAACATATTTTTGATATTATTACGTTCTGATTAGGGGTCTAAAATCAAAGTATAGATGACTACTAATTGAAATCATTAGTGTAACGTTCAAAGTCGATAATTCAATCTGTAAATTTATTTAAACAATTATTCGTATGACATTTATTTTACATATGACAAACTGTAACCGCGACTTCGCTTGCTATTATACATTTTAACTTTCATACCATTTATAAAGTCATGCATTCAGCCTGTAATATCCCACATCTGGGCATATGCCTCTTTCTCCGTGTAATAAAGACAGAGATAAAAGTATTTAGTGCAATAACTTTTGCAATAGAATTAAATCGTAAATACAGACACTAATACAAATACAGACAGACAAACAAGAAGTTAAAAAAAAAAACATTTTTGGTTTCTGCACAGATTATGTAGGTTGTACCTTCAAAATATTCGGAAACGTATAGATAATATTAAAGTTTTATTTTAAGGTTAAACTGAATAGTATCTTAAGAGCCTTTAAATGTGAACTGTTTTACAAGTCCTCTCTTCATTTAAAGATTGTGCATACTCATTAAAACATTATTGTGTAATACATCTACGTAGCTTTCACATTTAGTTTCAGTAAGACTAATACGTATGTGATGATATCACGTAACTAGACCTTTCTGCAAAAAAATAAAACTATTATTTACTTAATACTGTTATATGAAGAATGGAGATCTCTGTTGAAGCATAATGTTCCTATTCTACATTTAGCAACTTTTTTCTACAAATTAATCAATGAAGGGGTCGCTACACCTTTGATTGATTAATTTGTATTAAAAAAAAGTATTCTCAAGTCTAATTTTTCGGTTTCTAACATAGTTTCAGATGGGCTTAAAAAGGTATTCAAAAGAAGAAAGTTTACATTCTGCATTTTTTTTTCTTTTCAAATTCTTATTTATATGTAAGATTTTTTAATCGTAATCATTGAAACCAAAAGTTTTAATTGTTTTGACATAAATCATTGATACCCTATCACTTTATCTGCATGAGGTCACTGGGCCTAATTGGTTATACATTTTAATCGTGCAAGTGGCCTTTTTTTGTTTTTAGGGATATAAACGTTCTCACCTAAATTATATGTATATAAAATTACGGCTATTACTTTAGTTTATTATCGATAACGTATACTTCATTATATACCATTTAATCTCAGTAAAAAACATAATAAATAGTATTTACGATTTATTTTTGTGTTACCCACACATTACTTTAATTTCTGTCTGTAACCGTTCCTTTTTCTGTGTGCTGGAAGAAATCTCTTACAGGGATAAGCACACCCATTATACGTGAGTCTCCATGACAAAATATTGTGTATAATCCTGTACGTATAAAAATTGTTAAATAAATAAATAAATAAATTAGGGAATTCTAAACAATTTTTCTACATTGTTCCATAGCTGAATTGGCTAAAGCACCGACACGGTCAGTCGGAGATGCAGATTCAATCCCCGCTGGAACGGTCGATTTTTGATACGATATTAAAAATTGTTTAATAAATAACTTTATTCTAAAGAATATAGTTTTATTACGAATATAAATTCATTCAGACAGACTTCCAGACAAACTTCTTAATAAATGAAATTAAGACTTTATTTATTAACTTTTAAAAATAAAGATGCAAATAAGATTTGGTTTTTAAACGTTTAATAACTCACATCAAAATTTCTCTTTGTTTTATGAGAAGATTAATTTAAAAAAAGAAAGAAACGAAAACACGTGTTACTTAACGAACAAGTACCATTATGTAGATTATGATGTTTTATGAATAAATTCGTGATAAAAACCAGTTCTTTCGGATTAAGCAACCGCTCGTGACATTAGTGAAACGTCAGTAAAAGTGAAACCTTTACACTTATTTATGTATGACTAACGGAGTCTTGTAAGAGGTGTAAAGGTTATGACATAATATGTGTAAGTATCGTAATGTGTACTGTACACGCTATGTGGTACTGTCAAAAGATGCTTCTAATAAGAATGGCATTAGTGCTTCACCCGGTACGACACTTGACTGAGATATTTTGCTTGGTGAATGCAGATTGTCTCACTATGTGTTTGTTTGTTGCTATGCAACACTGAGCTAGTCAACTTTTAAAAAAAATACTCTTTAAAACTGAATTACGCTTGCCTGAACTTCAAACAGTGGACCAATGGATTGTGATTTACTTACTCAATACTTTATTTCGGCAAAATAAATAAATATTTGTTTTCAATTAAAATTTTATTTCACTAAAACTTTTATCTGAACCTTTATAAAGCTAGTATAAAAATACGATATAGTTATGTTACAAAATTAATTACATTTTGACGATATCTGATATGTTTAGATCGTAACTGCAAAAATTTCAAATCAATCAATCCAGTTGTTTAGAAGTAAATTTGACGTGGCACATCAAGAAATACGCGAGTCATTCCACATAGATAATTTTATTTTTGATTCAAATATACGCTTCAGCCTAATATCCCACTGCTGGGCATAGGCCTCTTTCCCCATGTAGGAGAAGGATCAGAGCTTAATCCACCACGCTGCTGCGACTGCAATGCAAGTTGGCGGATAAATATACGAATTTTAAAAATTACATAAGTCCATTGACATGCGTCAAAGATTTCACTAGCAGATAAAAAAAATCTGAATCGACAAACGGACATTCTTTTTCAATTTTATTTTTTAATAGTGATGCACATTGAGGAAATCAAAAATGATTTAAATCCATTGACAAACGTCAAAGATGTCGCGTCAGGTAAAAAAAAAAAAAAAAAACTGTCAAATTTAGAAACGGACAATCTTTTTTCGAATTGTTTAATAGTGAAGTATCGAGGAGGAAAGTTTGAGATGTAGTCGAGAGAGTGTTTTATTACCGGACATTGACATTTCTATTGCTTATTAAGTAAGCTTTGCAACATTCGCGTGTTCGCAGTCGTTTTCGTCTTTATTTTATTCGTTTTTTATCGATCTTTTATTACTCATTGTCACAACGTTTTCAAAATAAATCATGCTATATTAAATTTCTGAAAGAAAGTTAAAGTTGTTTTATGTGTTTTTGCTATTAACTTTAGTTTTTACTATTACTAATATATTTTTTAATTTTATAAATTACAAAAATAGATGTATATTTTTTATTTGCACTTACTGTGTATTATACTTAAATGTTACTAATAAGAAATAAATGTTTTACAGTTTGTAGTTTTTACATAATTCTTAACTTGTTTCTCTTAGTAGGTAAGTTTTAATAGTCTTTTTTAATATTGTTTATTTATCCGGGTTTTTTTTACTATACTGAGGTAAAATACGTAGGCCAATGTACTCACACTTTATAATATCATATGGTAAAAGTCTGTCTATTTGTTAGTTGTAGAAGTTTAGCTATATTTTATGGACTTTGGACTTGTTTTTTGTGCAAATAAAAAAGTAACTATTTGATGCTCATAAGTTATTTTTTTTTGTAAATACAAACGATAAATTATGTATAGATCAAATTTAGTTCATATTTAGGTTTTGAGGAGTACACAATCTTTACCAAACAGAACCTTACGGCAATGATTTCAGAGAATGCGCTTATAATAATGATTCTTAGACAATGTCGGGGTATCAGGTAGTTGGTACATAATTTTCTACATTCATACCATTAACGGGTATTTCAAACCCAAGGTTATCAGATTGCTTTCAGCGATAAAGTCGCTTATTGAACCATTCTCTGTTTGTTTGTTTTTAATCTTGTCTTGCAATAATTTCAAAAAACTGAAGAGTTTCCTTATGTTTATTTATTTTTATTAATTACAAGCTGACCCTACGAACTCCATACTACTATTTTTTTTCGTAAATTGATTTTTTGAATTATCTATTATACAAACCTTGATCTGACAATAATGAACACAAAATACCTAGTCGGACGGAAATGTTTGTACATTTGACCAATTCTTCTTTATTTTAGTAGATAAGTCCTATCTGAAGGTTTTTTCTTAGATCGTCTTTTATTAGGGGCTCTTTTGAGAGATGTTTTTTACATTCTTACAACGACTCAGAACAGTGGAGATTATAGTCACATACTCGCAGATCACTTCCGCATACTTATCATAACTCTAACGAAACAAAATATATGAGCGAAACTCTAAAATCTTGTGAGTATGTATGTGTGAGTGTGTATGTTGAGTTTTTTATATGACTAGGTCGGCAAACAAGTCTACGGCCCAAATGAAGTTAAGCGGTTGCCGACCCCAAGTACAAGAGCGTTGCCGACCCCAAACTTGACTCCCCGGGAGCTCTGGCCATCTTAATTACAACAGAAACACGATAAGTCTTCTGTAAGGTTGAGGTAGTTCCTCAGTATATATATATATGAGGGGTATAGTTTCAAAAACAGCTAAGTCCAATGTTAATGATTTTAAATAAAATGAAATAAACGTTTTCCTCCCTTCATCATAAAGTAGACTTTACAAATTTATTAAATAATAAACCAAACAATAACAATACAAGTCATAATTATTATAAAACAACGTATTTATTGTCCTAAATATAAATAAAACACTAAAAACCAATGGACTTTGCGTTTTTTGAAACTAATCTGAGGACAATGCAGGTTTTGAATTAAACTTTGATGGACATTGCTGATATTGATTATACTATTTTAGTATAGTGCAACTTCTATAAATAGTTTGATACTTAACGATTTTTTTTTTTAAATTACATAAGTATCTATAAATTACATGAATATGAAGGGGCAATTGGCATGTTCAAATTGATATTAATAAAAATATTAAGTATGATGTAATTTATTGTTAAACAAAAACTTTTACTAATTTATCAATTTAAATTTTATAAAAAAAAACAATAGAACGTCAAGCGATTTTCTTTGGAAATAAGTAATAAAGGATCTAAAAAGGAAATATCTGTATTGCGATTATTTAATCAAATTCGAACATCAGGTAGATCAAAATTTTCTTGACAAGATGCTTCTTCGTCTTCTTTTTCATGTAGTTCGCATCTTCCGCTATCTATATTTTGAGGTATGAGCTTATCATAATAGGACAATGTGGGTAATTCTCTCCATGCATCACCAAAATGTGATGTCAACAGCTTATTCACGTCTTTGATTTTTACTGTTTTTATACGTCCTATATTGGGTATACCTACTCAGAGGAGTAATATCAGCCGCTTTTTTACCTTTTTTGCAAACACTTCTATAAACTCCTGTGTCAATTGAATATCATATCAAAAATTGACCGCTCCAGCGGGGATCAAACCCGCGTCTCCGACAGACCTTGTCGGCGCTCTAGCCAATTTAACTATGGAACGATGTACCCGCTAGATCAAAATTTTTGATATGATGATTTTTATTTTCGGTTTAAGCGAACTGTGCGCTGTGAATATATAATTTTCTTTAGGCGTAACTGAATAAAAAACAAACACACTTTCGTATTTATAATATTGGTTATGACGATAGCTAAAAAATACTAGTACCAACTAAAATTATAAATACATAATTTTTTTTTTTTGGTATAGGAGGGCAAACGAGCAGTCGAAGCCTTTTGGTGACTATCGATGCCCATAAACATCAACACAACCAGAGGTTATGTAAATACGTTGCCTACCTTCACTCCTCCTCTTCTAATAGGTCACCGGAAACTCACAAACCGTACGAAACGCGACAGCATAGCTGTCACTTTACGCCGGTATTATGTGAGCGAGAAGTACTACCCCGGTCGTGCAAGCCCAATTCGGCTGCAAAGCAGCATTGTACTACTTCTTACATATAATTACATACATACACATACATATTAAAAATATCTAGATTTAATTAAAAATAAAATATATATAAACAATAATTTTAGGTATAATAATATTTCCCAGGGTTAAAGGATCAAAATTAGTAAATGAAACTAAACTAACCGTCCAATTTCTCCAAATTTCATTTCCATTTTGTGGGATCTCTGATTCGTTTTCTAGATTTGTTATTATCGACAACTATTGGCGAGTTATCCATAATTAACAATTGAATAGTCTAACAACAAAATACAATTATTTACTATTTCTAAAAGTTGTTTTATTGGGTACAAAAGTCACACCGTATTACTCTCTGCGTTTGCACCCCCATACTGTTTAGGCATATCACGCCGGCCTCTCATTGGCCGAATGGACAATGCTGTTTTTGATTTAACCGCATTAGGACATTGCTGTTTTTGTTGCATTCTTCATTCTTTGACCTCTAATTTCTATTGGATAAAGCTGATGTTGCTTTGATCGGTAAGAACGAATTAGTAGTAAAAGATATGAAGTTAGTATATGTATAAAAATGTGGCTACTCTAAAAAAATGGACTTTGCAGTTTTTGATACTAAACCCCTCATATACACACACACACACACACACGCACATATATATATATATATATATATATATATATATATATATATATATATATATATATATATTAGATACATCTAGCTCTGCCCTACCTCAATAAAATATGTGTGTGTATGGAAACTAATTAAAATATTTTTTGACAGTGCAAACACGGCAATGGACAATGATGTCACGCCAGTGTACCTGGCAGCACAGGAGGGTCACCTCGCTGTACTGAAGTACCTCGTGCTGGAGGCTGGAGGTCGGCTGGACGCTCGAGCCAGAGACGGCATGCTGCCCATACACGCGGCTGCGCAGACTGGATGTTTGGACTGCGTTAAGTGGATGGTGAGTGATTTGCTAGTATTATTAAAATTTATTTTAATGTTATTAACAAAATAAATACTGCGCCTGTTAATAGGGTCATACTGGATATAATTAGGTTTTTTTTTATTATTATTTGAAAATGAGATTTATTGAAGTTAAACTTCTTTAGACGCATGAGGGTAATATTTTTACGGATGAAACGACAACGTATTGATGAAACGGCAACGTTCTGATGAAACGGCAACGTTTTGATGAAACGGCAACGTTTTGATGAAACGGCAACGTTTTGATGAAACGGCAACGTTTTGATGAAACGGCAACGTTTTTGTCGATGGCGCTGGAACGGAAATCTAGAGCTTTAGATTTGTATAAATATAAACGAGACTTAAAAATTAGTTTGTTAAAGAAGTTTCACTTTTGACATGTGTACTTTGTACGGACGCACTTTTTTTGTTCGGTATATGTATTTGTTGAGCCCTTTCAGTTTCAGTCTTTTGATGAGTCTTGAGTGAGTCTGAGAGACTATTATTTTGTAGGTAATAAACATTTCTTACGCAATGCTGAATGCCGATACGAAATTATTAAACACCATGTCCAACTTTTCTTTGCACTGCCCTATATATGTAATACTATTTGAAAATAAGTAAAAAAAGCTCTTTGTCTCGTCTTACTAAACAGTATTTAATTTTAAATTGACATAAAATGTAGCAAAATAACATTTTATATGATTGACGCCCACGTTGTATTCGAAGAATGTGAAAGTTGGATGTAATTTACTGTGTCAGATAGATGCGGATTATGACTTGAATAATAATTGCATATTCTAGCAAAAAGGCCAGGATGAATGCTAGGAAGAAGACAAAGATAATGTAATATTAGATTGCGGGGAAAGATCATGGTGTCACCTTATATAACCAATATTGGAGTAAGTAATAAAGTGTAATTTACATACGTAACTTCTGCGTAGATGCAAATTAATGGTATTAATTTATTAAAATACTTCATTTTATAGTGAACTTAAGCAATTACGAATGTTGGAGGGTTATAGCTATTGGGTTTACAACCAGTCAAGGAAGTACTAGAACAATATACGTAGTAATATTATTGTTTATTTTTTATATTTTTTATTGAATAAGAAACTAAATTTCATTAATAATTTCAGAGTAAAAACATATGTAACTAAATAGTAAAATATAAGAAAATGTCATTTAAATCAATTAAAACAAAATTAATTATTATTTAATTATAATATTTAGTGTGATAGATAATAACATACAAAAAAACCGTATAAAATTATTAAAGAATAATTAATCGTGAAATATGATCAATATTGTTGATTTCATCTATATATATATATATATATATATATATATATATATATATATAAATATATATATATAAATTAATGTTTGTCTGTATGCCCTTTATAGAATCTTAAACTATGCATTTAATCATTTCATGATCTTCAGCAAAGTGTTGTGCATGAGCCAACAAAGTTTTCTGAGTTGGTACGACCAAAAAAAAGCATAGCAACGCACGCAGGGTACAGCAAGTTCTTAATAAATATTATTTTAGTAAAAGATAAGTTACAAAAGTCTCACCAATTCAAAAATAGTTTCACAATCTGATTTATAATACCACTGCAGTATTGCACAAATTGAAACCGAGATTAAATCTAATAGATGCTGATCGAGACGCGAGATGTATTATTTAGTAAATACTCATACATTAGTAGCATTTGAACGTGGTAATAAAACGTAGATATGAATTATAGGTTACTTAGTCTGATCTACTTTGCTATTATCTTACTAGTGTTACGTACTAGGAATGTAATAAGTAAATATTAAATCAAGGCAAAATTATATTTGGTTACAGCTGTTTTAACTCGGTCAATATATTTCGTCACATGTTGTTGTTTGTTATAAAAAAATATTTCTAAAAAAATGTAGTATTTTATTATTCATAATGTAACAAAATGCGCATAAATTATTGTAATTTCAAGTGAGTGATGCACAAATTAAAAATACATTGAAAAAAAAAACAACATAACAACGAAGTAATAAACTAGCAATCTTATTGCTGAATAGTCTAAAATATCTAAAACTATTAAGTGAATGAAAGTATAGCAAAAGGTGAAAGACATAGACGCAAGAGCACAGAATAATTAAATACTTCTACTCTAGTTTACTGACTATCTCGTCGCTTATATTCAAACATTTTTATTCAACTGAGTTTTTCAACTGAGTTTTTACCCTATTATCTATTTTTAGAAGATCACTTAAATATTCAGTCCAGGCTGTTATTCAGTCAGTCAGAAGGTTAAGGCTAAAAATATATGAGCAAATATTAAAAATACGTCCATTTTCACCATTTTTCATGCATATACTAATTTATTTTAAATATTCTTCTTAATATATAAATTCAATAAATTCTTATTATATTCATGGTCAACTATCAGTGCTAAATATTGAGAACATGCCTCGACCCGAAGACCTTTTGGCGTTTTGAGATTATGGTCACATGCTGATGATGATCGGTCATTTACTAATGTTATCATTTCAATGACAATTTATAAATAAAATCAGACCAATTCTTCGTTTAGTGGCTTTAGATGTACGAAATAATTTGTTTCGTAATTATCGTGTGAGAAAACTAAAAACAATATACTAATTGTTTTATTATTGTTTGAAATAATATAACACATTATTAGTATCACATTTAGTGATGACAAATGATAGGATGGAAAAGAAAAAAATAAACTAAACGGTACTATTAAAAAAAAAAAACTTGTTGGCGTTGTCATGTTTGACATTTGAGTTTCATTCAAATATTTTAAAGTAAAACTGTCTCTCTACTTTGTATAAATAATACGATTCGTTACGCTTAAGCCTGTCATTTCTTACTGCTGGGCATAGGCCTCTTTCCTCGTGTAGGAGAAGTATCAGAACTTAATCCACCACGCTCCTCCAATGCCGGTAGGCGCAAAAGATAATTAACGTTAATCAAATAGATAAAAAAAAACAAACCGGATAATATTTATTTTAAAATAAAATTACAAAAATTGAAAGATTACGACGCAATAGGATTTAAAAGTTTATCCTAACAATTTCCTAAACAGATAAAATTGTTATTACGTACAAATAAAGATTGTCTAATTTCCTTCCTGCTTCAAGTGTTACACATATTATTTAATATTTGCTCTACAAAAACTTGAATTCAGATTACTTATTTCCATATGTTATATAAGCTGCATAATTATATTTTTTAGTAACGAACTAACGACAAAACACATTTGTTATGTAAATGTTACTGGAAAGAGAAAATTTTCTAATTAGAGTTCAATAACTCTACGATCAATCACAGACCGGTAAAACGTTTAAAGCGCACGCGTAGATATTGATACTGTGATTTATTTAATGACTAAGCAATTAATTTGAAGACTGACTTTTCGTTACGCTACATATTTTTTTATTGAAATTTTATTTTTTCAATTGTATTTGTGTTCTTCTGTATCAATAAGCTAACAGGGCTCAGTTTAGGAAAGTGTTGAGAAATATTACCTAAAATAAGTCTTCTTAGAAGGATTGTTACGCCACATAAGGTTATAATTATAATGACCGAGTCAGTCCTCTCGTGACCATGGTTGCTGTAAAGTATCCGAATCGTCGGGCATGTAAAAACTTAATAAACCGCGATAAAATCCGAAAAAATCGTTTCATTATAATGAGTGAATATCCCGTAACAATAGAAAACAATATTTAATATATAGTCGTGCAGTTTTTTTTTCGTTTCCAAAATGTGATTGTATTTATTTAAATTAAATTTTTCATATGAAATCATCTCACTGTAGGGTTAAAAAGGGTCAAATTCTAATATAGATTTGTTATTTTTTTTTTTAATTAAACATTACATGACATTAAAAAAGATTTGTAATTCAAATATGTTCTTGCTAAAATACCAAATATACTTACAACTTAGATCCCGTTGTAATTTGCACATTGCTGTTAACTACGTCCAGTGCATCACATTTTTGGTTTATACTCATACTGATTCTTCTTAAATGAACTGTTTTCATAGTGAGATTAATAAATAACGTTGACTTTCTATGCTTCAATAATTTGTATGAGAGATTTCCTCATTTCTATTCCAATTATCGTTTCATAAGTGTTCGATCTATGTCATTCGTTTTCATATAATATTACACAGGAAATCTTCAGGCATTTTCTATTGCTAATAAAATACTTTTATATTCTTTGTAAACAACCGCTGTAGTGGTGTGAGTAGTCACCTAAAACACCGACAGTTTGAGGGTTTGATTCCCACTCGGGATGGATATTTGTATTTGTAGAAATATTTCTTTCCGACTGACCGTGTCGGCGCTCTAGCCAATTAAGCTATGGAACGATGTACCCGCCAGAGCGAAATTCTTGATATGATGATTTTTATTTTCGGTTTAAGCGATTATCGGGTTCGAATCCCGCTGGAGCGGTCAATTTTTGATATGATATTCAAAAAATGTTTAGAATCCCTAATGTGTGGGTAAAACACAAAAATAAAATCGTACATATTTCTTTCCGGTTTTGTCGTCTGCCCTTGTGGGTTTCCCCACCGTGTCCCGGAGAGCACGTTAATCCGTGTCGGTCCCGGTTGTTATCATAAATACCTGATAGCGATCGTTACTCATAGTAGGGAACATAACCTACCCACAGTGGAGCAGCGTGGTGGATTAAGTTCCAATCCTTCTCCTGAATGGAAAAAGCCTATACCCAACAGTATGCGATGCGATTCTATGTATAAATTTCCAATCTATGAGTTTATTAAATAGATAGCGAGGACTTGTACCTATAAGTTATTTTAAAAAAAGTTTCGTAAGTTTTTTAATAATTTTTATTTGTCATTACACAGTGATCGAATTAACAAACAAATTATAATTTGATTCTGTTTTTATGACGCGTGTTCTCTCTCGCGCGTATCTCTTAAAAGTTTAACATGATTAATTTATTTTGTTAATCTAGTAGAGATAGTGTAAAATTTAACGGGACAAAACCAGATGTATAAATTCTATCGGGTACATGTAAGGTGATACCCCTTATTATCGTTTCTAAACATTAAAAAATAAAAAATAAATTTAAATTTACATTATCTTTTTCCACATATATATTATATCATATTATTTATATATAAATATTTATATGACAATAATATTATAAAGCTGAACAGTTTGTTTGATTGTTTGTTTATTTAAGCGTGCTAATCTCAGGCGCTACTGGTCCGAATTAAAGAAGTTCTCTATGTTTTGGAGAGTTCATTTACCGCGGTAGGCTATAGGCTATATAATATTTTAGTTAGTGTTATCTTCAAATTAAAGCGGGTGATATGGGGGCGTATCCCCTCGTGGCATTACCTATTATATTATAATATCATACTATTTATTTATATTTCATCTTACAGCGTTATTTTAAGTGGCTTGAAGCATCAGTACCTGTCAGTGAGTTCATAAGTGTAATGTATTATTATTTTTTGCATATTTTTTTTTATATTATGATACAACTCTTACATGAATAACACTTGAGTTCTGATGGCAGGTTTCTAAAAAACAATATGCGTATATACGAAACTCGGTTACATCATATAGTTTTAAAAGTCTTGACGTTTAATATATAGTAGTTTGTTTCGAGTTTCTAGACAAATATTAAAAAGAGCAACTTTACATACCATTAGAAACTTTAAAAACAAGCCATACTGGTTTTATAATTGATAGAACAAAGGCCTATCAAGTGTCGGTCCTCCGTATTACTGTCACTGATGACTCAAAGGTTGCCTTAGTTTAGAGAGCCCTGTAGCACTATTACTGGAAATGCTCCCTTTGGTTAGGGGGCCTGGTATAACAATATAATTGTACCTATTAACAGTAAGTTGTCATTGCATATATTAGACAATAGTTTTTAACGGCAGGTTGTTGCGGTGGGAGATTTTCCATGTCAGTCTTGAGTTGTTTTCTAATTTGATAATCATAATATGCAAATTACAGAAAGCGTAATTTACATGTTATGTCTGTACGATTATTTCACTTAAAATTACATATCATTTGCTTCGTGATTTCAATTCTTAAGTTTTATGTAACATTGTGTTAATTTATTGTTAAGAGTAATTTATATTTCCTTTTCTGATTACGTTTTTGGACGTCAAACGTTTTTTTTTTATAATTTTTTGAAAGTAGTATTTAGGGTAATGGCGAAATATGTTTTGAGTAATGTATCAGTAGGTTCATTCGTAATAAAAAAATATATTACAAAATTGTTAGTGACGAAAAGTTTGTAATAATTATTGTAAATACTTCGAATTACATTAATTTCATATTTCAGGTTAGATATATATAATTTATATTAGTTATTATTATAGTCCCTGCGGTCACCAACCCGCCTGTCCAGCGTGATGACTATGGGCAAAACACATGAGTTCACGTAATTTTTACCGTTAACTTGTGGAGGCCTATGTCCAGCAAAGGACTGTATAGGCTGTAATGATGATAGTATACACGGAACTCGAGCCAGATCCTTCGCAAATTAAAATTTTAAACAAATCTCATTCTGTAAATTGAAAAAATTATGCTTAAATACTAATCGTACTTTCGTACGTTTATTCTATAAAATTTGTTATTAATACCTTTTACAGACAACTTTGAGAATAAGTATCTATATTTTCATGCAGCACAACGCCATTGCAAACTTACAACACAGTTTCCGCTTAAAAAGCATAAAATAAAACTAGTAATTAAAAAAAAAAAAAAAACAATTACAAAAGAGGTAAATAATCCCTACTATTCCTACTAAGATCATAAATGTGAATGTAAGTTTGTTTGTTACGCTTTCACGCGGAAACTCCGATCATCATGAAACTTTGTATACATATTCTTGGAGGTATTAAAAGTAACATAGGATACTTTATTATAAAAAAATGAAATGCGATCGAAGCCGTGGGTCAAAGCTTGTTAAAAATAAAAATAACTAAAAATATATTTATTTATTTCTAGATTGTTGACCGTGGTGTAGATCCGAACGCTAGAGATGGCGACGGAGCAACGCCACTGCACTTCGCAGCATCACGTGGTCATCTGTCAACAGTACGCTGGCTTTTACGTCACGGTGCCCGACTGCATTTGGACAGACACGGCAAGAGCCCCATAAACGACGCCGCTGAGAACCATCATTTAGAAGTAAGTTTTTTTTGTTTTTTAATTATTTTTATCACACCCTTTATTAGGATAAAGAAAAGAAGTAAGGTCTTTTTCTTGTACAAATATTTATGTAAGAGGTTTTTTTTTTTCGAAAAATAGAGAAACAAATATCGTGTCAAAGTTATTTAAGAAGTATCGATACGATTACAGTGATGATATTCTATCGAAAATGTTAAATTATAAGTTTGTTTTTCTTTTTGCTTTGTTCCGGTAATATGATGCCGTACGTAGTAGGTATTTGTTTATGTATATAACTAGCCGACCCATGCCACTTTGTTGGACGGTAATTAATTAATAATTTTTGTGATGCAAATATCATCTCGCTCGTATTTCTCCGACTTGATTTACATATATTATTATTTTTCAATGAATTTTGTGTTCAATAAAATTAAAATATAGACTATATCATTCCCGAATAGTGTAGCTTTCTGTTAGTGAAAGAATTTTCACGATCGGATTAGTATTTGCGAAGATTATCTACAAACAAACAAAGTTAGAAACTTTACCTCTTTATAATATTAGTATAGAATTACGTGTATGTATTCATTTGTATCATACATTATCTCAACACCGAGTAAATTTTACAGATGTCTCAAACATTTGAAAGTTTTTTACTCTTTCTCTTCTGAGATAATGAAAGGTTGACAATATGAAATTAATTTTAAAATGTAGCTATAATTTGGTGACATTTATAGGACATATCAAAATCCCATGTATGGCATTACTTTCGTTATGTCAACGAAAACAATAGATTTGAGTGGAAAGTGTATCACTTAATGACGTTGTAGTTATTTGAATAATTGCGAATGCGCACTGGAGTAGTTTCACTTTCGCTCAATGATAGGCCCTTTTTGTGAATAATTTCAATTCATTCCGAAATGATTGTCTTAAAATGAAAGTAAAGATATCGTTAAAATTATTACTTTAAAAGTAACTGACTTTTATTTTAATACGAATACATAGATTTATGTTTCACATTAATAATTTCAGTTTTTTTATATTATTGTTAGGATATAGCATTATAAAATTATGATCGACCGGTGCATAATTATACCATATTAATATTCGAAATAATAATCGACAGGTGTGTATAGAATAAAATTAATAAAAAAAAATCCTTTAAAAAATATTAATCTACCTTTTATAAACGAATATTAATAACCAGATTTCGTGCCGATAGCGTTTATTTTTACGTTTCTTGCTAAGGCATTGAGATTTTGAACGCGATTTCTAATATTTTCTAAATGGTATTGTTATGGCGTTTTATGTTAAATTATCAAGGCCCATAAAATGAGTAATCGATTACGATTAAGTACAAATTTTTACAACTTCTGCAATTTTATCTTGACTATTAATTTCATTACTCTTTTATTATTGATTACCAATTTGTCTATATGCTAATAACGCTTACTATCGTCTTACACGTAAGTTAAATAAGAGAACAGGAAAGCAGCATTCAGAAGTGCTCTCATTCAAACTTATTTTTTTAAATACAAATAGGTTGGCAAACAAGCGTACGGCTCACCTGGTGGTAAGTGATTACCGTAGTCTATAGAGGTCTGCAACATTACAATAATCCCAAGCTCGTTGCCGACCCTGCCCCCAATCCTCCCCAGGGGATCCGGTCACCTTAGTCACCACAGGAATACATTACTGCTTGAAAGCAGTATTATTTAGCTGTGATTTTCTGTAAGGTCGAGGTACTTCCCCAGTCTAACTGCTCCAGATTTTGAGCGGGATGTTTCCTGCTGTGCCCTAACCTCAATTCAATCCTCATTCCTCATACCTCAGTTCAATTATTTATAGAACTATCATCGCTGATTAAAAAAAAAAAACCAAAACAAAGTCAGTTCAAAACCGCGTGAGTCATTTTTGGCGCTTAAATTGCCATTGTAATAAGTACTAAGTTTGTGGAAATAAATATTCAATATATTGTACAGTAATTTGAATTTACTACATATCTCTACCAAGTATTTCTGGGCAATGGCTCGTATCAATCAGGGTAATGATATTCGTTTTGCTTCATTTGATTTAAATTACCGTTGCTGAATGAGCGTTCAGTAATTAGAAAACGTTGTGTTCGATGGAATATATCTATAGCGATGTGTATTCGAAGTATTATAAACATAGTTTTATGAATTTGGTTGAATTTTTGTAGGCTCTTATGATTGACTTTTTTGCAGGAATACTCAATTTTTAATGGTTGAATAATACATTGATGATATTATTTAAATCATTACAGCCTTCACAGTCCACTACTGGACATAGGCCTCCACAAGTTTACGCCTAAAATAGCGTGAACTCATGTGTTTTGCCCATAGTCACCACGCTGGGTAGGCAGGTTGGTGACCGCAGGGCTGGCTTTGTCGCACCGAAGACGCTGCTGCCCGTCTTCGGCCTGTATATTTCAAAGCCAGCAGTTGGATGGTTATCCCGCCATCGGTCTGCTTTTCAAGTTCCAAGGTGGTAGCGGAACTATGTTATCCCTTAGTCGCCTCTTACGACACCCACGGGGGTGGCTATATTCTTTAGTACCGTAGCCACACAGTATTTAAATATTGAATACAATAGCAAGTGAAAAAATAAAGCACATTTTTTCACCTTGAGTAATTTAAACATACATATGAGTAGAATTTGTTTATCTACAAATACCTGTGAGTTATATAAAACCTGTAAGGACTGGTGAAACGCTAGCTCTGTTAAATGTGTTGCTTAAATATCTTCTACCTTGTAATATCTTTTACATATTAGTAGTTAATGAAATTTGCTTATAAAGGTTTTATGTAATACCATATATGCTATCGGATAGACGAGAGAGACTATTTCTTAATATTTCAATTTATAGACGTAAGGTCGAATTTAATATCTATTCGCTTCAGCCTGTAATATCCCACTACTGGGCATAGGCCTCTTTCCCCATGCAGGAGAAGGATCAGAGTTTAATCCACTACACTGCTCCAATGCGGGTTGGCGGATATATTCCCTAATATGAGTAACGATCGCTATCAGGTGTACATGATAACAAACGGGACCGACGGCTTAACGTGCTCTCCGAGGCACGGTGGGTAGACCCACAAGGACTGTACAAACGCACAGACTACGGCAAACACCTATATAGCCAATACAAATGTTTGTCATATGCGGGGATCGAACCCGCAACCGCTAACACAACAGGTACAATCCATGGCTGTAACCGTTGCGCCAACGCGGCGCCTCCCTTAATATCTATTAGTTTTATAAAATACGAAAATGTCTAATCTCTGTTATTCACAGAGAAATGAACTTATTAAACTAAGTGTTCCTGTATTTGTCCTCAGTGCCTGAACGTGTTGGTAGCCGCTGGAGCAGCCGGCGCAGACAATAAACAGTTGTCCACATATAAAGCTATACACTCCTGCGCATGCGTACCCGGGGAAGCTAGAGTAAGTATACACAATTTTCGTATGTGTTTTAAATACTGTTAAACTAACCTTTTAGCATTCTAATTATGCTTATATTGTTGTCGTTTTTTTTTTCAATACAAAAGTTCAAAGTTTGTTAATAGGTACTTGGATTAATTAAGAATATTTTTTATGCCACTAGTTCCGCAAACAAGCGTACGGCTCACCTGATGGTAAGAGATTACCGTAGCTTATAGACGCCTGCAACACCAGAAGCATTGCAAGCGCGTTGCCGACCCTATACCCAATCCCTCCCAGGAGCTCTGGTCACCTTACTCACTCACATTACTCAACAGGAACACAATACTGCTTGAAAACAGTATTATTTAGCTGTGGTCTTCTGTAAGGTCGAGGTACTACCCCAGTCGGGCTGCTCCATATTTTGAGCAGGAAATTCCTGCTGTGCACTACCTCAGTTATATATTACAGTTGTTTTGTAACGAGTACGCGAATTTCACTCATTATAATAAAACAACTTTTCCGGATTTTATCGCGGTTTATTACGTTTCATAAATAATATAAATGCCCGAAGTTTCGGATAGTTCACAGCAACCATGGTCACGGGAGTCAGTCCTCCCAAAAAGTTGTTTCATTTTAATTAGAAATTTGTAATTAAAAATACACGAAGGTTTTATTTGTAAAACTCAAATCTATTAGGTATCTCTCGATTAAAAAAAATATCAGTTATCGTATCAACAAGATTTTTAATAAATTTGTATTATATTTGTGTTAGATATGTATAATTTTTGGTTTAATATAACTCATCATGCCGAGTTATATAGGCTATATAGCTATATATATAGGCTATGAGATCTAGGAGAATTCGATCTGTATTTGTCGATGTTTTTGAGAAGCTTATGAGATTTTTTTCATGCTCTTCGTGTTTGCCATATAAAGGTAGATTTATTACAAGATATATGTATTAACACCGAAAAATTAATAAAAAAATCGTTTTGCAACTGACGTAGGTTTCGTAAAAGTATATATCACAGAAAAGCACCAACATTTAGAATTGTATAGCTTTTTTTTGAAGGTAATTGAAACGGTCAGAATAAAATACTTTAACAATCGATGAAGTATTAATTATTGGTTTTAATTTCTAAGTATTTAATGCAACTTTGTATTTCAGTAAATTAATTTAAAAAAAAAAATGCTAAAAGTAGTAAAATTTCGCTATTAAAGTATTTTATCAACGATTTTTTCCGCCTCCCCAGTGTGCTCTTCAAAACTGTATCAATGGGAATGGGACCCGTTCTCCATTTTACCTCCACGCCCCGGAGCGCGAGAGGCGCAACTCACACGAACGAAGGGGTTCCCTGTCGTCAACTGTGGGCTCCATCACCTCGGCGAGGTCTGGACCAGCTGATGGACTTTACGTCAATCCGATGCAGAGGACTTCGGCTACGAGCGCGACCAATCACAGCTCCTCTGGGGAGGAAAGTTCTGGTACGTTTTATATTATAATCTGATCCCTAAGTTAGGATGAAGTAAAAGGATACTTTGTTTTCATAAATAATTTTAATGCAGCGAATAAGGAGTAACTCGGTGTTTATAAAGAATTTTAATTCTCCGAAAACACGTGAGGGATAACTTCCGGATAACTCTGGTATAAACTTATAATGAATATATTCACAAAAGTGTCACTAGCCAGTGGACCCTTATTGAGTAAATATAAATAATATATACTATATAGCAATACCCGTGCGAATAATTCGCACTAAATAAGAAAAAACATACCGATCGTCAATTAATTAGTTTACAAAAAAAGCAATAGTAAATTTTTTAGGTGCTAATGTCGATAGAGCAAGAAATTATCTATAAAATTATATATAATTTATGTGGAATAATTGTGAGGTTTTTTCTAAAAATGGAAGCAAAAATCTTAACCTTAGCGTATATATAAAGATAAAAAAAGTATTATACATAAAAGTTTACTTTTACCATATAGTAATTAACCTGACTGACAATCTATAAAATCAATAGTTCAACAAATACTAAATACTTTTTGAATATATTTTTTTATATTCTTTATTGCACTTTAGAAAATATATAATCACAAGTCATTTTTACAAAGAATTTTGGCAAGGGCGAACTTATCTCTGTAAGAGATCTCTACCTGACTACCCATGGTGGTGAGAAATGATGTGAAAATGTGAAAAAGTGAAAAAAAAACTGAACAAAACGTTAAAAATAATAAAAAAGCCATATACTATATATATAATATACCTCGCTGAATACGTCCAATAACATATTTGTGAAATCATAATGCAAGTAATAAAAAAATCGGACGTCGATTAAAAAGTTATATTAAACCGAAAGTTATACATATCAATTTAAATCTTGTTGTTAATAATCAAACAAATACAACTAGAACTGACTCCCTGAATTTTTGACTATTTTCACAAGAGTCTTAAACGTAATACGCATCTAAAATTTTTATTCGTATTTTCCACTTGATTTACTTTTGTTTTCGTTTTTGCCTCTTGCCTGATTAGAAAAACATCATAATTACCGTCCACACTTAATTACAATAAAAAGCAAAAGGACGTAAAAATAGTCACAGTAACAAATTCATTATTCGCAGTTTGATCATCAAATGAAACGTCAAAATATAACAATGAACTATTCATTAGTCACTTTACGGCTTAATGTATCATATTTAAAAAAAAAAAACCGAAGTGCCGTAACCAATTACCAGACCAATAGCAACGGAAGTAATGCGTAGTGAGGTGGAAACTTCAGGAAATATGCCTATGCCATATGGTTCGTTTGTACCAGTTACGTTGTTAGGTCCGATGCAGTAGCATCAGCCTAAAAGTATGCTAATCAGATGAAAGTGAATTCGTAACGTGTTTTTATGGTGAATTTTCGAGAGAAATTTTGATTTGTAATTAAAAATAACGACATAAAAGTGATATGAAAGTGTGAAAGAAACATTTAATGTGATAAGTTTTACAGGAATTTGTATAAATTGTTAACTTATATTACGGCAAACATTATGCTGTGTTCCGGTTTAAAAAGTAAGTTAACTTAAGCATGTAACAGGCAATTTTTAAAAGAATGCACGGAATTTCTTTCAATCCGGTTGATGTTTATACTGATGGGTTTATCAATATTTTATCAAAACAAGTATTTTTTAGAAACAAGATAATGTTCTTTGATTTTCTGCCTTACTTAAAAATTAGTTAACATTAAAAATATATAGTAGGTATTTTTTTTAATATTAAAAGTTTACTGAATTTGTGAATTTTAGTATTATGGCGATGCTTGACTATGGGGTAACTAAGGCCATTTTTAGTAAACACAAAATAAAAAAATTGAAAAACGGTTTCATGTGAAAATTGTATGTGTATCTCATTAGTCTCTTACGTCAATGTAATTTTTTATTTTAAACATTTTTTTTATTAAAATATCACAGCTTCAGCTCATCTTTTCCTTGGTTTGATAAAATATTAAATATTTGTGTTTACGATTTACATAAATTTGATATTACAATAATAAATGAGTCTAAATAAAACAAATAAGTTCAATCCCTTTTAAATTCCACTCCCCTAGTCCGATTTGGTATATATCGAAAAAGGTTATCGAGATAGGTATTTCATTAAAAAAATCATAATTGCCTCTTGAGTTATTAACAAGTGTACAAAAAAAAAAATGGAACCTGGAATCTTTACATAAAAACGTCGTTTAAAATGAAACATCAAAAAAATTTAAAATTACTAGTAATTACCTAAACATTTTCGTATTCAGATTTCCCTAGAGCAAAAAAATTGGATTTCACGAGGTAGCAATCATAATAATTATATATGTTTTAATTTTTGTAATAAGAGCGGAAAGCAATTTATGGGTGCACACCCAGTTATTCGATTATAAAGAAAATCGGGATGGCGAAACATTTTGATTGCAGTAATTAGGCTTTATAATAATTGTATTTGCTCGCAAACGAAAAAATCCGACTTCTATACATCGACAAGTAATACAACGTAGGGAGATGAAAATATAATGAAGTAAATACGCGTTATCAAAGATTACTCAAATAGTTGTTATCAGATCTCGATGAAATTTAAATATAACCATACGATAAACATCAGCTTTCGATTAAATTAAAAATCATCAAAATCGGTACACCCAGTATGCGGTATAATACAACGTAGGTCGACGATAAAATAGTCAAGTGAAAACGCATTATTAGATATAACTCAAAAAGTTGTTGTTAGATCTCAAATAAATTTAAGTGGGACCAAATGACACACACCACCTTTCGATTAAAATTTTTTTTTGTCGAAATCGGTCCACCCAGTCAAAAGTTCTGAAGTAAAAAAAAATACAGTCGAATTCAGAACCTCCTTCTTTTTTGGAAGTCGGTTAATAAAGATATACAAATAAAAACAGTAAAGCCTTGCCTGCGATTGCGTTAGGCTGTTGCTGGGTTACTGTTTTAGTTACAAATCAGAAACGTCATAAAATCTATATCTTATACGTGAGTCTCAATGACAAATATATAATTCTGTATGCATAATAAATTGTTAAATAAATAAATCTTATACTGGTATATAAAATTCTCGTGTCACAATATTAGTTACCATACTCCTCCGAAACAGCTGGACCGATTTTTATGAAATTCGGTGTGCATATCGAGTAGGTCTGAGAATCAGCCAACATATATTATTCATACCCTTAAGTTATAAGGAGAGGGGGATTAATAACATACGTGGCAAAATAACGTTTGCGGGGTCAACTAGTATAATAAATCTAAAATCTCCGAAATGTGTGTGTGCGTATAGTTTCCGTTATTGTCAAGAAACCCTGAAAATTAAATACATTTTTATTTCCTTTAATATTCACGATAAAAAAAATTAGTCGAATCGAAGTTATATAATAAGACATTTTACGAAACACATTTTTTTTCACTTAATGAAAATCCGATATTGATTTAATAAGACGATTGTTATGTAAAATAAAAATTATTTTAGAATAGTTTACTAAATAATAAAACCGATGACAAGGTTTTAAAGGTAACGAGGACTTGCTTAATAGAAATGAAATGCTTCTTGTTAAGTTTAATTGCAATAAAATAACGCAATTGTGTTTATTCTCAAATAAAACAAAACCGACTTCAAATAATTACGGATAAGTATAAAAAATCGGCCAAGTGCGAGTCGGACTCGCGCACGAAGTATTCCGTACCATTGACTACTAGGTAAACAACAGTAGTGTACCTACCTACATTGAGTTTAACGTTGGGCCAAAAAAGCGGTAAATAATCACTTTTTTTGTATGAGAGCCCTCCTAAATATTTTTTATTTTAATTTTATTATTTCGGACGGACGGACGGACGGACAGACAGCGAAGTCTTAGTAATAGTGTCCCGTTTACCTTTTGGGTACGGAACCCTAAAAACTACTGGTCAGTTTTTTTTATATCACTAGGTCGGCAAACAAGCATACGGCTCACCTGATGGTAAGAGATTACCGTAGCCTATAGACGCCTGCAACACCAGAAGCATTGCAAGCGGGTTGCCGGCCCAATCCCCAACCCCCCAAGGATCTGGCTCAAATTTCCAATCGAATTGAGAACATCTTTTTTAGAAGTCAAATAAAAATAAAATAAATCGGTCGATAGACATGTTTTAATGATAATAGGACCAGCTATTAAAAGTGATGTAATTTATTACAGCATGCTCAGCATCGGAAGCGGAGACGGCCAACACCGGGGGCTGGTTCCTCCACAGCAACAACTCGAACGCCCCCGCGGCGCTGTACCAGCGCGTGCGGGACCTGTTCCACGCGCGCTCGCCCGGCCCGCGGGTGCCCGCTGAAGGTCAAGAGGCTCCTACCATGACTGGTATTGTGAACTTACAGGCAGTCTTCTGTCCCTCTACTGATCAGTATGAGATTCTTTCAATTTAAGATGCTTTAAATTGTTATCTTTTTTCGTTCTGCGGACCTTAAAACTTAATATCTGTAATGTTATAAAGAAAACCGTTTATTTAAGGAAACTATTTGAGTTTTAAGTTAATCTAATACTTACTAAATTTACGTGAATTTCACTCATTATAATGAAACAACTTTTTCGGATTTTAACGCCTCCATCAGTCCTCCATCAGTGACCATGGTTGCTGTAAAGTATCCAAAACATCAGGCATGTAAAAAACCTAATAAACCGCGATCATACATCAATTTAATTAATATTGAGGATTAAGACTTCCAATAGTACCAATATATCATTGATGGTTTTGCCAATCTCTCGAAGAATAGTCAAGATCTGAAGGATATTGATCGATTAGTTAAAGGACATGAAGACATGAATCTAAAAATACAAAAAAAACTATTTAGCTCTTCTCCATTCTACGTGATATGGACGTCATTATTGCTGCAGTTTTTAAGTTAAGAAGTCACTCCTAATGAATGAAATAATTTGAATTTCCATCGCATTGATAATTTTTTAATTGACAAATAATATATATATTTTGTTAATTTACATACAGTTAAAGCAGAAATTCACGGAACGTCAGAAGTGACTCAACCGCAACAGGAAAATTCTGACAGCGACAGCGGAGCCGAAGCGACACGTCGCGATCATCACTACGAAGACATCTACCTACCACGGGACGAGCACCAGAGGAGAAGGTACCATTTACAACCACACCATTAATTTCAATTATATTTTATTTATCAAGATGCACGAAAGAATATAAATTACAATTATCACTAATAATAAGATGTCACATAAACAAATTCGAGTTTTACTGGTCATCTGAATGTTAATGAAAACAGTTTGGAGGCGTTCATTTAGTTTGTCTTTCAGAAGCGTGCAAGTTATTGTAAAATGGTCTGAAAAAAATAACACCATATATATTCTGAAAGAAATATACACCATATTATATTAGTACTAAGCATAAAGTATGTAAACTATGAAAACATTGTGAAAGATTTTTGTTTTATATAAAAAATGGAATTTTATGTGACTGTTAATAAATTTTCGTTTTTATAATTTAACTTTGACCATAAAATAAGAAATGAAATTAAGACAACTTCGATTTAGCCTGTAATATTCATTTAGGAGAAGGATCAGAACTTAATCAACCAAGCTGCTCCAATGCGGGTTGGCGGATTTATTCCTGTCTATGATTAACGATCACTATTAGGTGTACATGATAACAACCGGGACTGACGGCTTAACGTGCTCTCCGAGGCACGGTGGGGAGACCTACAGGCACAGCACAAACACTCAGATCATGGCAAATATCTGTATAGCCAATACCAATGTTTGTCATGTGTGGGGATTGAACCCGCAACCGCCAGCGCAATAGCCACAAACCAGTGCTGTGACCATTGTGCCAACGCGTCAATAACTTAATATAAAATAAAGTTGTGTAATAGTATAGAAATGAATTAAATTATATCTGATATCTTTGTTCACAGAAGCAGTTCCCGAGACTCCGGAAGCCACAGTAGACCTGGAAGTGCAGCCCTAATAGTTGACTACGGCACCAAAGAGAATATTGAAACGTGAGTACGAGTAAATTAGTGTTAAAAACTGCAAGTACTTAGTGGCGGCAACACGCATGCAATGCAATACAATATCCGTTTACCGTCAGGTGGAGCGTACGCTTTTGTCAACTTGATAGTATATAAAAAATGATAAACTAAAAATAATTGGAAAGTCAATGATTGAATTTTTGCTTTTGAGCTCATATAAGGCAAATCAAAATTCTGACTTTAGGGTTTAGGTTTCACGGTCAGCACTGACATGTTTATTTAAATGGGACTTTTCGCGATGATCATTTTGATATTTTTGATCTTGCAGACGCCATAGCTATGGGACGAATAATAGATCTGATAGTAAAACAGTTCCCTTCAACTGAACTAAACTATGCTATGCTGTAAACATTCTAATGCAGTAATGCTATATAAAAGACCAATAATATCTAATATTAAGCCGAAGAGTTACAGCTTAATCCGCCACCGTAGTCCACTACAGCTTTCCGGATGTCCCTTTCATCATTGTAGTTGAGACAGTCAAGTCCCACCTAATATGAATATAACTTGGTAATTATTTCACTGATATTATTTTTTTGTAACATTGTTTTATATTTTCAGGTCGAACAAAGCCTACGAAGAAGTATCTGCACCAGCGCCCGACAGCCATACGAAATCCACGCTAGCAACGAAATTAGCAGCGCTAACACACAAAGCTCAGAATTTTGTAAGTCTTTAATGTTTTTTTTTCTTTTGTCCGGTTCTTTGACTAGAGAATGTCTTTTCTGCAAACAAGAAGTAATTTATTGTCATCAAAGTAAGGAATCTTCATTTGCTAACCAAATAATTAATATTCGGGTAAGGCAGTGGTCATAGTTCTATTTCCTGCACTAATGGTCGCAGATTTAATTCTTGCTCACGACAAATATTTGTGTTGGCCATACAGATAATTATTGTGGTCTGGGCGTGTGTTTTTGGATTTTGCATCTATCGGTGTTTTCGGACCCTCGATACAGAATTTACAACCTACTTAGGATTGTAAGTTACAAGATAGCTTCGAAAATCCAAAAAATCCGTTCGAATAATTTTCGCGACTTTTTTGAATCAGACTGAGAATATTAATGTTATCGTTTCCTTGATGCCGCGTTGGTGTAACGGTCACGTCACTGGTTTGTGGCTGTTGAGCTGGCGTTCGCGGGTTCCATCCCCGCACATGACAAATGTTTGTCGTGGTCTCGGTGATTGGGCAGTGCTTGTGGGTCTCCCCACCGCGCCTCGAAGAGCACGTTAAGCCGTCGGTTCCAGTTCTTATCATGTACACCTGATAGCGGTCGTTACTCATAGTAGGGAATATATCCACCAGACCGCATTGGAGCAGCGCGGTGGATTAAGCTCCGATCCTTGTCTTACATCGGGAAAGATGCCTATACCCAGTAGTGGAATATTAAAAGCCGAAGCCAATCATTTCCTTACTATGGACATTTTTAAATTAATTTATTATTTATTATAATTAGATATATTAATTGACACAAATCTATAAAAACTAACATACAATAAAGGATAAAGAGTTATCTTTCACTTACCAACCTTGTTTTATTAATATTATCTTTTTACGTTAAAAAATACTCTGTTCTTGATTCAGGCCAGTCGTATCTCATCAGCAGCGGGTAGCCGTCGTGCGTCAGTTTCAGAAGAACCAACCGTAGCCCCAGCATCTCCATCATCAGGGGTATCATCAGCTGGCTCCACTGGAGGTAGTTCTGGAGACGAGGCGCCCCCTCCTCCACCGCCACCTCCCCCTCCCGCGGTGCTGGAAGAACCAGCTCTGAAGCCATCTGAGTTAAAAAGTAGGCTGGGTGAGTTTTTTAATTATTATATTGTTCTTGATATTAACTGTACCAGGTTTGTTTAAATGATTAGCAGGTAAGGAAATATCTTTGGGTAAATAAGTTTTTCTTTTTAGTGTTTTTTTTTAAGTAATCAGTATTTGGTTTCTGAGCAACTTATTAGCAACTTGTGCTATCGTGTTAAGCATTAGAAATTTTGCCAGTACCATTGGAAAAAAGCAAACAAGACTATGAAATAACAGAGATAGTAAATCCATGTAATATTCTACTATTAAGGAAAACTGTAGGAACTGTAGGAAAACTTGTACTGTGTGGCTACGGTACTAAAGAATATAGCCACCCCCTCTCTTCCCGTGGGTGTCGTAAGAGGCGACTAAGGGATAACACAGTTCCACTACCACCTTGGAACTTATAAAGCCGACCGGTGGCGGGATAACCATCCAACTGCTGGCTTTGAAATACACAGGCCGAAGACGGGCAGCAGCGTCTTCGGTGCGACAAAGCCAGCCCTGCGGTTATCAACCCGCCTGCCCAGCGTGGTGACTATGGGCAACACACATGAGTTCACGTTATTTTTGGCATAAACTTGTAGAGGCCTATGTCCAGCAGGGGACTGTATAGACTGTAATGATGAAGGAAAATAAAAATAGTTCTAAATTATTTAATACCACAACTGCCTAAAACTTATGACATTTGTTTACCTGACGTCCGAATATCCTGTTCTGTTGATATCCATAAAACTACTCGTAAATCAACAGAAAAAAAAAGGACAGAGAATGTAATGTAACACTATACAAATCCATAGTCTTAGTTCATCATCATTACAGCCTATACAGTCCACTGCTGGACATAGGCCTCCACAAGTTTACGTCAAAAATAACGTGAACTCATATGTTTTGCCCATAGTTACCACGCTTAGTCTTAGTTATAATTCACTTTTAAATATGGTCGACAGCCTCTGATGTGGTTTCACAATGAGCTACTTTTTAATTAATAATATAAATAATAAATAAATAAACGCTTCACACTCAACGGCCCCCAGTAGGATTTTCTCCCGTGGTGGGGGCCGGAAACACATACAATACACATGCACAAACGTGCAGACCACGACAAACATTTATATGGCTAATACAAATATCGGTCATGAGCGGGGATCGAACCCGCGACCGCCAGCGCAACAGTCAGTACTGTGACCGCTGCGCCAAGGCTTCGTCAATATGTTATGTATAAGGCGGATCTTTCAGTAAATCGATTCTAGAAATAATACTTGCGTAATGGTTGCAGTAGGTAATAGTTCTGAGAATTCAGCGAATGATTACAAAATGTTAAGAGACAAAGTCCTTGACAGTAAAAAAATTAATTATAAAATTTCAGATCATATTACAGCGCTATTTAAGCGCTATTACAGCGCTTTAATTAAGATAAATGATTTAGCATTATTTGAAACTAACTTAAAATCTTTATGATCTATTTAGCAGTGAAAATTAAAAATGAAATGTTTATTAAACACTTGATACAGACGTTTAATTGACAGTTACAATAACATTACTTTTTATTTGTAAGTTTCATGATGTCTATTTGTGTTGCTCGATATTTGTTCCAATTTCTGTGACATGTAATTTCATTTCATTTCATGCATATTGAGCTGTATGAAATTCAAATATTGCCATTTTTTTACTTTCTCATTTTTTTTTATCTTTTGCGTATAACTTTCATTTGTGGAATATTTGATCTTCATCATATATTTGAATATTTGATTCATTTTAAATTTTTTAATATATATTGTTTTTTAATGTGTACGCGAATTTTTTTTAATATTTAACGTTTTTCCTAAACTTTACATTTAAATAAAAAAAAATTTAAGTAAAAAGGTAAATAAATGAAACGTACTCCCAGGCGATAAAAATAGATAACATGATGTTACTCGTTGTAAAATTGTCAAGGCAATGCTCACGTTTTGTTAATATACCTACATCACGAGTTCATACCATTTAAGCTGTAATGTTGTTCCACCATGCTGCTTCATTGCTGGAGGCGGATTCCTTATTATAAGTAAATAAATAAATAAATATTTACACAATACACACGGTCGTCTGTTCCTAAAGTAAGCAACTTAATGCTTGTGTTATAGGTAACAGCCGACTGGTATATAGCTATATATATTTTTTTCGATAAACATACTTATAAATAATACATATATAAATATATAAATAAATATTTATATTACACCCAGACTCGGGGTGGGAATCGAACCCACAACCCTCGGAGCAGAAAGCAGGCCCTCGGAGCAGAAAGCAGGAAGAAGTAACGATCGCTATCAGGTGTACATGATAACAAACGGGATCGACAGCGTATCAATAATATATTTTCCAGCAGATATCTGGCCATTCATACAATCATACGTATAATATCTTTGTTTATGTATGTTTATATTTTTATGGTATATATATATATATATATATATATATATATATATATATGAATTTATTTGCTCATGTCTATACTAAGCCACTAACGTTACTTTATATTTCCTCCCTTTTTTCTCTTCTTTATCTGAATTTTACTAATACCCGATTTTGCACACCTACAAACGTCTGCTCTTGTACGTCCTAAGGTTGGCTGGTAGAGAATGCTTTTTGCATTAAGCTCGCCTTTTGTACAATTCTTTAATGTATTGTGCAATAAAGTATTAATAAATAAATAAATAAATAAATATGAAAATAAAAAATCGAAATACCCATGTAGCAAAATTAGTATCAGAATAAATTAAAAAAATAAATAAACAAAGTTATTGTTATTTTATCCAACAACGAAGCAAATATTTATTTGTAATTAACTTTATGGTAAAGACACAATTCCCGAAACCAACATAATTGAATCGCTATATAGAAAAGGTATTCTTGAAACAGCGAGCGTAGAGATTTAGCCTTATATATTTGTTACCTTATACATTTTTATATAATAATTGTAAATACAGCTATTTTTATTAGTAGATTTCTATGGAAGTAATAGGTGTTACTCTCGTTACAAAACAATAAAATAAGTCCGTCCGTCTGTATGGACGTTGTTAAAAGTCAAATTCACGGACATTACATATTAATGAGGTCTCACCGCCTTAATTAAGTTCGTTTACTTTCTACGTTTTTTAATAGGTTATTAGTTTCGTTCTGATTCGGATGCGTTCGGACAATAATATGTAAAATAATTGCTTTATAGAGTAATAGTTTTACTTTCCATTTCGAGTAAAATTTTCCAGTATTATTAATTTATTCTCTTCATCACTGTGTACGATTCCTTTCGCGACGTTGAAATGTAGCAATGTAAGTTGATAAAATTTTGCGTATGCTGTTACTAACAAAAAGTTTGACTCTCTAAATCTTTTATTGTTTTTTTTTTTAATGTTTTTACTAAAAGCCATGACGATCATGAGGGTAGAACACAATTTTAATTTAAGTCCGATCCGGATAAATAATTTTTAAGTTCTGAATTTAAAAAATTCAACTTAACAGTGAGAGCAAAAGTTTTATTTAATTATTTATTTACAAAGCATTTACTTAGAAAGGGAAAGAGACTTTGTCAGGCGTAAAAATACTTATAACTTGTTTTCACATATGTTTATGCATACTCGTATGGATGTACTTAGAGCACTTTGAACTTCTGGATATGAATTACGTTCTTGGTTTACGGCCGATATGTATAGTTGGTAATCATACAGTCAGTTCTACTTTTATGGGTAAGTCAGATAGATTATGGTAAACAAATGAATTTCAACTTTTATGTTGTTCATTGCAAACTGTTAGGCCTGGAGGAGTTAAAAAAGATATATGAGAAAGTAGAAAGTATGAACTATGTATGTCCATATAGAAAAAAAAAATTATGAAAAAAAAACGCGAAATCGATGGAATGCTTTGTCATTAGATCTCAAAGAAAATATAATTTTATGAAGTTACTCGCGTGGTTCTTGTTTGTATAGAATTTTATTGAAATAACACAAAATAAAACTTTGACACATCGACTTAGTCTAAGAGACATATGGAGTCTAAGCATGATAAAGGATTTTCTGCTTGCGTGCGTCATTGCTTTTCAGTAAATTTATTCATTTTTGTAATTCGAAAATAAACGTTATACTATTTAGTATGATAAATACCTGATAGCGATCGTTACTCATAATGTATAGTAGCGGGTTGGCGGATATGTTCCCTTTATATTCGCAGCAGCAGCGTGGCGTAATAAGCTACAATCCTTCGCCTATACGGAGAAAGAGGCCTTAGCCTAGCAGTGAGATGTTACAGACTGAATGCACTCTCTAGTAGATAGAAAAGTTTTAAAATTTCCACATTGCGAAATTCATGCAATTAATCATTCTATAATAATATATTATGATATTAAGAAAATGCCATCTTTTTGGATACATATATTTCGTTTAAATTTGCACGTGTGTTTTTCCTATTATGAATTTGACTATTTTTTCGTCTACCAACGTTGCATTACTTGCCGATGTAATTTTAGTCAGTTTTTTTTCGTTTGCCAGCAAACACAATTATTTAGTTACTGACAAAGGAATAATTATATCAGACTCATCAGAATCGGAAATTACTCTCAATCTTTTCTTAGGACGAACTTTGTGAAATTTCTTCTTCTGGCACTGAGAGTCCACTGAAAAGTTTGTTCATGGAAACAAGTTATAAAATGCTATGCAAAATATAAAATTTTGAGGTTAGTAAATAACTTATAGAGTTTTTTCCAATGGCCACCGATATATAATAATATATTATGATATTAAGAAAATGTCATCTTTTTGGATACATATATTTCGTTTAAATTTGCACGTGTGTTTTTCCTATCATGAATAAAAGAAAACCTTTGTTCACTTACTTATTTACTTGCTAGTCTTTTCCATCTATCCATCCAATGTCCATCCATCAGCCTTTAACAGTTCTTTGTTGGACACAGCTCTCCCCTAATGTCCGTTTTTGACGTTTCAGTTTTTATGTTTTAGTTTAATGAAACTTTTGTATTTTCTCATATGACTTTGGAAAATAATTTAAAAAGCAAATTAAAAAAAAATCGAATTAATATATTTGTAGAAAGTAAATACACTATTATGACAGAGAATTTCTTTTTACAATTTTATATAATTAATTCTACAAAAATGCTTTGTAATGAAAACAAAATGTTTGCTGACCATCATTTTCTGTTAACGGCGCGGAAAACTGCTCACCACCCATACATGTGTTACACTTAAGATTGCATCGCGTGATAAATAGTCCCGTATAATTATTATTTCCGTGGCAATTGTTTACATATCTCGCTAATAAAAGAATTAAAAATCTCTTAGTGTTGAAGTGCAAGAGCTGAATAACAAATATGCAATAAATTATATTTGATTATGACGCGTTGGCGCAACGGTCACAGCACTGGTTGTTGTTGGCTGTTGCATTGGTTGCGGGTTCGATCCCCGCACATGACAAACATTTGTATTGGCCATACAGATGTTTGCCGTGGTCTGGTTGTTTGTGCAGTCCTTGTGGGTCTCCCCACCATGCCTCGGAGAGCACGTTAAGCCATAGTATATACTCATATATTCTCTATATATTCGCCAACCTGTATTGAAATAGCGTGGTGGATTAAGCTCTGATTCTTGTCCTACATTAGGAAAGAGGCCCAGCAGTAAGATATTAGAGGCTGAAGCGTAAGCGTATCAATTATGTTACTAATAATGTTAAAAAGCTGAAGAGTTTGTTTGTTTATATGTTTGAATGCGCTAATCTCAGGAACTATTAGTCCAATTTGAAAAATTCTTTCAGTGTTTGTGTTCTTATAGCCCATTTATCGAGGAAGTCTATAGGCTATTTTTTTAATTAACTCGTGTGAAATCGCGTGGCACAGCTAGTTATGTTATAATTGTTTGTCTTAGCAAACGAAGAAGACTTCAACTAACATCGACAAGTAATACAACTTAGGTTAGGTTAGTAAATTACATAACGCTTTATTAGATATGACTCAAAAAGTATTTGTCAGATCCAAATTAAATTTAAATGGGTAGTCCCATTCTATGACAAGCATTAGCTTTCAAAAAAAAAAAAAATCACATAAATCAGTATGAATAAAAAATACAGTTGAATTGACAACCTCTTCCTTTTTAGAAATCTAGCAGTCTTTTTTTATATACCTAAGTCGGCAAACAAGCGTACGGTTCACCTGATAGCAACTGATTACCATAGCTTATAGACGTCTGTAACACCAGAAGCTACACAAGCGCGTTGCCGACCCGATCCCTGATTCCCCCTGGAGCTCTTGCCACCTTACTCGTGTGTATGTTGGTTGAGGTCTGTGTATGTTGGTGTAAGGTCGAGGTACTTCCCCAGTGGGCTACTCCATATTTTGAGCAGGACATTACCTGCGGTGCATTCAGGTGTTAGTTGTGTTCTTGAGGTTTGTGCTTGTATAATATTTATTTTCAGACTTACGATACTAATTTTTCGTTCTATTGGATAACGTTTTTTTATGTTTTTTTTTTCAAATGTTAGATGATAAAGATCGCGTAACATTTATTCTTTTTGTTTATTTATTCAAATTAAATTATATTATTATTACACTTCCTACAAAAATATTTCGTAGAAATCTTAAATTTGATTATAATTTTTTATTATCTAATATTAAATTGATATTCTATGATTATTTTGGTATTCAAATTTTAAAAAGCTTTATATTTATTTAAATAAAATAAATTAACATTTATTAAACTTAATTATATTTTGAATTATAATTTGAAATTTATTATTATGCGATTCATTTCTAAATTGAGTGTTCACGTTAGACACAAATAGAAAATAATCTGTAGTTTATATGAGCTTGATTACCTTACATGTTTTATTATTATTCTATCAGCGGTACTTCACAATAACTGGAAATAATTAATATGAATATTATATAATAGACAAAATGTGATACGATATTCGTGTAAAAATAAATAGAATCATTGTTGTAGAAACTAGTCATTTTATCTAAATATAATTTGTTAAGAAATAGTGAAAATCGACGCGACCTTCTTAAGACAAAGGTACGTTTCGTTATAGTATATTTTTTATAAAGGTCATTTTTTTTAATATTTAACTTTCGAACGTGCAACTGGGGAAAGACTGACTCGACTTAATTTTTTTTTTATTATGAAGGTGGCATACAAGCTTAGGGTCCGCTTGATGGTAAGCGGATTCTGTAAATTATGAACGCCTGCAATACCAGAACTATTCATTAGTGCAGGCGCATTTTCGACCTCACCTCATATCCTTACCAGGAGCTCTAGCCACCTTACTCGTCACAGGAATATAGCACGTTTTTGAAAAGGGATAATATGTACATATTTAATACGATGCACTCGTTCGGAAGATATAAGTTTAAATTGCGAGTATAACTTTTGGCGATTAATTTTTATATATATATTGACAGTGTTATATATATTGACATTGCATAGAAAAATTTTAAGTACATAAAAGTATTCTATAATGGTTTGCGTATTAATGTTTTTTTTGAATTTATTATTGCCATACAGGTTTATATTAAACTAAAAAAAAAAATATATATATATATCGATAAATTTACGAAAGTTATAAATTTGGCAGTGTAAGTACGTATGTCCATCACCTCTAATTTCTGTCTGTTGCTCCTTTTCGGGTGTGCTGGTAGAAATCTCTTCTAGGTATAAGATCACCCTTTATACTTTACTTTCAACGACGAATATTCGTATATAATTCTGTACGTATAATAAATTGTTAAATAAATAAAAATATTTGTGTTGATTATGGGCGTATCCTTGTATGTCTTACTACAGTGCTTCACAGAACACGTTAAGCCATTGGTTATCGCTACTCATTGTATAAAAATTATCCGCCAACACGTGCTGAAGCAGCATGGCTGATGGAATAATGATGAATTTTTCTCCTGTGTGTGGTGGAGGCCTATACACAGCTGCGGAATGTTTGTGGATGATTCAGTGTATTATGAAAGTAAAAAAAAAAAAAACTTTTATTGCGTTAAGTAGAGTTATAGAATTAATTTGAATGTGGTAAGAAATTATAACTCTTAATTTCACGCTGCCGGGTAAAAATGAAATGATTTCTAAAAATCCAGTCTCCAGCACCTAAGGTTGTTTAAACTCTCATAAAATACTAACGTTAAAATGAATCATAGGCGATCTCCGCTTTCTAGTGAATGCACTGATCTCGTTAAAACTTACTTTATAGACACACTTTTTAATTATCTCTAATCATAAAATGATATAAATTAAAATTTAAACTTATTTTTAATACAATAATTTTTACTGACTAGATGAAAGGAATAATATTAATTGTCCTTTGGGATAACTCATAGAAATTATTCAATGTATATAAATAAAAATAATCCGAAAGTTAAAAGATGAACATAGTTCTTTTTTAAAAAGTAACTGCGGATTATAATGTAACAACTTTTTCGGATTTTTAACCGACGTCGAAAAAAAGGAGGAGGTTAGTCAATTCGACCGTATATATGTTTATTTTTTTTAATGTATTTTCGACGATAACTCCGTTGTTTACATCGAGATCTGATTACAACTTTTGGAGTAATCTTTGATAATGCGTATTTACTTGACTATTTTTTCGTCTACCTACGTTGTATTACTTGTCGATATAATTGAAGTCGGTTTTTCTTCGTTTGCCTGCAAACACAATTATATCCGTATGAAAAGGAACAATAAGAGTAAGAAAACAATCGCTTCAGTCTGTAATATCCCACAGCTGGGCATAGGCCTAGAGTTTAATCCACCACGCTTCCTTGATGCGGGTTGGTTATATTCCTTACTATGAGTAACGATCGCTATCAGGTGACGGCGCGACGTGCTCTCCGAGGCATGGTGAGGAGACCTACAACACACAATAAGAGTAAGAAAACAATAAGAGTAACTGTGGATTTTCTCGCCGATTCTTCTTTGCAGAATCTTCATCCCGAATCGGTGGTAGCTTCTCTTTGGCTATATTTAATTTATTAAAAGATATATAGTTTTATTTTAAAAAATAACAAAAGTGCTTTTAATGGCTATATGAATGAAGTAATTTTTGATTTTGATTTCAAAAAGTGCGAGAAATAAACAGTGGTTTTGGTAGAGAATTCCTAAGGTTCCGGAATAAATAATACCCAATATACCTGGTAGTAAAAAAAAATATATCGTTGTAATTTTATCATTTATAAAAAAAAATATTTTGAGAAGAACTAGTAGCATTGCAAAATTAATTAATGTACTGAAATGTAAATTTTAAAGACTCGTAAAGCTTAAATCAATAAATCAATAAAAAATTAATATTTTTATTTACAAAAAAAAAATGTATCAATTTTATCGTTTGAAGAGTAAAATTATAATAGATTTACAAATTTGGACAATTAAAAATGTTAGAGCATAATACGCCGTTCGATGACCTCTTCAGATCATTTTTTATGTTGACTCATACAAATGTGGTAAACTATAATTAGTATAATGATTACAACGCAAAATTATCATATCGTGTAATGTAGAAAATTAGGGAAATCCCATTACAGATCGAAAAAACCATTACTAAAAATTCTTTTCATACATAAAACGTTTTCACAAAAATGTTTAAGCAAATATAATGTTGAAGCAAGTGGACGAACGTAATTTTTAAATATAAAAATGCAAATTAGAAATGTCTGTCTCATAATTTCTCCCGAGACAAAAAGAAAATTATATCACTTTTATGTTCACTTATGTCAAATGTTTCAAAAACTAGCTGTCCGAAGAGACTGTATCTATATACTATCTTTTCTGTCCAAATTTAATAGATTTTTATTTATGTAGATTTTTAATTTTTTTTAAATTAAAACCTTCCTTTAGCTTTAAGGAACATATAAAAAAATAAATTAGCCGAATTGGTCGAGCCATTCTCGAGTTGTGCGCTTAGCAACATTCATTTTTATTTATATAGATAGAAGATATAGGTATACATACGCCGTTACGAGCTTAACGAGGCGTCAAAAATTTTTGTTTTCGACGATAACATTTATCCTAATATTTTCGTATACTTAGAAGATGCTATAATTAGTAACTGTATGATTCTTATGATTTTTAATCGATTTCAATAAAAGGAGGTTCTTCCATATCAGTGAGTTGCGTAAGTAAACATGGCTACTAATTTTTTTTATTAATTTAACGCTCAGTAGTTCATATTTTATTCGAATTTATTGTCTTTGACTATCAATGAGTTCGTTGAAGCATGTCATTTTCACATTGCGTACAGCAGCTATGAATATTCCAAATTACCAATTCTCCTTTAAAATTATTCATAATGAAATTTATTTTTACTTTAACAGTAATTTCTTAACAGTAGTTTTTATTTTTATGTAACTGTACTTTTTTAACATTTGCTTTATATGTATTAACTTATATTATACTTGAAGAGGAACTAACGCTTGTTTTACGTAATGTTAATTACGATGTTTATAATTTTATGAAACTAGGAATTTGTCTGTCATTTCGATATTTTCGCTGTTCTTTGCTGAGTACATGGAGTTGTACTCCTGTATATACAATATAATCAGATAAGATGCGAGTTTGTAAGTCAAATACTTTTAGTAGCCGTAAAAAGTGTCCAATGTATTGGCAATTTCAATTTTTACCAACAAACGCACAGCCACGACAAATGTCTTTAAGCGAACATTTGTCATATATGGGTATCGAAACGTTATTTTTAACTTGACTTCAAATTATTATATATGTAGGTACAAACTAGCTATACCCATGCAAATAATTCGCACTAAATAAGTATAATAATCATCACTTTACAAAATTACAAAAAAGTATTTATACGTAAGTTGATTTGAAATTGAACAGTATGTTACAGGCTGAATCTCTCTGAGATCTTCAATTTGTTTACAAACGTGATATAAATTAAAATACAAAATTAGATAATCTTTCTAAAATCTGTGTTACATTAAAAAATAGATATTCATATATTCAGACATTAATTTTAACAGAACTGTTATACAAACACATCGAGTATTCAATTAACACTTAGACTTGTAATTATTTTCCGTCTACTAATTAGAAGATAACAGTTCGACAGAAAAAAAATTGCTGTCGAACATATATTTTTATAAATGTATATGTTACATATTTGATTAAGTAATATGTTATACTAAGTTATAATAAGCCTGGTAATGAGACAGTCTGGTAATGCAAAAATCTTTTATTTATGTTATTGCAAAATTTTGTGTTAAGTCGTTAATCGTAAAATGATTTTATATTTAGTATGTGTTATGTATTTACATGTATGGATTACTAAAATCAGTTACAGTAAGTGCAGTTGCCTATAAGTTTACATTTTCTATTGTGTTATGAAAACCCTAAAATCATTTTAAAACTCAGATTTCAGCAGATTTTCTAGAACATATTATAATAATTATGGTTATTGTTTCAGAAAGCAATCTCAATAAAGTATTTGTTGTTATTACACCTACTATTTTTTAAAATATCAATGCGCATTTAATTTCACATTTATTGAGTTGCGTTGTGCGTTTTCTAATGTTTATTCATAAAACGGCAATCGATCTTTCGACCACGCATTATTGACATAGACGACGTCCGTTCATGTAGCAATTAAAGCATTATTATTATAGATATTTAGCATGCGATTAACTTGCAAAACAGAAGCGTCGACCAACATTAACGAATTTCTTAGAAACGAAAATAATTAGCCAGCCGCATTTTAATTTAGTAAATCTAGACTATTCCGAGATTTAAGCTAGATTACCTAGCATATATCACGCTCGTTGCGTCGCACGCGCGGGGTGCCTGCGCGGTGATGCGCATACTTTCTCTCCCCGCTAACGGTGCCATGTTGCAGCGGGGCGGCGCGGCTCGACGGCCTCGGCAGACGAAGAGCGACCGCGCGCGCCCAACCTCGTCAACAAGCAGCCCGCGCTCCCCTTCGTGCCACCGGCCTTTCCACACAACGCGCCGGACCGCCTCATCAAACCCTCGGAGTATTTGAAGACCATCACGGCGCCCTGCAAGCGCGATGAAGGAGCGGCGGAGCCGCGCCCGCCGCCTCCTCCGCCGGTCCCGGATAATGTTCCACCGCCGCCTCCTCAGCCACCCCTGGCTCACCAGCCACTGGCCGCTATCAGCAGCGCCGAACTTACTGCCGTACGGCTCAAGATGACGGCCACCAAGACGATGTCAGCGCCCCCGCCGACTCGATCCGTCAGTCTCCAATGTCTCCCAAGTGCAGCGGATTTCAGAAGCGCAAAGACGGATCTGATAGAGGAGTTGAAGATGTCGAAAGATATCACCGGAATAAGGAAGCTTAAGGTGGAACGAGCCAGACGAGAGAGTCTGCAGGATAAGGAAACGTTTACGGAGTTCACCAAAAGGTTCACTGCGGAGAACTTTGTTGATCAGGTAAGTGGTTATTTATTGTTGCACGAAGTGGCATTGATTTTTCAAAATTAACATAATTCATTAATTTAGATCAATTTGATATACTTTGATATATTAGAGAGATGCAACTGCATCCGCGCATTTAACCCACTGATCCACTTCACTCATCTTCTGTTACTCGTCTAACGACCGTGAAATAAAACTGGCGTTTCAAACTAAATTGCGTATTTTTACGCCTTGGTGGAGTTTTTTAGCGAGTAGGTAAATGTACTCTTGTAACTAAGGCGAGATATGTGACCGACGAAGATACAATTGGAATCATGTGTATATAATTTATTCGAACAAAAATATTCTTACCGTTAGTTGAGTAGAATTTCTGCAATAAATTATTTGTGAAAAGTAGATAATTAGAATTATGGATAAGAGAAGATAATTTTAATTAGAAATTTATATGACACGTAATGCACAATATTTGTAAATAAGGGATATTTAAGGTAAACACATACAAAAAAAAGATAATTTTTTATGTTTGTTTACAAGTATGTTTATTCCTGAAAATTGGTTTTGAATGTAGCATGTAACTAACTACATTCGTCGAAGCTCATTTTAAAGTATGTTTTGTTTATATGGTCAAAAAGTCCAGTCCGTAATGTAAGAAAATCACTACTTAGCTCCAAATTCTAAGTCTATCTGACAAATTTCAAACAAAGTCATCAGAAAATTGTGCGGAATCTTAGTAATTAAATTTTAAAAGTCCTTTTAGAAATTTTAAACTTAAATAATGTAGTCTATTTTTGATAATAATTAGCATAAAGATCGATCTAAGCACACACATGGAAAGACGACATCACACACGCGCAATGGATCGTATACATGCATTCATAATGCGTATGTGGGAGTGACACTCTTACCGTTTATACAGCACAGATGCGCGTATTGTATTGGTGCTTTATACTATTACTTAATAATATATTGTTTTCCATGGCGTTTTTTAGATCATTGTGTACGTTAGACATACTGGAGTTTCGTAAGACATAATTAGTTAAACACGATTTATTTTGCCGATAGCAACAACTTAAAATTAGCAAAATAAAGTTCATCAACCCACGCATAGTGCAGAATCTTTCAGCCATAAAATGATGTTCAATCATTCAAAATATTCCATGCTGCAATGTGTTGAGACAATTATCTTACTGGTAGTTAAATAACTACGAAGTATTTAGAAGTTTAGTGTGTACCACGTTTGATATTAATGATATTCTTATTATTTTATTGAATACAAAAATCATCCGCTTTAAGTTCGTGCATTTTTAATATCTTAAGCAATGTTTTTTCCATTGTTTTTAAGTTCAATTTTATATTACACTAGCTGACCCCACAAACGTTTTTTTTGCCATATATGTTATTAAGCCCCCTCATTCCCCCCTGTTGTAACTTAGCTATGTGAGAAATAGACGTCGACCGATTCTCAGACTTACCCGATATGCACACAAAATTTCATAAAAATCAGTCCAGCTATTTCGGAGGAGTATTGTAACTAGCATTGTGATACGAGAACTTTATATATGAGATTATTTACTGAATCTTTTTGTTCCAGCACTATAAAATATAGCCTAAGTCACTTCTGAATAGTGTAGCTTTCTGTTAAAGAATTTTGTTGATCGGATCAGTATTTGCGAAGATTATTATTACTAAGAAACAGACAAAGTTAGAAACTTTACCTCTTTATAATATTAGTATAGATTGTTATATAAAATGGATATTTGTATTCTTACAAATGTTTGTTTCCAGTTAGGATATGTAGGTCTTTGTAGGTCTTTCCACCGTGATTCCGAGAGTACGCTAAGTTCTCGGTCCCGGCTGTTGTCATAAATATCTGTGATAGCTTTCGTTAGTCGTAGTAGGGAACATATCCGCCAAAATACATCTGAGCAGCGTGTTGAATCGAGCTCCAATCCTTCTCCTGTATGGAAGAGAAAGAGGCCTATGCCCAGCTGTGGGATGTTAGAGGCTGAATCGTAATCATGATAAAATGCATTTTTTTTTGTATTTTGTTTTTCCTCTAGGTCTCTGCTAAACATAGTCTAGCTAATGCTGCTATTTACTAATATGAACATTTAGAAATTGCGTTGTTTCTGTAATGTGAAAGCGATTAAACTCGATATTAATCAATCTCTTTCATGATATTTATAAAGCATTCCTTTTTATTTTGTTTCCTACATCAATCCAACTCTCATTGCGAGTTGGTTAACTAATTTATACTATAATCGCTAAGTCGGTATATCTCGTTTACATAGCTCATATTTCCGTAATTATATCTTCAGTAGCTTCAATCGAAAGTAAACTTTATGTTACATATAAATTAGGGCAATTTTTAAATGGCAAATATTTTTAAATATTTTTTTTTCGTAGACTGTACGCGTATATCCGTTTTCACGCTTTCACTGTTTCTGATGCTGCGTCTTGAATCATGTTTCAGTATCACGATTTTTGTTTCGTCTTCAAACAAAACATTTCAATTTAAAGTTTGTTCATTGTTCCGTATTGCCGTGATTTTTGTAATAATTTTATTACTTTAAAAGTGATGAAATTTTAAAGATGTTTAATTTTTATAATGGATTGAAATTTGGAGTTATTGTACAAGTAGCAGGAAGTTATCTACCTATACTAATATTATAAACAGGAAAGATTTGATTGTTTGTTTGCATTAATAAGGCTCCGAAACTACTGAACCGATTGGAAAAATTCTTTTACTGTTGGTATGCTACACTACCGTGGGTGACATAGGCTGTATTGTATTTTCAAAAAAAATGGGAAAAAATATATTTTGAAATTTTTGTTAAATACCCATGTGAAGTCGGGGTGGGATGCTAGTTGGTAATAATTGTATTATTTTTATTTGTGCTGGATTAGCATCACTTTTATATATAAATTACGTTATTTAATATCTTCTTTACCTACTACACCGAGTTTGTTTCTTAGATTCTTGCTCTCCTAGATTCTACATGATATTGGCAAAATAATCTGTGCTATTTTGGAACTATTGGAAGTTATTAATTATTATTGATAGAATTGCATTCGAATAAAAAAATAAAAAAAAAATCGGTCAATTCAGTTCATTTCTAATTTTCTACAGTTTTAAAAATATAATAAGAAAATTTATTTCTAAAAGCGTTTGTTACTTCTAATATTGTTATATTTGTACCACACGAGAATTTTTTTTAGTAACATATACAATTTACAGTAGCACATAGAATATAATACGCTATTACGTATGTACAAGATTACCTACATTGTATCATATTCAGACTGGGAATAAAACCGAGTTATTGTGATAATCGCTTTTATATTTCGTTCTTTAATTTAAAATAAAAGTGGTTTATGTATGGAAAAATGAATCTAATTATAAGTTAATTTAGTAAGCTGGAGAACGTAATTTTTTTATAAGGCGTTAAAATACTTTCTATAACCTGTCACTGATGTAATTAATGCAAAACGTTTCTAAAATAAAATAGAATTGTTGCTTTGTTTTCAAGTATAGGTTTATCCATTAGATAAAAAAGTTTGATATTGTTTTCTGCTTTACCATCATACTTCATTTTAACATTTCGTTATTTATATTCACAATCTGGGAATATAAATGTTGTAATTTATTAGTTACCGGTCACCAACCCGCCTGTCCAGCGTGGTGAATATGGGCAAAACACACGAGTTCACGCTATTTTTGGCGTAAACTTGTGGAGGCCTATGTCCAGCAGTGGACTGTATAGGCTGTAATGATGAATTTATTAGTTAAGATGATACTAGTCTATGAACATGTTTACGTCTTACTGATAAAGTCTATATCATGGACTTATGTACGAGATAAACGAGAAATGAGAGCTAGTCGAAATAAGTAAAGAGTGATAAACAATGACATTTCAATAAACGCACTAAAACGTATGATACAATTAGAAATTTCTTGTAGTAAAGTACGAGAGAGTCGTATTTTGAGACGTAACTTTCTTTCGAGTGCGTTGGTGGAAATGATCGCAATCATGATCCGTTTTCATTTAGTAAGAGACGCGGCGAATTATTATAACTTATTTACACACATCAATACTTGTTTGAACAAGACTTTCAGTATGAACGTGTTGGTTTACGCAATAGCTGTTAAATCGAAAGAAAAAAATATATACTCGAGTGAAATTACGTCTTAAACACTTAGTTTATTTACGAGCTCTTACATTTTACGATTATTGCAATGGAAAGTATTTAACTTATAGTAGATATAATATTTGATAGGTTTAAAGAGCGATATTAATTAAGATTTATTTTATTTTAATAAGTAATTATATGATAAGGATATTATCGTTAAACTACTGAACCTAAACAAGCTTATTATAAAACAACAATTACAACTATCAAACATATTTATCGATTTGCACCCTTTTGTGCAGCACTCGGCACCTTCTTGGGTACACCCGTATACCCGGTATACCCGGGGCACCTGAGTGCACCGCACCACCTGCTCTATAGACAAAGCAAACCCTGTACCTATTAATGCTTAAAACTACCGTATATTGTGTCAGGCGAGTCCATAGGAAATATTACGAAGAATGACCCAATCAAATATCTACTAGGTAACAGCCTTAACATATAACATAACCGTAAACAATTTCGCGTGTGACCAAAAATGTAGTCGAAAACGATACTTTAATGAGCTTAGAACAATTACTTAACAATCGCTACATATATAATTCCTTACCATGATCCAAAGATGATCCGAATCATAATGGCATGTGTTTACAATGCATAATAAAAGATTGTTTACAACTTTATTAGTACGATGTAAAGATAACGGTCATAAAAAGTGTATTCGATTTGTTACACTACAAGGTGAGTTTTCCTGGACATCCATCACATAGTTCCCGTTACGGTCACGGCGTGCGTATCGCGTGTGATGTAAGCAATAATCGCTACTTGCTAACGGTAAGCGGTATAAATATCTCCAGATATTGCTATCTTTTGAATCGATTTTTTCATCCATGTTATTAATGATTACTGTATGATTTTACTGGAATTAGTTCTGGTTAGCTGGCCTTGTTTTAAGATTTATTTTACATTTGTATCTTGTAAGTAGTGTGTGAAATAGTGCGCGGTACTTTTCTTAAAAAAATATTAAGGAAGTTTTGGTATGTTAGAGACATTTGGTTCGGAATCTATACTAAGGACAATTTTATTTATTAACTAGCTGTGCCCGCGACTTCGTTCGCCTGGAATTTAACAAAAAAGTTATTATTCAGTTCGCCGAGTTATAAACTAAATAAATTTATAAAATAAAAGTAGCCTAAGTTACTTATTATTACATCAGCTATCTGCCAGTGAAATTCCCGTCAAAATCGGTCCAGCCGTTTTAGTGATTAGCCGGAATAAACAGACAGACAGATACAAATTGTAAAAAATGTTATTTTGGTATATGTACTGTGTATACATCCACATGCATTTAGTAAAAAGCGGTTATTTTAATATTACAAACAGATATTCCAATCTTATTTATTTGTATAAATAATAAACAAAGACCTCACTCACACTAACGACCTGAGTAGGATTTACTTTTGCATCTAGAGCCCAGAAATACACACAGTATAAATATAAACGCTCAGACCGTAACAAACATCTGTACGGTCTAAACAAATATTGGCCATGAGCGGGGTTGCATTCATGAACACTAGCACAGCAGCCAGTGTGGAAACTACTGCGCCAACATGAGTCAATTAACGGCTTAATTTCTTCTATTTAAATAAGTACTTTCTATTTATACAATTAAAAAAAAGCAATGCCACTTCACGGTAACTGAATATCATTTTAATATTTATATTTTGAACTCATGATTATATTCAATATAAATATTATAGTGATAAAATTTAGTCCATAATACGGACGGTAATCCGTAAACGGATACTTCAAAATCGGGACGGTTGGTCGACGGCAGGGTTTTTCGCAGATCCCGGAGCGAGACACAGCGGGTAACATTATACCAGCGTGGAAGAGACAAATGTTGGCGCGGAGAGCTGCGGAGAAGGCGAGGAAGGATCTGGAGAGAGAGCTCGCCGGGGAGGCGGAGAGACGGAGAGCGGCCTGCGTGCCGGCGTGGAAGAGGCAGCTGCTGGCTAGGCGCGAGGAAGCGGAAAATCGGTTGAGGTATATATTGGCGATTGCTAATGTTTTTCTATCATATCATATCATATCTTGTGTTTAATGCTGGATCGAAAGATCTTGCAACGCGAAGTTTACGTTGTCTCAAAGTCAATGAATCATGTTTGGGGTTCCTAGTGCCCTATTCTATTATAAAGTTCCACATCTCGTATCAAATTAATATAACTATATCAAATAGTCTCTTTTAGTTTTATAGCCTATTTTAGACCAATATTTCTTGGACTTTATAACTATTCTCTTTAATAATCGTTAAAATTTTCTTAATTAACCAGACCTATTTATTGCAATCTTCTAAAAATTTTCCTGGATAAGCCATATTTTACGCTATGCTACTTACATTTACAGCTTAAACATATATAAAATTTAAATGTATTTATGGCTTATTTTCTGTCATTATCAGTATTGTATTCAGTCGATTTGTTTGGTTTCAATGTATCATAAGTCAAATTTTTTGACCGTCCACATTTCCAGACAATCACTCTACACACCGAAAGTGGAGGAGTCAAACGACGGTTTGAAACAGAACGGAGATTGGCGCGCGTACCCCGGTTCCCAGCGCGCCGTGTCCATAGACAACATCACGCTCTGCTACGACGCGCCGGCGCACCCCACGCGTGCGCCTTCCGAAGTCAAGCTCTCCTCTGAACATTGCAACGGTAAACCTTAACATGTCTTACAGAACTTTTATTTGATTCTACCACTTAATGATGTGTACGTATTCAAGAGTAAAAAAAAAGATTATATCGTTGCCATCCTAATAGTATAAAAAATAAAACAACGGAATTCGGTTTGAGTAAAAAAAATATGTTTTGTCGAGAAATACGATTGTAATTGCGTTGGTTTTTTTAACATATTAAAGAGTACAATACCATTAAATATTATCAAATTTTTCATTAACTAACAAACATTTATCAAGATTTATCGAGCTCTAGATTAAATAATATTCAAAATTGTCCATTACTAGTGACATTTTTAATTTCAGGTCACTCGACACTAAACGGTCATCATGAAAACGAAGAGGAAGAAAGCGCTAAAATAATCCCCTGGCGAGCTCAACTGCGTAAGACAAACAGCAAACTTAATTTACTCGAGTAGGATAATTATTGGTAAGAACGGTAGGATTCGTAGGCCGCTAGTAATAATGTTTACTTTGGTAGATTTTATAACGTAATGTTATAAAACATGCTCACTATATTTTACACGTTTAATTAACATTCGAAATGTTGTAACTTCGTCTATAACTAATTTCGAGCCGATGTTTTTTCGATCTTTCTGAATGAGTGTTGCTATACTGTTGGTGGATTAATTTTTATGCCTTAGTGGTCACTAAAGTGTGAAAATTATGACAACATTTTATAATAAATTTTACCGTCGTTTAGCGATTTTTTTTTTTAAAACTTTTTCTACTTTTGTAATGTAACATATTATTAAGAAATACGGAAGTGTATTATGTAAAAATGTAAATCTTTTTGTTTTTTAATTGTATAATCGTGAATTGATTAAAATCGACGAAATCTTTTATATATTTTTTTATTTCATTTAAGGAATATTTATAGATTTTACTAATATGCAAGTGATATAAATGTTGCAATATTAGATTATAAGCTTAACAGGCTTTTGCTACGAACATGTAAGTTACAATTACGATTGAGTAAGGTTATCGATTGAACTGTTAATAAAAATGTTGCTTTAAATATGTTGTTTCATTGAATAACAATTATGTAAGGTCTAATTAATGTTACAAACAATAATTAATATATTGTACGTGTAACTGACTAACACGCGTGGATTTTCCCGCGAATTATTTTTAAGTAATTCAACTGAAACATTCTTTTAGTGAAGTGCGAATAGTTTTTTCGCGTATTGCATGCTCATAACTTTAACCTCGAATAGCCAAAGATTTTTTTACATCATGCGATTTAGTTGTTACTTTTATTATATCATAAAATTCACATAAAATACGAGTGTATGAAAGTCGTTACGAAAATCAGTCTGCGAAGCAAAATGTTTTATAGAAAGCGTTTTAAAACACTGTTGTACATTCGTAAGCGTATTTATGATTGTTTGTAATTAATTTCATTGTCATATTAAGTTAATAACTTAATTATATTTTTTTTAGTTAAAGTTTTTCTAATTTGGAACGTTTTGGTAAAGGATGTAAGAACTCTCAACCTTTTTAGAGGAAATTTACCAGATCCATTGACACTCTCTAGAGCTTTGAAGACGTTTATTGGACCAATAATAAAATCGTTTCCTGTAGCTAAACCGGTATATAGAACAACTGTAGGAAAATCGGTTAACGAATTTATACAAGAAAAGGTAGCAAGACTACGTCCTTTATTACAAGACGATGACGTTAAAAATCTAGAAGAAAAAATATTTTTAAACGACAAAGATGATACAACGATCATAGAATTTTTACCGAAAACAGAAGATAAAAATAAATTAAGCAACGATGAACTGCTCAAAGCTAATATCAAAAAGTTTAAAAAAATCCAGGAAAAGATAAATAAAGCATTAATCAAAGAATCAGTTTCGGATAAGACGAAAAATCTTATAATAGAAACTTTGGATGATTTAATAAAGAAATTACTTGGAAGTCAGTGCAAGTGGAAAAGGAATCTTCGAGCTGAAGAATATGAAGATCCAGCTATAATAGCTAAAAAATGGAATCAAGGATTGCATGAAGTTAAAAATATTATTACATCTGTCCTTAATAATAATTCAAATATTTTGCGACGTAATGACGATGTTCCAAAATATCTTGATAACCTACGACTATTATTGAGTAGTATATCCAAAGACGTTGATATTATTTCTAAAAAATACAAAATTCAATGCGAATTTGTTCCAAAAAACCAACTTTTTTCTGCAAATTCTGCTGAAAATGAAGTGAACGCTTTAAGGAATTTGAATAAACCTGATGATGAAGATAACCATTGTCGAAATATAGTAATATGTTCGAACGAATTAACTGAATTTATGCGTAATTTTTACACGAATCTTAATGATACAGCTGTAAGCGTTATAGGTAATTACGGTGAAATGTATGTTAGGGATGTGGTTTCTGACGATGATATAGAAAGAGAAGCTATTATTACATTACTAAATAATGTAAGTGTTAGTATCGAAGGTAATATTAAAAATATTTTCATTACAGAAACAAATAACTTAGAACTTGACAAAAATAAAAATATTGATGCTAATATAATCGCTTTATCAAATTACGTAAAAAATACAATAGAATATAGTAAAGCTAGTATGATAAGAACATTAAAAGCCGAATTATTTGTAATTAGTGAGAAAATTCAAGTAGTTGAGTATGAAGATATAAAAAGTAATGTATATGTTGATTTAGGTAACTTAGAAAGGGAAATAATTACGAAAATTTGCAACGTATTTAGTCTTTGTAACGGCAGTTATGGCAGTAGACGTGTTTTGTCAAACAATGCAAATAAAAATAATATATTTGTACAAGTAGAATTAAATTTTGATGATGACATGGTTGGTATTAAAAATTTGAGACGAACTACATATATAAAAGACGGTAACAATAATTCTGCATTTAATCAAACAAACGAATCTATAAGTGTAACTAGAACCACGCATGTCTATGACAATGCTACTTAAGTTTTGTAAATAAAAAATCATATAAAGAAACCATATTATTTATTACATATTTTACAAAAATATTTAAATTAAGTAAAAATATTTCACTGTTTCTGTCATTTGTCACTGTTTTATTGTTAATCTTCATCTTTTTCCTTAATTATTTGTTTATTATATTCACTATACCCACGTTTTTTACTTTTTTAAATACTCAGTAAGATTCTGTATAAATAATTGGAAAATGTTGTATTCTACCACTCGACCAGGCGATGGTCAAACAGGCGCCATCTGTGAAGTTTTGCTGAAACGCCATTGTCGATGGCACTTCGTTGTCCAGGCCACTTATGAAACAACTACAAAAAAAAACAGTTCTCAATTCATTTTGAATAGTTGCTTGCAAAATGTATCATTTTTTTACGGTAATTGTAGCTTATAGATATCTGGAACACCAAAAGCATCACTAGCGCGATGCGAGTTCTGGCTACCTTACTCAATACAAGAACAGTGCTTACACACAACTGCTTGAAAACAATATTATTCTTTAGTAAGTTGAGGTACTTCCCAGGTCGGGCTGCTCCAGATTTAGATTAAATCAGACAACACAGACTTAAATAATATTTAATACTATGATTGTTATAATTTTTTTAAAGTAATGATAATACTAGAAACAGAATAGCCTTTCTGATTTTAACAAATTCAGAATGTACCATATTTTTAGACTATTACATATAATTGACGCAGCCTTCTGACACTAAAAGAATTATGAGAATTGGTCAGTTCCATAGTTATTAGGTATGTACATTTAATGTTAATATATTGTCTGAAATTTCATGTTTAACTATAACTGTATTTAATGTGTGTTGTATGTGCTTAGTCAAGTCATAATATGCGGTAAAAAATCTTAAATATAAACCGTCCGGCTTTGTTTGGTTGCAAAAATTATCAGTATTCCTCTACTATATTATGCATGTATTGTACATATCAATCTTTCTCTGGAATCACTCTATTTACTTAAGAAAAACGCATCAACATCCATTGCGTAATTTTAGACATGTAAACATACAGACAGTGGGAAGAGACTTTGTTTTATACTATATAATGATACACAAACATAACTTACCATGGTGTAACATTGAGTTGCATCATAAGCTGAGTGGTACAAAACACGGCTATGATGTATGATTCTTCAAAAAGCAAAGCCAAATAGCGTCCCGTTGGCTCCCAGCACATATCCAGAATTGGTCCACCGACCGATTCACCAGTTGATAATTCCACTTTAGTTACATCTAGGACTGGTTGGGCTTTACTTATTCTTGCTCCTAAATGTATAAGAAAAATAAATATTTAGACTAGGTCTGGGTTTTTCAGTTCAATAATAATATATCTTTATTTCAATAAAAAATTTAATTAAGATTTTAAAGTAATATAAATAAAGTTTTGAATTACATAAAAAAATGTTGAAGTTTCATACTGAACTTCGTATATGGATTACTTAAATTAAGGATGATCAGACAATTTCTCCTGTAGTAAAATATATAATTTTGGCACAAACTTTTTTATAGAGTGGAGACACTAGGACCATTGTGTTTTTGTGCCATTTCACAATTATGGGGTACTGATTTTGAGTTGTATTATTTTTTGTCCAGAAAAGTAGGAAATATGCTCAGTTTCAAAGGTAATGAAATAATAAACTCACCATTCAACAAACTGGTATTATTAAGAGAGTATACAATTGGTTCTCCCTTAGCGGCAAATAAAACAACATCTTTAGGTCCCCAGCAGGCCGCTACCACGCGACAGCCGCGCGCACACCACCGTTCTGGCGTCCAACTTTGTGTATCCCATACCCTGAAGAAAAAAATTAAAATATAGGGGTTAAAAAATTTTTTACAAAAAAAAACCGACTTCAATTACATCGACAAGTAATATAACGTAAGTAGGCGAAAATAATATTCAGGATAATCGCGTTATCAAAAGTTATTCCAAAAATGGTTATCAGATCATAACATTCATAAAAAATAAAAAACAAAACGATTTGAGAACCTCCTGCTTTTTTGGAAGTCAGTTAACCATCTCAGTATCAAAGTCATAGACTTTGTACTCTTGTAGTTAGAGATAATTTCATGTAGTGTCTGCATGAAAGTATTTTTATGCAGTCAAATTTATATAAAGAAAAAAATTAATTGCTATATTGTATTGATAAGTGCAGAACTCGAGAATGGCTGCAACAAGTGTAGCAGAATTTTTTTCTAAAGTTTTCTGATACTTTGTTGAAGGTTCTTAAGCAATGAAAAATTAGTAAAATGCATAGAAAATTTAAAGAATATACTAAACATCCCGCGTGACAGGACGACACCTATCGTTTTAGCTAGTTTGAAATAAAATAAAAGAACTCATTGCAGCTATGATAAATAACATGATTACCTGAATATAATAGACGATGTTGCTGCAAATATTTTATTAGCGGTAAGCGACCATCTAGCGAACACTATACCACCGCCTGCAACTCTCCGTAATGGTATTGCAGTTTCCATAGCAACATCCCATACAAGCATAGAGGTGTCTGCACCGCAACAGCTTATGAGGAGGTCTCCGTTTGGCGACCAGCTCACATCTGTCACTGGACTATGACCTGACCTGAAAAGTATATTATTATTTAAGAATGATAAATAAATTGGTTCATATAAAAATAAGAATTAGTGCAGTAGTAGGAGTAGTAACAGAACAAATTTTTTATAATAGTTTTATTTTACATAGAAGAGCATTTATAAAATATTTGGTAAGGGACCAAATATAGAAAACAAAAAACAATTACAAATATACATTAATAAAACTATAAAAATATTATAGCAATTGTTTTTAATCATGATGGTAGCCTAATCTTCATCCACCTACGTAAACTTGAAAGTTTTTAAGGTTCGCAAGCTATACTAATACT